>NC_064848.1:155707182-156307182 GCF_024139225.1 Suncus etruscus | reverse complement strand
GGGCTCTATAGTTCATACTCCTTGCTTTTCCCCAACACCTTGCATCATATATTTAATATTTACCTCATAAGGTTTTGTTCTTTTCTTTGATGAAAACTTTTTTTGACTTGATATTTTTCTTTCTTTTTTTTTGGGGGGGGGGACCACATCCAGCTTTATTCAGGGGTTACTCATGGCTCTGTGCTCAGGAATCACTCCTGGCAGTGTTTGGGGGACCATATGGGAAGCCTGGGCCAGGTGAGCAATGCCTTATCCACCATACTATTTCTCTGCCCAAGTATTTTTTTTTATGAATTTCTTAATTTTATCCTGGGGATCAGTTCCAAGGCTTATATAGGCAGTGTGTGCTCTCTCCATGAGACCTCCCCGCTGGTCCCTATCTCTCTCTTTTGAGAGAGAAGCCAAATTTCTCCATCCTCACCCAGGTGTTCCCTGTGGTGGCCCTGAGGACCTGTCCCAGCTTCAGGTCATGCTCTTCCTTTCCTGTCCACTCAGGAAAATGGAGGCACCCTCTATGCACAGTTGCACCTGGAGAAAACTTCAGGCACTGTCACAGACTCAAAGACTTGAACAAGAGCCACGGGTAGTGGCCCAGTATCACCCAGCCTAGTATCCCTGGTGGCTGGGATGACCATCTGGAGTGTGTGTCTATGGAATGGCAGACAAGGTTCTTTAAAGGCCTCAGGGAAGACTATGAGGTCTGCTTGGCACCTGGAATGGCCCAGACAATAGGTCAGGAGGGCTCTGTACTGGGAGTCTCCTACTTCCCAGACTTGGATCTTGAGGGCTTTAGTATTAAGCCCGTTTACTCTCATCTATGGAACCAAATTAATGAGACCTTGCCAGAGGGTGTCCTGTGGAGGTCAGCAAAGCCCATTTGCCTTTCCTCTGAGCCCCTTCTTGCCAAGATCTAGCAGGTGTTCCTTAAATGGGCACTCAGCCCTGCCAAAGAACCCACAATCTCTGCTGAGCTCCTAGGTAGATGCTAGAATTCCTTTCTTCCCCTTAATTAAAAAAATTAAAAAATATTTTTAAGATATCCAGCAATGCTCAGGAATTACTCCTGGAGGTGCTCAGTGGACTATATGGGATGCCAGTGATTGAACCTAAATTAGCTGCATGCAAGGCAAGCGCCCCACCTTCTGTACTATTGCTCCAGTCCCTCAACTTCTCTTTTGTCTTTGGGAAACCTTGGTTATGCTCAGGGGTTACTCTTGGCTCTGCATTTACGAATTACTCCTGTTAGGGCTCAGAGGACCTGGAATGCCAGGGATCAAACCTAGGTAGGCCTTATACAAGGTAAACACCCTACTTGCTGTCCTTTGGCCCATTCTTTAATTTTTTAAATTAAGGAAAATTAGAGTTTCTGGCATACAATTTTTCAACACTAATCCTACCATTGGGGATTAATCCACTTCCCTCTATCACTGGCCCCAGGTTTCCTCAGACTCTCGCTTGCCTTCTTCACAAGCATGTTTTTAAATTTGGTTATAATAATTTAGTTCTCAAATTTTCAGTTTTGCTGGTTCTGTTATTTAGATATATAGATATGCCACAGCTCTACACTGCCAATGTGCCCAAGGTCCCTGATTCCTGCCTTTGCTACCTCCCACCTGCTTCTCCTTGACTTTAGATTATAGCAATGAGGACAAGGAAGGAGACAAGTGAAGTAGGGAAGTAAGACAGTGCCTCATTCCCCATTGCCTGCTACCAGGCTGCTACACTGCTGCTGGCCCCAGGTGGTGCCCTTGTACCCTGAACCCAGTCCTGGTAATTACAAGTTGGCAGGCTAAGGAACAAAGTGTGCCAGCCAGCATGGCAGCCTGCTGGCGGCCAGTCTGAGTGGGGGGCCTGGATCCTGACTGGCTCAGCCACTCTTTGAAGAGCTGATTTAGCAGCAGTGAGCTGAGGTGGCTGACTCTTAGTTCCCAGTCTCTACATAGTCTGGGGACATGTTTGCCTTCTTTTGAGAAGGGGACTACTAGGTTCATTCTCTGCAGGTGAGGAATCAGTTACTGTCCAGTGGAAGACTGAGATGGGTTAAGATAAAGACATGGATGAAAAGGAGCAGAGTAAAATCACAGTAGAAAGGATGTTTGCTTTGAATGAGGCCAGCTGGGTTTGATTCCTGACATCTCAGATAGTCCCTGAGCCTCACCAAGAGTGGTCCCTGTGGGGCCGGGCGGTGGGCGCTTGGAGGTAAGGTGCCTGCCTTGCCTTCGCTAGCCTAGGACGGACCGCGGTTCGATCCCCTGGCGTCCCATATGGTCCCCCAAGAAGCCAGGAGCAACTTCTGAGCGCATAGCCAGGAGTAACCCCTGAGCGTCACAGGGTGTGGCCCAAAAACCAAAAAAAAAAAAAAAAAAAAAAAAAAAAGAGTGGTCCCTGAATGCAGAACCAGGAGTAAACCCTAAGCACCACCAGTGTGGCCTAAAAATCAAAAATAAGAAAATAAAAAGGGGCCCGGAGAGATAGCACAGTGGTGTTTGCCTTGCAAGCAGCCGATCCAGGACCAAAGGTGGTTGGTTCGAATCCCGGTGTCCCTTATGGTCCCCCGTGCCTGCCAGGAGCTATTTCTGAGCAGACAGCCAGGAGTAGCCCCTGAGCACCACCGGGTGTGGCCCAAAAACCAAAAACCAAAAACCAAAAAAAAAAAAAAAAAAAAGAAAAGAAAAAGGTGAATACACAGATCCCTTTTTGCTCTAGGCTAGGGCAAGTGCTCCATGTTCTTGTCTCTTCTTCCTCTTTATGCCTACCTGGATATGCACATGGCCACAGGGAGCTCTGTGTTTGTGTGTTCATGTCCACCCATGCGCTCTTGCACCAGGCAGAAGAGTGAATGTGAATGTGTGTGTCCACTTTCGCTACTCTAAGGTCCCAGTGTGCTCATGTCCCCCAACTGGCTTGCTTTTAGCAAGTCACTGCAGGAGACTGATGCCTGGGTTTGTAGTTTGACTGAATCATTTGAATAGTTTGAATGGCCTCCCTGCATGCGTATGTGGACTGTGGTGTCTATCAAAGCGAGAGTCCCTGCACATGTACATATGTCTCTTTTGTTGTTGTTTTTTTTTTGTGTGTGTGTGTGTGTGTGTTTTGGGCATACCCAGTGACGCTCAGAGGTTACTCCTGGCTATGCACACAGAAATCGCTCCTGGCTCGGGGGACCATATGGGACGCTGGGGGATCAAAGCGCGGTCCATCCTAGGCTAGTGCTTGAAAGGCAGACACCTTACCTCTAGTGCCACCACTCCGGCCCCAACGTGTACATATATGTCAAGTGTGTGTCCACATTGGGTGAAATCTGCATGTGTTTTGTGCATGCTTGTGTGGTTGCATGGATATGTGGAGGACATATATGTATAAGTGATATGGTAGTTTGAGTGTGTGTGTGTTAGAGTATGTGTGTTTGTGAGAGAGTCTGTGAGTGTATGTGTGTGTTACTGAGTGAAAGAAAGTGTGTGTGTGAGTATGTATGTTTGTGAATGAGAGAGAGAGAGAGAGAGAGAGAGAGAGAGAGAGAGAGAGAGAGAGAGAGAGAGAGAGAGAGAGAGAGAGAGAGAGAGAGAGAGAGAGAACGCGCGCACACAAGTGCTTCTCTGGCCAGGGGTGCAATAAAGGACAGGTAGAATTCATTACTATTGTTACAGCTCAAGGTGAAATTTTCCTGAGTCTGGAGACAAGAGGCCAGGGCCTTAGGGGGGCTTTCTTCGGCCTCCAATGCTGCATTCCCAGGTCCTGTCACCCATGAGGTCTAAGTTAGTGTGCAGAAACATACACTCAGGCTCTGAGGGGACAAGGAAAGAGTGAGATTTCCCTGTTGAAAGTGTCCTCTGAGTTGGGGATGGGAAGCTGAAGAAGAGATAGGGAGACCTGGGCCAAGCCAGCAGAAAGGACAGAAAGAGAGAGCAGTTGGGAATATTTTGATGCAGACGAACCTGACTCTGTAACTGGAGGAGATTGAGGATAAAAAAGGCATGGGGGTTCCCTGCTTCCCTTCTCTGCACCTGGCCTGGTGACAGGATTGAGGGACCATCTCAGGTAAGCTTGGACAGCTACTAGTGTCAGAGCTGGGGCATATGTCCTGGATCGCTCAGTCACCCTGGTGAACCAGGACAGCAATGATGGGGCTAATGTGAGCAGGAGAGAACTTGGCTCTGGAGTCAGGGAGAGGTGCCTTCAGCCATCCAGGATGGATGTCAAGGTGAGCCAGGCCTTTGGCTCAGGCACAGCAGAAAAAACATTGAAGAGCTGGGCTGAATTTTTCACATGACTTTCCTTCAAGCCACGGTCTTCCTGGTTTGGGTTTTTGAATTGTGGAATCCAGGTCTGAATTGGTCACAGGAAATCATTGAACTCTGAGACCCATTCTCACACCCAATGGGGAATCATGCTCACCTGTTACCTCTTCTCTTTTTTTTTTTTATTTTTGGTTTTTGGGCCACACCCGGTGGGTGCTCAGAGGTTACTCCTGGCTGGTCTGCTCAGAAATAGCTCCTGGCAGGCAAGGGGGACCATATGGGACACCAGGATTCGAACCAACCACCTTTGGTCCTGGCTCGGTCTGCTTGCAAGCAAACGCCGCTGTGCTATCTCTCCGGGCCCACCTGTTACCCTTCTAGCCCCAGCTCCTTTCAGCCCATTATGAGTCAGCTACGCATCCTTCACAGACTGGGGCTACTTCCAGTCCAGATTTCACTCTTGTGGCTAGTGCCACACAGGAAGAGACAGGAGGCTTCAGTGAGGAGAGGACTTTGCAGCCTCAGCAGCCACAGTACTGGACAAGGCCAGGTTGGGGACTCTGAGGTGGAGTGCCAAGGGAGCTCCAGCTCTAGAGCTTTACCAGCTCCAAATATCCAGACTGTGGTGTGCTGGAGGTACCATGGCATTACTAAGTCATCCACAAGTGGAACAGTTGGGAGAAACTAAGGCCTAGAGCCCCCTAGACTGTCACAGCCCCCCCATGTCAGGGTGGGCTGTTCCCGCCCCTTTGTGGAGAACCCCTCCTTGAGCCCCAACCAGCCTCCTCAGGAGCCTTTTGTAATTATGGGATTAGAAGGCTGCCTCTCCCCTTCACCCCTCAAAGCCTCTGAGTGGGGACCAGGATTCGTGGCGCGGGCTGGTCCCCAGGTGTGTCTGAGGAAAACCTGGCATCCAAGGTGTTTGTGCAGCCTGAAAGGCCCATTGTGGGCTGCAGCCATCCAGTGAGCGACTCTATTTTGGGGCCAGGGATCCACCCTTCTCTAGCTGAAGGGAGAGAAAAGGGTGTATTTTAGTATGTCCTGGTAGGTGGGTGGGTAGTGGTGGGGGGAGACAGAACTGGGGCTACACCTCAGACAGCAGACTCTGGAGGGAAGGAAGCAGGAACTGGAGATGGGGGTGGCCTATCTAGTGGTGAGTGGGAGGATGATGTAAACCCACAAACCCAGTTGCTTTTATGTGGCCTTAGGAGGCAGGGCTGGCACACCCCAGCATGCTGGAATTTGGGCCTGTGGTCTGGCTGTGCCACACCTGAGATCTGCCCACCAGCGACTTCCTGATACCCACCCCTGTGCCCATGGCCCAGAGGGCCTAGACTGGTTAACTGGTTAGACAAAGAGGACACACACAATCTCTCTCTCTCTTTCTCTCTCTCTCCCCTCTTTCTCTCCCCTCTCTTCTCTCTCCCCTCTCTTTTCTCTCCCCTCTCTTCTCTCACTCTCTCCCTTCTCATCTTTCTCCCCTCTCTTCTTCTCTCTTCTTCTCTCTTCTTCTCTCTCTCTCTCTCTCTCTCTCTCTCTCTCTCTCTCTCTCTCTCTCTCTCTCTCTCTCTCCTCCTTCCTCTTCCCTTATGAGGATTCTGCCCACCCTGTCATTTTCCTGCTTTCCTGAATATAGTGGGTCCATTCCAGCCCCTGCTCCTTGGCTCTATTGGCTCCTTTGCCTGGTATGGCCTTGGGGGTCTTCTCTGCCCGCTCTGAACCTGCTCATCCTTCAGAGCTCCCTCAGGATCACTCCACCTCAGAGTCCCCAACCTGGCCTTGTCCAGTACTGTGGCTGCTGAGGCTGCAAAGTCCTCTCCTCACTGAAGCCTCCTGTCTCTTCCTGTGTGACACTAGCCACAAGAGTGAAATCCGGACTGGAAGTAGCCCCAGTCAGTGAAGGATACTAGCTGCCTCATAATGGGCTGAAAGGAGCTGGGGCTAGAAGGGTAACAGGTGAGCATGTTTCCCCGTTGTATAGTGAGTGCTCAGACAGTGCCCCGAAGTGCTTCTACTTCTACCCTGAGTGCTCACAGGCCTTGGGTGCCAGAGCCAGGCTGCCCTGGGCACAGCCCCATGACTTTAGGAATGAGATATTCCACTCCAGCCATAAGCTTTTGAAAGTTCTGAAAAATGAAACTTTTTTCTCCTTGTTCTTCATTAAACTCTTCTTGAGTGAGTGGAATGAGGATTGCCTTAATCCTTTGGCAGGAGGCAGGGGCTTTAGGGAACATGAAGAGTAGGCCTGGAGTGGCCCCCTTCACCACAGACATCAGGCACAGGGAGGAAAGGGGCATATGAGGTGACACCAGTCCCACCACTGCCCAGGGCAGGGGATGGAGACTGTACAGGTGTCAGAAGCTTCTTGGCCCAAACTGGCTTCGCTCAAGGTCTGCTGAGCACATCAGGCTCTCCCTCCTGCTCTGACCCAGGTCAGCTTCTCATTTTAGCCTGGCTCATCTCCTGAAGCACTTTGGGAGCAGGATGGCCTGTGACAGAGCTGTGGTAGGACTCTTTGGACTGAGCAGGAAGGCAGAAACAGAATAGACAATTCTGCCCCCTCCAAACAACCTAGGATTCCTGGCTGCCTTCCACAAGGCACCAGGATGACCTCAAGGCCATTCCCAGGAGGTAGCTGTCTCTGGGCCCTGAGGAGTGGGTTTTTCCTCTGCCTGTGTCTGCCCTAAGGAGAGCAAGCCTGCCTGAAGGCTGCTGAAGTGAAGCCTTTCCTGCCTCAGGTCATTCACCTCATTGCCCCTTCACAGATGGAAGAAAATGGGAACTGTGGAAGGTGCTCCAGAGCACAGCCCCTCAGAGCCTCACCCCACCCTCATTGTCCACAGGTGTTCCTGGCTCTCGGGGAGCTCCTGTCCTGTAACTGGGCGGTGGTGGCTGACATCCTCTGGTAGGTAGGGGCGGTCTGGGCCCTTGAGTATGTTCAGCTCAGAGCTGCTGTGAAGTGCTGGGGTTGGAGAGTACTTTAGAGACCATGAGGCAGGGGACCAAGGTTGAAGATGGCTTGGGTCAGGCTTCTCTGGCATGGGAGCATTTTTGACCATCAGCCCATTTTGCAAATGAGCAAATGAAAATCATCAAGGCCAGAGGTCTTGGTCACAGATCCAGGGTCACATAGCATTCAAAGGTTTCTAGCCAAGACTTGGTTCCAAGCTTTTACCTTCATGCTCCCTCTTTCTTTCCTGGCCCTTTTTTTTTTTGGCCACATCCCACAACTCTGTTCTGAACAAGCATCAGGACTGCCAGACTCTAGATCTATAGTCATAAGCCAGGGATCCCTGACTACCCCAATACACAGGTGACCAGCTGCATAGTGGGGACAGCTTAGGCAGTTTCACCTGTTTTTTCCCTTACCTGCCACCAGACCTCTCTGCCTCCTAGCAGATGTGAAGGGAAAGATATTGAGGACTGCTGAATAGGGCAGGGAAAGAACAGGCCTTTGGGCAACCTAAGAATCTTTTTGCTTATTCCTGGCAAATCACCATTGGCTGGGAACTATCCAGAGGATAGTGGAGTGTGGGGGCCTGAACTCAGGAAACAGAGCCAGGTTTTAGTCTTATATGCCACTTACTAGCTGAGTGTGACCAAGCAAGTCACCATGTTTCTGCTGCTCTGGGAGGCAAAAGGGGAAGAAGGTCCCTCCTATTGATTGGGAAGATGACATTGGATCGTCCTTGAGAAGCTCTTACCTAGTGTCTGGCTCAGAGTGCTGGTTGGGATCTGGTCACTTCCAAGCTTTCCACTTTCTCCTCTTCCATCTCCAGAAAAGCCCTGCAGCCCTGGATCTGACCTCAAAAGGCTGTGGGGGAAATGCTGTCACTTACTTCACTGTCATTCAGGACCGCTTGAATGCAACCAATTGGCTGACTGTGGGACACTCACTGGCTGGTATAGGTCTGGGTCTTAGGAACAGGGAAGCTGCCCTGCCTCTGACGCCTGGGTGGAGGGACTGAGTGGCATAGAGGATCTGTTTTGTTTTTTTTTTTTTTTTCTTTTTTTTTGGTTTTTGGGTCACACCCGGCAGCGCTCAGGGGTGACTCCTGGCTCTATGCTCAGAAATCGCCCCTGGCAGGCACAGTGGACCATATGGGATGCCGGGATTTGAACTGATGACCTCCTGTATGAAAGGCAAACGCCTTACCTCCATGCTATCTCTCCGGCCCAGAGGATCTGTTTTGTACCTTCTTCTAGCCAGAGTCTTGGGCACCAACCCAGACTCAGCTGCAGACCTGTTGATGACTTGGAGCCTCAGTTTCCTGATCTATAAAGGGTCATCCTAACTTACCTACTGGTATGTGGAGAGCAGGAGAATCTGTAGTGAATGAGAAAGCACCAGCATTGTACCACACTTCCACTTAGCTTGCTTTCTCTCAGGCATTCAGATGGCTCTGAGGCCTGCTCCCACAGCTTCCTCCACCTGCCTCCCACGATGACCTACCCCCCACGGTGAGGTTCCCTTTTCCACATGAGGGCCCCTCAGATATGTGCCTGCCCCCCAGTGTCTGTGTCTGCAAGAATGATTAACTTAGCAGAGACAGGCCCTTTGTAGAGCTGTGTGTGTTGGGGGCAGGGCTTGGAGGTAGCTCTGGAGATCAGCCATGGTTGATCCCAAAGCTGAACCAGCCACCTAGGGAAACTTCTTGTTCCAGCTTCTGCAAGCCCACCTTCTTGAAGTCCCTTGGCCAGACACTGCCTTTCAGCACTAGTGGTGGCAGCTGGGACAGTTACTGGAGCCTGACACTGGGTCTTCCAAAGGCTACTTCCATGCTCAAGAAGGAGATCTTGGGACAAATGCCCATGAGGGGCCAGTTGTGTAGCAACTGAATGGCAACTTGGAGTAGGGTGAAAAAGTAGTGGGAGGTAAAGAAGAGAACTTGGCATGTAGACATTGGCCTGGACAGAAGGGAGAGGGAAGGGGCCAGGAGGGAGGAGAGAGAGGAGAGTGAAGGGAGGAGGAGGGAGTATAGAAGGGAGGAGAGAGATAGGGCCGGTGAAGTGGCCCTAGAGGTAAGGTGTCTGCCTTGCAAGCACTTGCCAAGGAAGGACCGTGGTTCAATCCCTCGGCATCCCATATGGTTTTCCAAAGCCAGGGACAATTTCTGAGCACTTAGCCAAAAGTAACCCCTGAGCATCAAATGGGTGTGGCTCAAAAAACCAAAAAAAAAAAAAAAAAAAAAGAAGGGAGAGGAGAATAGGTAGTAGGCACTGGTATGGGAGCATGGGAAGTAGCAGCTGCTTTTCCCAAGGGGGAGGCAGGAGCAACCTTCGTAGGCAGGGAGGGAGTCAGCAGGTGGTGGGCTGGGGTTCAGAGGAAGCAGCCCCCAGCAGGATCAGACAGGATATATGTGGGAACAGTGGAGTGGCAGGACGTGTTTGAGGTTCCATCTGCCTCTGAGAGCAGCAGAGCACCAGGACAGGTCTCTGGACACTCTACCCCACTCCCCACCCACCCACCAGTTGCTCTGCTCTCCATTGGCTGAGCAAATGCCCCGGAGTCTGGATTTGCTCCTTTGGGCAATGGGAAGAACCATATAGTTGTAGGTGGCACTGCTGTGAGGACAAGGGAAGCTCCCATCTCAGTCCTATCTCAGGGCCCTAATGGGCCCAGAGAATTGCTTATTAACCTTCCCTGAGCATGAGGTTCAGGTTTGGGGAGCTCTCAGGCCCTTTTCCATAGAGTGTAATCCAGTAGCCTATATTAAGGCCCAGGGGTCTGCATTTATGAAGTGCTTTGTGGATGATCCTGATGGCACACACACTTGGAGAACATGGGCCCACTACAGCCTGTTCTACAGTCTTTGGACCTTTGCAAAATTCTGACTAGTTCAGCCCTTGCTCTCACATCCTCTGATGGGGTATCTCTCTCACTGTACCCCAGGAAACCCAGCCACTTGTCACTGACAAAACCCAGCTCCTCACCTCTAAGCTCTACCTCTGGCATTCTCCCCCTCACCTGGCTGCACCTCAGAATCCTGCTCCAGAGTGTGCTGGAACAATGGTATCTCTGCAGGCTGCACTCCCTCCCAAGCCTACCGCTGAGGTTTCCATCTCTTCCCAAATATTCCCACTGTAGAGGCCCTACTCCAAGGCCAGAGTCATCTAATCATTCCCCAGCCCCAGCAGCAGGGACCTCACTCCTTCTCCCTGCCTTTCTTCAGGGGTTCTAGAATCCAATTACCAGGCTCTCTCCAGCCTGCTCAGACATTTACTCCTGCCCCTGGCAGGTCATCACGCTCTTGTTCTCTCTGCCCCAGAAGGATCTGTCTTTTCTTTTTTTTTTTTTTTTTTTTTTTTTGGTTTTTGGGCCACACCCTGTGACGCTCAGGGGTTACTCCTGGCTATGCGCTCAGAAGTTGCTCCTGGCTTCTTGGGGGACCATATGGGACGCCGGGGGATTGAACCGCGGTCCATCCTAGGCTAGCGCAGGCAAGGCAGGCACCTTACCTCCAGCGCCACCGCCCGGCCCCCGGATCTGTCTTTTCATTGTCACTGGCATACCAGGAGTATCTGGGAGTGAGGACTAAGTGGGGAGCCTGCATCTGGTGGTTGCCACCTTGACTTTCTGGAAGCCCTGGGCCAGGCCGCTTCTGCCCCAGGCTATAAAGGGAAGCACTTTTCTGAGAAGGGAGAGGCAGGAACAGAGAGGTTTTTGTCTTAGAATAGTGTGAGCCTGGATTTGGGGGAAGCCAAAACTTCTTGCTCCTAAAATTACCTGCCGGACTTTTTGACTGCTGTCAGCACCCTGCCTTGTCCCCACGCACCACACCCTCACCCCATACAGCTATCTGCTGGCTACAAGGGGCCAGAACAGGTTGGGGGAGAACCACCTCTGCTGACATAGTTAGCAATGGCCAGACTGCACCTAGCAGGCTGGGGTTCTTGTGAGGGAGGAATCTTACCAATGGGCAATGGGCCAAATAGCCCCTGGCCCTGCATGGACTTCTTTGGTCATTTGGGGCCCAGCCGGTGAAGGCCCTGCCCTACTCCCCAGAACCGCTGTGAGTAATCACATAATTATGGGGTGAGCAGGAAGTACTTGAGAAAGGTGCAGTGCTGTGGTCAGTTCCTCCTCGGGCCTGTTGTCAGGTCCCCACAAGGGT
Source organism: Suncus etruscus (assembly GCF_024139225.1). Lineage (NCBI taxonomy): Eukaryota > Metazoa > Chordata > Mammalia > Eulipotyphla > Soricidae > Suncus > Suncus etruscus. The sequence continues at coordinate 156,295,829 of NC_064848.1, read as the reverse complement.
GGAGGCTCTCTTCTCTCATCACCTGCACACAATGGCTCCATGCCAGTGACCCTTGAACCACACAACCCCCAAGAGAGATTCCTGAGCCTCTGTACCTCCCTCCCCACAACTCCATTCCCCAGAAGTTCTGCCCCTCAACTCCCCAGTTCTCTCCTTCCCGTTGGCGGGGCTACAAGGAACTTGGCCTCTTTATTTCTTCTTTCCTAAATGTTTGGTCACAAACAGAAATATTGCTGGCAAGGCCCTTTCCTATTCAGAACAGTGGCGTGATGCAAAGGCTAGGGCCTGTCGGGTGAAGGACGGGCCAAATTTCAGTCCGCTCTTTCCTGGTTCTCTGTCCTGGACAAGCTATTTCCCCTCCCTGTGCCAGTTTCATCTCCTTTATGGCAGGTGAATGATTATTGTGTCTTCCTCGGGGCTTGTTTGAGTAAACAAATTAGATCTATTTATTTATTAAAGTTGTATTAAATGTTTACAGGAACTTTTATTTGTAGATTTATTTCCTCTTAATTTGGGGGGGGGCACACCTAGTAGTGTTCCTCTTGGCATAGTGCACCAGGATTATTCCCCTGAGGTGCTTGGAGAACTAGGCAATGCTGGAGATTGAAATGGGGCTCCCACATGCAAAGCTGGTGCTCTGCCCTGTGGGCCATCTCCTGGTATAACAAGCTTTTCATAAATATTAGTAGGTATTATAATCATTGTTTTGTTCCCTAAGGGATTCAGATTATGGGCATTTATATCTTGGAGATAAGGCTTTGGAGTGGGAAACTCCCCTAGGTTACTACTCGAATCCCCTCTTCCTTCCATCCTCCCTCCCCTGCCCTGCTGCCAGTCAAGCTTTGGCAGAAGGGTGGCTGTGGTTCCATCTCTCACATGGTTCTAGCTGACTTCTTTCATTGGCAGACTTTCAGCTTGTCCCCTCTGTACTTTATGCCTGGATCTGTAGCTCAGGAGCCCCAAGAGAAAGTAGATAGGAACTTTACAGTTCTGAACTGTGGAAGGTAAAGGGGGTGGATAAAGAGGAACCATCTCAGTTCTGGGTGCTGTGTGTTTACTTGGGGGTGAACACAGGTGCTATGGGAGTTCAGGACTGGCATCTGAACCCTGGGAAGACTTCATAGAGGAGGTGACCCAAAGTTTAGTGCCAAATAACAAGCAGGGATGCACCACTTGGACTAGAGTGGCAAGGCTGGCTGAGCAGACGATGCCACGTGTCTCAATATCCAAGAGTTCTGTATCTCCTGAGCTGGAGGTGCTTCTATCTGTTGCCATGGGCTCAAGAGTGATAGTGAAGAACTCTCCAGGAAGGTATTATTATTATTATTATTATTATTATTATTTTATTTCCAGGAAGGTATTATTGATGATTCTGTTTGGGATGAGATTTTTTTGTTTGTTTGTTTGTTTGTTTTGGGGGGATCACACCTGGCAGCACTCATGGGCCACTCCTGGCTCTATGTTCAGAAACTTCTCCTGGCAGGCTTGGGGGACCATATGGAATGCCAGGATTGAACTACCATCCTTCTACATGCAAGGCAAACACCCTACCTCCATGCTATCTCTCCGGCCCTGGGGATGAGATGAAGACACTGATGAATGAATGATGATGAAGCCCAAAACCACACAACTAGTGAATGGGGGATCTGGGCTTGGGAGGCAGACATTCTGAGACAGCACTCAGATTTCATCTGGGGGAGGGTTTCCCAGACGCCATTCTCAGTGTCATGGATCAAGCCCACATCTTCACACAAGCAAGGCAAGTGCTTTACTACCGAGCTACATTCTTGCCTTATTTCCAACCTTTTTTTTTTTTTTTAATTTTATTTATTTATTTTATTTTATTTGGTTTTTGGGTCACACCTGGCGTTGCTCAGGGGTTACTCCTGGCTGTCTGCTCAGAAATAGCTCCTGGCAGGCAGGGGGACCATATGGGACACTGGGATTTGAACCAACCACCTTTGGTCCTGGATCAGCTGCTTGCAAGGCAAACACCGCTGTGCTATCTCTCCGGGCCCTTTTTTTATATATTTTTTTAATATAAATTTTTATTTTGATCATAGTGGCTTACATATTGTTGACAATAATATTTTAGGTACATATTTACATAAAATCAGGGGGGATTCCCATCGCCAAATTGTCATCCCTACGCCTCCGTTTCTATCCTACCTCCCTTTTCCTTTTCCCTCACCCCAGGGCGGCTAGAATATGTGGTCCCCTCTGTATCTAACCCACTACTTAGTAGTCTTGCACCTGTTTGGTCCTGATGCCTCCCTTATTTCCCCCTCTATCTGGAGTCAGGACTAGCTAGTTCAAGTTGCGTGGTTTTGTTTGAAGGAGAAAAAAGCAATAAACTGGGGTAAGAGTCTAATACCCCGAAAATGGGCGGAGTCCTTCTAAAGGCTCTCATCATCAATCTGGGATGGAGAAAAAGTAGGTGAAACACTCCACTAGTACCAAAAGAAGTGTCAAATATCCAGTGAGGGCTCCAGCTATATCGATAAGCACCACACAGAGCAGACAAAACAAACAAACAAGTAGAAAAAAAAATAAAACAAAAACAGACAAACAAAAATCACGCCATGGTCTTGAATTAAGAAACATGGCATAGCACATAACGAAAGAGAAGAAAGGAAGAGAAAAAAAAAATAAATAAATAAAAAAATAAGTATAATTGGGGACTACACTTTCAATAATCACACCCAAACAGAGAAATCGACCAAAATAGATTGGTAAATCAAAAATAATAATAACAATAATAAATGAAGGTAATATATATATTTATATCAAAAAAATAACCAAGGTTTTGTGCTTTTTGTATTTTTGTTTTTTTCCCTCCTGCACTGGCACAGTAAATATTGGGGTCATTCGAAAAAGAATTCACTTGGCCTAAGAGATATGGGATTTCTCCGTCCTTGGAGCATACTGTCATGGGATCAACTCTAGACATTGCTCAGGATCCTTTACTTTCCCGGTGGTGTTTTTTTTTTTTTTTTTTCTTTCTTTTTTTTTTCCTTTGGTGTGTGGAAGACTTCTGCTCTGTGTTTAGAGGTCTCAGTATCTGTACAGATCCTGAGGTGGGACTTATGATGAAGTCAGTCTTTGTGGTTCTAGAGGTTCTGTTACCTCAGTGTCATTTTAACCCATCTTCTGTGGTTGATGATCTTGGTCTTTGCACTGAGCCTAGGGTGGCACCTAGGATAGCGTCTTTCTTTGTGCTCCCAAAAGCCCCATTCCGTTACAATTGTCTCTGCCGGATCTTTGGGGCTGGGGATCATGATTCTTGTGCAGGTCATAGTTCAAACCCTAAACTAGGGCTTATTTATTGGTCCCAAGATGTATACAGTCTGGTCGTGGATCAAGCAGCCAGTCATCTGTAAATCCCGATCTTGGGTTTTTGTCCTACCAAAGGGAGCCAAGACTTCTGGTTTTGTCTTGTCGTTAGTTGGGAAGGTAGGCTAATCTGCTCTAAGGTCAAGATGATCGCATTTTCCCCGTTGTCAGGATATCATGTTAGAGCTGGGCCTTGTTGTTGGTCTCGTCGTATTAAGGCCGTCCTGGATGGAGTTTGTTTCCTGCAGCTGTTGTGGAGAGCTGTGCCGTTTCTATGTCGGAGATCCAGGGTTCAAGGCTGCATGAATGGTATCTAATCACCTGAGGTCTAATTTGATTCCACATGACATATTTTCTTTTTTTTTTTTTTTTTTTTTTTTTTTTTTTGTGGTTTTTGGGTCACACCCGGCAGTGCTCAGGGGTTATTCCTGGCTCAAGGCTCAGAAATTGCTCCTGGCAGGCACGGGGGACCATATGGGACGCTGGGATTTGAACCAATGACCTCCTGCATGAAAGGCAAACGTCTTACCTCCATGCTATCTCTCCAGCCCCCCACATGACATATTTTCAAGGCAGGAGATATCCCTATATTTTAAATAACTATGAGTTCCTATCTCTAGTAGATAAGAGCTCTCTTTTATTTTTTTTTTTAAATGTAAAATTTCCCCTTTACTTAGTGTGCCTTTGTAGGGGGAAGTGGTGCTAATTATAATGTCTGTGTATTCGTGGGTGGACTGATGGGATAACAGTCACAGGTCACCTACCAAAAAACGAAGAAAGAAAAAAAAAAAAAAAAAGGGGGGGGATTGAAACTGTATGTGCTCACAAATATATATGAAGGACAAACATTTAAAAAAAAGATAAATAAATAAATTAAAAAAAAAAGAAATAAAATGAGTTAGCGAAATTTTTATGGGACCAAAGTGGTGCAAAAGACTACCTTACATTTGGGGGAGGGCAGGTAAAGAGGTGGTGTATTACAGGTCTTATGCCTATGTTGGAAGTACAGTTTTTCCCATTGTCTTTTGGGTTTTTCTTGTGGTGTGTGGGTTCCCAGGCATCTTCCTAACCCACCCCCTGACCTTCTTCAGATTGGTAAATATTTGCGGCAGGGGTTTTTATATTTTTTTAATATAGGTCATTCTTACTTGTGTGAGGTGCTGTCTCACCATTATTTTAATTTTATTCTTTATTTTTTTTTTTATTTTTTTTTTTTGGTTTTTGGGCCACACCTGGTGGTGCTCAGGGGTTACTCCTGGCTGTCTGCTCAGAAATAGCTCCTGGCAGGCACGGGGGACCACATGGGACACCGGGATTCGAACCAACCATCTTTGGTCCTGGATCAGCTGCTTGCAAGGCAAACACCGCTGTGCTATCTCTCCGGGCCCTTAATTTTATTCTTAATGTTTTGGGCCTGGCCACTCCTGGCTCTGTGCTCAGGGATTGTTGCTGGTTGTGCTTGAAGAGCATGCTGTGTGGGGATGGAGACTGGAGCTTCTACATGGAAAGCATGATCTCAAGTTCTTTGAGCCATCACCTGGCCCCTCATTTTGACTGGGAATAGAGGTTGTTGGCTTGGACCCATTAGTGTCCAGAGGCTATTCCTGACTTGTTCCAGGGGTGGTGCTTGGAGTACCATATGCAGTGCCAAGGATTGAACCAAGATTGGCTGTGTGTAAAACAAGCTCTTTAATCCCTGTACTGTCTCTCTGTTCCCCCTTATCTTGATTCTTAATTTTTTTTTTTTTTTTTTGTTTTTGGGCCACACCCGTTTGACGCTCAGGGGTTACTTCTGGCTATGTGCTCAGAAATCGCCCCTGGCTTGGGGGGACTATATGGGACGCTGGGGGATCAAACCGTTCCTTGGCTAGTGCTTGTAAGGCAGACACCTTACCTCTAGCGCCACTTTCCCGGCCCCGATTCTTAATTTTTTCCAAGGATTGTTCTTGAGCTCTCCACCAAGGCTACATTTGTTTTCCTACCAGTTGGGCTTGAACATTTTGCTAGAGGGACTGTGCTTCACACTACCATGCTCAGGACCCCCAAATATGCAGATACTTGACTGTGGACCCACTCTTTACCCTGTCAACTTTTTGATTACTGCCTTTTGTGCTCCTGAACTGGAATATTGTTGCAGGCCTGTCACAGCCACACCTAGTTCTTGCATTGTTCCAGAACACCCTCAAGAAGGGGTGATCCTCATCAGAGTCCTTGGCACCCTCATCCCAGGGAATAGGATCTCACATCTCAGATCTCAGAGGCTTTGTGCTCTGAAGGGGGTGCTTTAGACCTTGGGGTTGCTGACTTTTTCCCATTGTATTTTGTTTTGGGTTTTTTTGTTTTGTTTTGTTTTTGGGTTATACCCGGCAGTGCTTAGGTGTTACTCCTGGCTCTATGTTCAGAAATCGCTCCTGGCAGACTCGGGAGACCATATGGGATGCCGGGATTCGAACCATCGACCTTCTGCTTGCAAGGCAAATGCCTTACCTCCATGGTATCTCTCCAGCTTCCCCATTGTATTTATTTGATCTTCTGATGAGTATGATGTAGCATCCCTTCTTTCCTGGTCTGAGGTGCTGCTCTGATGCTCCTGTGTTTTGCAGTCTGTGGTTGTGCCTCAGTGCCGGGGGACTGCAGAGGCGCTTCAGATCACCATCGGCCATATCCTGGGAGATGCTGGTAGCCCCTACCTCACTGGACTGGTAAGGCCAAGGCCTAAGGGTGCATGGTATGGGACCAAGCATAAGGGTGTAGTCTGGAGGTAGCCTGCTGGGCCTACCACTCCTGCCTCTGTCTTCTGCAGATATCCAGCATTCTGCGGTCCAGCCGGCCTAACTCCTACTTGCAACGCTTTCTCAGCCTGCAGCAGAGCTTCCTATGTTGCGCCTTTGTCATCGCTTTGGGAGGTGGCTGCTTCCTGCTGACATCACTGTACCTGGAGAAGGACCAGGTCCAAGTCCGGTGGCCTGGTCCAGGTATTCCCATCATTTCTCAGGGCTGAGTCCTATGGGAGTGAGGAGCATCCATCTTCCCTCTCACTTCCAAGCTCCTTGCCCATTTATTGGTTCCTTTCTTCAAAAGTAGTTAAGTGCCAAGCAAGCTTGCAGATTCTAGGGAATGTATGCCAAGTTTAAGCCTCATAGAAACTAATGGACATGAGAAACAACAAAAAAGCAAAAGCTAAGACATGCTTGAGGTGGCAGGTACTTGAGTGAACCATAAAGCAGGAAGCAGGGTGGAGAGGGACAAACTGGGGAAAGTTTGCTAAAGGATAGTTGGAAGGCCTCTCTGCTCAGGAGATACTGGAGCAGAGGTGGAGGAGGTGAAGAAGGAAGGGAACGAAGTAGCTCCTGGTAGAGTAAAAGTTTGAGGTTGGGGAAGTTTCTGGCATGTTTGAGCAACATCAAGGAGAACAAGTTGACTAGAGCAGAAGTAAAGGGGATAATGGCAGGGAATGAATAGTGACAAGAGTGAGGCCAAAGCAGGGGCCTTCTAGAGGATCTGGAGCACTGTGGCTGGAAGGCTGAGTCAATGGGAAGTGTTATGGGGTTTTCATCAGATGAGCCTTAAGACTTCTTTTTTTTGTTTGTTTTTTCGGCCACACCCGTTTGACCCCCAGGGGTTACTCCTGGCTAAGCGCTCAGAAATTGCCCCTGGCGTGGGGGGACCATATGGGACGCTGGAGGATCGAACCACGGTCCTTCCTTGGCTAGCGCTTGAAAGGCAGACACCTTACCTCTAGCGCCACCTCACTGGCCCCATGACTTCTGATTTGCACTATAAAAGCCACTTTTGCTCCTGGGTTGACAACTTTACAGGATCATACTGAAGCCCAGAAGCTCCCAGATCTTTGGAGATAGAACTGTGGAGCTGGGACACCGGTGGCCACTTGGAAGGTGGGGAAAAAGGATCGGATCTGGAGTCTATTTTGAAAATGGAATCTGGAGAATTTCCTGGCGGCCTGGGCCTGAGCCTGCTCCCAAAGTGCTTTCTTGGCTCCTCTGGGGTTGGCTGAGTTTTCTTCCTCCCACAGGAACCCCAGCCAGAAAAGATGCTGGCAGCAAAGACCCGGAGCACCTAGGCCTGCTTTCCAGCTCGGCTCCTTCCACAGTGGACCTCTGAGACCACACCCACCCTGCTGCACTTTTCCATCTGCTTTCTTGTGCTTGCACCTCTGTCTACCTCTGGCAGTATCTCGGGAATTCCTGCAGAGCCACACCTTCTACTTCTTCCCAGTTAGAGAGTTGCCATGGTCTGGCTCTGGGCTGGAAATTGAACCATCCGTGTCCTCTGTGGTAAGCCTGAGCTGGACCTGCTCAGCATCCCGTATGGTAGCTCTAGTTTGGAGCCCCCCCCACCTCCCCACAATTAAACAAAGCTATTATGAAGCCCTGGCTTCTGGTCTTGAGATTATCTGGTTCACTGCTGCAGGGCAATGCTTCTGCAGAATGGGTGAAGAATGTTGGAAGTGGGGAAGCTGGGAATTGCTCAGCAGAAGTCCCTGAGTGTTGTTCTGACTCCAGGATGGTCCACTGTCACCCAGTTTTCGCTCTTGGCAGGATCATGAAAGTGGAGGACATGCTTCTGGACACGCTTCCTCTGACCTGAAGGTGGAACCAGATGAGTGTCAGAGACAGGTGTCTACTCTGGGATGAGGTGGTATGTGACTTTGGGTTTCCAGGCCATCTCTGTGCTGTGTGTGGGGTGCTGGTGTGACTGCACTGAGGACTCCTGGTCATGGAACTAAGTAGCTTGCTGCCTTGCTCTTGCACCCCAGTTCACATCTGAAGCACAGAACAGCCCAGCAGGGGGTCTCTCTGTGGGACCACACTTGTCGCTGGCATTAGAGCAGCTGATCACAGCGGGCCCTATGGAAGCTGAACAGCTTCCAGGCAAGCAACAGTGGGAGGCATGTTCTACTTCTCTTTTGAGCAGAATACTACTCCCCTCTGGTGCCAACTAGGAGGTCACTATTCCCGCCTGATTGCCATCTTCACCATGCCAGCCTGTGGAGACTGCTGGGAGACCAGCAGCTGAAGCCAACTGTGATCCAGACCCACACACACCTCCTTACCCCTATCTGCTTCATTTTGGTCCCTTCTGATGCTCTTCCTGTCCTGTGTTGAAGTTGATGAATCCCTCAGTGCAGGATCTCAACTCATGATCCCCAGTCTTTGTCCTCCCCTCAGGAGACCAGAAATCCCACCCATGAGCTGATATAGTGACTTAAAAAATGGGTCACCCAAGTTACAAAGAAATTATTTATGAAATGAGGGTTTATATTGCAAAATAAGTGGCCAGTCTATGTGGTGAGGCCAATGCCAGGATCCTCCAGGTGGTCCCTGGTTGTGTGGCCTGGGCCAGATCCTGATTTCTCTAAATTCAAACTCTCTAGCTGTATTCAAGAAGTGTCCGCAGTGCAGTGCACTGGTGTCAATCAGATTTTGTGTGATTCTCTTAGGTTGAGCCTCGGCCAGCTGAAGTCCAGCCACAGGCACTGGCCATTCCTCTACAAAATCCTGGGGAAGAATCCCTGAGAGGCTCAGTGCCCAGAAAAAAGACAGAACTTCCCAAAAGGCACTGCAGCAACTACCTTCCCCACCTGGAGTCCTGCAAAACTCAGGACCAGTCCCACAAACATTCGTTAATATCAGTGGACAATGGTGGGCAATGACTTCTACTCTAATGCCACCTATTGACCTCACTGCCCAGGACTCGACAGTGACACATTTTGATAGTCACTTCTCTGGATAGACGATGAAATTACCTCCCCAGATGTCTATGAGGAAGTGGGTTAGGAGCTGGCAAATGGCAGGTGAAGGTAGAGGAAGGGAATCCTCAGTGGCAAGGTGGGTGGGAAGGGCCAGAGAATCCTAATGAGTCACGGAGGTGTGTGGTGTATCCTAGAAGCAGGGTGTGTGTCTGTTGTTGGGGAGGGGCAGTTGGTGGGAGGGACCCCAGAGGCCACAGCTGTGGCTGGTCATTGGGATAGTTTCATCTGACTCAAGTGCATTCTGCTGTCTGGGTTGCTGGGTAGGGCAGGGCAGGGTAGTGCGTCCTAGGACTGAGGGACACACTGTGCAGCCAGATATTTATGGGATGCTATTGTCCAGAGTGTTCTGGGGCTGGGCAGGAGCTCCAGAGCTGGCAGAGTCTTGAAATGAGAGACCAGGATTGCATCTGGGCCCAGACTCCCACTATACTTAGCTTCCCCGTTAAGTTCCTTTGCCCCCTGTGGTCAATGATCAGATGGGGGAGTAGGAGGGAGGACAAAGAGCTAGTCTCTGAGAGCCCGTCTCTTGGGCTAGAGGAGGAAGGAAGCAGCAGAACCTCCCTTTCCGGCTTAAGGGCACCTCTTGGATAACCCATGGCACTAACTCTCTGCACTTGTTTGTGGGATATGTCAGTGGGGGAAGAGGCCCAGCAGGAAGAGGCCCCTAAACCCAATGATCATCATTGATGATCTCCCCAAACAAGTGCAGCATTCCTGCTCCCAGGTGTCTGCCTGCACTGATTGAGCATGATTGTTTCTGCATGGGTGGATGAGCAAGTGAGGGGGCGTTGATCAGGAAGTGCCAAAGGAACTTCTTCCACTTTGACCTTAAGTTTAGAGGTTGAACAAGCGTATTGAGAAGACTTCCCATCCCAACTCCCGTTTGTTTCTTCATAATGCCCAGCGCTGATCTACTTCTTCCCTGAAGTGCTGATCTCCCCTTATCCGGTGTTGACTTTTTTTTTAAAAAAAATTTAATCAGCCCCTAAAGACAGAGGCAGTCAGAGATGACTGGGGCCATGATTTTATCTCAAACCTGGATATTAGGGAATGTGTGTTTGCATTTCCTGAATGATTATCTCAATTAGAGCTGTAGGTGTATGCAACAGAAACTCTTAAGCAAGACAGGAATTTAAAAAAAAAGTAAAGCAAAGCAATCAGGACATGAGAGATAGTACAGCAGGTAGCATTATATATAGCTAACCTGGGTTTGATTCCCACCACCATATATGTTCAGTACCAGGAGTACCACCTGGAATGATTCTTTTTTTTTTTGTTTTGTTTTTTGGGTCACACCCGGCAGCGCTCAGGGGTTACTCCTGGCTCTTTGCTCAGAAATCACCCCTGGCAGGCACAGGGGACCATATGGGATGCCGGGATTTGAACCACCGTCCTTCTGCATGAAAGACAAACTTACCTCCATGCTTATCTCTCCGGCCCCCTGGAATGATTTTTGAGCACATGAGCACAGAATCAGAAATAGACTCTGAGAACTCCTGGGTGTGGCCCCAGGCAAAAAAAAAAAAAAAGCATATTTGAAGATTACAGAATTGAGGGGAAGATAGGAGATTCAAGAGCCAAGTCTCTTGGATCATTTTATTTAAAGAGTTTTTACTCGAGTTTCAGACATTTCTAGAACTGAAGAGATAGTACAGCAAGTAGGGTGCCATCCTACTTGTGGCCAACCCAAGTTTGATGCCCAGTATTGCACATGGTTCCCCAAGAATAGACAGGAGTAAGTTATGAGTGCAGATTCAGGAGTTAGGTCTGAGCATTGCTCGGTATGCTCCTCAAACAAAAACAAAACAAAACAAAAAAGTAGCTGGACAATTCTCTCACTTGTTTACCATCATACTTAAGACTTAAAGATATGGAAAAGAGCTATAGTACAGAAGTTAAGACATCACGCAGTCAAAATCAATTCAGTTCCTAGCACCACATATGGTTCCCTGAACATTATCAGGTGTGATCCCTGAGCACTAGGCTAGAAGTAAGTCCTGAGCACCACTGGAATTGGTCCAATATTCCCCCCTTTTTATTTTTTGAGCCACTCTTGACAAGACTCAAGGTTTTCTCCTGATTTTGTGTTCACTCCCTTACTCAGGAACCTGTATGTGGCGCCAGGGATTTGAAGTAGGGTCAGGCACATGCAAAGTAAACACCTTAACCCCTGTACTTTCTCTTCACCACCTTCAAAAATTGAAAAAGCAATCTCTGGGTCAGAGAGACAAGTTGTACCCCAGGCCCATGTCTTTATTTATAACTTCATTAAGGGTGTTTTTTTAAAAGAGCAAACAAACAAAACCAAAACAAAAGAACTGGGGGGGGGGATGAGAACCAGATACCAAGACAGTGTCCATTACAATGACTTGGTGTTCCACCGGCACTCTCAGATGTAGTGTCTCCACAGGAAGGCATTCTTCATTTCTGCTAGTCTGAGTTTGTGATCAAAGGAAACTGAAGCTCCTATAATTTAGAAGGTTGAAACATGTTTGAGTGACAGAACAGGAACTTCTGTGTTTGTGGGGACCCAAAGCCATCTGTTCTGAGCAGGAGAGAGAGAGGCAGCAATGAAACATTCTGAGCAGAATTCAGGAGGCAGACCCAGGCTGGAGGTGGGGGCCTCCCACAGAACCCCACTTGGCCACAGCAATGAGAGGAGGTATCTTCTCAGCTGTAGGTGGTGGCCAATGGGGAAGGGTGGAGGCAAATGGCACATGGAAGTTAATGGAGGGTGGAGTTATCAGTGAGAAAATGCTTTCTTTTCCCCCTCAGAAGGGCCAGGAGAGTATTCTGGCTGGCTTCTGAGTCACTCAGAACCATAAACACATGATACAAATCAGCACACACTTCCTGAGTACCTGCTAAATGTCATTTACTCATTCAATCAACAAACATTTTTGAGCACCTACATAACTGTAGAGATGAATCAGACAAGGCAAGGCCCTAAGGCTCACAGTCTGTTGTGGGCGAGCAGTGGGTGGGTGGGAGTTGGAATCATGTACAATCAACCTGAGTTTGGCGTGATAGAGGGATATACAAATTACAAGTCGCCCAGGGGAGGGAGTGACGGTTGCTATTCTGGGTTTCAGAAGGATAAGCAGAAGAATAAGCTAGGTGGACAGCAAAGGCAAAGCGTGTATAAGGGTGAGGGGAGAAGGGGTGCACTGGGGACGCTCTCCGTGGTACTGAATCACCACGAATTAGAACCAGGAATTTTTGTTTTTGAAGGGATAGCAGGGATCATAGACAAGTATCCCCAGATCCTCCTTATTTCTTCACGTCCTGATAAGTATAGTAACTGTGAGGGAATTCAAGGAACTCCACATTCACTGCAGTGCAGTGTAATTTTGAGATGGACTGACTGTGGGATTTGAGATGGAATATTGGCCTGGGTCATGAAGGGAAAGAAAGGATCTTGGAGACCATAATAAAGAACTGAGGGGCCGGAGAGGTGGCGCTAGAGGTAAGGTGTCTGCCTTTCAAGCGCTAGCCAAGGAAGGACCGCGGTTCGATCCCCCAGTGTCCCATATGGTCCCCCCAAGCCAGGGGCAATTTCTGAGCGCTTAGCCAGGAGTAACCCCTGAGCATCAAACGGGTGTGGCCCCCCCAAAAAAATGATAAACCTTTGGGGCTGGGCAGTGGCGCTAAAGGTAAGGTGCCTGCCTTGCCTGCGCTAACCTTGGACGGACCTCGGTTCGATCCCCCGGTGTCCCATATGGTCCCCCAAGCCAGGAGCAACTTCTGAGCACATAGCCAGGAGTAACCCCTGAGCATTCCCGGGTGTGGCCCAAAAACAAACAAACAAAAAAAAAATAAGGAACTGAAATACTTTTAATCCTATAGGTAATGTGGAGGCATAGAGTGGTTGTGTGAAAGGTCATAATAGGGGACATAATGGATTATGATTTACATAATCACTGTCAAATACAGGGAAGAAAATATGTTAGAACAAGTGGTGCTGAGTTTTAACAGGATCCAAATGGAAAAAGGGAGACTTGAGTTAGTCTGTGAGTAATAAGGACATTAGGAGATAACAGAGAAAGACTGAACACCGAAATGTGGGAGTTGTGGGGGGAGCACACTTGGAGACAAAGGATGATGATACTATTTGCCAAGAGAAAAGTGATGCCTGGGTGGGAGCTGGGAAAAATAATGAGTTCAGTTTAGTATATTTGAATTTAAAGTGTGTGCAAGTGTTTGCATATACACAAGTACATGCAGCAGATTACATGTGCACAACATAAAGACAAGGCAACACCAAGAATTGGAGGTTGGGGTGTCAAGGACACATGAATAATTTGGTGGAAGCCCAAACATGGGTGAGAGACACTGCACAGGTGGAGGGTACCTGGCAGGAAGGGAAGACTGAGTCCCAGGTCTTAGAGATGCTTTTGTTTAGGGCATAGGCTTGAGGAAAAGAGTGCACTCCCAGGTGTCAGACTGGGGTGGGGGCTTGGTGTCTCTCAGAGTGTGTTGTGTAGAGCTCTACAGCTCTTACAAGATGTTCTGTGGTCAGAACATCTGGGAACATGGCAGCTTACATCCTTGTCCCCTCAAGATTCTGTGTGCATGTTCAGATTAAAGAGTTGGAGAAATCCTCAGTGAGGAAACCTCCTCCATATTTACCTCCATATACTTGTCCTATGACATTAAGCACTAATGCTATGTGCCCCATTTAGTCTCAAGTTATGGTCTTATTGGCCTATATTTTGATCTGTTTGTGGGGGGTATCCAGCAATTCTCAGAAGGTGCTCCTGGCTCTGTACTCAGGAATTACTCCTGGCAGTGCTTAAGGGACCATATGGAATTCTGGGGGTCAAATCTCAGTTGATTGGGTACAATGCAAGCTCTCAGCTTACTGTACTACCTACTGTAGTGAGCAACCTATTGCTCCAACCTCTTAAGTTCATCCTATTCATTTATCCTATTGAATGAATGTTAAAAAGCTGTTCCTTATTGGGCTCATTTTCTCATTAAGTCAATAAGAACACTGTCCTGAAGAGGTTTACAGAAGCATTGTGGGGCAGTGGGGGAAGCACTGAATTATGGGGAAGACACACCCACATTTAATGCATTTAGTAGGTATGTGACCTCGGGCACATACCTCTTCTTGTTTTTGTTTTTGTTTTGTTTTTGGGTCACACCCGACATCACTCAGGGGTTACTCCTGGCAGGCTCGAGGGGGGGGGGGACCATATGGGATGCTGGGATTTGAACCACTGTCCTTCTGCATGCAAGGCAAACACCTTACCTCCATGCTATCTCTCCGGCCCCACATATCTCCTCTTGGGCCCAGTTTTCCACCGCTGTCAGGAAGATTAAAAACCCTCCATGGAGGCTGGAGAGATAGCATGAAAGTAAGGCATTTGCCTTTCATGCAGAAGGACGGTGGTTCGAATCCTGGCATCCCATATGGTCCCCTGTGCCTGCCAGGGGCAATTGCTGAGCATAGAGCCAGGAGTAACCCCTGAGCGCTGCCGGGTGTGACCCAAAAACCAAAAGAAGAAAAAAAAAGAAAGGAAAAAAACCCTCTATGTCCTGTGACTGATGGCCCCATGTCCTGCCAGCAGCACTTGGGAGGCCTTTGTGACTTGCCCAGGGTTATACAGCCTAAGATTTCTCGACCTCCTTATTCTCTTGCCTTTGAGAATTGTTTCATGTGTTCATAGACATGCCCAACAAAGCCCACAGTGGGAATGGCAGAAGAGCTTACTGGCAACTCAGTTCCCACATTTAAAAGTCTCAAAACTGTGCCCTCTTACCTGTTCTGGGCCCACTTGGTAATGGAACAAGACATGGAAAGAGGACCCTGGGTTGTTTACAGCATGACTGTCTCTTCTTCCCAGCTGATCACAATTCCACAACTGGACACTGACTTCTAGGTGGTACATCCTGCAGGCAATTCGGGGAGTCCAGATCCAGCTCTGTGGTGCTCCCAGACTGTCCTTGCCTATTAATCACTTGTCATCTCAACACCCAGTAGAACATCCCCATCTGGCTCCACAGTCCCTAGCACAGCAAGCTGGAAAGAAGCAGCGAGTCAACTTCCAGAATGAAATCTGTTTTCTAACCCTCCTGTCCCAGCCATTATGCTGTCCCAATATGCCAAAGTGTATTTTTAGTTACTTCACAATTTAAAATACACCTCAAAGGCGCCAAGAAACACCAGTCTGGGGATGAACTGGAAGTACAGGCGACTCAGATGGGTGGTGGGGGTGTGCCTAGTGCTGAGCCATTCATTGGCTGTGCCATGACTCATAGCCACCTTCATTAGATGCACCTGGCTGTGGACACCACACTAGAACTTAGCGCCCATCCTCCATGTTGGGAGTTGAGCGCCCATATGGCATGTCAGCACCAATTCTCTACCGATTATCTGTGTCCATTTCTGTGTTCTTAATCTGAAGGGTCCCCCCACCCCACTCCAAGTTGTGCAAATGTTTCCAACTTGTGAAGCACAGGGAATAATTCTGCTTTCCTGGGTTCTAGTTGAATGTTTACATTCTGTCCTCAGCACTTGGTACAGGATTTTTAGTGCAATAAAAGCCTCAGACAGATGAAGGGGGAGGTGGCTCTGAATGTGTGTGTGTGTGTGTGTGTGTGTGTGTGTGTGTGTGTGAGAGAGAGAGAGAGAGAGAGAGAGAGAGAGAGAGAGGGTGGAGAAAGACAGAGAAGATGGAGAGAGACAGAAAAGATGGGGAGACAAAGACAGAAGATGGAGAGAGACAGAGAGAAGAGAGAGAGAGAGGGAGAGGGAGAGAGAGAGAGCGCAGAACTACAGCACCTGACAGAGGGAAGACCCTTATCCACCACACAGACTCCCAGGAGTCAGGACAGCTCACCCCCCCTGTTGGTAGCTAGTTGGTAGCTGTCAACCAGAGATCCAAACGGTCAGAAACGTACACCCTGAGGGACCTCAGCAGAGAAGTGGAGACTCAGAGACACAGTCTAGCCTAGGGTCTTGTCATGCACCAAGCACAGCTCCTGCCACCAGGGTTTCGTCCCTCCCTTAGACATACAGCTGCAAGCAAGGCTCTCAGCAGAGCAGGTCCTTCTGGTGGGCCCCAACCAGAGGGTTTCCCTGCCAGAGAGCCTCTCCCTGGAGCTGGAGGTGAGGGGCGGGGGGGAAAGGTCGCTGTGCAGGAATCAGTCCGGGTGTGTGTGTGGGGAGAGACTTAGTGGCTGAATCTGGCTTTCCGCGGGGTCCTGGACCAAGCCTCCAGCGGTTACAGTTCTAGTTCTTGCAAAGCCCCCACTGAATTAACTCAACCGGAGTGCCCGAAGCTCTCCTCCGGCTGCCCTTGACTTCCCTGCTTGAGGGCCCCTCGCCCCCAGGCGCTCCGATTGCAGCATCCCTGGGCTGTCTCCTCGTCTCCCTTAGGGTCCCACTGCCCGGTGGCCGTGGGGGGAGTGAGGCTGGCGGACACCGGGGAGAGGCTGAGCGCGCTGCCCCGGCGCCCTAGTCTTCGCTGCCGTCCCTCCGTCACCCACCCCTCGGGGATGCTCCGGGGCGTCCGGCGGGGCGCGCCCGGCCCTGGCACCCCCCTCGGGGCAGCACGTGCGGGGCGGGGCGGGGCGGGCGGCGGGCGCCGATTGGACGCCGGCGGGTGGGCGGCGCCGGGCGCAGCTGTCAGAGCCGGGCCGCGGCGACGGCGTTTCTCGCGGAGCCCAGCCGAGCGGTGGCCGCGCCGCAGAGTCCAAAGTGCAGCTGCAGCCGGCGGGGCCTGGCCGGGATGGTGCGGCGGCGGCTCCGCGGCGCGCGCGCGCCCTGAGCGGGCCCAGGCGGGGCCCGGCGCTCCCCGCGCCCCCCGCCGCCCCGGTCCCGGTCCCGATCCCGGCCGGCATGATGTGCCTGGAATGCGCCTCGGCGGCGGCGGCGGGCGGCGCGGAGGAGGAGGAGGCGGACGCGGAGCGGCGGCGCCGGCGCCGGGGAGCGCAGCGCGGGGCTGGCGGCGCAGGCTGCTGCGGGACGCGGGCTGGGGGCGCCTCCGGGGCCGCGAGCGCGGACGACGAGGTGCAGACGCTGTCGGGCAGCGTGCGGCGGGCCCCGTCCGCGGCCCCGAGCACCCCGAGCCGCGCGGCAGCTGCCAAAGGCCCCGGCGCGCAGCCACCCAAACCCGCCAGCTTGGGCGGCGGGCGGGGGGCGGCCGCCGCCATCCTCAGCCTGGGCAACGTGCTCAACTACCTGGACAGGTACACCGTAGCAGGTGAGCGGGGGTCCCCCCTTCCCGGCTGGCGGCCCCGCTCCGCCTCGAGGTGACGCGGTGGCCTTGGGTCCTGCGCCCCCCGCCCCCGGCGAGGCTTCCGTGGGGGTGCGCAAAGGGCCCTTGCTCGGGCGCACCGGGGAAGCGATGCCCACTGCCCGATGCGGTCGGTGCAGCACCCTTCCCTCGCGGGCCTGGATCTGGGGAGCCCCCGGAGGAGCCAGCTTGCCCTCGCAGCCCCGGTCGCCCCCGTCCCCGTCCCCGTCCGTCGTCCTCTCCTCTGCTCTCCTCTCCTTGGTGTCTTTCTGCGTCCTCGGCTCTGCGCCCCTCCTGCCAGCCCTCGGCTCCCCGGGCGGTGCTCCCCTTCCCCCAGCCCAGGCCGTGCGTCCGTCCGTCGGTCCGTAGCCGTCAGTTCCTTCCTTCCTCGCCGCCTGCACTCTGCTGCGTGCGTTGGGCCAGTGTGCGCGCCCATGCGGGTGTGCGCCGGGGGGACCGGGCCGTGTGCGCCCGTGAGCGCATGGCTGACAAAGGCTCCTCCGGCTGCAGGGAGCGGAGGGAGGGGTTGGGGCGGGTCCGCGGCGCTGGGGGACCCAGGATGCGGCTTGCAGCTGGCCCTGGCCAGAGAGGCCCTGACGATGCCTGCCTTCCCCTGCTCCCCGACTCTTGGGCCTGGGCTAGGGCGCAGACCACGGGGCCCTGGAGAGCGCTCCCCAAATCCTCTGGGCATCCCCGAGAGCCAGCCTCGGGGATGGGACTTGGGGGCAGATGGAACAAGCCGCTTCTAGTCCCAGATTCGTCGTTCCTGTGCAGGTGTGTGACCTTGGGCGAGTCTCACCTCTCATCTCTGTGTGATGTGTCTGACCTGGGCCTTTGGGGACAAAGGGTCCTTCTGGGTTTGTCAGGAGGACTTTTCCTAGATGGAGCAGCTCTTGGTAGAAACAGGGCAGCCTTGGGAAGGAAATTCTGGCCGTTGCTAGCATAAGTGGGGGCTCCGTCCTCATGGAGAGCTGTGGCTTGCTGGCCCAGAATTACTGATCCATAGCATAGTAAAATCTGGACCTACACAACATAGACATACAGATAACGGATGGAATTTGTGGCAGATTCTAAAGAAACTTAGTTGTGTTGGTGCCGAGAGAAACTCGCTGGCACAAACTGCCTGGATTCCCCTCTGCAGACCTCACTTCCCTCTTGTGAAGGGTTTTTATATCAAATAAAAGGGAGGCACTCCAAGGATACCCCTACTTTTGATGGCGAAGCCCCTGCGTTTTTGCTTCCTTTCACATGGGGAATTAATTGAACTAGAGGTGAATGACACCAATTACTGGATTGACTTGTCCCCAGGAGACTTTTTTGGGGGGCGGGGAGGGCAGCTACATCCAGCAGTGCTCAGGTTTACTCCTGGCACTGTAGTCAGGGATCACTCCTAGTGGGACTCAGGAGATCAAACTTGGTCTCCTGGTACGGAGATCAAACCTGGGTGTGTACGGCAAAAGTGTCTTATGCATGATGTGTTATTTCCCATGACTATTATCTTTCCTGCCATCCCCAACCCCCAGTTCTAAATTCTTTCTGATGAGCAGGAATCCTGAGCCCTGTACAAATTACCAGCCCCCCTGCCGTGCATGCCATGGTGTGGTGACCAGGGAGCAGAGGTGCCACCCAGAGGTGGGGAGAAGTCAGTAAACATTAGGTGTAGTAGTCAAGTGTAAAATACACTTTTCATCCACCCTCTCAACAGGACCCTGAAAGTCACCGATGCTTCTGGCACTGTAGCACTTTCCAGCTGTTTTTCTTTTCTTTTTCTTTTTTGTTTTTGGGCCACACCCAGTGACACTCAGGGGTTACTCCTGGCTAGGAGTTCAGAAATTGCTCCTGGACTGGAAGACCATATAGGACACCAGGGATCGAACCGAAGTCAGTTCTGGATCAGCCGCGTGCAAGGCAAACACCCTACCATTGTGCTAGTGTTCCAGCCCCTTCTTTTCTTTCTTCTAGCTACAGATCATCTCCTTCCATTTTTTTGGCGGAGGTTGGGGGGTGGAAACTGACTCCGTTGAGAGTTGAGGGTGGCATCAGAGGGGCCTGGTACATATCTGCCCCCATTCCTACAGGGACTCTGAGTCAGAATATCAGCATAAAGGAACAACATGGGACATTTCTGGTCTAAAGGAAGATGGTAATGGTGGCTCAGTGGGGTGAGGGGCAGCAGAGAGGAAGGCCCGGAAAGCCCTGTGCAAACACAGCCTTGGCTATGCATCCCTCCCAGCCTGGCCGCTGCAGGAGTTCATGCTCCACCCTGGCCCCTGCACGCAACTTACACACACACACACACACACACACACACACACACACACACACATTTCCTCTTCTGGACTCTAGAGTTGACTCCTCCCCACCCTGCCCCCAAGGTCAGTTTTTAGGAAAATTTTGTAACTATGGCAACTACTATATTTTGCTTTGTCTTTTGGAAGGGGATAAGGATAGGGTCAGCAGGGCTGAGTCTACCTGTTACTGGCTGGTCCCATTTCTAGCACTAGGAGGGGGTTGCAACATTGACCTTTAATCCCTTTTGGTGCTCACACCCACCTGACCCCTGACTTCCCCGTCAAAAATAAAGGTTCTTCCCCAGGTCAGAGCAGGTAGGTATTTGCTTTGCACATAGTCCTGAGTTTGATCCCCAGCATCCCACATGGTCCCCTGGTCCCATCATGAGTGATTCCTGAGTTCAGAGCTAGGATTAAACTCTGACATTGCAGGGTGTGGGTCAAACAAACAAAAAAGGGTTGTCTTTTTTTTTCCTTTCAATTATCCCATGCATTTCTTTGCTCATGACACACATACCAAGCCACATATTTAATTGAAAATGTTCTAGTAGGCAAGTAAAAATAAAAGAAGTAGATGAAATGAATCAGCAGTATTTTATGTGACTCATTATAGCCAACATATTTCTTTTATTCATTTGGAGTGGGGGATTTGGGAAGTCCAGGATTACCTCCCAGGAGTACTCAACCCCACTGTATGGGCCTGATGATTCAGAGCGCTGTTTGGCATTGAACCCCTGTTGTAGCCCAGGCTACTGAAGTAACACTAAGGGCTACACTGGTAGTGCTGGGAGATTGGAGGGGCACATAGTGCTGGGAATCAAATCCAAGACCTCCATATACAAGGCCTGTTTTAGCCTTATGTGCTACCTCTCTGGCCTTCCAATACCGTTTAACATGTGATCAATATAAAAACTATCAAGGGGACATTTTGCTTGTTTTCATAGGAAGTTTGGCTCCTGTGTACTTTTTCCAGTGACAGCACATGTCCATTGGCAGCAGCTGCTTTTCAGGTTCTCAGCAGCCCTAGCGGCTGGGGGCCACTACAGTGGACAGCGCAGATGTAGCATCTTTGATGCCAGAATTGAGTCTCCACTCTTCAGTTCTCCAGCTGTGTGACCTTGGGAGTGTTGCCTGAGTCTTCTGTGTGATTCTTTCTTCTTTCCACCTCCCTGGGTTGTGTGGAGTGAACAGGAATATCTCTTAGCCCCTGGGACAAGGTCAGCTTCCTCGGAGCAAAGGACAGATGTCAGTGGCTCCAGCTGTGCTCCAACTTCTGTTATGGACAGTCCCTTTCAGGACCCCTTTTCGAATTCCTCCCTTCTTCGCCAGCACAGGTCTCTATCCTGGGAACTCCAGTAGAGTCCCCTTTGCCTTGCTTTCCCAGCGCCACCCTCCCATCCATCTAATTAGGGTTCTCCTCTTCATGAGAACCCCCTGAGGGCAGCAAGACTCAGAAGCTAAGGGGCCAGGTGCTGTCTCTTGCTTTTTCTACCTTCGTGTTGCTGCATTTGACTGGAACTGAGGTAGCACAGAGTCTGCCTCTCAATATTTCCCTCCACCTCCTTCTGATGCTTACTTGGGTGGTCAAAGAATGAGAACCTGACACAAGACTACACAGCTGGGCAGGGCAGTTCAGGACAAGGCCCCAGGACAGTGTGCCCATGTCCTCTACTTCTGGCCTAAAAATTTGGAGAGGCTGTAAGGGCAAGAGGCTTCTAGGCTGATTAATTTTTGCTCAATTCAGCAGAGACAGTTTGAGTTCCCCTAGGGAGTACTTGATGCTGATTCCAAGGTCTCTACCAATCTGGCAGACCAGGTCCAGAGGAGAAAGCCCCTCAGGTTACGGGGCCTAGATTTTCTTCCTGGTAGCAGTACTGCCTCTGCCTCTGGGCTCTCATACTTCCATCTGTGAACAGAAGCAGAGCCCAGGGTGTAGGAGGTAGCATTCTGGAACCAGGCCCAGCACAAGGGATCTGGTACGCACCCTCTCCGTGGTTGGTGAGTGGCTATTTGAGAACTGAGATCCTTCTGCAACTTCTCTGGGGGTATCTCTTCCCTTCCTGACACCTTTTTTTATTTTGCTTTTTGGATCCAGCCCATGGCAGATTGGATACTAGAAATTGGGTGGAATTGGGGGTAGGTGAGGAGAGGCAGAACCCTGCCCTGGGGGAGTCATTTTTTTTCTGCCAATGAAGCTGTGACTGGTCTCCATGGCAACTGCTCACTAACACAAACCGGGAAGGAGAGACTCAGCCAGGGAAACACAGGCCTGGCAGGGATGGGAGCAGGGATGGAAGGTGAGGGTAATCCCCAAACACCTGAGCTGGGTTCAGAAGACTGCCTGGTCCAGTTTGACCAGAGCTGACAGATGGGGAAACTGAGGCCTGGGGCCTTTCATAGGAGAGCCTAGGCAGATAGAGGCCAAGTCAAACCCCATGCTCTGTAGCTATCTCCAATTTCTCCCCTAAACCCTCAGGGGGCCTCCTGTCCCCTTGGGTGGCCCTGCATGGGCACAGCCACATCAGCACTCTGTACAGTCTGCAGGGTGGGGTGTCCTGGACCGCATTCCAGAATGCTTGTCTGGCAGGACAGCACCCAGGTGAGCTGTGGGGCAGTGGAATGCCGCTCACTGCCTAGTGACTCAACTGCAGTGGTGCTTCCTGGTGCCCTCTTCCTCCTCAGCTCCCTCCAGCCATTTCTGCCAGCACTGCTTTGGCCGTTGATCTGTCAGAGGACAGGACCATGAAATACACTGCTTTGGTCAGGAAGCCAGGGCCAGTTCATGCCCCTTCCTGTGCCTTAGTTTCTCAACTTATGAGTGGGGCAGGAAGGCTGCAAGGCTGCAGGTTACAGCTTGGTCTGAGAAGCTTCTGGGTCAGAGCTGCTCAGAGAGGAGGAGTTCCACATTCATCCCCAAGACAGGGGAAGAAACAGATGATGGAAATAGGTCCCAGTCACCCTCCCCAGAAATTGTCCCTTCAGGTTACAAAGCCACATTGCACTCCAGGCTTCCTGGAATCCAGTCAGCAAATCCAAGCTCAATAGTACAGAGATTCCAAAGACTTCAAGGGGGGACCTTTAGCAGGGATGTTTCTACCTAGGGGAGGGGGCCCAAAACAGAGAGGGTGAGAGTCTCTTAGGGAGACTCAGAGGATAATATGGTCTAAGCCCTAGCTGCCTGTGGAGTAGCTACCTACTGGACCTAGAATCACTTCAGGACTGTGCTTCTTGGCAAGACTTTGCCAGACTTGCTTTGTGACTTAAGGCAGATCCTGATTCTCTCTGAACCCTGAATTCATCCATGTTGGATGATCTTGTCCCTCTCTTTCTGTAGGCAGGATCTTGCTCTCAAGGTTAGTGTTGGGGACAGGAGCTGGAACGAAAGTACAGTCAGTAAGGCACTTACTTGCCTTGCATGCAGTCAACCTGGATTCAATCCTCAGCATCCCATCTGCCCCCCAAGAATCACCAGGTGTAATCCCTGAGTGCAGAGCCAGAAGCATCACCGGTGTGACAAACAACAACCAAACAAACAAACAAACAGAAAAACCCAAGAGTAGTATGGGACACATAGCCTCAAAAAGTCTATTGACCCATCTCTACCACTTATTGCTTTTCTCTCCATAGTAAGCAGGTTTGTTGTTCAAACCTACCTAGCAGCCTACCCTAGTTTTTCCCATTGGGGTTCAATGGTGACTCTGTCATCCTAGAAAGTCCTTCCCCAACACCCTGAGCCAAGCCAGACACCTAACTCCTGGTTTTCAGTGTCACTTTGCTAGGCATTCATCACGGTTCCCCCTCCATGTAGATTGGCGGCCTCTCTCTAGTCTCCCCGGTGAAGTCTGATCAGCTCTGTGGTCCCAACATGTATGTGTACATGGAGAAATTATCCTATGCTTATTGACTGGGGTGACTGACTTGATTTCAGTTCTGACAGACCCCAACAGCATCCTTCTGGATTAGAGAGACACTGGTGGGTTTGGATAACTTTGGGTTGTCCAGCCAACCTGTGTCTGGACCTGAAGCTTCTCTTGCCAGCGCCAACCAGGGATTTGGTGAGCTGCAGGGCTTGTGTCTCCATGAAGGAAGTGGGAAAGTGCTAAGCACAGCCCTTATATACCCTGCCCACAGCCCTGGCAATGGAGCCTCCTTCCCCTGAGTACAGTGGCTTCTGTCCATTCAGGAGGTCACTGTGGTGGCTGGTCCTGTCCCTTCTGCATCTAGGGCACTGGAGGTGAAGGGTTGGCCTAGGTCTCACAGTAAACCCAGTGCAACTGTGCTCTGGTCTTGGCCACTCTTCAGCTGGGCACTTGCTGAAAAGGGGTGCTAAAGGGATATGGGCACATTACTGAGATTAGAGCAAGAAACAAGCAGGACCAGTGCACTAGCCCACCTCCTTACTTCCCATTGGACACCTCAGTCTCTGCCCTCCTGCACCCCTGCCTGAGGGTTCTCCTCTTTAGGCCTTTGCAATCTCTGTACTATTGAGCTTTGGATTTGCTGACTGGATTCCTGGAAAGCATGGAGTGCAGTAAGGCTTTGTAACCTGAAGGGACAGTTTCCGGGGGAGAGTGGCTCGGACCCTGTTTCTATCAGGTGAGGTGGGGAACACAGGGAAGCCTGGAAGTTAGTGCCAACTCAGCCTGAGTCCTGCCTGCTTCTGCCTCAACTTCTTCCGAATCTCATTTTTCTTTTGAGAAGTGGGAGCAGGAATCACTAGTCTACTGGCCATAGAACCACCCCAGGAGAAGGCTGGGGTTTAGCCCCTGTTCTGAGGTCTCTTATCTCTCCCCACCTGTTCTTCCTCCTCTTGCCCTTTTATCCTAGGTCTGAAGCCACATAGACCAAACCTCTGAGGATCCTGATAAGGGTGTAGATCTATTGTCTCTGGGCCTGATGGTCTTGGTAGTCTCTAAGATAGGACAAGGCCATAAGGCTGAGCTGGGAAAGGAGAGACTGTTTCATGCACCCAAATTGCTACGACCAAGTTGGTTCCAGGAAAGTAGGCCCCAAATGATAGACTAGAACCACAGGACGGAGGCCACACTGCTGCCTGTTCCCACCCACTCTGGGCTCAGTGGTGTGGTGGGTGGAGGGTGAGAGGGGTGGGAGGGAGAGAGGGGGGATTGCATTCTGGGGAGGCTCCTCTTGAGGCTGTCAGAGGCCTGGGCTTTTAGGTCAGGATTGTTTCCATCTCCACCAGAGTGTTCAATAGGGGAATAGTTCGGTCTCTCCTAATAGGGAGTGAGAGATGGGGTCCCTGGAGAGATGACCCCTAAGCTGTGTTGACATGAATGACCCAGAGGTATAGCATCATTGGGGGACTGTGGGAGGTTGGCTATGCAGAGAAAATGCATCTCTGGAGCTGCTTTTCAGATGGGCAGCCTGAGGCTGAGAGCAGGGCCTGAGGGCTATTCAGCTTTCCCTGGCATTGAGGCTAGGCTCTCACCTATGGACATTTGGAACAGTGTGTGTTTGAGAGCTGGGTCTCCACTCAGGGGCTCCTAGGCCTGGCCCTTTGATGCTGAGTGGCATAAGCAGGGCCAGTCTGTGGTGTCCCAGCTTTAGCCTTTCAGTCAGGTCAGCAGAGCCAGGCCCTCGGGCCCCTATAATTACTGGGGCAGGCACTGCGGCCCAGAGCTGAAGTAGCAGAAGACTTCCAGAATGATCCAGGTCTGAGGCCTCCACAGGAGACCATTGTTCCTCCAATAGGCAAGGCCTGTGTCTTCAGATCCTCAGGCCTTGTTTTTGTGGGCCATGTGGCTCCTGTGGAGGAAGGACCAGGGAGGCAGTGCTTCTTTTCCTCTCATCGTGGATTGGGGTGTGCCCTGCTCTCTAGTTAATGGTCACTGGTACCATTTAGAGACTCTATTGACTGCCCACAAACTGTGCCACACACACAGCCAGGCAATTTTCCTGGATTAACTCATTTAATCCTCATCACAACTCTATAAAGCAGAATTTAAAAGTTAGGTTTTACAGAGGGACTAAGTAAGTTGCCTGAGGTCACACAGTAGGGAGACAATAAAGTCAGGATTTGAACCCACATGATCTGGATTTTGGAAATTCATCTAAACTGCCTGCTGTTATGAGAGAGATAGTGAAGCTAGGTGGGTTTTGGGAGAGGATTGAAGCTGTGTTTGGGGGTGATGAGCACCCCTGAGCACCAGCGGCCTGGCCTGGCCCCGATGAGATATATACCGGTAAAGATGTGTGTAGAGTAGGGGGGATGGAGTTCTCCCAAGGACTGACTGGGTTTTGTTTTACACTAGGTTTTTTTATATGACTCTGGTGGTAGTAGATTGCCCTGTCTGGCGGAAGGGGAAAAAGCCAGGAGTCCTAACAGCTGGACCTGACCCAGCTAAGGGCCCAGCTGTGCAGGAGACGACTGCAAGTTTCCCTGTGACTTATTGCCTGGGGCATCTTGGATTCTATCCAACTCTCAAGGTGTTTTTCCAGAGTTGCATGTATCTCTACCCAAGAGTGAAGAAGGAATGTTGTTGACTTTGAGAGGCCCATATGATCTAGGCAGGTGAATACCCTCCAAGAGGGCCTGGTCTGATTTCATTCACGGGCACCAGAGGCCTGAAAACCATAAAAGGGGCTTGTCTGATCTTCCTGGGTAGATCAGCATCAAAGTATGGGCTTACTTGGGTGTCCTTAAGTGTTAGTGGGTGATATACTCACGAGCTGCTTCAGGTGACATTCTCAGGACCAGGTTTGCATGTGGTAAGGCTCAGCACATACAGACACATAGATTACTGTAGTTGTCCTCAGCAATGTCACTGAAAGTCTTAGGTCTGTGGATTTGAAAGAACTCCAGTTGATTTTGAGGCTCAGTCAGGCTGACAGAAGACAAGGAATTGTTCATTCCTTGAGTCCTGAAATCATTTTGTGGTCTCTGGAGGCAGGAAAGGGCCCAGTGCTGAAGCCACTATCAGGGCTTCCTCCCTGCCCTCTGGCCTGGGGAGCTTCAGGTAACTGGGCCCAGCTAATGGAGCTGTCCAGGAATCTAAGTCCAAATGGCTGGGAAACTGAGAGTATGTGGGCTTGAGTCACCAGGAGGGACTGGATTTTAGAGAATGATGGGTGAGAACACAGCATTGGGGTAGGAAAAGAAAAAAAAATTTTTTCCTCTTTGAGCCACACCTGGTGGTGCTCAGGGGTTACTCCTGGCTCTGCACTCAAGAATTACACCTGGTGGGGCCGGAGTGATAGCACAGCAGTAGAGCATTTGCCCTTAAACCGTGGCCGAGCCCAGGACAGAATCTGGATTCAATCCCCGGCACCCCATATAGTCCCCTGAGCCTGTCAGGAGAGATTTCTGAGTGTAGAGTCAGGTATTAACCCCTGAGCACTGCCGTTTATGGCCCAAAAACCCAAAAAAAACCCAACCAAAAACAAAACAAAACAAAAACAAAAACAAAAATTATATCTGGTGGGGTTTTTTTGGGGGGGGGGGAATCATGAGTTTGCCTGGGGATTAAGCCTGATCTACTGTATGCAAAGCAAATACCCTACCTGCTGTACTACCACTACAGCCCCGAGAAGAGAATTTTAAAACACTTCTGGGGGGGAAAAAAGTGTACAAGAATGTTCACTTGGGGCGGCGGTGGTGCTAAAGGTAAGGTGCCTGCCTTGCCTGCGCTAGCTTTGGACGGACCCGCGTTCGATCCCCCGGTTCTCCATATGGTCCCCCAAGCCAGGAGCGACTTCTGAGCGCATAGCCAGGAGTAACCCCTGAGCGTCACCGGGTGTGGCCAAAAAAAAAAACCAAAAAAAAAAAAAAAAAAGAATGTTCACTTGGATGGTTTGTGGGCTGTTGTGCAGGACAGAGGAAGCAAGAAGCAGTGCGAGAGCTATAATAGAGGATAGGGCACTTGCTTTGCATACAGCTGACCCAGATTAAATCCCTGACCCCATATGATCCCCGCAATCACCATTAAAATAATTCCTGAGTATAGAGCCAGGAGTAACCTTGGAGCATTGCTGGGTGTGGTCAAAAAACAAAGGAAAAAAAAAAAAAAAAGAGGAAGCAAGAAGGATGTTGGGCCAGACTCAGTCAGATCCCTGTGAAGCAGGAAGGACATTTGACCTGAAACGGGGCACTGTTGACTGTGGGCAAGAGGGGAATACCTTGGGGGCTTCGTTGAGGTACCTGGGCCAGGTGGGTGAGAAGACTCTGGTGCCCCTGCTTTTCCAGGTGTGCTCTTTGCACAGATGGGAGCCCCTGCAGGATTTAGAGGGACTCCCTGGATTGGAACTGCAGGCAGGGTCCAGCTGTGGGCTGTGTGTGCCCCAGGGGGCTGGTGGAATGGGCTTGGCTGGGCTGTAGAAGGCTGCTCCTGGGCGCAAGGCCCATCCTGTGACCCACCAAACCTCAGCCTCCAGGAAAGAGGCCTAAAAATAAGGCTGTGGTGAAGAAGGAACGGGGGTGTGTGGGCCCTGGCCAGCCTGGAGCACAGAGGAAAAACGTGAGACAGTTGGCCATGACGGTGACACACTTCTTCCTGCACCAGGGCTGTAGAGCCTCCCCTTCCTGTGGCCCCTTAAGAGGGAAAACAGGCCTGGACAATTCAGGCAGGGCCTGCTTACCTGATGGATCCCTGCTGCCTGCCTGTGGAGGGGTTTTTTTCCTGCTTAATTCTAGGGCCTTGGAGGGGGTGGGGGACCACATTCCCCTTCCCAGTGGTTTCAAGGCCCAATGTTTAGTACTTCCCCCAAAAAGCCTCCCCTGATTTCCTCTACTATGCAGGGCACCTGGATTTCTCCACATCCAAAAGTGCATCCAGGGTCCTTGGGAACTCCTGGGCAGCCCAGACTCTAAGATATATTCTCTGACTGCCTCTATCTAGCACCCACTTAACACAAGTGGGAAGGGAAATCTGTCTAATTAGGTGACGAGGATAGACCTTGGTGGGGAGGGGAAGCAAGAATGTTGTGATTTATATGGATCCTAGTGATAAATTCATGATGACATTTTGATCTGTTCCCCTCCACCTCCCCAATCTGGAGTATGGGGCTATGATGACTGCAGATCTAGGCCCTCCCTGGGCTGTGGTTGGGGACCTGCTGTATAGACTGGGGAGGGATTGCTCACTACTATCTCCTGACTCCATCCATTTCTTTTCTATCCAGTTCCTAAATAGTGATTGTTCTGGGTTTTGGAGATGACTAGCCATGCTCCTGCCTTTGGTGAATCAGGGTTTTGGGGGGACATTTTGGTAAAGACATTTCATTGTCTGTGTTCCCTTTCTTAGTCACCTGACTTGGGCATAAGAACCAGTTATGTGGAGTCAGTGTGGCAGGACCTTTGGTTTGGACAATGAACCTGATTTTTTTTGGGGGGGGGGCACACCCGGTGATGCTCAGAGGTTACTCCTGGCTATGCACTCAGAAGTCACTCCTGGCTTGGGGGACCATATGGAGGGGGGTCGAACCGAGTTCTGTCCTAGGCTAGCACAGGCAAGGCAGGCACTTTACCTCTAGTGCCACCGCCCGGCCCCTGGACCTGATTTTAAATCTTGCTTCTGATGCTATGGAATTACATGTGACCAGTTATTCCAGTGATTCTTTTTTTGTTGTTTGTTCTGGGGCCATACCCAGCTGTGCTCAAGGCTTACTCCTAGTTGTCCAGGGACCACTCCTGGTGGGGGACAGGAGAACATATGGGGTTCTAGGGCTCAGCATTGGATTGACCATGTGCAAGGCCAAACACTCTGACTTCTTCCACCAAGTGATTCTTGGAGCCCTGGTTTTCTCATCTGTAGAATGGATATGATAATTTTCATTCAATCCCAGACTAGGTAGTGCAGTACCTGGAACCAAATAGGAGCAATAAGTAGTAATAGCTTTTAGCTCTTGGTCATAGTAGGCCTGGATTCATATCCATGTTCCTAGTCCCCACTAAAAGTAACTATTCATGTGCCAAGTGCTAAAAAAAGGAGAGACAAGGGAGAGTGGGGACAAGGATGTAGGAGAGGAAGAAATCAGAGAGAACTTCCCAGAAGAAGGAGCATCTAATCTCAAAAGAGTGGCAGGACTTGGCAAAACAAAGGGGTACTAGGAGAAAAAAGAAGTGTGTATTGTTGCGGGGGGGAGGGACATGAGTGGTATGGGTGATTGAGTGTGGGGTGAGGATGATGTTCTGAGACATAAGGCTGGAGTTGAGTGGGGGAGAGAAGGAATTTGGCAGGACCAAATCTGCAGAGAGGGTCTGGGTCTTCTCTTGAATATCTGGGGTCTCAGGGTAATGTGACATTGTGACATGTCAGGATTGGCAGAGGCCCCAGCCCAGGAGTCGGAAGGGGCAGGTGAAGTTGGGAGGCAGAGTGAGAGACTCCCCAGAGTCAGGCCCAACTGGGCTATTTGCGAGTCTGGAGGGAAATCTGGCCTCAGAGTTCAGGTTGGGGTACCTTGGAGCCCACTTGGTAGCCCCACCATCTGCAGGCCCACAATGGGTCCCTGGGTTTTGCCTTCAAGGGAAGGCCTTGGCCCGCCCGTGGTTATTAAGTCATTAACTGGGCTGCACACAGCCTCTTCATTACGGGTAATTATGGTAAATCCTCTCTGGGCATGAGCAAGGCAGAGCAGCATCTCTCGGCTCTCAGGCTGCTAGAACACCAGGCCTGACTGACCCGTACCCCAACCGGACTCAGTATCCCAGGCTGGGTCTCAGGAGGGTTCTCCCCCTCTTGTGTCCCAGCCCTAGGCCAGGTGGGACCTTGCACTCTTGCATGCTCACTTTTGCCTCATGTGCCTTTGAGTATGTGCCTCAGTCTCAGCCTCTGCACAGAGGACTGGAAGATGGGCCCCCTATGGCTATGTGAGGACAAAGTGGGGAGGCCCTGTCCTGGCCATGTTAAATGCTTCATGAGACCCATAAGACAGGTGCAGGTCCTTGCCTCTGTCCCCTGATTCTTCATGCAGACCTGTCAACCTTCCCCTGTAGGGGAAGGTTCGGTGGAACGGTCTGGGAGCGCCTGCCTGCCTGTGGCCTCAGAGATAAGCAGAGTGGGGGGCCCCCTGGGGCCTGCGGGACTGGTGCTTCCTCAGAAGTCTTGGTTCAGAGCCACAGGCTGTGAGAGGTTGGTTGGTCTGTTCCCAATGAGGGGGACTGTGGGCTGTCCCTCCCCCCACTCATAGACTAAGACCTGAAGGGAGAAGCAAAGTGATTGGGACTTTGAGGGGCAGACAGGCTGGCTAAGAAACAAACTCCCACAATAACAAACTGGGGGTCCTGGCTGTAACCCGGGGACAGTTGTGTGTGTGTGTCTGTGTGTGTTTGTGTGTGTAGATGGGGCCATAATGGGCCCCACAGGTATCAACAGGGCTGGGCTGGAGCTGGGAAATGGAGTTGCCTTGCTGACTGCTTCACCTGTAAACTCCCTGTCTCTCCTCCCAGGCGTCCTTCTGGACATCCAGCAGCACTTTGGGGTGAAGGACCGAGATGCTGGCTTGCTACAGTCAGGTGAGGCACCCATGCCCTCTCCCCTGCCTCTACCCAGCAGCTCATTTCTCACAGGGGCTCATCCTTGCACCCCTGATCCCTTGACCAGCATCTAAACACACTGAGATACAGGACAGGGTTAAGGCTCTTTCTTGGCATACAGCTGAGAACCGGTTCAATCTCCAGCACCATAAGTGTGCACTACTAGGAGAGATCTTTGAGCCCAGAGCCCAGAATAAGCCCCGAACACCACTGAGTACAGCTTACCACCCTCCCCCAAATCCACAGTGTTGCCCCACTAAGGGGTTGTTCTTCCAAACTCATGCTCTTTTCTCCTAAACTAAATTATACCTGTGAGGTGGAGTTATGCT
The DNA here is from genome assembly GCF_024139225.1 of Suncus etruscus. NCBI lineage: Eukaryota > Metazoa > Chordata > Mammalia > Eulipotyphla > Soricidae > Suncus > Suncus etruscus. The sequence continues at coordinate 156,264,369 of NC_064848.1, read as the reverse complement.
GGACATGTCTGAGAGGTCCTGGGCCTCCTGAGGACCCAGTCTGTGGTCTGGGGGTCCATCTCACAGGTGAAAATAATAGCCTGGGGACACTGATTCTTTCCTATTTGCCCCCAATTCCTTTCATTGCCTCACCCCAGACCCCTCTTAGCTGTTAAAACAGGGCATCTCCCCATGCCAGCTCTTTAGCAGATCCAGAACTCTGAGTGGGAACTTGAAAACTGGGGTCTAGGCTAGAGTGGGGCCCATAGGTCTTCAGGCCCTGCCGAGGGGCTGGTTTCTGATTAGAGGTCAGGCCTGAGCATCCCTGGACCAGGGCTGGGCAGCAGGTTAACACTTACTCACCCTAGCCATGTCCTGACCTCCCAGCACCCTGGCTTCCTGTCTTACAGTACCTAACCTGGTCCTGGCTCCTGGACCCTCTCTTATCATTGGCCTTTGTCTTGTTGGCTGTGCTTTTGGCAGGATGCTCAGGCCAGGGCAGAGATTCAGAACCAGGGCTGCATCCTCAACCCACACCTTGTTTTGTACGGGTTCTCTTGGGCTCAGTGAGACAGTGAGATGTGTGGGAGAAAGCTCACGTCAGCATTCCAGGCTAAGAGCCCCTGGCCCTGACACCCCCTCACCCCCTTCCTGTTTTCCTGGGAGAGAGGGTGGAGTAAGCCAACTCTGTCCAGGAACCTGCCTGACCTGTGCGGGTGGCATACGGCCAGCCTGCACACACCCCACCCCAGATCATAAAAGGCCCTCAGCTCAGCCAGGCCCAACTATCTGACCTCAATTCTTCCACTCGGTGGGCTCAGAAGTGGGTGTGAGAGCACCAGGGTTCAGTCCTGGTCAGTAAGAGTTGAGTCAGCTAGGACTAGAATCTGGTTGTGGTCTAGTGCCTTCTAAGAGTGACCAGATGCCCCTAGGACATGAAGCCCTCTCTCTACCTCTCCCCTCCTCTGAGGACTCTTGGGTTGGACTGGAGCAGTCAGCCTACTACCTTCAACCCTAGGACTCTCCAGCCTTCTGGCTCTGTACCCGAAGTGACTTTACTTACAGCCAGAGTTGAACCCAGATGGATTGTGGGAGGGAGCAGGCTACTGTGCTGCTGAGGGAAGGTCAGGAGGGACTAGTGTTTCTGCTCCCACTCTATAAGGACCTAGGGAGCACCAGCCCCTCCTTGTTGACTGGTTCAGGGAGTAAGGTCCTTCCACATCCATCCTTTCATTATCCACTGAGCACAAGGAAAGGCTGGCTGCTCTGAGAGATGCAGGCAGCTCAGTGGGCACATCCTGAGAGGTCCTTGAAGTCTCAGCTATCCTCTATTTGATCCTTCCCCCATACTCCCCATTGTCCCTTCCCCTAACTTTACTCTCTAAATGAAGGGACAAGGGTTAGAGGAGAAAGGGAGCAGCATATCGGGCCTGGCATGGATGCCCTGTCCTTGGAAAGACCATGCGGTGAGGCTGGTGGCTGCAGCTGGCATTCACCTTGTGGGGACTCTGAGCCCAGGTGGGTGTTTCCAGCGCTCTGAGACCATCCTATTCTTATCCATAGTCATAGCCTGTTGGCATAACTGGAATAGTTCTTTGGAGCAATGTCCTCACCTCTTTGGTAATATAAACCAACCAGCCAATAATGCTCAGCCAGGATATGACTCAGTGGGGCAACCAGGCAAATCACCTAATTGGCCTGGGCCCCAGGCACCTGTCTCTTCCCCAAGCCCGATAAGGTCTAAGCTGGGTGGAGGGCGCCAACCAGCTGTTGGTGCTTGCCCAGATCAAAGGGCCAGGGCTGAGATATGGGTTGCCTGCTTATTTGTGGGCACCAGAGGCGGTGGGCTGGGAGACAGGGTGAGGGGTGGCTGAGGGTCAGGCCTGGGCCTGCCCTGCTCTTTCCCCTTGGGACTAGAACTAGAGTTTGGCTGGGAGAAGAGCTCCCAAAAGCCCTTTGCAGACTGCTTCGGCTCACGGTTGGCCTCTGAGAAGCCTGCTGGAGCCCATAGCGGATTTAGAGCTTTGGACAAGGAGAAATGCTCAAGAGACAGCCATTGCTGAGCCCACTACTAGGGAAATCCTGTCTGAACCCAGCTAAACTCTCCCTATAGGAATGAACAGACTTTCTCCTCCCAAGCGTGGCTCTGAGGGGTGGGAAGTGAGTGCAACTATTTGTGCCTGGTGGCAGGTGGAAATGACTTCCCCAAAGAGGGGACATTTGAGTGGGGTTTTGAAGGGTAAATGAGAGTTTGATCAGGAAAAAGGAGTTATCTATGAGAAGCCTCCCTTCCCCCTATTTCTGGATAAAATGTGCCAGGAAAACACTTAAATTATATAGTTGAGCATGAAAGCTCGAGCTTGCAGGGTAATTTCCAGGTGCCAGAAGCAAAGAATTTAATATAGCACCTGCAGCAGGCGTTGATAATGAAATCAAGTGGTGCAGTGTTTCAGGACCAGTATATGTCTTAGAAGTTGGCTAAAGAATTTTTTGGCAGGAGAGTAAATATAACCAGTGGTGCTCCAGGGACCATACAGTGCTATGGCTAGAAACTGGGGTTCCTGTATATAAATCATGTACTCCAGCCCTTTGAGCCATCTCCCCAGTCCTGGCAACAGTATTTTTTTTTTAACATAAACACTTTTTTTTTATCATGAAAAAGTGTAAACACAACAAGTGGAGTGAGACGAGTATAACTGCTTTCCTTATAGCTACTGCCCAGATTTATCAAAGCATCAGCCTCGTGGCCCACGTTTCAGGTGTGATTTCTTTGCTCCAAGGATTGGGCAGAGCTGGCTGGGTTCTAGTGCCACACGAATGCTTCAACTCCTGCTCAGACCCAGTATGAGCTTCTGCTCCTAACCTCTGTGCCAGGCAGAGTTTTTGAATGGACTCTTTGCTGATTTATGCAAAGAGCCTGCTCTGGCCCCTGTTCTGTCCAAGCAAGGACCACGTACTTTTGCCCTTTCCTGTGAGTCTTTGTTTTCAGGCACCCCAGCAAAGACAAGGGCAAAATTGCTTCTGAGAGGAACCTTGACACAGAGCCTGTCTGGGACAGAAGACGATTCCTTCTCAAGACAGCTAAGCTCACCAGAAGCAGCATGCACTAGAAAGCCTGTCCTGGGGCTGGAGAGATAGCACAGTGGTAAGGCATTTGCCTTGCACTTGACAAACACAGACGGACCCTGGTTCAAATTCTGGCATCCCATATGGTGCCCTGAGCCTGCCAGGAGAGACTTCTGAGTGCAGAGCCACGAACAACCCCTGAACACCACCAGGTGTGACCCAAAAATCAAAAAAAAGAAAGCCTGTCCTGTAGGAGAGGCAGCCAGCTCAGAAGATGGGGAAACCAGCTCTTGAAGAGCTATTGGGAACACACTGGTCATAAAGGGGTTAGCATCAGTTATGCTTAATTACCAAGCTCTGCAGGAAAGGGTGGAATTTAGGAGACAGGAAAAGCACATTATTCAAAAAATAATAGGGCTAGAGGTCCGGAGAGATAGCACAGCGGTAGGGCATTTGCCTTGCATGCAGCTGATCCAAGACAGATAGTGGTTCGAATCCTGGCATCCCTTATGGTCTCTCGAGCCTTCCAGGAGCAATTTCTGAGACAGAGCCAAGAGTAATCCCTGAGTGCCACTGGGTGTGACCCAAAAACCAAAAATAAATAAATAAATAACAAGACCAAAGCGATGGCTCAAGGGGCTTAGATTTGCATGAGGGAACCTCTAATCCTCCTCCAAGCATTGAGCCAGGAGTAGTCCCTGAACACCACTCAATGTGCTTCCAAGCCAAACTAACCTCAAACAGAAACTAAAGACAAAATTGCCCCCAAAATAAACAAAACAGAGAAAAGTTTAAAGTATGTAAGTTCCAAATTCTAGAAGAGAAAAGTAAATATTCCCAGTATAATTGTTAATTGGACTCTGTTGAAGAGAGAAGCAAACTAGAAGATAGACTGAGGAAATCAGCTAGAATGTAGCTCAGGGAAAGATGAGGATGAAGTGCAGGTGGTGGAGAGAGGAGGGCAGATAGCAGACAGGACCAACTGGGAAGCGCAGCTGGTGAGCCTGGGGCCTAGGGAGTGGAAGGAGGTCTCTAGAGCAGGCAGGTCTCCATATGCATAAGTATATTTACTCTGAGTAAAGTGTGGGAATGAATGAAGCAGAGTTATGAAAGGCAGCTCGAAAATGGGGCTCCTGGGATCACGAGGAAGGCGAGTGAGTGATGGGCAGAGGAAGAGCCATCTCAGACTGAAACCAGACAGTGCCTTTATTAGGCCAAATCACTTTGTGGTCTCATTCCCCTCACCCTCGATCAGCCCAACAGCATCTTCTCACTTGGGACAAGCTTGAGATTCTAATGGAAAAGTGAGGTGCAGGCCTTCCTGTCAGGCCTCTCTGGAACCTGCAGAGCCTTCTCAGAACTCCTACTCTGAGTTGGCTCTGAAGGAGGAGTGGCTCCTATTACTGTACAAGTTTGAGAGGGAGGGCTCCCAGGGACCCAGAGGACCTGTCCTGCTTCCTCCCCATCATCTGGGTTGGCCTGCACTGCCGTCCACATCCTCGGGCAGGAATGACACTCTGACAGCACCTGCTCCCCTACCACCTCACAGTGACCTGAATAGTACCTTAGGCATAGGATGTGGGCTGTGGCAAGTCTCCCAATAACAAGTCACCTAGATCTGGATTTCATAAAAATAGCCCAGGTCAGTCTAGGGCAAAAGTAGGGGCTGAATATGGTTCTGGGACCACAGTGTTGGAGTTCAGCTCAGATACCACAACTTCTGCTCCAGAACCACCTCCAAGACTCAATTAAGGCTCACCACAGGCACTGGTGTCATGGGCACACAGGCCTCATCAGTGAGATTGTTTTAGGAGCTTCAGGATGTTTCTCTGTGAGCCACAGGGAAGTAGGAAGGCCTTGAGCTGTCACAGAGCCAGCGCATGTGAGAGGAGCCTGCTCTATCTGAAAGAATCCTCAGCATCATGAGGAGAGTGCTTTGCTACCCTACAGAGCTGAGTCTGAGCTTGGGCATTAGCACCCAGCCTGGTTCTCTGACAGCCCTGCTCCATTGTTCTGGGTTATGGACTCAGCAATGTGAGCACAGTGAGGGGTCCCCACACCCAGCCACAGGATGTCCTCATGGAAAACTGCTGGGAAGGCCATCCCTAAATTAGGGGTGGGGCAGCCTATTCCAGAAAGCTCTCCTCCAGTAAACAAAGACCATGCAGTGGGGCGACATGCCAGGGAAGCTTCCAGCCTGACCTGGTTTTATTCTCAGCAGAGCTACCTGCTGACCCCATCAGCTTCTCATCCCCCATCTGGTTGGCCTGTGCCACCCCCACTGGCCTGTGACATTTGAGGGTCAGGACAGGGTCTCTCTTGTCTGGCACGAGCAAAGGGAAGATAGAGATGTTTCTGACCCTCTCCTGAACTGGATACCCTTATCCTAAAGGAGGGTATAAAGCCAGGTGTCCTTGCCTGTTTCATCTGGTGTGTTCTTATTGCCTTCAATAGCTCCAGATGTACAAACATTAATAGACATGATGGCTGCTTGAGGTCCCTCACCTGCTGAGACTTGGGGATGGGCCAGAGGTAGGAGGCTTAGGGTCAATGTGTGCCTGCTTCTAGATGCCTCTCCTGCCCGGGAACGAGCAGGAATGAGCAGGCAGGAAGCCAGGGGCAGCCAGACCTGGAGGTGCTGCCTTCCTACCCTGTTGCAGGCAGGACTGGGGTTGGGCTTGGGGGGAGTGGACAGGGGAAAGGCCCAGACCTGGCCAAGACTAGGCTCATCCTCTTTAGTAACTTCTCCAGTTCTCACCCAGTTGGTGGGCTTACATGTCCCTTTTATTTTTAAATTTTATTTATTTATTTATTTATTGGCTTTGGGACCACACTCAGCAGTGCCCAGGGGTTACTCCTGGCTCTGCACTCAGAAATCATCCCTGGGGGCTGGAGAGATAGCATGGAGGTAGGGCATTTGCCTTGCACGCAGAAGGACAGTTTGAATCCCAGCATCCCATAAGGTCTCCCGAGCCTGCCAGAAGCGATTTCTGAGTGTAGAGCCAGGAGTAACTCCTGAGCGCTGCCGGGTGTGACCCAAAAACAAAGCAAAACAAAAAACAAAAAAAAGAAGTCACCCCTGGCAGGCTGGAGGACCATATGGGATGCTAAGAATAGAATCGGGTCCCTCCTGGGTCAGCCGCATACAAGGCAGATACCCTACCACTGTGCTATATCTTTGCCCCCCTGAATGTCCTTCTTGAAGGGGAGAACCACAGTGCTCTCAAAGTCAAACTCATTCTTAGTGTTATCCTTCCTACTTCGTCTCTGGATCACTCCTTTGACATTTCTCTGGCATTAGCTTGTTCTACCCAGTCCTAGTACACTCTGAACTTGCTCTCACTTGGGGATTTTTGTGATGTGAGTTAGAACATAGATTCTGGAGTCAGACCTATTGAGGCTTAAATTATGGTTCTGCCACACAAACCAAGTGGCATTGCTTATTTCAACGACTCTTCTTCCATCACATGAAGATAACAAGGAGCACCAAATGTGAACACCTGAACTTATGTCAAGGCACATCCTGAGGGCCTGTGTGTCATTACTGCTCCATAAATGCTACCTACGAGGATCACTAGCAGAAAGCATTGGACCTCATTAATTATTATACAATATTGCTTATGAGATTTGTAATTTGTATTTGAGCACCTCATCTTGCATTCTACTATTATCATCTGTCTGGCATTATCTACCCAACTCCTGTGCATCCTTTCAAGAGCAATGCTGGAGTCACTGCCTCATGAACCCTTCTTTCTCCACTGTGCTAGGATCCGGCCCTCTCTTACTTACATTTTAGGCCTCAATTTTAACTTTTTTGTTTGTTTGTTTGTTTGTTTGTTGGTTTGTTTTGGGGTCACCATTATTCCTGCTATGTTGCATGGGGTCACTCCTGGTGGTACTTGAGGGACCATGTAGAACCAGGGGACTAAACTGTCAACATCCAAAGCCTGACCTCTAACCATTTGAGTCTGCTCATTGACCCCATTTTGCTGGGGCTTGTCAACCAACCAGGCCAGCAGTTCAGTGTGAGAGTCCTTCGGTCCTAGGGATCACCTTGGGCCACCAAAATGGTGCTCAGAGTCTGCCAGGGCCATACCTGGCAGTGCAAAGTAGCTTCCAGTACTCCATGATGCTTAGGAGATCATGCAATGCCGGAAAGCAACCTGGCATAGGCTGCATGCAAGGTAGTACCCTGTACTACTTCTCTGGCTCTCCATTTTAGCACTTGTGGCCCAGTAGTTCATGAGTGGAGTATATGATTCCTGACTGGGCCCTGTCATGCCCCCACTCCCTTAAGTCTTTCAGCTCAACCTTTACCTTGCATAGCTGGGGCCCTGGGAACCCCCATCCTGCTCCTAAAGTGTGTGAGCCCCCAGGCTACCCATCTGATCCCAGGCAGGTCTCAGGAAACAGGCCCAGCAGGAAAAATTATTTTTCTATATGAGAGGAAATAATTTTTGCCTTGACTAAACAAGGGCCCATGTAGACAGGGGAGGCCCATTCTGGGGCGGGGTGTGGCTCCAAGCACCTCACTGGCATTATCTCACCTAGTGCTGGGAACAATTCATTGGGGAGTTGCTATTTTTATCTTGTTTTACAGATGAGGAAATTGCCTTGTGCAGCAGCTGGCTTAGATCTGCTCCTGAGAATTGTTATATTTTCAGGAATTGTGAGAGGTGGTTGTTAAACACCACCTCTATAGAAAATGAAATGATATAAATTTACAATTTACCTTAAAAACAAAAAATACATGCAATTCCTCAATTCCTAATTATTTTATTACAGTTCCCTACCAGCTCTATTCTAAGGAGGGTTGTGTGGAAACAGCCTAGGCACTCACCTTTGCCCAGGCCCTATGGATGGCACCACACCTGGGTAGTGAGAATTCAGGTGCAGAAGAGAATTTCCACCAGAAGAGCTGGCAAACTACACCTGCCTCAGGGCTTCCTATCCCTTTTGTGGGAAACTGGTTGTTAAAGGCAGACCAGCACCCCCACTGGACTAAAGGGATTGAGGTTGTGGACTACTCAGGACCACCTACAAGGAAGAAACAGTTTGGCCTGGCACTGCCTTTCTACTGCCCCTGATTCCACCTGAGGTCTCTGTCATGCAGAGTTGGGATGAACCAGGTTCCACGCTGTTTGTTATACTTCTTCAGCCCAGTCTCTTTCCCCTGTTTCACCTTGATCCTCTCTCTTTTCTCTGTCTTTCTCTTCTCCCACTCCTGCTTGTGGGAACACAGGCCTGCCAGGAGGCAGCAGAGCCTGGGCGCACACACACTTGGTGGGCAGAGGCCAGCCAGAGGGCACCTCATCTGCCAACCCCTGGCCTTTGTCCGGCCATCTGCCATCTGTCAGCGGTGGCACTGTGCTCTGGCAGAGGAAGCAGGATGCTTTGCCGAGAGGCACAGGGCTTGCTCTGCATGGCTTGACCTTCGAGGCCCCTCTCCTGTCAGGCACTGGCGCTCTCTGGAGCCCTCAGACTCGGATGCTCTCTTGTTAAGCCTAGTTACCTCTGTTCAGCATCCTCCTCTTTCCTTTCTCACTCAACAGGAGATATAGTCCCCACAGTGGCCACAGTCCTGAGCCCAAGCCAGCAGCACCCCCAGTGTCCTCCCGCCACTCCCGCCTCACTCCTGTCACTCTGGTCTCTTGGTTCTTCCTTAGATCTGCTGCCTAGGCCCTTTGCACTGGCTCTTGCCTCAGTTTTGCAGTTTTTGGGTTTTCTTTCTTTCTTTCTTTCTTTCTTTCTTTCTTTCTTTCTTTCTTTCTTTCTTTCTTTCTTTCTTTCTTTCTTTCTTTCTTTCTTTCTTTCTTTCTTTCTTTCTTTCTTTCTTTCTTTCTTTCTTTCTTTCTTTCTTTCTTTCTTTCTTTCTTTCTTTCTTTCTTTCTTTCTTTCTCTCTCTCTCCCCCTTCCTTCCTTCCTTCCTTCCTTCCTTCCTTCCTTCCTTCCTTCCTTCCTTCCTTCCTTCCTTCCTTCCTTCCTTCCTTCCTTCCTTCCTTCCTTCCTTCCTTCCTTCTCTTTCTCTCTTTCTTTCTTTCTTTTTTTTTTTTTTTTTTTTGGTTTTTGGGTCACACCTGGCAGCACTCAGGGGTTATCTCTATGCAAAGAAATCACTCCTGGAAGGCTTGGGAGACCATATGGGATGCTGGGATTCTAACCACCATCCTTCTGCATGCAAGGCAAACACACTACCTCCTTGCTATCTCTCTGGCCTGGAGTTTGTTTTCTTACCTCCTCTCCTTAAATATTATCCTCTGACCCTTTTATTTAAAACCAAAACTTTTGGTCTCCTCACAAAGACTTCCTATCTTCTGTTTCTGCTTGTCTTATGGCATGTCATCCTCTGACATGCCATAGATTTTCTTGTATTTTATTTTCATGTTTTCTCATTGAAATAAAATAAGAGGGAAGGCATTTAAGCCTTTCTGAAAGGACGTTATGAGTGAATTAATGAACCAATAAGCAAAAGAACGACAGTGTTCCCCAAGGTCAGCAAAGCTTCTGCAGAAGGAGCCTGTAGGTGTGTGATGGGGGATTAACCCAGTTAATTCTGCTCTGATTTGCTGTGTGGCCTTAGAAATGTCCCTTCACCGGGGCCAGCGTGGTAGCACTAGAGGTAAGGTGTCTGCCTTGCAGCGCTAGCCTAGGACGGACAACAGTTCGATCCCCCGGAGTCCCATATGGTCCCCCAAGCCAGGAGCGACCTCTGAGCATCACGGGGTGTGGCCCCAAAACAAAACAAAAAAAAAAGAAATGTCTCTTCACCTTCAGAACTTCTCTCACAATTGGGGGGGGGCTGAGCGGCTGAGATTTGAGCTGAACCCTCTATGGACAAACACAGAAAAATGGGGTGGGGCACCCTCACTCAGACATCCTTTCCTGCCTCCGCTGGCCTGATCGAGGCAGCATCTCAGATCCTGAGTTTCCTGTCACCTGGCCTCAAGCTGAGTAAGTGGACTGAGCCTCTGGGACTGCACCCTTACACTCTCTTCTCCCCACAGTGTTCATCTGCAGCTTCATGGTGGCAGCACCCATCTTTGGCTACCTGGGGGACCGCTTTAATAGGAAGGTGATCCTGAGCTGTGGCATCTTCTTTTGGTCAGCCATCACCTTCTCCAGCTCCTTCATCCCCCAGCAGGTAAGACCTGTGGGGATGTCCTGCCTAGCAACCCTTCCCTCCTGGGTGGGTTTTGCTGCTTCTTGGTAGACAGTGAGATTGGGGTTCTGCAACCTTGGTTAAAACCCTGGTATCTTTAAGTGCAGTGAGAAGCAAGGTGTTTGAGTGTTCTTTATTTTTATTTCTTTTTTTTTTGGGGGGGGGTCACACCTGGTGGCACTCAGGAGTTACTCCTGGCTCTGCACTCAGAAGTCACTCCTAGCAGGCCCAGGGGTCCCGTATGGGATGCGGGATTCAAACCACCGCCTGTTTGAATCAGCTATGTGCAAGGCAAATGCCCTACCGCTGCGATCTCTCCAGCCCTAGTGTTCTTTATTTATTGACATTTTGGGGCCATACTTGGCAGTGCTCAGTGCTTATTTTCAGCTCTGCACTTAGGGGTCACTTCTGACAATGTATGGGGGACCAAATGGGGTGCCAGGGATTTGAATTTAGGTCAGATGCATGAAAGGCAAGCACGATGCATGCCGTACAATCCTTCTAGCCTCCTTTTATTTTATTTGGGGGGGTATACTCAGTGATGCTCAGGGCTTACTCCTAATTCTGTGCTCAGGGATCACCCATGGTGGGCTTGGAGAAACATATGGGATACTGGGGATCAAACCTTGGAGACAAATACCGTACCTGCTCCAGACCAAGTCTGTTATCATTTTGTTTTTGTTTTTGTTTCTAAGCCACATCCAGTGATACTCAGCTGTTACTCCTTTGTCTCTGCACTCAAGAATTCCTCCTGGTGGTGCTTTGGGAACCATAGGGAATAACCCAGAATTGAACCTGGGTTGACTGCATGCTCATGCAGGGGAAATGTCCTAACTGCTGTACTCTGGCTCAGTCTCCATTTGGGTGCATTTAGAAATAAGCCTTGCAAGTCAGCCTTCCCTGTGCTGGCCTTTACCAGGGACTCACAGCCCTGGGGATGTCCTGATGCTGGGGCTGCTCTGATCTCATGAGAGACAGTGGCAGAGAGAGCAAGTTTGGCCTCAGTGTTAGCCCTGTGGGTCTTATACTGGCTCTGCTGTCACTGTGCTATGTGATCTGAGACGAGTCACGGCAGAGGTGGTTTTCTTGATAACCAGTTTACTCTACAGGCCAAAGTTTTGTGCAGGTAAACATCAGGTTAATGTAGAGGTGGTTTTTACTTGACTCCCCAAAACTGGGCTTGAGTGTCCCAACTTTGTGGTCCACTCAACTTTGTGATCTAGAGCTATTTCTCAAACTATGGGTCATGGCTCGATGGGTTGTATAACACTTTGGGGGAAATCACAGAAACAGTAAAAAAAGATTTCTGAATGTTCATGACCAAAAATTAGGGGCCGGGCGGTGGCGCTAGAGATAAGGTGCCTGCCTTGCCTGCGCTAGCCTTGGACGGACCGCAGTTCGATCCCCTGGCATCCCATATGGTCCCCCAAGCCAGGAGCGACTTCTGAGCGCATAGCCAGGAGTAACCCCTGAGCGTCACCGGGTGTGGCCCAAAAAAACAAAAAACAAAAAACAAACAAAAAAATTAATTAGAAATCAACCATGTAACAAATCCCAGGTGTTTCTAGCAGCCCTCACTCATGGTGTAATGCTCAGGCAAAAAAGAAAGGAGGAAAAAGTAATCCTGCTCTAGAAAAACACAATCTCACCCTGAGTTCTGTAAAGAATGCACCCTTCCATGGGGCTGGAGAGATAGCATGGAGGTAAGGCGTTTGCCTTTCATGCAGGAGGTCATTGGTTCGAATCCTGGCGTCCCTGTGCCTGCCAGGAGCAATTTTTGAGCATGGAGCCAGGAATAACCCCTGAGCACTGCCAGGTGTGACCCAAAAACCACAAAAAAAAAAAAAAAAAAAAAAAAAGAATGCACCCTTCCATGGGATAATTCTCAGCTTAAAGATATAATGCGTGGGGCCGGAGAGATAGCATGGAGGTAGGGCATTTGCCTTGCATGCAGAAGGACGGTGGTTCAAATCCCGGCATCCCATATGATCCCTCCCACCCCCGAGCCTGCCAGGCGCGATTTGTGAAAAATAGGGGCCGGGTAGGTGGCGCTGGAGGTAAGGTGTCTGCCTTGCAAGCGCTAGCCAAGGAAGGACCGCGGTTCGATCCCCCGGCGTCCCATATGGTCCCCCCAAGCCAGGGGCGATTTCTGAGCACATAGCCAGGAGTAACCCCTGAGCGTCAAACGGGTGTGGCCCAAAAACCAAAAAAAAAATAACTTAGCTGGACCATGAAACCTGCAGATGTTCTACCAAAGATAACTTGTTCTTTCTTCTGAAGACTGAAATACATAACTGTGTGAATTGGTAAGAGTCCCATTGCTAGGGGTGTTCAAGCGGAGGACTATAGTCTTCAAGAGATGTCTTGCAGAGGTCCAGTATTTTCTTTTTCTTTTTTTGTCCAGTATTTTCTTATGACAGTAAAAAACCAAACATCTCTAAGAGGTGTTGCATCTCTTAGAGAATTGAGAATTGCATATTAAAAAAAACCTATAAATTAAAGGATGAATAAATTTACAGGTGTAAATACAAACCATTTTCCAGCTCAAGACAAGTTAAAAACTCAGATGCTTGGGTGGGAAATGGTGAGCCAGAAAGGAAGCAGGACCTAGGCCAGGACAACTCAACCCTGCCTAAAGGGTGAACAAAGCAACAATTGGTTTGGACTCTCTCACCTCTATAGAATCCCCAATAAGGAACTCTGCATTGACTCTCTGCATAGATAAGGAAGCAGCCTGACCAGAGGACAGTTCACCCAAATTTCTAAAGCTGCAGGTCAAAACAAAGGCAAGTGCAGAGTAGAAAACACAAACTGAAGGAAGTTCACTTGAATACAAGGTCAATATCAACAACGAGCTTTAATATTTAGTGCTTATATCACTACAAGTTGCAAAAAATTTTTTTTTCAAAGGCTTATTCCACTTTCATGAGGCTGGGATGATATTCCACTTCCATTTGCCACAGAAAACTTATATACTCAAGCAGCCCTCCTGCAGCCAGTATCTATTCACAATCCGTTTAGAAGCATTTGCACTGGATAGCACAGGGCTGGACCCACTGCTCCCCTGCTTGCTGACCCACATCTACTGGAAGGTGACCAGGAGGCCAGAATAGAACCCCAATTCACACTGAGCACTTTTGCTTCAGGGGAGTAATAATTTTGATCTTCATGGTGCTGAGGACAGGGGCAGTGACCTCCTTTGGCATTTGGCTCGTAATGTCAGGTTATCACCAGAGAACTCTGTGTTGGAGTGTGAGTTCTTCCAGATGTCAATGGCATACATTATGATGGAGTGGAAGGTGGTCTCATAGATGCAGTATGCTTGTACAGGAGAGCTGAAAGGCTCCAGAACCACACCCTGCTGATGATGGTCACTTGGTTATTGAGCAGCTCATAGATCTTTTCCAGGGAAGAGGAGGGCGCCATGGGAGCTGCCTCTGGATTCAAGTTCAGGATGCCATAACACGTTTCTTGGTGTTAGGCATGATCTACCTCTTGGTTATGGTGGTGATAGTGTCACTGTGCTCCATGAGGATCTTCCAGTCCTAACCAGTCAGGTCTACACACAATGGCATGGAACAAAGCATAGCCCTTATAGTTGGGTACTGTGGATGACCAATATATCCCCAGAGTCCTTAATGATGCTCATGGTACCTTATCATAAAGGGACAGCACAGCCTAGATACTATGGCCATGGCCATAGCATTGAAGATCTCTAATGTAATTGGAGCTATTGTTTCATAGATAGCTTGGTGTTCACGGGGGTCTCAGTCAGCATCACAGGTAATCTTCAGGGCCCATGTGCAGCTCACTGTCACAGGTGGGTGGCAGCTCTTCTCCATGTTGCTCAGGGCTGATAATGCTGTGCTTGATGGGCTACTTGAACACCAGGATGTCATGCTTGTGCTGGGACTTTGCTGCTTTAATAGTTGTCTTCTATTCATGCTCACCATCAGGCCCCAGTGCTGGAGGCACCCCATAGTGGACAAGAAGGGTGGCATTGCCACAAGCCTACTTTGCACATGCTATAACTGATGTGGATGAGCTATCGGATGTGGAGAAGAGGAGAGTGTCAGAGGATGTAAAGCATGGGCTGCATTGAGCAAGCCATAAATGTTTTTAGGAGCTTTCATTCTGGGCTCCAAGGACACCAGCTATACTTTGGATGCATTCTTTTTTTTTTTTGGATGCATTCTTTACCCAGGCTGGGAGAGGGAAGATCTGACGGGAGCTCCCTCTCTTAGAGGTTTTTTTTTTTTTTTTTTTTTTTTTTTTTTTTTGGTTTTTGGGCCACACCCGGTAATGCTCAGGGGTTACTCCTGGCTATGCGCTCAGAAGTTGCTCCTGGCTTGGGGGACCATATGGGACGCCGGGGGATCGAACTGTGGTCCGTCCAAGGCTAGCGCAGGCAAAGCAGGCACCTTACCTCTTGCGCCACCGCCCGGCCCCTCTCTTAGAGTTTTTAAGACCTTCAAAGTGCTAGTGAATAGAGTAGGCAGTTGAAATACCCAGGATTAGGGAAGGCTTCCTGATGGCATTTGAGCCTGGTAGGAAGGGTTGGGAGATGAGGTCTACTAGTGAAGACAGCATGGGCAGGTGTGACCAAACCCAGGGTGTAGAAATGGAGTATGTAGAAAGGGGAGGAGGAGGTGGAAGAAGAGAGGGGAGGAAGATGAATAGTGCCTCTAGGTTGGAAAAGTAGATGATACCACATCTGGAGAATTGGGAATGCAGAGACTGGGCATCTCTCAAGGGCTGTATTGGATCCTGAAAGGCTTAGAAGATGTGCTGTGTCATAGTTACATGGTTGCAATTTTGATTCATGGGGGGCTTCATGGCAGAGGTCAGATTCTATGTTGTGCTTAGCTAGATGCTATAGTTGACCTTCTGAAGCTGCCCTGTGATGATGGACATGAGGGAATGAGAAAAAGAGAATGAACAGAGACAGAGTAACAGATCACTAGTAACTAATCTATAAATTTATTCTATCATAGTTTGAATCCAATGTCCTGGGATTGGGGCTTCTGCTTCACCTCGGGGACTTTTGGTGGATCTTGGCATAAAGTTATTTTGGCTGATAAATGCCCAGAATAGAGCCAAGAACATTATAAAAAAAATAACAAGGAGGGACTTAAACTATCAGTTCTCTCACTTTGGCTTTTCTATCTGAAATTAAGAGAGCAATCAAATAGGCTCCTTCCCGGGGGAACTGAATGTGGGATGAGGGTAACATCTCAGAGAAATGGTTTAGGGAGAATTGATGATAACCATATGGGTTAGAAATAAAATCTGATCTTTATTTCAAACCATTCTACAAAATAAATTCCAATAGGTGTGTGTTGGGGGAAGTAGATTGTAAAAACCTACAACTATACATCAATAAGAAAAAGACAAATAATAACCCCGAGAAAAACAGGCGAAGAATAGTGGCAGGCAATTCTGGGAGATGATACCCAAGTGGGCAATAAATGTGGGAAGCAATGGTGCTCAGCCTCTGGAGTAATCAGGGAAATGCAAATTAAAACAACAATGAACTACCATTTCACACTCCTCACATTGGCAACAATTAAAAGACTGACAATACCAAGTGTTATTAAAGCTGCTAAAGTGTGGAGCTTCTTTGGAGAATAAAATGGCAAGATTTTGTAAAATTCTGTGTACATCCCACAGCTCAGCCTTCTGCTTTCGAGGTACATATCCAATAGTGAAATGTCAACTCACAACACTATGTAACACATGCAGTCTTATAGGAGGGACACAAAGAAACATACTAAGTAATCTGGTTACCTGACAAAATGGGGATGTATTCAGATGGTGATACACTTAACTGCAAAAGACTGAACTTGATCTATATCATTCAACCTTGATAGGTTAAAAAAGATAAGGAGGGAACAGGAGCTGAAGAGATAGTACAGTGGATAGTGTGTGTGCCTTGCACGTAGCCAACCTGGATTCAATTCCTGGCATCCCATATAGTCCCCTGAGAACCACCAGGAGTAATTCCTGAGCTCAGAACCAGGAACAAACCCAGAGCACCGCTGGATGTGTCTGCAAAACAAATCAAAACAGGGGGGCCAGAGAGATAGCATGGAGGTAAGGCATTTGCCTTGCATGCAGAAAGACGGTGTTCCCGTGCCTGCCAGGAGCTATTTCTGAGCAGACAGCCAGGAGTAACCCCTGAGCACCACTGGGTGTGACCCAAAAACCAAAAACCAACCAAACAACCAAACAAACAAAAACGGGGGCCAGAGAGATAGCATGGAGGTAAGGCGTTTGCCTTTCATGCAGAAGGTTTGAATCCCGGCATCCCATATGGTCCCTTGAACTTTCCAGGAGCCATTTCTGAGCATAGAGCCAGGAGTAACCCCTAAGCTCTGCCAGGTGTGACCCAAAAACAAAAAAAAATATTCAAAACAATAAAGGAGAGAACAGTAAGTGGGTCTGCCTGGTGCATGAGCTGGAGCTTTAAATGTTCTTTTTCTGAAAGGACTCGGAAGACCCTTTTCATTCTGGTAGACACACACGTGGACAGGTGGAGGGAATGGTCTCCTAGCCAATGCCTGGCTCAAACTTCCTGGGGCCAGAGTGGTTTTGACACAGAAAAGTCTTACTGATTGCCCTGGTACCAAGGAGGATGGCAGCAGAAACTTCCAATTTCTCATCTCTTTCTAAAATATAACAAACAGGGGAAGAAGTTGTTCAGTGGGAGAAACTCATGCCTGTCTATATGAGGCACTGAGATTCATCCTTATCACTGCAAGAAAGAAAAGCAAATATGACAAATAAGAGATAAGAAAGGGTTTTAATCATTCTGTACTGGAGCAGACCTTGTTGAGCAAGATGGGATCATTCAGAAAGCATTAGGGAAATCAACATATTTGGCAGTTTCAAAGTAAACACAACCAAATGAACTGGTGAAATTCCCCATAAATTAAGTGGAAAGAAAGATGATAAAAAAACTTCTGTGACATTTATAGTAAATGACCAATATTCATGATACGTAAAAAGTGGGGTTGGAAGCAAGCACAAGGATGATAGGAATCAATGTGAGAAAGACAAACAGAAGAACTGGCAAAGGCAGTGGTAGAGGATTCCTAGAAGCCGAGAGCAGGAGCTGGGGAAGGCTCAGAGGGGAGAGAATGGGAGGGGACCCTACAGATAGGAGAGGCTCAGAGATAGCCGGGTGGCAGCAATGGTGCCAAGAGGGCAGAAAGAGCCGGGCAGATGGAGAGAGGGCATCAGAGGGACCCAGAGCATGTGGGCGAAGCTGGCCGGATGGATGGTCAGGGTGGGGCTGGGGAAAGATGGCCAGGCCATGTTCTCAGGCCCAGGGCAGCTGGAGGGGAACAGAGGAGCCAGGTCCACATCAAAGAGGCAGTACCACTGGCAGCTGGCATGGCCCCATCCTTCCCAGCATCTGGGCTATGCTCTTTGATGTGTGGATGGGGGGGGCATGAAGCCTACTAAGCTGCCCTGCCTTCAACTCCCCCATTGGGTTCTCCGTGTTGCCCTGTGTGGGGTGTGGAGTTCCCAGTGGAAGGGTCAAGAAGGCAACAAGGGGGAGATTTCACTCGGGGTGAATGATGGAGATAGCTTTTGCCCTCTGTGTTGATAGTGAATCTGAGCCTTACCAACAGCTCACATTTGTGAAAATCCCACCAGAGCTAAACAACCAGACTTAGTCAGACCCATGCTACTGGGGAAACTGAGGCTCAGAGTATTGTGCAGTTGTGGCAGAGGCCAGCAGAAGGCTTTTCTCACAGCTCCTGGGCCCTGCAGGGGATGGGAGAGGCACAGAGAGAGGGCCCAAGATGATCAGGAGAGGAGCTGGATGATCCCCAACACTCCCTGCCCTTTCCTCACAGCACTTCTGGCTGCTGGTCCTGTCTCGGGGGTTGGTGGGCATTGGAGAGGCCAGCTACTCCACCATCGCTCCCACCATCATTGGCGACCTCTTCACCAAGAACACGCGCACGCTCATGCTGTCTGTCTTCTACTTTGCCATCCCTTTGGGCAGGTAAGCACGAGAGGCTGGGGTTTGGGTCTGAGTGATCTCAGAATTCCTGTCACACCCCTCTTGAGGTCTGGGCTTCAGGGTCTGAACATAATGCGGGGCTGTGGACTGTGAGAAATGCCTGTATCTGCTCGGTGCCAGCTGCTGGGTGCTGGGGTGACGTTGACCATTGGGTTTCCCTTCTGGCCTGATTATACTTGTCTTGTCTACAGCGGCCTTGGCTACATCACGGGCTCCAGTGTGAAGCAAGCGGTTGGAGACTGGCACTGGGCTTTACGGGTAAGGACAGGCACAGGCCAACCTTGGCCCACAGCTACCTAGGGCCTCAGAACTGCATCCAGGCCAGGACACCAACTGCCTCCTCCTCCAGATTTTCCTGCTGCCCACCCCTATCACCCCCGTCCTATTGAGGAACAGGGGATGTAGGTGTGCAGGAGCCTGACCCAGCCCCTCACCATGAGCTCTGTCAGCACAGATGAAGTACTCTCCCACCATGTCAGGAAATTCCACGTTTACGAAGGTGCTTCCTGTCTCAAGCCTGGTTCTGTGCTGGCGGGTGGCTGAGAAAGGACCTCTGTGTGGGGCCCCTGGAACCTGGGGCCACTTCCTCTCCCCAGAGAGGATTTGGGGCAAGTGTGCCAAGGCCCCAGGACAGTGCAATCAGAGGAAACAGAGATCCCCAGCCTCTCGGAGGAACGGAAGCTTAAGACAAAGTGTTTTTTCCTCAAAAGCAGGAAGGAAGCAACCTCCGTGGAATTTGTAGGTGGAGGGCAGTGGGGGATATGGAGAGGAACTCCCCAGCTAGTGAGCCCTCAGGCCTGGGGTGGGTGGGGACAGATTTCCCTGTTCTCAGGAGCTCTTTCTGGGCAGTGTCCTGCAGTCCAGGCTGCCATAGTGTTCCCCAGCACTGAAAAGATTGGATACTCTCATTCTGGCCGAGCTAGACATAGGGAAGCCCCTGAACCTCTGTTCTCCTGGGACTAGATGGGTCCTCTCAAAGAACAAATTACCTGGTTAGCTGGAAGCTTTATAATAAACAGCTCCTTTTCCTCTGAGATGAGGGATCTCACAGAAGAGAGCCAGCATGAGGAACTTTCCCAGCCCCAAGGGGATCGTATGGTAGTATCTGACTCTGTCCTTGGAGCTTTCCTCTTCCAGTGATCTTTCTATATGTCTGTCCATCTCCCTGTCTTCCTGACTTACCCATCCATACAACATATATCCATCTATTACCTTCTATCTTCCATCCATCTATCCACTTCATCCATCCATATATCCATCTGTCCATCATTCATCCATCCTCCTTCTTCCTCCAAGTACCTATTCATTACCCTTTCACTCACCCATTCATTCTCCTGCCTTTACTAAGCTACCCATCCATCTATCTATACATCCTTTATCCATTTATCACCTGATTGGATGATAATTCAACATTCATCCATCCATTCATGCATAGGCACTCATCTTTCCACTCATCCATAAGGATCTATTTGTTATCTCTCTTCCACCAACCTGATCAATTTTTTCTCCTTTCTTTCTTCCTCACCCTTATCTGGACAGCCCATTTTGAACCTTCTCACCCTTTGCTGGCCTCTTCCCCAGTGACTGTGCTTGGAAGCCAGTCAGGAGGGCTGGTTAGATAATAAGCCCAAAAGAGGAGCCTGGAGCCTGTGCCCTGACCTGATTCTCCCTGCCCCATCAGGTGTCTCCCATCCTGGGCATGATCACAGGAACACTCATCCTTGTCCTGGTCCCTGCCACTAAGAGAGGTCATGCTGACCAGCTTGGGGGGCAGCTCAAGGCACGAACCTCATGGCTTCGAGACATGAAGGCCCTGATCCGCAAGTGAGTGCTTGTGGGAGGGCTGGTAGGGAGGAGGGAGCTAAGATGAGAGGACAGCCCACCCAGCACCCTCAGCCACACTCAGGAGGCTGAGCCAGCTGCCCACAGCATTGGCAGTGCCCTGGGGCCTTTTGTGCTCCTTATTTCTGCAGCTTGGGGTCCACTAGAGAAGGCATTTAAGACCTTCTGTTCATAGAGAAGGGATGAGGGAGAAAAGGTGTGAGGCAGCTTGGTGGGCCCTGATGCTAAGGCTGCCCTGCTGGCTGCAGGGATCCTGACCACTCGAAATCCTTACCTTGAACTCCCCAGCCGCAGCTATGTCTTCTCCTCCCTGGCCACGTCGGCAGTGTCCTTCGCCACAGGGGCATTGGGCATGTGGATCCCTCTCTACCTGCATCGCGCCCAAGTCGTGCAGAAGACAGCAGAGATATGCAACAGCCCACCCTGCGGGGCTAAGGACAGGTGGGCTGAGAAGGCGGGGGCAGGAATGCCAGCCTCTCTGTCCCGGCCTCAGTCCCTTCCAGCCTCAACCCTGTCTGTCCTCTGTCCCCACAGCCTCATCTTTGGAGCCATCACCTGCTTCACAGGCTTCTTGGGTGTGGTCACGGGAGCTGGTGCCACACGCTGGTGCCGCCTTCGGACACAACGGGCTGACCCCCTGGTGTGTGCGGTGGGCATGCTAGGCTCCGCCATCTTCATCTGCCTCATCTTCGTGGCTGCCAAGAGCAGCATTGTGGGGGCCTATGTGAGTGCAGGGTGGGGTGCAAGAACAGTGTGGGAAGTGGGGCCTAGAGGGCTCTGGAATGGGAAATGCAGTCAGCCAACCCTGGCTTGTCCAGATCCTTGCGAGCTCTGAGAGTACGCTGGGGCTGAGGGCATGGCTTAAAGACTGGGCAATCCATAAATTCCACAAGAGCCTACTTGCAGGGAGATGCAGACTCTATCCAGGGATGGGTGGGAGTCTTGGGGATTCCCTGCAGGCATGGGTCTGGGGCATGTAGGGATGCTGACAACTCTGCTCTGGTCTCTCTGCGCAGATCTGTATCTTCGTTGGGGAGACGCTGCTGTTTTCTAACTGGGCCATCACTGCAGACATCCTCATGGTGAGATGGGATTCAAGTTTCTTGATTCAGACTGATTCAAGTTTCTTGACCTCTTAGGCAGCTATATAGAGCAGGGTGCCTGGTGGGAGTGGAAGGAAGGAAGGTAAGCTTGGAGGGGACAGTGGTGTTGAGATCTGGAGGATTGAGTAGGGGGAAGGGAAGGAAGGATGCAGGACTAATTGGGTGGGAAATGGCTGGAGGCTCAAGTTTGTGCCATGGCCGGGAGGCTGGTGGTGCCAGGCTGGCATGGAGGTGCTGCTGCCTGCCAGTTCTCCTCCCCCGGGCTCAGCTTGCAGGAACCTTGCCCCACCCAGCTTAGCCTGGGTCCCAGGCACGCCTGCCCAGCACCTGCGGCTGGCCTGGGTGGACAGAGGCTGTGTTCACACAGCAACAATGGGCTCCAGACCCGCCAGTCATGGACAAAGGCCATCTCTTGTGTCCGTGGGCTGGACGGAGCTGCCTGGTTGGAACTGGGAGGAGCTGTGGCCCTGGTAACTAGCAATAGTCCGGGGTGTGTGGGCAGTGTGGGACACCTTGTCTTGTCCTGGGGTTCCCTGCGTCAGGGCAGGAAAGCAGGGGGTCGTGGTAGGAAGGACATATGGGGAGATGCGAGTAGGCCTCGGGCTGGGAGGGTTTGGGGCCAGTCTGGGTCAGAGTCTGCCTGGTACAGGGTCCTGTTGCCTGTTCCTCTAGGAAGCCCATCTGCTGTGCTTCCCTATATCTCTCCCACCAGAGGGCCTGGAGGCTGGGGCTGGGGTAGGGAGGTCTGGGGTGGGGTCTCAAACTCAATTTACCTGGGGGCCGCAGGAGGCAAAGTCGGGGTGATCCTTGAGTGCAAAGTCAGTAGTAAGCCTTGAACATTGGGGTGTGTGACCCAAACTACTAAAACAAAACAAAACAAAGAAAGATTCCTCTAGGGCAGGGCCACAAAATGTACAGAGGGCGGCAAACGGCCCGAGGGCTTCGAGTTTGAGACCCCTGCTACATGCAGGGATGAAGGAAGGAGAGCGCGAGGGGTCCTCTTCTCGGCCTCCACCCTGTAGCTGCTGATGGGATTGGGTCCCAGGGAAATCATGTCCTATTTTATTAAGTGTCACAGCTAAGTGACTAATTATTGCTAGAAATAGGGCATTGCACTCCACAGCATCCAGGTCTCCCCTCCCCCTGCTTTGTAATGAAGTTCACAAACTATCCAGGACTGGACTCTGACTAGATGGTACAGATGGAGCTCAGACAGTGCTTTACATGTGCTGGCCACAGCGCATCCATTCACTGACCTTTGGCTAGCTTGGCTTTGGATGAACTAGTGGGATATTGAGCACAAGAGGTTATGAAGCAAGGGTTCTGGGAGCCTGTGCTTCAGGGCCTCACATTCCCCAGACTGCTGAATCTGATTGCTCACCAATATCCCATACAGAACTTTTGGATAATGGCCTTGATCTGGAGGGTGTGTGTGTGGGGGGGGGGGAGGGACGAGACTGAGAGAGCCAGGTGTGGGGACATTGGGGCAGAAGTGAGTTGGGGTGAAGGCTGGGTGATGGTTTCTCCCCTAATCTCTGACTCTTCTACAGTATGTGGTCATCCCCACAAGACGGGCCACGGCCGTAGCCCTGCAGAGCTTCACCTCCCACTTGCTGGGGGATGCTGGAAGCCCCTACCTCATTGGCTTTGTGAGTTCTGGGTGTAGGGGTGTGTGTGTGGGGGGCGGGGAATTCCTGAAGGTGACCATGTGCTGACACCCTGTCCCTGCAGATCTCTGACGTGATCCGCCAGAGCACCAAGGACTCCCCACTCTGGGAGTTCCTGAGTCTGGGATACGCCCTCATGCTCTGCCCCTTCGTGGTGGTACTGGGCGGCATGTTCTTCCTGGCCACAGCGCTCTTCTTCCTCAGTGACCGTGCTAAGGCCGAGCAGCAGTGAGTGAGACGGGTAGCCCCTCTGGGATGGTTGGAAATGGGGAGGAACTTGCCCTGGGTGGGTCACTTGGCTACAGGGCCCCCATCTTCCTGTCATACTGTGACTGCAGCTTATCCCCGTATTTCTTGGTTCGAGAGATTGTGGGGAGGGACACGGTCTTCTTTAGCCTTTCCCTGGAAGTTTTCAGAACTGGGGCCCCTTTCCTTTCCCTCTCATTTTCTGACTTCTTTCTCCTGTCCTCTTTGCTCTCTCTCTCCTCTCCCTACCCCTGGGCTCTCCCACCTCCCCCTGGGGCTGACGAGGTCCCTGCCCAGCACTTCCGGTCAGCTGGCCCCTGCGATGCGATGCACCAGAGCTGTGCCTGGCCCCCGGTGATCCGCCACCTTGACCCCCGTCCGTCTCTCCCCCAGGGCGAACCAGTTGGCGATGCCACCCGCATCTGTGAAAGTCTAAGGCGGTGAGTGCAGGTCAAGGAGGCTGGATGCGAAAGGGCATGTTTATAGTAGTACCATTTTAGAAAAATGTTTCTTTCCAGGTATACCCTGGAATCCCACCTTCTTTGAACAAAGAAGTCCCCCAGTAGAACCTGCTACTTCTGCACCCCCTAGATGGGTTCGCCATCACTCACTTGGGTATATAGTAGTGGCCTCTTTTCCCAAGGTTGCTCCTGCCAGAGCACAGCCTTTGGATTTGGTCCTCTTCCTTCTGAAACACTGGCAACATCTAAGGATGGCCTCGTTCCTGCCCCCGACAGGGGTCAGTAGCCAGAGCCCAGCCTGGTTAGGTACATCCTGTTTCACCAGTACTGTCCCTCAGTCCTGCAGGTACAGGTGTTCTTTGACCTACCTTGGTGACTCCCCAGAAGTGCCAGATCCAGGAGGCACTCAATCCACAAATTAAGGCTTGCTCTCCCATCAGTAGTAAGGATGAAACCAGAGCCCCTTCCCATCTTCTCCTCTGACCTACTGCCCCTCCCTCCAGGTGCCGCTGGGACACTGAAGAACCCTCTCTCCTTCCCAAGGTGGGAGGTGCCCGGCAGTTAGCTAGTCCTGCTGGACTTTCCGAGAGCTTCCTGTGTGACCCACGGCTGGGCACCCATCCTCTCTGGCCATGGCTTCAAGAAGAGGCTGTGCCCTCAGCTAACCTGGAAGACAGTGTGCTTTGGAGCCGCGTGGTTGGACAGATGCCCAGCCCTGGGCTGGGACCACTGAGCCCTTGGAGCCCCCCGAGAAGGCAACCCTTAGTGGGTGTGCCAGGAGAGCCTGGCCTGGCACTGGCCTATGCGATCTTGGGCAAGTCCCTGCCCTCCCCAGACAGTGTGGACAGGGGGCTGCGCTTCCCCATGCAGCACACTGGCCAGAGTCCTCTGTGCAGCTTCGAAGAACCCACAGCTCCAAGACCTTACAGAGAAAGGGTGTTCCAGGCCTCTGGATGGCATCTCAGGCCCTGTATGCCTGAGGCTGTCAGTTTTGGTCCTGCTGGCCACTAGGAGCCTGTTTCCAACACCTAGGACTAGTTCAGCCTGGAGGTCTCCCAGGTGCAGACCATCTCCAGACAGGAAATGGCATCACCAGGGGTGAAGGCCCTGGTGGCAGCTGTGGACCATCTGTGCCCTCAGGTTTGAGATGTGGTGGGGTTATCCACTCCTCTGGGTCCCCCACAGAAGGAATGCTACCTGACACAGGCTGGGCCTTTCCCAAGACCTGTTCCCAGAAGTGGGAACCAGGGCTCTGACTGCCGGAGGAAGCAGCTATCCACTGTGCTTCCTTCCTACTCGGTAGAGGCAGAGGTCCTCCACTCAACAAGCTCATTACTCCTGCGCCAATTCCACCTCCATCTCTCATGCAGCCTCTAACCACTTGACACCCTGTCCTCAGCTACATACCAGGACTGATGCCAACTCACATCCTGGCATCCTCAATGGAGCTTCTATTCTGCACCACACCCGTCTCCTTGCGCACTGGCTCCAATTGAGGTGTCTGGCTGAGGGGTTCCTTGTAACTAGGAGACCCTACGAGCCAGTTCAGACAATGCTCTTCTGCCCTGTAGTTACTGGCTGGCGTGGCTTCAGTGGCGTGTAAGCTTGTGGAATGCCCACTCCCCACCAAGCACTGGGATACCCTGGGGGGGGCCTAACCAGGGGTGGGCTCCCCTGAAGATCAGCTTGGCCTTCACTTCCACCCCAGCCTCGACCGGGGCCCCAGCAATGTTTTCTTGTTGTACAAGAACCAGGTCCAAGTGTAGCCTCCTCTTCCTTCCGGAAGCCAAACTGCTCCTTTATTTTTTAGAGCTGCTGATTGTGAATTTCAGAGTCTTAAAAAAAGCCAAATATATTCCTCTTGTAAATGAAGAAATAAAACTATTTAAATCATGGCTGGTGGCTCCTGTGGCAGTGATCCAGGGATTTGGGGATAACAGTGGGAACAAATCTTAAATTGAGCCGGTTCAAACCACTAGGCCCTAGAAACCGATTCCCAGCCCCTGACCAGGATTGGGGGCTCTGCACCCCCAATGGGCAGGTCACACTCATTGAACAGAAGCCCCAAGAACTGGCAATTTTGTGTTCCGTGGGGCTCTGACAGGCAGACCCTGCATTCAGGACTGGTTCTTCCTTGGCTGAGCTTTCTTTTTGGCCCCATTCTGAGGGAGACTAGTGCTCCTGCTTGCCTTTTTCTGGGTCTGAGAAGAATGTGGGGACTTGCTTGACAACACTTCATTTGCAGGCAGTTTATTCTTAATCTTCTTCTTCTGTTGCTGCTCCTGCTGCTGTTGCTTTTCATTGGCAGGTTCTGTAGGGGGGAGGGCAGAGCCTCCATTTACATGAGAGAGCTTCTGTTTTTTCTTTGGCTGTTTTGGGGTCTTGGCAGGAGTTCTGGGGTTCACAATGGGCAGGGCCGGGACTGGACTCTGTGTATCAGGTACCCCATTCACCAGGGACTTGGCTGGGTCCTCGGCCATTGTCTTATTCTTCCTCTTTCTCTTCCTCTTCTTCCCTGGGCTGGGGGCCTGGTCCCCATTGGAGGCTGCAGGTGTGGCATTCTCTGGAGTGACCCTCTCTGCATTGCGTTTCTTGCGCTTTTTGGTTTCTGGCAAGAACCCCTTTTTCTTGCTCTTTGTGCTAATGGCGTTCCCAGAAGCACTGGGAGCTTCCTTGTTATCTTTCTTCTCTGACTTGGGGCGCCTAAAAGTGGGCAAAGCAACCAAGTGTCCACCAAAGGCAGGAACGACATGTTTCCTGTTCCTGGGGCTTGGATCCCCACAGCTCCCTGCACATCAGTGGAGGCCTTTTCCAGTTGTGCCTCACCCCCACCCTTTCCTAGGGGCCCCGACCTACTCGACTCCGAAGAACTTCATGGCCTGCCAGTAGAGGTCATGGAGACGACTGGACCCTGTAGCATGCTCTCCCTGCTGCAGCTTTTGCTGCAGGACAGGCTGCTGGCTCCGCAGCACATCCAGGATACTAGTCAGGTCTGTGGGCAGCTCCTGCAGAGGGACGCAAATGTTGGTTCCAAGAACGCTCCCTTTATGTGTCCCTTCCCAATGCATACCTCCACAGCCTTTTCATGTGGAAAGGTGCCCCCCACCAGGCCAGGTTCACCCAACTTCTCAGTTTCCAGCAAGAGGCCAAAGCTGTGTCTTCTCCTGCCTCACCATCACCCTCAGTGACCCCAGGGCTGTCCTTCCACCATACACTGGATCCCTGGTTTGCAGGAAATCCCTCCCTCCTGGCACTGCTTCTCCTGTTTCACTAGTCTTCGAACCCAGCAGCTCCTTTCTCCAGGGTTCTGGGGCAAGCAGGGTCCTTCCTAGCAGCTGCCCATCTGGGCAGCTTCCAGTATTGCCAGCAGCCCCTTGGCCCCTTCACATCTTTCTGATTGGACACAGCATCCCATCCCCACTGCCAAGCATGGGGTGAACCCTCCCAGGACTCACACCTTTTAACCACCCTCAAAACTGATTCTCTACCCCAGCATCTGGGAAAACCACCAACAGGACATCACTCCTAAGCATCTTGCCTGGCGAGTACTCCCCAGGTCTTACCTCGCACCGAATTTTCTTCAACAGTGTGTTGAGCAGTTCTAAGGAAGAGAGATCCCTCTGCAGTGTCATCTTGCTCTGGGACTGGCCCAGTACACGCATGTTCTGGGGAGAAGGAAATGGGCAAGTGGCTCTGGAGAGCTGCCAGGAGCAAACATCTCTTGGGGTGACCCCAATACACTCAGCAGTTTAACCCCAGTATTCCCAGAGAACTGCAGAGTGTGGGAGGGGAAGTTTGTGGCTGAGGTTACCTCGGTGACCTTTGCCAGGATCTGGCTGATGAGCTGCTGCCAGTCAGTATCCTTGAAGCACAGCCTGAGCTCCCTCATGGACAGCATCTTCTGCATCAGCTGGCACGCCTGGCCCTGGGCAGGGAAAGTGGATCCCTTAGTGTGTGGGATCAAGATTGGGGGCTGGGGGACTCAGTGCTAGAAGGTCCTCCTGGAGCCATGTGAGGGGTTGCCAGCTGCTGTGCTCTGGACCCAATCTGCAGAAAAGCTAGGGCTCAGCAATGGCTCCGGCCCGTCTCCTGGGGCAAGTACAGTGTGGTGGGGGAGGATGAGGTCTGAGTGTGGCACTTCAGCCACTTCCTGGCTCCCTGACCCAGCTCAGTCTCCTCCCACCACCCTGTCTCTGCCCCTGTCAGCCCTGGGAACAAAGGAGATGACAGCTGTGGAGAGAAAGTTACCCTCCTAAATCCTGCTGCACTGTACCAAAGGTGAGGGAGAGGATGCCCAGGTCAGAGGATCCAGAGTAAAAACCACCCTGAAGAGAGCAGGTGCCAGGGTCCAAGAGGAAGCTGGCAGGGTGGACCCCAGAGATCTGCCAGCAGCCTGACTGACTGGCTGGCAGGACATCAATCAGGTGTTGGGCTGCCCTGGCAAGCGCCTCACCTGCTGGCGTGGTCGTGTGGGGCCTGAGAGGTGCCGGATGACAACAGGAAGCAGATTCTTATTGAGCATCTGTGGAGGGAGGGAAGAGCCACGTGGTGAGACCTGGGTGTTGCCTGGGTACAGGGCAGGGCTGCCTTCTACTTACCGGGTGCCGTGTGAAGAGGTTGAGGAACATGGGAACTGTGAGGGGGCTGTTGCGCTTGGTCAGGAAGGCGGTCAGTGCTGATGAGTAGACTGGGGTCAGGAAGCTCAAGTCCAAGCCGCTGGAAGCCTGGGTCAGGTTGGTGCAGAGTTAATGTAGTGGAAAAAAGAGGGATCCTTGGGAGGGGCAGACCTGGTTGGCTTAAGGCAGCTGAAAACAGGGTTCTAGGGAAGCCCTTCCCTGATATCAGTGACTCCTCCTGCAGCCCTCTGAACCCCTTACCTCAGGTTTCTCAGGTTTGGTAGAGTCACCAGCACTGGTTGTCTTTGCCTGGGCCTTGTGAATAGCATTGCCCTTCAAGACACGGAGCAGGAAGAGCGAGGCATTGAAGTAATAGAGGGAGACGGAAGAGTCCAGCTGACGGCCAGCTTGTTCCACAAGCCATGCCACCCGGGGATGCAGTGTCTCTACAGCACTGTCCAAGTCACGGCAGTATTCTCGGGAACTGCACAGGTGGTGCCTATGGGTGAAAGGGCAGAGCTGGGTCTGGCTCTACCCTGATCCCTGGCCAGTAGAGCCAGAACACCCAGAGACAGGTCCCCAAGTCTTGCCTCATACTTGCAAACAGAAGCCAAGAGAAAGGAAAAGTGAGCAGGGTCTGTGTGTTCAGAATCCTGCATGGCCACTGCAGGCCTGGGGTTGAGATAGGCCGTCCCACAGATCCAACATGCTGGTAGGACGTGCTTAAAGGACAGTGCCATTATTTCCTCCACACTATGTGCCCCTGCTCTGGAAAGCAGGTCTGTATCTGTTAATACCAGCACTCTAAGCTTTGTAGAGCGCCCCCTGGTGTTCTGTCCTAATAGGTTGCCCTGCCCTCAAGTCAGTCTCCTAGCTGGGGAAAAAACCCTGTAGCCCATGCAACATCAAAATTTCTCCCTTCACCTCCAGGCTGGGCTTGGTCCACCCCCACCTCCACTCCCTGCCCTTTTACCCCCTGCCACAGCTCCATGGCACTGGTCTGCTTTGACTGCTCCAGTGACCCAGAGATGAGTGGCTGTGAAATGGCAGAAAGAGAACAGACTATGGCTCTCTGGAGTTGGGTTCTGGTGGCCCTGGTGCTCACGTGAAGATGCGAGCTGTCTTATGCAGGAAGTCCTGCTCCTGCTTGGCGCTACTGCTGCTGCGCATGTTGTAACGGATAATTTCCAGTAGTGGCTCAAGCAGCTCCAGGACCAAGGGGTTCTCAGGCTGCTTGGTCACCAGCACCTCGATCAGATCCAGGACCTATGGCCAGGATAGGTGGGCTCAGTCGGGGGTTACCTGTGCCCAGAAGGCGGGTGACACAGATACCAGAGCTCACCCTGATCTGGAAGTTCCGCCGGAGTGTCTTCTCCTTGTTCAACTTGCTCTTCTCGTCTTTCCGGGCCTGGATGCGCAGTTTCTGCTCGGCAAAGAGGCTGGAGAGGCTCTGGTCCAGAGCCATCATGGCCTCGTCCCCCAGCTCATCCTCTTCCTCCTCCTCCTCCTCGCTGTCCTCACCGCCCTGAAGGCAGATGCATAGTGAGCAGCCCTGCCTCCTTGGGCACACATGACAGGACAGGCCAAGAACCCTTTCCAGGCTACTAACCAATGCCTTGCCAGCCTGCAGCACTGCCATCAGCTGCTCCCGGAAGCCCTGGTCCACATCCCCGTCTCTTTCTTCCTCGTCACTCTCCTCATCACTCTCCTCGCTCTCCTTGTCACTCCCCATGTGTTCAACCTCACTGTCGGAATCCTGGGCCTGAGAAGGTAGAGATTATGCCTGCACTTTTTTACCATGTCTGCCTCCCCTGCCCAGCCCCTCATTGGCAAGCACCTCTGCAGCCTCCAGCTTTTCTTCGGAATAGTCTGTGACCACCACTTTCTCCTCATCGTCGTCGTCGTCCTGGCTCTTCTTGGGACGCAGCACCTGTGAGACATCCCCGACAGCTGAGTCTTTTGTGCCCCGGGTCCCACTCAACCAATCCAAATAGAGAGGCAGCAGGAGCCCAAGAGATGGCCAGGCCTGTTTTCAGTGGTAACATCTCCTTGCCAAGCCTACTGACCCTTTCAAGTCCCCACATTAACCCCCCCCCCACACACACACACCAACAATCACATGGCAGCAGCGTGAGCAAGATGCTTGAGGTGCACCTCTTCAATTCAGGAAACACTAACACTCACATCCAGGATGAGCTGCAGAGCCCTTGGGGTCAAGTGCGAGCAGATATGGCCAAACACATGCCGGGTCACCAGGCGCACCAGGTGGCTGGACTGAGCCAGAAGGGAAAGCAGGATCTCCACCAGCACTTCCACCCACGTTGGCTCCTGAGGGGCTACAAGTGAGCAAAGGGCTGAGTCACACCGCACCAAGTGGCATCCTTTCAAGTTCCCATGTCTCCCTGCCCTCTCCAGAGCAATGACCCACCGGTGGTCTTAGAGCGTTTCCGATGGGCCTTCTCCCGAAGGCTCTTCATGATGCAGGTCTGGATGTCGCCCAGGAGGTCACAACTCTCGTCAGGGGACTGTGGGCAGAGTAACAGAAATGAGGGAGGGGACAGCACAGCAGCAGCCCAGCAGAAGCCGCAGGCACCAGAGACCTAGACACTCTCAAGCCAGAGGGGCCAGAGAAATAGCACAGTGGTAGGGCATTTGCCTTGCATGCAGCTGACCCAGGACAGACCCCAGGTTCGATCCCTGGTATCCCATTTGGCCCCCCGAGCCTGCCAGGAGCCATTTCTGAGCACAGAGCCAGGGGTGTGACCCCAAAAACCATATAAATGATTAAATAAAAAGAAAACCAGAAGGTAGTGGATGCCAGGTTAGCCCAAAAGTGCTTTCAGATGTAACAGAAGCCTCTCAGGGAATAAAACCCACCACACAAGTGACTATTGGGGGCCTGGGGGGGTGGGGTGGAGAGGGTAAGGAAGGTGCCTGACAGAAGGTCAGAGGAAGCCAACAAGAGATTCCAGCCCCCTAATTTGAAATTCTAGATTGTTTCCTACACACTTGGCTTGGCAGTACAAAGAACAAAACATCACTTTAATAAGATTGATACCAATGAAATCTCATCTTTCTAAGCTCAAGCCCAGACTCCAGTCTTTTACCAGGGTACTTAAGGACCCAAGAGAGACACTTCTCCAGTCAAGACTTGGTGATAGATGGGCTTGGCGTGCCCAAAGCCTGGCAGCAAGAGACCGACAGGGGCAGCCAAGAGGCAGCATCTGCCCATAACTCAGAGGTCTGAGCAGGAGGAATGCCCCTGGATCCCCCACTCTGGAGTGCTACAGGCATCAAGTTCTAAAGGGGTCCAAAACAGCTTAGAGTTTCTGATTAGAGAGGCCATGCAGCTGGTTCCAGAGAAACTGTTACTAGATGCAGGAATTAATACTCTCAAGAGAGAGAGGGTGCCAGGCACAAAGCTTCCAAGAGGAATGACAGGACAGAACAGACCGAACAAAACCTGTGAGGTAGGGAGAGAGTTCCATTGGCTGAGAGATTGCTCCCCATGACAAATGTCCTGGCTGGCCTTCCTGTGCTACTTACTGAGTGTAGCCCCAAAACCAAGAGGGGAAAAAAACCCAATCAACCCTGCTAATCTAAACCCATCACCGATTCTGGTGGGTGAAGAGTTCAATAGACAGGACGCCAGTTCTAGCTACCAACAGAAATGTGCTTTTGCAGGGTGAGGTCTGCCAGAGCAGGAGGGGCCCCCAAGGTCACACTCTTTCCCTTCACCCCTACCCTCTGTTAAATGAAGCACCCTGGGCTTCAGGGAAAGCCAAGTCCTGCTGCCTCTCACTTGCTGCAAGGTGCCAGGGTCCCCAGAGAGAGGCCTTGCATGGTTTTCCCTGGGGCTCCACCCCCCATCCTTCTAGGGGCCGTACCTTGAAGAGGTGGATGCCCACCAAGAGGAGCAGGTGCTGGTAGGCAATAGTTTTGGGCCTGGTGTCAGCTGTGGCATTGGAAAAGTGTGTCTCCAACTCCTTCAGAGTCTGCAGCATCCTGTGGGGTTGATGGATATGTTCTTAGGCTACTGCTGTCAGTGTGACAGGGCCTGATGTGTGCCCCTTCATGGCTCAATATGCCCCTCACCGGTCCCAAGTCTGGCGCTGTGGCTTCGTGAAGGGCCTCAGGGGGACCACGTGTTGGCTGTGGTTCAGCAGCATGTCTGCAAATTGCACCAGGCGGTACAGCCAGGTACGCTTGTCCTGGACCTGACCTGCTTTGATCTTGAAGTGTGTGCTGAGGGTCTGTAGCAGGCTGTTGGGGAGGAAGGGCAGAATGTGGCATGGGCTGGGCTTGAAGCACAGTGACCCCTGCTACCCTCCCTCACAGAACCCCAATCCCAGGCCCACCTGAAGAAGGCAGAGGTGACCACCTCCCGGGTCTGGGCATCCAGAGGGAAGGAGAACTGCTGCTGGGTCTCTGCAATATGTGACACTGGCTTCTTGGTCTCGAAGAATGAGTGAAAGATGCAAAACCTGGGGTAGGGGAGAGCCAGGGTGACCTGGTTAGTGTTTTGGAGGACACCTAGTGTCTAGAAAGGGCCTAGTGCTGGCAGTGAGCTAAACTGGTAACAAGCGAGGGACCATTTTTCAGGTCTGGACCCCAGCTACACACTCAGCTGAAACTGGGGAGACAGTACCACTTCCTTCCCTCTCTTAGACAGAGATGGACTGGATACTGAGGGATACTGGCCAGGATCTCACCATCACTCCTACCCTAGGTAGTCCTGTAGAAAGGTGGGAGAAATAGAGAAGGTGGATACAAGATCTGTGGGGCTAGGTGCAGGCACTGGAGTCAAACAGGGCTTGGATAGCTGGCCTGCTCCCTGCAGGTGACTTAACTCAAAGACTTTTGGTTTCAAAGGACACACCTGAGGTCAGTCAGGGCTGAAACCTCCATTCTCTGGCCATGTCACCCACCAGAATTTAGGAAGCGAGTACAGCTCACCTAGCCACCTCCTCCAACAAGTCGTCCTCCTTCTCCACATGGAAGTATTCCACAATGCTGATCAGGCGGAAGATGATCCACTTCCGTAGGCGGAACACACTGTGCTCAGGCCTGGGGAAGGGTAGAGGGCTCAGAGCTGTTCTTGAAAAACAAAGATGGCTCCTCCCTGCCCTATCCCAGAGCTAGGAATTCTGCATCTCCCAACTGATCACGACCCATCACCCGCTTCCACCAGCGAAGATCACACATTGGAAATGGGTCTTAGATAAAAAAGACTTACTCTGCCCCCTAACCCTCTTTACCCTATTTGAACTCAGGACCCCACGGGAGGAAGAGGCCAGTCTGATAGGCCCCAAAAGCCACCTCACCCCCCACTATGTACTCACCCATACAGAGATGCATCTTGGTTTTTCTTCTGGTTGTTGGTGTTGAAGTCTACCAAAGAGTCTAGGTTGGGCTGGAGAAACATGTCCCGAAGCCAGGCCACATAGTCCCTAAGCGCAGGAGCGCTTAGGGACTTCACTACACGCCAATTGGAAGGAATGATTGGCAGGCCCTGGTGGGTGATTGAGGTGAAGGCCAACACTGCAGTCAACTGCCGCTCAGAGTCATCTTGACAGCCTTCCAGGAAGGTACTCACATACTTATCCATCTCTGGAGTAAACCTGTACTGTTGTCGCTGAAAGGCAAGCAAGGTACTGGGTCACCAGCTGGAGGGAACCACTGGCCTTTCATAGATCAGAATGAAGCCTCAGCAAGTCCCTCCGCTCCATGTACACAGAAAGGTAGAGGTATCCTGTTGTGCCCACAGTTTCTATCTGGATTCATGCCTTTTCTCCACCCTCCATGTCTCTGGCCAAGAAAGCATCCCTTCCCACCATTCATTCACTGGGGCAAGAAGTTTCCTGGACTTGAGGCAGTACACTGGCTGAGATCAAACTGAGGAATAAAAAACCCCAGGTTCAAATTCTACTAGCTGTGCCAATATGAACTCAATTTCCCACACCTTATGTATGCACCATTCATTTTGCTTTCTAGTCCATGTTTCTCTGTGGCAATGTTTATCTTTACAACCTTTTCCACAAAGCGACTTGTTTTACAGACGAGGAAAACGAGGCACAAAAAGCATAGGAGTACTTTCCAGGACCTGGGACCTGAGCGGTGCAGCTGGGCTTCTCAGCCCACACCCTCCTTTATGGTATTGCTTCTTGCACCTGCCTGTCCCTGATTCACACAGCCCAGCAGCCAAACCTGACAAAGGGAGATGTGTGGGCCCACTGCACTTCTGGTGTCCTCGACCAGCATGCAGAGCCCAGGGGATGTGAACTCAAGTACTTTTCTTTTTTTGTTTTGTTTTGTTTTTGGGTCACACCTGGAAGCGCTCAGGGGTTACTCCTGGCTCGACGCTCAGAAATCACTCCTGGCAGGCTCGGGGGACCATATGTGATGTCAGGATTCGAACCACCGTCCTGCATGCAAGGCAAATGCCCTACCTCCATACTATCTTTCTGGCCCTTCAAGTACCTTTCTAGCTCCCTCATCTCAGAAACCAGAGAGGCAAAAACAGGAAAGGAGGCAATGTGCCATAGTCTCTCTGGTTCTGTGCAATGACATCATGACCAAATGTTGGCTCTTATCTTCAGTCATTGATGGAGTGTTTAGCTTAGCTTGGGGTGCATGAGAGCACCCCTGTCCAATATCAGTAATGTCCATTGTTTTACTGTGGGCATCAAGGGGGTGAGCGCGTAGGTTTAGAAGGGCTGCTGGTTAGCCCTGTCTCTGCCAAGAGACCCTGCACAAACTCACTTCATATAGGAAAGAAACAGGGATGAATGCAAGGGAGTAAAAGCAACTCAGATATTCCTTACCTCCTGACAACAGCTGTGTTTATCCACTCCAAGGACAAAGAATAACCCTCTTCCCAGAATTTGGCTGACCTGAGTCCCACCCCTGAAGCCCTGGGGGAAGCCTACCTTGACAGTAACCACGTGCAGGCCATAAAATCGGATCAGGTCTCCCTGCATCATCAGCTGCATCTGCTCCTTGGACAGCAGGGGTAGGGCAGCACCCAGGAGACGGAAACACATGTAGCTAAGGGTAGAGCTCGGTTAGAGTACACAGCTTCTCTGGATGAACCACAGGCTTACCACCCCCTACTCATGCATAAGAGAGGAACTTAAGGCAGACAAGCACCTGCATACCTGGCTGGCCAGTATTCCTTCTTAAGTAGCCCTTGCTCGATAACTTTCTCCCAGAATTGGGGGAACTTATTCTCTTGGAGTGCCAGGTGGAGCAGGTCCAGGGCCACACTGGGGAGTCGGTGCTCCTTCTTAACTGAGGCAGCTGCCATCTTCAACACATCTACCAGCCTGAGGAGGGTAGTGGGGGCTCAGGGGACACCAACTTACAAAGGCCAGGGTGCCCAGGGCCAGGCTGTCCATCTGGGCATGGCCAGATACAGTCCAGATCATCACGCAGGCCCCTCCTACCTGGGGATGTTCTCAGTTGAGAATAGGTCAACTGATCCCATCAGCTTCTTAAGCTTTGCAGGAATCTTCTGCCGGGCCAAGATGAAGAGCGCCAGATACTCAGGAGAGCTCAGCACTGAATTTATGTCACCTGTGAGGACCTTTGGCATGATCTCCTGCAGGGTGTCCAACGGTGCCTGGGCAGAGAGACAGACTGAGCAGGGTGGCTCTCAAAGCACCCTGAGAGTTTCTCTCTGTGGGGCAAGACTGCTGGGCCTGGTCCATTTGCCAAGCCTATAGGTGAGGTGGACCAGCAACAACTGCTATCTTGCTAGGTGACATAGGACGTTTGTCAAAGACTCAAAACCCCAAGTCCCAAGAAGTTTAGACTTCAACCAGTATCCACTAAAATTAACGGTCTGAGTCTACCTTTTAATTATTGCCTTGGGGGTGGGGTTCCATAGAACAATTGTTCTGTAGACAAGGAGCCCTAAGCAGAATAAAGGATAGCACTATAGCATTACTCGTGGTCCCACTACCGCTAAATCCATACCTCAGAGAGAATATCCACCAGGGCCTTCTGCGGTTGCTCCTGTAAATGGTTGGGGTGCTTGGCTAGGGCCTGCAGCAGCTGCACTGATTTCATCAGTGTCTTTGAGTCCTGGTATCCAGAGTGACAGAGGGTTGGAATCTATCACTCCCAAGCCAGCCCCAAAAATCCCATGCCTCCAAAGCTCTTACCTTCATTAGCCTACCAGACTGGAAGAGGGCTAGTACACCAAACAAATTTGCAAAAAGAGCAGATCTCATCGTTGCCTACAAAAGGATTCCAGGAACAGTGAGAAGGGTCTGAGCATACCCCACACCAAGCTATCAATCTCTCTGGGATCACTCTCTCACCTTCTTAACCTTTTGCAGGTTGTATTTCTCTTGTATTTGATTTAAGATGCTGCACAAGGAGATGTCTTCAAAAGACTGTAAAAGCTGGCAGGGATGGAGATGCGAAGGAAAGAAGCTCAGGGAAGTGATCACAGTCCAATAAACCTCAACCTCCTCCACTGTCACCCTTCAACATTTGTCTAGAGATTTTGGACCCTTGTTTCCACCCAAGAAGGCCTTTGGAAGTTTTTACAGCTGAGTAGTTGTAGGCTCACTCTTCCCTTGAGCCTTTGTCTAAAAGCTGTTCCACCGAGCTTCCCAGACACCAAATTCCACAGCCAGCTGAATTCTATTAAGGTGGATGGTAAAAGACTGGATCTTGGGGCCAGAGAGATACCATGAAGGTAAGGCGTTTGCCTTGCATGCAGAAGGACGATGGTGCGAATCCCGGCATCCCATATGATCCCCCGAGCCTGTCGGGAGTGATTTCTGAGCGTAGAGCCAGGAGTAACCCCTGAGCACTGCCGGGTGTGACCCCCAAAACCACAATAAATAAAAAATAAATAAAAATAAAAGTCTGGATCTTTGTTGCCCTCTGAACTGTCTAAGCTCCTTAAAGGGGGCTACCACACCTAAAGGCTCCTCAATAACTTACTGCTCCCAATAAACATACCGAAGATGATGGTCCAACTATTACGAGAAGAGAAATCTGCCTAACTCGTCACCCTCCTTTTAGCTGCTTGCTCCAGCTCCGTATGCGAACACAGGCTCAGATATCAACTCTTTCCTATGAACACCCGTCATCCCACCCGAGAACCCCAAGGTGTCTTTTTCACTTTTTGACCCTTTGGGCCAGTACCGCAGAGAGCCTTCCTGAATCTACTACTCACCTGTGCCAGGGCCAGACTGTAGCAGGGCCGAGCAGTTTCTCGCCCGATTCCCAGGCCGGCGACGAGGCGTTTCAGGGCGTACTTCATCTCGGACCCCTGCGGAATCAAGAGCAACAAGAACCGTCCCGCAATCGCTCAGCCGGGCCTCCAGATCGGGGCCCACCACCGCCTCGGTCGGCCGGGTGTGCAGAGCACAGCCCGCCTGCCACCCCATCCAGCCCTACCTTGGGCCTGGCGCGCAGGTACTCCAGCAGCTTCTCCGTGGCCTGCAGGCGCGTCTCCTGCTGCGGCTTCGCGATGTCCCAGAAGAAATCCAAGAACTCGCGACTGTGCTGCAGCAGCCCATGGCGGTCGACAGGCCGGGGGCGGCTTTTGGGATTCTCTTCGGGAGGCTCGGTCTCCGGGACCGCCACATGCTCCGTCTCCATCTCCGTCTCCGCCATGCTTCCTTCCCAACACGTGGGCTCTGGACGCTACCACTTCCGGGTCGAGCTCCCGCGCACGCGCATCGCAGGAGGCGGCCTGGCAGGGGCGGGGCGGGGCGGGGCGGGGCGGGGCGGAGCGACCCGACCCGGATGGGTCAGACCCGGGCACGTGCTCGGGCTAAAAGCTCAGGAGTTTGGACTTAGTGGAATGTGATGAGACATCCTGAGAAACGTTATTTACCAGATTTTTAAAGGATGCGATACGAATTCAGATAAGTAGATCTTCGAAGAGGTACACAGGAAGGTTTAGATGAGTCCTGAGAAAGAAGCTTCTGTCCCCTCCTTGTTGGAAAGTGTCACTCTCAATTTAAATATTTTTTAAAACAAAATATTTTTGTTATTATTATTATTATTATTATTTTTTAGAATAGCATTAATGTTCCTTTCCCCACCCCTTTGGAACTCAGTTCTGTTGTCATGTTCCAGGTCATGTTTGTTTTCATTCTTCTTTGTTCATCTCTTTTCTTTGTTCCTTTATTTACTACATATGAGTGAAATCATTTGGCATTTGTCTTTTCCTTCTGATTTATTTCACTTAATATGACATTTTCTTATCTAGTGTGGGTTTTTTGGCTTGTTTTTGGGCCACACCCAGTGGCACTCAGGGTTTACTCCTGGCTCTGAGCTCAGAAATTGCTCCTGGCTTGGGGGACCATATGGGATGCATAGGGACATACCTGGAAGCTATCCAAAACACATACTCTAGGGGTTTTATGGAGGTACGATCCATTATTAACCCCATTTTCAGTCCCCCTCTCCTCTCTGGAAAGAAGGAAGCAAGACTTTTTAAAAGCCCTTGGTCCTTCCTATAACCAGTCCCCATCCTCTAGCTGTCAGAATCACATTCAGAGCCTCCTCGATGAGAGGAAACACTTAGAACCCTTATTATAACTTAATAGCACAGCGGTGTTTGCCTTGCAAACAGCCTATCCAGGACCTAAGGTGGTTGGTTCAAATCTCGCATCCCATATGGTTCCTCATGCCTGCCAGGAGCAATTTCTGAGCAGATATCCAGGAGTAACCCCTGAGCACCTCCGGGTGCAGGGCCCCCCCCCAAAAAAAAAACTTAAAGATTTATGAGAGTGGAGACTGGAGTGGTAGTAGCATGGGCAGAGTGCTTGTCTGTTGTACGCAGTGGACCTTTGTTTGATGCCTCACATCCCTTTGGTCCCTAGATCCTGAGTAATTCCTGGGCACAGATCCAGGAACACAACTGGATCTGTGGCACAACAACAACAACAACAACAACAAAACCAAACAAAATAAAAAACAAAAACAACCTTATGAGAGTTTTGAAGTCCTGATTCAGGAACAGAGACCAATGACATTTCTTGTATTTTATAGATAGCAGTGATATCTGTGCATCACAGATACAAATAATGAATTTAAATTGACAGCTACAAAAGGTTGCATACAATAATTACTTTTCCATGATGTTTGAGAAGGAGGCATGAAGAATATAGTGGGTGCTAGAAATAGTCTATATTTTCATTTTGTAGAAGGAGACATGGAGAATATAGTGAGTGCTAGAAATAGTCTATATTTTCCATCAGGATGGCATTAAGTGGAATCAGAAACTGTATTTTACCTCATTAAATTTTAAAAGAATTATAAGGGGGGACAGAGCGATAGCACAGCACTAGAGCATTTGCCTTGCACACAGCCCACTTGAGATGGACCCAGGTTTAATCCCTGGCATCCCATGTGATCCCCTGAGCCTACCAGGAGCGATTTCTGAGCACAAAGCCAGGAGTAAGACCTGAGCGCCACTGGGTGTGGCCCCCAAAACAAAACAAAATGAAACAAAATAATTATATGGTTGATTTATGTATTTTTTAAAACAAAATTTTTTTGTTATTTTTTAGAATAGCATTAATGTTTCTCTCCCCACCCCTGTGGGACTCAGTTCTGTTGTCATGTTCAAGGGTTTGTTTTCATTCTTCATTGTTCATTCCCTTTCTTTGTTCCTTTATTTACTTTACTACATATGAGAGAAATCATTTGGCATTTGTCTTTTCCTTCTGATTTATTTCACTTAATATGACATTTTTTTTTATCTAGTGTGGGTTTTTGTTTATTTGTTTTTGAGCTACTCCAACCCCTTTCTTATCTAGTGTGAGAGGATTTTATACCAGGGGACATTTTCATCAGATTTCATCCTACATTCTGGTGGCTATGTGGGGAGTGCCAGAAACAAAACTAGAAGACCCCCTAGGAGAGGCATACAAATCATATAAACAACATGAAGACAGTTTGAACAGGTTGAGGTATGAAGGGCTCTTAGGAACACTTGTTTTGCACAAAGTGGTCCTGGGTTCAATCTTCTGCACAGCCAGGGATGACCTCTAAACCAAAAACTCATAAAACATCCCTCAAAAACTAAAATCGGGGCCAGAGTGGTGGTGCAGGCGGTAGGGTGTTTGCCTTGCACTCGCTAACCTAGGACGGACTGCGGTTCAATCCCCCAGCGTCCCATATGGTCCCCCAAGCCAGGAGCAATTTCTGATTGCATAGCCAGAAGTAACCCCTGAGCTCCACCAGGTGTGACCTAAAAAAAAAAAAAAAAAAAAAAAAACAAAGACAAAAAAAAACAACAAAAAAAAAACCAACCCTCCAAAATAACCCCTCTAA
Source organism: Suncus etruscus (assembly GCF_024139225.1). Taxonomy (NCBI): domain Eukaryota; kingdom Metazoa; phylum Chordata; class Mammalia; order Eulipotyphla; family Soricidae; genus Suncus; species Suncus etruscus. Next base: position 156,223,886 of record NC_064848.1, on the reverse strand, counting down.
AATTCATATCACCATATCAGAGTTAATTTGAGGTGGTAGGTGATGATGAATGTGGACAAGAAGAAAAGAGAGATATGCCAGGTTTGTGGCTTAAAAAACTGGGTGAAGGGGCTAGAGCAGTGGTGCAAGTGATAGGGGTTTGCCTTGCATACATTAACTTAGAACAGACTGAGGTTCAATTCCCCGGTGTCCCATATAGTCCCCCAAGCCAGGAGTGATTTCTGAGTGCATAGCTAGGAGTAACACCTGAGCGTCACTGAGTGTTGTCAAAAAAAAAAAAAAAGCAAAAAACAAACAAACAAGCAAAACTGGGTGAAATCTAGTACCATTTTTTGAGTTGGGGACAGATTTTCTTGTGTCTACAGGGTGGGCAGGGGCATGGGGGAATCAGATGTTCGGTGAAGTCAGATGTCTTTTACAATGGCAGGGGATTTTAGAGAGCTACTGGCTAGGCCTCTTGGCTTGAGAAATTGTCTCTGGAGGTTTGTATTTTGTAGAGACTTGCAGTCCATCAGGAGGCTTAGACCAACCTTGGCTTTTAAATTTCTAACTTGCAGCTCCAGCACTTTATGAACCCCCTGAGCTCCACCTACTCTCCCTCTCAATCCCTTTCTTTCTCTGTAGTCTGTTTTCTGGACATGTGTATAGAGTAGTGTAGGAACAGGTGAGCTGTGTGGGTGAGCTGAGCCCTGTCAGGCTCTGCACCCTTGGGTATGGGGATTCCCTGTGCTCTTTTATTTTTCTTTTTTGGTTTTGGGGCCACACCCGGTGACACTCAGGGGTTACTCCTGGCTATGAGCTCAGAAATCTCTCAAGGCTTGGGGGACCATATGGGATGCCGGAGGATCAAACCACAGTTCGTCCTAGGCTAGCACGCACAAGGCAGACGCCTCACAGCTTGCACCACATCTCTGGCCCCCATGTGCTCTTTTCTTGGCTGGGGAAGGGGAAAAGTTCTGACCTAAGAACCCAGTGACCAGTGGAAATTAACCAAGAAGCAGAAAGGTTCTTGGCTTCCAAGATCTTTATTTTGTTTTCAACCTCACTGAGGAGATTAGCAGAAGGGAGTCTAAGGATGGAGAGGTCAAATTCAGCTCAGGCTCTGCCTATGTTGTCTGCTGAACCCAGAGTGTAAGCAGAAATTTCCTCTTCAGCCACCGGATCTTCCCAGAGTTTGAAATGAACTAAGCACTGGCCCCAGGCCCTGGAGCCCTTTTCTCCTCATCCTCTGGTTTCTTAGCTGACAAAAGCCAGATCTCCAGGCCAGGCCAAAGGTGAAGAGCCCAAGCTGTGGTGAGTAAAAGATCAGCACACACTTCCTATGAGCCCCATTGCTACTGGGCTTGTTCAGTGCCTATTTTCAAGGTCTGAAGGTCCTTCATTCACTGTCAGACTTTAACCCCATTATAACCCCTCAAAGGAGCAGCAGTCTTTGGGGACACCAGAGACGTGGACATGCTCTGCATGGACTGCCACCTGGAGCACTGTCTCCTGGCTACAGACATTGGTGCATGTTGTCCGTGCTTGTTGGTGTTGAGGCTGGGCCCCAGCTAGGTGTGTGAGCAGGGTATGAGTTATGACTCTAGTCACTGTGGGGCTCTCTGAAGCCACCAGCCCAAACACATCAACCTCTGTGTCATCTGAGCTATCACGAAAGATGAGTGGGCAGACCCAGGGGGTAGCTGAAGATCCGGCCACCAGTTTGCTGAACAGAACCCCAGTGCTCAGAGACAGGTGTCCGGATCCAAAAGAGCCATTGAGTGAGGAGGCCAGAAGGAGCACAGAGCCGCTGCTGTCCACGATGGCCAGGACACTGCTCCCAGGGGGTGCAGGATCTTGTGGGGGGCAGGGGACAGGGCTGGGTTCTCCTTTGTGTAAGGCTGCCTCAAGCTGCGCCAATAGTTCAGGGCCAGCAGAAGGGCTGGGGGTGGTGAACAGAAGGCCCTGAGGCACAGGTAGCAGCAGAGCTGTCTGCAAGGTGGGCAGGGACCTGGCTGGGGGTGCTTCCAGACCCAGCTCTCTGACCAGAGGACTCAGCAAGGCATCTCCTGCAAGCTCTGGGCTGGGGGCAAGTGCTGCCTTGCGGAGTACCTTTGCCAGTTCGGGGTTCGTGGCTCGGGCTCCAGGGCCCAGGGGGCTTCCGTCAGGATGGCAAAGTAGTGGACAGAGGCCTTTTGCACCCTGGGTAGCCAGAGCCAGGGCTAGGGCTGTGTCCACCAGGAAGCCCTCTTCAGCCAGAGTGGTAGGGCCTGTGAGCAGGTACGACCAGGGAAGATGGCCGAAGTGTCTGTGCAGCAAGGCCAGGCTGGGCAGGGCCAAGGGAAGCCCCAGACCAGGGACAAGTGTCTGGACTGGGCCTGGCATCAGGGCGCTTGTGTTGCCTGAGGAGCTATTATGGAAGAGGCCCCAAAACATGGCACCTGGAGAAAGACAAAATGATCACATAGGACTTGGGGCACATGGCAACCTCAGGGGAGAGAGTGCTTGCTTTCTGGGAGTGGGAGTTACTGATCAGCTCAGTAGAAGGCCAATTACCAGGCCTGGGGGCAAGCTCCAGGAAGCTGTGGCTAAGCATCACCCCTAGACTGGAGACTGCCACTCTCACTAGGCAGCCTTGAGGTCAAGGCTGTGTGAGAACCTGGGCACTGCCCAGGCTTAACCTTGGGGTAATGCAGGGGTTGGGGAAGGGGTCACTAACCTAACCCTGTAGCATGAGGGTGCACCACTGCCAGACACAAAGCTGCTCCGATTCCGGCGTCCACAACATTGCCCCCAGCAGCAAGGAACTCTCGGGCCAGGTGGGTACACGGGGCTGCAGTAAGGAAGGGATCATGTTGGAGGAACAGGGACCATTTCCAGCTCTGTCCCTCCCCTAAGGGCTCCCACCCAGACCTGCTGGGCTAATGACGGCTCCATGGTGGTAGACTCCAGGGCTGTGGGTGTGCCTGCTGCGTGGAGGGGCCACAGTGCCCAGGGGTGCTGGAGAGGAGCCCTTGGCTTGAAGTTGCTTTGCAGCCAGGGAGAAGACAATGACGACCAGCAGCAGGGCTGCAACTATTCGGGGCCAGGCCCCAGGCAGACCACCAGCCTGGTTCCTGCAGAGAGGGGCATCCTGAGCTGGGACTATGGCCTGTTAGGTTACACCTTATTTTTACCAAAAACAAAGATCATCCCTGGTTCCTTTGTATCTATTTGTTTGCAACTTGGTTTTACCCCCCCCAAAAAAAGATCATCTTACATGTAAACCTAGAGTTGAGCTATTTGTCCTAACTCTGTCCTTACTCCCTCTACTAGTCGTGGTCTCCGTATTCAATAAAAAGGACCTTCTGGCAGGCAACTGACTCTTGATACTAAGTAGAAGATTGCCAGACTACACGTGTTTCATCCTCAGCCTGGTTTGGATTATTTTGTGTGCAACCCTACCTCAGATCTCCATCTCCGGGGATGGAGATATGGTACATGAGGTGAATTTACAATGGCCAACACAAAACAAATGGCCACACACTGAATTCAGGGAATAATGTACAGAAGAGTTGGTCTTGGTTTTGTTTGTTTGTTTTTGTTGGTTTGTTTGGTTTTGCACACACACAGAAAGCTCTGGGATTATTTCAATTCGGAATTACCTCTGGGATGCCAGAAATTGAACTTGAATTGGCTGCATGAAGACAAGTGTCCTACCTGATGTACTATCTCTCTAGACCCCAAAAGAGTCAGTCTTGGGGGCCGGGCGGTGGCGCTAAAGGTAAAGTGCCTGCCTTGCCTGCGCTAGCCTTGGACGGACCGCGGTTTGATCCCCCGGTGTCCCATATGGTCCCCCAAGCCAGGAGCAACTTCTGAGCACATAGCCAGGAGTAACCCCTGAGCATTACCGGGTGTGGCCCAAAAACAAAACAAAGCAAAAACAAAAAAAAAAAAGAGTCAGTCTTAGACTGGAGAGATAGGACGGGGGTAATGTGTTTACTGTGCATAAAGCTGAGATGCATGAAGCTGGGTTCACTTCCCCTCTGGAGTGATTCTAGAGTACAGAGCCATGAGTAAGCCCTGAGCTCCACCATATATAAAAGGAAAATCATAGGGGCCAGAGAGATAGCACAGCAGCGTTTGCCTTGCAAGTAGCCGATCCAGGACCTAAGTTGGTTGGTTTGAATCCCGGCATCCCATATGGTCCCCCGTGCCTGCCAGGAGCTATTTCTGAGCAGATATTTCTGAGCCAGGAGTAACCCCTGAGCACCGCCGGGTGTGGCCCAAACCCCCCCCCCCAAAGGAAAACCATAAATTAAATAAAATATTCTATCTTTGGCAAAGGAAGAAAGGCAAGTGTATAGCATGGATGAAGATGTGGGGTGATAAAAGCTTTCTCAAGGACAACTGTGGAAGAAGTCTACAAATGCAGAGCTGGAAAGTGAGACTAGTGGGGTGTGTGGCTTGAGAGAGGCTTGGAAGACTTGGACTTAGACTGTTGTAGCTAGGCCCAACCTGCCCAGCAGGTGCCTCCCGAAACAGAGATGGGGGGCAGGGCCAGCCTGGAATAAATGACTTCTCAGAGCTCAGACTTACAGCGGACTGATTCAGGTGAGGCTGTGGCTGCAACCTTGGCTTGTCCCTATTCAACCAGAAAATTCCTGGAGCAAAGCCAAGCCCTGGGTTTCCTGCCCAACCTCTCCCCCACCTGCTTCTTGGGGCTCCAGAGAGAGGAACTTGCCAGCTTCAGGCCTGGAGCTAGTACCCAGTACCCTCTCTGACTCACCCAGGGTAGTTCTGAGGCCTCCAGGGGTCCAGAGCCAGAGACTCTGAGATTTCCTCTTCATCCTCCGACTCCAGGCTGGACTCCCACAGCTGCAGCTTCTGGTAGAGCACAGGTCTCCCTGCCATGGTGTCACCCATGGCTGATTCTGCCTGCAACAAACCTTTTTGGGAGGCCCAACCTGAGCTTGTGGGTGGGAAGTGGTGACAGCCTTCAGGGAGGGTGATGACGGAATCTAAAACAGGTTTGGGCAGGGAATGGATAGGGAGGTTCACGTGAACCTACCCTATCAGGGCAGAAGGATCCTGAGGTTCTCACACACTGTGGTCCCCTGTGGGAGTCACGCCATGGGGAGGAGGAGTCCAGTGGTAGAGGCTTGGCCAGGCCACAGATCCTGGTATCCAGAATGCCCTTGTCTGCCTCCCTTTTAGAGGGTGGTTCTGCTCTTTGGCCTATTTAGGACGCTCATTTGAGGACTTGAACAGAAGCAGCTACATTCTGGCTGGGATTTGTGTCAGAGTGTGACCAGACTCCAGCATAGGAGGATCCAGTGGTATTGGGTCCAGGTCTTGGGAACTTGAGGTCAAGGCACAGCATGAAGCTCTGGGAGCTCAGGACGGAGGTGGAAAAAGGACTGTCATGGAGGCTTTGTCCAGCAGGTGGCACCACAGAAGTAGATGCTGATTAGGAAACTCCTGGAATTCCTGTTCTTCCACTGAGAGCTGTGGGACAAGTCATGGATCCCATCTTATTGGTCCCACCGCTATCCTTGCTGACTTCTCTCTACCTCAAACCCTTTCTTTTATTCATGGATTGGTCCACTTACACCTCAGGAAGTGATGTTGCTTCTGCAAGTAAAGAAGTTGAGGTTGACACAAGGAATGCCCTCTCCCTCCCTGCCCAATTCCAGGCTCTGATTTTGCCCTACTCTTTCCATCTCTTGTCTCTTTCTTTCCCCAGTACCTCACTCTTGCTGAGCCTTATCCTCCTGTAGCCTTACATGTCTATATCTCTATTTGTTCCTTTACAGCAATATTTAAACAGGTTGACTTCTTTAAAATGTCTCTTCTAGGTACATATGGACTCATTCGACATATACTGGAATGTTCATAGAGGAACATTCCCGAGGAAGGACCCATGATGGAAACTGGTCCACACTCACCATCAGTGGAATGGACAGTGCAGCTACACAATGGAGTATCCTGCAGTGAGAAAAGGGGACTTTCCTGCTGGGTGCCAGAATACAGCTGGGTCTTATGGAGACAAACAGGTATCAAGGCATGAAGCAACTATCTGCTTATATTTTTATACAAAGTACAAGATCAGACCAAACCAGTTTCTTCCCTTAGAAGTCATGTGGGACGGGATTTCTTCTGAGAACTCTGTTTATTGGTGATTGTCCTTCCACGGTAATTTTACCTTGTCCTCTTTCTTTGCATCATTGTTCTCATAATTAAAATAAATAAATAAATAAAATGATAAAAAAAAAAAGTCATGTGGGGGCGGAGGTTGGAGAATGCTGAGTGCTAAACTGACTGCCTTGCAAACATGAGGACAAGAGATGACCCCCGGTGCCCTCTGCATGGGCCCAGAACTATCCCAGCAATTCTGAGGTCTGAGATCCTCATAAGAGGTGCTCTGTGGCACCACAGCCAGAGAGTACTTAATAAGCAGTAAAGCCCCTAGGAATGACTACAGCCAAAATGTGCAGGACCATCTCCACTACAGAATGGCATCAGGGTGACTATGTGTTCAAACTCTGCAGCTAAAGGAAGTCAACTCCTCACTGACCACTGCAGCCACTTGTCTGAGTAGCACAACTTCCTGATGACCCTAGTGGACTCTACAGCAGGACACATGCATGAGACCTCTGTCTTCTTGACAGGAACAGAAAGATGAGAACGGGAATAGGTAATATAGGAGCGTAGTCAAAACAGAGGCAGAGGGAGCAGAGATGTGAGTAATGTTTTGTTTCTGGGTTTCTTTTTTCTTTCTTTTTGGTTTTGGAGTCATGCCCAACAGTGCTCAGGACTTATTCTTGGCTCTGTGCTTAGGGATGAGATCACTCTTGGCTGGGCTCAGGGGAGCAAATGCAGTACGGGGGACTAACCCCAGGTCAGCTTTATGCAAGACAAGTGTTATCCACTGTGTTGGGGCCAGGGTGGCTCCAGTGTGTCATTTCTGTGTTGAATGCATGTCAAGTGTGAATCAAGCTGGAACATGTCATTTCTGTGGAGCTGTGAACAACATGGACTTCAGTAGATCTGGATCTGGTTCTGTTCCTCAACTCACAGTGTCAGTGCTTTTGCAATAGTATGTGGTATCATTGCTGGTCCTTTGGCCTTCGGGGGTCTATACTTCATAACTGGGAACAAGCATGTACTGTCCATCGTGGACATTGGGATGAAATGCATGTATGGGTGCAGGCTTCTGGGTACTGAGCAGACCTTACAAACCTGAGCTACTTTTCTATTTTGCAGGTCTCCATCTCAGCGATGGTACTGTTACAGGACTGGCAATGCCCACTCCTGCATATCTGTATACAGATGAATGCTCTAATTTCAAGCCTACAAACATACACACGCACACACAAATGACTGGAGGGCTCTTAGTGTGAGTATAGGGCTATAGATTTGGCTTTTTCTGCTTTTCTTATACTACTATCCATTTATTCTCTCTCTCTTTTTTTTTGAGCTTTATATTAGCTGGAAAGTCTTCAAAACATTGTTAGTTTTTTTTACTCTATTTAAAGAAAATGTATCACAAAGTTGACATAGTTGACTATTTGTTTCCAGATAAGTGAGAGCAGAGTTATTTTACAAAATAATAGAAATATTTTCAAAAAGGAAAAAAGAAAGAAAGAAAAAAGAAATCAAGTATCAAGAACATTTCTGAGGTGGCTGGAGGGCTAGCACAGCGGTAGGGCATTTGGCTTGCATGTGGCTGACCCCGGAGGTACCTTGTTCAATTCCCGGTATCCCATGTGGTCTCCTGAGCCTGCCAGGATCGATTTCTGAGTGCAGAGACAGGACTAACCCTTGAGCACCACTGGCTTTGGCCCAAACACTAATCAATCAATCAATCTTTTGTTTTTTTATAAAAGAACATTTGTGAAAATTATTGTATCTCCAATGAAATCATTTATACAAAGACGGAAAGTTATGTAAGTTCTTGTTAGGCAGTCCATTCTATTAAATTAGTGTATTCCTATAGGGATGAAGCATCAAACAAATGAAATTGTCTAGAATTCAAAGCACTATCACCGATACTGCAGTTTTTGTGGGGCATGTTCTCAGCTGCCAGACCTCCTGGAAGAAGCTGGATGCATGGGGAGGATGTGTAGGGATGCACTTGCTTCAAAATGCCCGGTGTTATCAGCCCAAATACTAGTGTTCCTGAGGTTTGTTCAGATTAGTGTCCCAGTGAGAATCATAGAGGAGTAGTGAGGCAGGGCCATAGGGAAGAAGGTGATAAATTTTTTTTTTAAAAAAGAGGTGATTCTGGGTGCAGCAAGTATAGCTTTGGCAGGGCAGGGCTTTGGCCCTCCCTCTCCTCTCGAGATCAACAGCTTTCTGCTGTATGGCCAGTGTATCCGATATGAATTTTTGTGACATGGTTTACGTCTCTGAGAAAAGAGTGAGCCTATGGCGCTGGCCCGGTGTAAATATCAGCTTTTAATATTTTTTTTGCTAACAAAATCATATATATATATATATATATATATTTTGGTTTTGGGGTCACACCCGGTAGCGCTCAGGGGTTACTCCTGGCTCCAGGCTCAGAAATCGCTTCTGGCAGGCATGGGGAGGACTATATGGGATGCCGGGATTTGAACCAATGACTTTCTGCACGAAAGGCAAATGCCTTACCTCCATGCTATCTCTCCGGCCCCACAAAATCAGATCTTTTGATTGGAGATGTGCATGTGTTTGTTGTTTTTGGGTAACACCTGGAAGTACTTGGGGGCTTATTTCTAACTCTTCACTCAGGAATTAATTCTGGTGGGGTTTGGGGTCCATATGAGCCACTGGGGTCTGAACTTGGGTTGTTTATGTGCAATTCAAGTGCTCTAGTCCAAAATTTCCCAGGTGTGTTCAATGTACAGCTAAGGTTAAAAAAGTGGGTATGGGAGAGATAGAAAAGCGTGAAGAGAGCTAGCAAGCTCTCTGATCAGGGTTTGATACCCAATATCCATATAGTCCCTGACACACTGCTATGAGTGATCCCTGAGTGCAGAGCTGGGAGTAATAGCCAGATGTGCCCATGAACATCCCCATACCCTAATGTAGTCTTATTTATCCTGACAACAGGAATCCCTTAGAAAGATTTGCTGTTGTTGTGTTGTTCGGCCTACATCCAGCAGTTACTCAGGGCTTACACATGCTTCTTTGTTTCCTGTTTGTTTTGGGGCCACTCCCAGGAGCAATCAGAAACTGAGCCCTGAGCCTCATGGAAGAGAACATTAGGGGTTCTGTGGCATTATCTTTTTTAGGGGGTGGTTGGGTCATATCTGGTAGTGCTCAGGTACTACTTCTAGCTTTGTGCTTATAAATTATTCCTAGCAGGCTTGGGGAACCATATGGAATTCCAAGGATCAAACCCAAGTCTGCTGCATGCAAGGTCCTACCACTGTGCTATCACTCCAACCCCATCATGATTTACACCTGCTTCTGAGCTCAGGGATCACTCCTAGTGGACTTGGGGAAGCATATAGGATGCCAGGGATATAGAAGTGTGCAAGAAAAATGTCTTACTTACTGTGTAAAGTTATCTTAAAGTATCAAGAGCAGGGTTAGAGTGATATAATAGCACAGCAGGTAGAGGTTATTGCCTTCCATGCAGCCAACCAGGGCTCAATCCCTGGCATCACTTATGATCCCCACAGTATTCCAGGAGTAATGTTTGAGTACAGAGTCAGAGTACCCCTGAGAGCTACTGGGTGTGGCCCCCAAGCCAAAAACAAACAACAAAAATATCAAGTGTTAGGAAATGGATCCAGAGTCTGGAGTACATGGAGTGTGTGTGTGTGTGTGTGTGTGTGTGTGTGTGTGTGTGTGTGTGTGTGCTTGCCAGGAATATCTACCAGTACCATTTATTGGGTGTGACCCTCCAGAAAGAAAAAGAGAAAAGTCAGTATTCTGGTCCTTCTCCAATTGATATTTCTCAAAGGGAGCCTCAGTCCTCATGACGGCGTGTAAAGCTCCCCAGGATATTGCATGATTTAATCAAGTTTGGGAATTGCTGTTGTGCTAATCCCCTCGCAGGTGCATTTGTCAGCCCTCTGCTGTCTCAGGTACCTGTAATGGGTAGGCTTTGAGGAGCCTGGAAACAGCTGAAAGTCATCCTGAAGCCTGTCTTTCAACTGTTAATGCTCTACCAGCCAGGGTCAAATATGGAGGGCAGGCAGAAGGGCACAGCAAGAAGCAAGCTTGGGTCCAATCTGCTTTAGTTCCAGAAGCATCATCCTTTGGAGTGTTGGTATGCATGTGACCTTTTCTCAGACTTTTTAAGATCTGACCCCCTGTGACATACTGAGATTGGAGTATCATTATTCCAGGTTTAGAGACTGTGCAGATCTGTGGATAGAATATTCCAATAGAATAAACGGCTTATCCTGCATGGCGACATTCTGTGATATGATCAAATTTTTATTGCTTTTAGTTTGTGTTTGATTTTGTGGTTACATCTGGTGGTGCCCAGTGATAATTTCTGGCTCTGTACTCAGAAATTTTCTTTTGGCAGGCTTGAAGGACCATTTGAGGTGCCCAGGTCAGTTGTATGCAAGGCAAGTGTCTTACCTGCTGTACTATTGCTCTGGCCCCAAAATTTTAGTTTTTTTTTTTTTTTTGGTAATGCCATGAGGTTTCAGTTGTAGAAATTCTCTGAAAATGGTTTTGAAACAACTCAGGAAAGAGTCTCAGCAGGCAGAGGGGTTGACAGTACCTGCCTTTTTTTTTTTTTTTTTTTTTTAGTACCTGCCACTTGTGAGAGTGAGTGTGGCTCTGGAAAAAGCAAAAACCACACATCTCAAGTTTGTTAGATACTGGCCCTCAGTAATTTCTGGATGCCTCTGAGGCCCATTAGATATAATGAAGATGTAGGATGGATAGATGATGGGAGGATTTATACTTATATTGACTTATAGTTACTTCATATAGGTATATTTCATATAGGTAGATCTAGTAGAGATGTTGATTTATCTTGTGTCAGTTTCTGTACTTTCTTTTTTGTTTTGTGTTGTTTGTTTGTTTTTGGGTCATACCCGGCTGCACTCAGGGGTTACTCCTGGCTCTGCACTCAGAAATCACTCCTGGCAGGCATGGGGACCATATGGGATGCCAGGATTCAAACCACCAGCTTGTGCAAGGCAAATGCTCTACCATTGTGCTATCTGTCTGGTCCCAGTTCCTGTACTTTCTGAACATGCAGTTGGGATAGGCTTTTATATACACTCTTCATATTGTCTCTTGATTTGGGTAAGTCTTTCTGAGGGTGGGAACCGAGTGGTCATCTCTGGAGCACCCCCCGTAAACAGAGTAGGGTCTAGAATACCATGCTCTAGGAAGGGCAAAGAGGATCCCTTCATCAAACAGTTGAAAGATGAAGGGATCCTGACTCCAAGTCACTCCAGCTTAATTTAGTAGTTTGTAAAATTCAAAAGATTTAGAAATCATGAAAAATTATGTTAGCTCTAGTGTGAAAAAAGTAAAATTGCAGCTATGATGAGAGGTGTTTATGGAGGAAAATCAAATCTGTTCCCATAGGACTCTAATAAATTTATTTTTGTTGAATTTGGGCAGAAGTGTGTCTTTTTCCTTTTGGTCTCAAATTCTGACATGCACTGCCTCCGTGTAGTCACCAGAGGGCAGCAAAATCAGAGGACGCGTCAGTGGAAGCCAGTGGTGCCCAGAGGCAAGCAGCCCCTTTGGCTCTGTCTGGCTCATTTAGGATCCTAAAACTCAACAGGAGATGGGTGCTCTCCTGGCTCAAGCCTGTTCCCTGCAAAGTGTATCTCAGACTCAACTTAGAGTGGGGTAAATTCAATTCTACTGAGACGTTACTTGTCCATTTCTTTGTCGCGTGTTTCTAAGCAAATACTGGAATCAAGCTGCATCTCTATGCCCTCTTCTTTGGGAAGCGTATCGTCTTTCCATCACTGCTTTTAGCGCATGCCAAAAAAGCCCCAGTTGCTTTGGGGGCTAACAGGGTCAGGACCATGACCACAAGATGGCAGCAACACAAAGGAAGCTGTGAGGAGCAGGGGAGAGGGGCAGGGCACCTGGACGGCCCTGGGTGGGGGCTGTACCTACCTTAGCCTGGCCTGGCCTGTGTTGTTGGGAAGGGACAAGCCAAGGGACATCCCAGGAGAGAAGGGATTCAGAAAAGGGCCGTTCCGCTTGTCCAGATGAGAAGTCTTGTCCAGAGAACTCTAAAGAGCAGACTTAGCTTGCAATCCTGTATAGCCATGGTGTTTGCTTTATATTTCTGGGAATGCAGTTTTGCAGAGTATGTAAAGCAGACAGGCAATGCATATTTTTTTAAACTAAAAATTTATTTCAGCTGCATTTAGGGCAGCCGGATAAATACAAGTTTTGTTTGTTTGTTTGTTTAGTTTAGTTTTGGAATTATAACTGGCAAGTATATACCTGGCTCTGTACTCAGGGATCACTCCTGGTGGAGCTTAGGAGACCAAATGGAGGCCAGAGATCAAACTAGGGTTGGTCACATGCAATACAAGTGCCTTACTATCTCTATACAATGTCCATGTTAGTCTGAATTTAGTTCTGGGGGACCTTTGAGCAAACAGGTCCCCAGCTGCTGTGAAGAAGTGAATACTACAGAAAATTTCTGTAACCCCTGTGTATTAACAAGTCAGTTTAAGCCATTGCACCTACCTGTACCATATTCCAAGGAGATGCAACCTGCTGCTGCAGCCAGGACACACCAGTGGCCTAAGCTCAACCCCAGGGAAAGAGATGTCAGGATTTCATGTTTGAAAGTGTGACTGATGTGTGAGAACCAACAGCGCCACTGCCATGTTTCTTCTTGATCCTCTAGAGCAGAGTTTACCAACCTGGTCCCTCTTCTGAAGCACATAACAAAGAAGATGAGCAAGGACCAATTTCCCCAATTCTCCTGCAAAGCCTTTGCCTTTTCTTTTTCTCTCTGCCTGAAACTTGGGTTCTAGACTGAGACTGCAGGGATGGGGAGAGGACATAAAGATGGTGTGGTACATCATCCTAACTTAGATGTAGTATATGCACAGAAACCAGGATCTCTATCTATAGAAACTTGACACCAACAACAGAGATTGTGCAAAAATTTTTTTTACTGGGACCACAGAGAATGACTCGGGTCAACCTAGTATGCCTGGAACTCAGAGTTGGTCTCATGCCAGAATACTTCAGGGGTAAGGACTCCTTGTATTTAGGCCAACACTTTTTCTTTCTATTTCTCCCAAATTTTTTTTTTTTTTTTTTTTTTTGGTTTTTGGGCCACACCCGGTGACGCTCAGGGGTTACTCCTGGCTATGCGCTCAGAAGTCACTCCTGGCTTGGGGGACCATATGGGATGCCGGGGGATCGAACCTCGGTCCGTCCTAGGCTAGCGCAGGTAAGGCAGGCACCTTACCTCCAGTGCCACCGCCCGGCCCCTATTTCTCCCAAATTTTGCTGGGCCTATGCAAACAGCAAAAATTGCCACTTTCACACCTTTTTTTTTTTACTGTACTTCTTTAACTCTTATCCTTAAAAAAAAAAAGAACTTACTAAATCTGCTATTGCTTTAGAGTTAATTGGTGATACAATAATTTTTCACAAATATACTTGCTAATGAACTTTTTTTCCTTTCCTTTCTCCTCCATATTTTTTAGATTTTCTTTCTATTTACTCTTTTTTAAAATAACTTTGCTTTTGGTCATCTTGAAACAAATGTATTATGATCAGTTATGTCAGATATGTGATGCATTTTCTTTAAATAAATTTAATAATAAAAAATATATATAAAAGATGGTGTGGTGACAGCTCTATGGAGTCCTCAGATTCAGATTCATGACCTGGTAGAACTTTCCATTGATTCAGTGTTAGGACATATCCTTCTTTTGTATTCTCTCCCCCTTCTCTTTATTGTTGTTGCAATGGCCTGGTTGGGTGCTCGCACATTTTCTTTCCTTCCTTCCTTCCTTCCTTCCTTCCTTCCTTCCTTCCTTCCTTCCTTCCTTCCTTCCTTCCTTCCTTCCTTCCTTCCTTCCTTCCTTCCTTCCTTCCTTCCTTCCTTCCTTCTTCCCTTCCCCTCCCTCCCTCCCTCCCTCCCTCCCCCTCCCCTCCCTCCCTCCCTCCCTCCCTCCCTCCCTCCCTCCCTCCCTCCCTCCCTCCCTTCCTTCCTTCCTTCCTTCCTTCCTTCCTTCCTTCCTTCCTTCCTTCCTTCCTTCCTTCCTTCCTTCCTTCCTTCCTTCCTTCTTTTGGTTTTTGGGTCACACCCGGCAGCACTCAGGGGTTACTCCTGGCTTCATGCTCAGAAGTCGCTCCTGGCAGGCTCAGGGGACCATATGGAATGCCAGGATTTGAACCACCAACCTTCTGCATGCAAGGCAAACACTTTACCTCCATGCTATCTCTCCAGCCCCACTCGCACATTTTCAATTGTGCTGTTCACTGGGAAGTGTACCTGCATGCTTGGCTGCAATACGCACTGGGTTTGTACTTCTTTTAGTCTTAGTTCTTTTTTTTTTTAATTTTTTTCTTTTGAATTATGAGAACAAAATATGCAAAGAAAGAGGACAAGGTAAAGGTACAGTGGAAGGACAATTACCCATAACATAATTCTCAGAAGAAGTCCCCTTGCTGATATCTTAACTTTGAACTTTCAGCCAAAGAACGTTAAGATAAATAAAACAGAATCCATGTACAATTACTTTGTCCCTCAAGTCCCCAGATTGTAGCACATTATAGTATTTCTTAACAGCACACAAGGCAATCTAAAGCCATAAAACTTATATAACTCCTTAAACATTAGAGGCATAGTATTTTTTACATTTCCATGTACATGTATATTAGCTTAAGTTAACCTCAAATTTTAAGTGGGTGCATTTTAAGGATTAGAGTCAAAGGAGCACAGTAAAAATGGTGTTAGAGTGGCAATTGTTGTTTGCATAGGCCCACCAAAATATGAGAGGCATGGAAAGGAATAACCTTGGCCTAAATACAAAGAGATCCTACCCCTGAAGTTTCCTGGCATAAGACCAACTCTAGGCTTCAGGCAAGTTATCATCTGATCCAAGACATTGTCCGTAGTGCCAACACACTTTTCACACAGTCTCTGTTGTTGGTATCATGTTTCTGTATTAAAGATCCTGGAATCTGCATATCCTACATTGAAGTCATGATGTGGAGTGTCTTCTCGTTTCACCTCACCATGAAAGGGCAATGCAGGAAGCCCTGTCCTATAAGCAGGTTGTTGTTGTTAAGTCTTCTCAGTGTTAAGGGAAGTCTCTTTTGAGCAGGACAATGTCTGAGCAGTGGTAGGGTCTTCCGTGGTAGAGGATTGCTTCCAAGTTTTGTTATAGACAAACCTCACAATTAAGGGGCAATACAGTAAGCCCTGTCCAGTAAGCAGGTCATTGTTTTTGTTAAGTCTTCTCAGTGTTAAGGGAAGTCTCTTTTGAGTAGATCGATGTCAGAGCAGCTGTAGGGTCTTCCCTGGTAGAGGAATGCCTCCAGGTGATGTTATACACAACCTTGGATGTTTTGTAGTTGTCTTCTCTAGATCGGGGGTGAATGGAGAATGCCCATTCTTCTGAGGCCAGTGCCAGGTCTTTATGTCAATGTTCAGGGTGTATGGTCTTACTGCACTACAAGATTTGTGTGTTCCCATCTCTATTAGATAAGAACTTATTGGTATATATAGTATTTTCCCATTTTAGTGTGCCTAAGCAAACAAGAAATGAAGCCACGTGGTGCTATCAGATATATGGGGGTGTAAGAACATTTCCAACAATACCCATGACTTGGTTCAAACATAAGCATTAAACTGAGGGATTCTTTCACACCAAATTTCATATTGAGCAGTTTACAAAGAGAAGATAAAAAACATGGGGGGGGGGATCGTCACTGTATAAGAAAATATTCAGCAAAAGTTATAGCCATCAAAGAAAACACCCATAAAATGTTGAAGAGACATAAGTGTCCTTTTTATGCCTTTTAAAATAGTTGGGTGGGTGTTAACTCCAGGGCACCACTTGGTCTGTGACTTAGGACTTTACCGTACTTAAGTTAGAAAGGGTAAATGAGGAGTAATGATAATAGGAGTTAAGGAAGTTAAAGAGAAATATGATCTTATGAAGGGGTATGCAAAAGGGCAGAGTACAAAATGGACATTCTGCATACATAAAAAAAACATAATTCAATGATAGTGAATACTATTAATGTTTCTTGTGCGCGCGGGGGCCATAGCCCCCGCACGATTTTGAAAATATAGACTGGACAGAGATTACCAGTGACTTCAAGAAGCTGGGAGGCGAGAAGTTCAGGGCCCCACCCAGATCCTCCTTAGGGAGCTGAATGGATAATGGGGGAAAGCCTAGGGTACCTTCAAGCTTCACCAAGGGGCCCAACTCACCGGCTTGCCCAGGCATGTGACCCGGGGAAGCCCTAGAGATCTGGAGCAAGGCGGTAGAGGGGTGCTGGGGTTACCCAAGTCCCGCACCCCCACTAGGCCTGGTTAAGAAGGCCTCCGGCATGGCAGGGGCCTGCCAAACCCCATACTGCTAGACTCCCGGCTCCCAGGAAGGAGAGATCCTTCAAGAAGCTGGGAGGCCAGAAGTTCAGAGCCCCACCCAGACCCTCCCTAAGGAGCTGAATGGATAATTAGTCTTAGTTCTTGTATGCATATTTTCTGTGCATTGTGCTCTTTGCTGAGGTGCACAAGTTATGAGCACAAGTCGTGAGCACAAGTCTGGTGCTCACCAGGGTTATCTGCTTACTAGAAAACATATTTTCTGGCCACGGTGCTTGCCTTTTTTTTTTTTTTTTAAGCTGTGGTGCTCATTGGAAGTCACACCCTGTTTTCTGGTGATTCTATTTTCTTTTTTTGGGGGGGTTGGTTTTTGGGTCACACCCGGCAGTGATCAGGGATTACTCCTGGCTCTATGCTCAGAAATCGCCCCTGGCAGGCACAGGGGATTATATGGAATGCCAGGATTCAAACCACCGTCCTTCTGCATGAAAGGCATGCTATATCTCTGGCCCCATGGTGATTCTATTTTCTTACAATTTTCTTACACATCCCTGACTGTCAAGCAGTCATGGGGGTAGATGTAAATAGCAGGCACATAAGGCTCAAATAGAATGTTTTTAATGTTGTATTCAGTGCATGTGGGACACTGGGCACTTGAACTCATGGCCACATGTTTACTAGGCAGGTGCTCTCAGGCACTGCACAGCTCTTCTGGGCCACACAGAGATTGCTTAGAAACACAGGAAAAATATAATGAAGCAATGGTAGGATTCATCTAACTTGTTATATTTCAGACACCACTGTCCTTTGTTGTTTGATTGTGTATTTCAAAACTATTATTGTTTTGATCTCATTTGTAAATGTGTGTGTGTATGTTATATCCAGTTGTGCTTAGAGATTACTTCTAGCTTTATATTCAGTGATCATTCCTGCTGGGGCTTAGAGGAACAAATGTGGGTGGTGCCAGGGATTGAACCTAGGCTGGCTGCCTATAAGGCAATCATTTTACCCATTGCACAATTGTCTGGCTCCTTATTTGGAAATTTTTTGTTTTTGTTTTTGTGTTACACCCTGCAGCACTCAGGGGTCATTCCTGGCTCTACGCTCAGAAATTGCTCCTGGCAGGCTCAGGGGACTATATGGGATGCTGAAATTTGAACCACCATTCTTCAGTATGCAAGGCAAATACCTTACCTCCATGCTATCTCTCGGGCCCCCTTACTTGGAAAGTTTTGAGCCATTATTCTCTCCTCTATTTCTCTCCTTTCCCTCAAACTCACATACCTAATATGAAACTCGACTCTCTGATCTGCTTACACCTTTCTGCTAAATGTTGACTTTGCCCTAATTTAGTAGATTATTAACACATCACCCTTTACCCCTCCTTTCTTCATTGTTTGTAATTGCTAGTTGGTGCTAATAGTAGTTATTTAGTTATTGTGATATTATGACACACAACAAGAGATGAGACAATTAAGTACATGATAATTTAATTTTGATTTTTATTTTATTTATTTATTTATTTATTTATTTTTGGGCCACACCCGGTGGTGCTCAGGGGTTACTCCTGGCTTCCTGCTCAGAAATAGCTCCTGGCAGGCATGGGGGACCATATGGGACACCGGGATTCGAACCAATCACCTTTGGTTCTGGATCGGCTGCTTGCAAGGCAAACACCGCTATGCTATCTCTCCGGGCCCAATTTTTATTTATTTATTTATTTATTTATTTATTTATTTATTTATTTATTTATTTGGTTTTTGGGCCACACCTGGCATTGCTCAGGGGTTACTCCTGGCTGTCTGCTCAGAAATAGCTCCTGGTAGGCACAGGGGACCATATGGGACACCGGGATTCGAACCAACCACCTTTGGTCCTGGATCGGCTGCTTGCAAGGCAAACGCTGCTGTGTTATCTCTCCGGGCCCTATTATATATGTTTTATTCTGTAGCTAAGCAGCTAGGGATTTTGGGGGGGGAATTCTTAGAGCTAAAGGAACCCACCTGTAAGTCTGTCTTATTGGAGGGGAGACTTCTACAGAAGAGACTTCTTTTTTTATTAATATCTTTATTTAAACACCTTGATTACAAATATGATTGTAGTTGGGTTTCATTCATGTAAAGAACACCCCCCTTCACCAGTGCAACATTCCCATCACCAAAGTCCCAAATCTCCCTCCTCCCCACCCCACCCCACTTGTATTGGACAGGCTTTCTACTTCCCTCATTCATTCACATTGTCATGATAGTTCTCAATGTAGTTATTTCTCTAACTACACTCATCACTCTTTGTGGTGAGCTTCAAGTTGTGATCTGGACCTTCCAGCCCTCCTCTCTTTTGTCTCAGGGAATTATTGTAAAAATGTATTTTGTTTTTCTTAAAACTCACATATGAGTGACACTATTCTGCATCTATCTCTCTCTCTGACTTATTTCACTCAGCATAATAGATTCCATGTACATCCATGTACATGGAATTTCATGACTTCATCTCTCTGGACAGCTGCATAATATTCCATTATGTATATGTACCACAGTTTCTTTAGCCATTCATCTGTTGAAGGGCATCTTGGTTGTTTCCAGAGTCTGGCTATTATAAACAGCGCTGCAATGAATATCGGTGTGAGGAAGGGATTTTTGTATTGTATTTTTGTGTTCCTAGGGTATATCCCTAGGATGGTATAGCTGGATCATATGGGAGCTCAATTTCCAGTTTTTGGAGGAATCTCCTTATCGCTTTCCATAAAGGTTGGATTAGACGGCATTCCCACCAGCAGTGAATAAGAGTTCCTTTCTCTCCACATCCCTGCCAGCACTGCTTGTTCTCATTCTTTGTGATGTGCACCAATCTCTGTGGTGTGAGGTGGTACCTCATAGTTGTTTTGATTTGCATCTCCCTGATGATTAGTGATGTGGAGCATTTTTTCATGTTCCTTTTGGCCAATTGTATTTCTTCTTTGGCAAAGTGTCTATTCATTTCTTCTCCCCATTTTTTGATGGGATTAGATGGTTTTTTCTTGTGAAGTTCTGTCAGTGCCTTGCATATTTTGGATATTAGCCCCTTATCTGATGGGTATTGGGTGAATAGTTTCTCCCACTCCGTGGGTGGCTCTTGTATCCTGGGTGCTATTTCCTTTGAGGTGCAGAAGCTTCTCAGCTTAATATAGTCCCATCTACAGAAGAGACTTCTAACACAGAGACCTTAACACAGAGCCAAGACCAAGAGATATACATCTCAGGAGATTCCAGTTCGATATAATAAAGAAGTCAGTTGGGCCAAGCCTCCATACCCATATCCAACCTACCACCAGAAAAATCCAGCAGCCTCTGCCCACACCCACCATCTTCCCAACAGAAAATTGGCCCAACTTCTCTACCAAGCTCCAAAATAAAATAATGGCCTCCAACTCTTCCCAGGTAGCCTTTGCTCTGCTGATACCTCTGAAGCATTCTTAGAATGAGTTGGGGGCAAATTCCCATTTCTACATGCTCACAATAGCACAGCACTACACTCTGCACTCTTGGACAGAAATATCCCAGATTAAACTTTCAAGTCTGAACTGTGTAACCACATGTGGCATGTGGCATCTCAAAATTTTATAGTAGTGTCAGCCCAGTAGTATCGCAAGAAATCTGATGGGAAAATTACATAGAAATCTATTAAACTCATGGGGCCAAAGTGATAGTACAAGGGTAGGGCATTTGCCTTGCATGCTGCTTGACCCATGGTTTGATCTCAGGCATCCCATATGGTCCCCCAAGCCTTCCAGAAGTGATCCTGAGTGTAGAGCCAGGAGTAACCCCTGAATGCCACCAGATGTGGCCCCAAAACAAAAAATAAAGTGAAGAAAGAAATAAAACAAAATCCTTAATACCATGAGAGATATAACAGTCATTTTAAATTTACCATTGGTTGATCTAAGTTTTAATAATTCCTTTGCCTTTGTGTTGTAACAAATACTAGTGAAGGTAAATTTTGTTTGTGTCTGCATGGAGGCAGGTTATGGTTGTGGGTGCAAGATTGGAGACACTGGTGAGGAGAAGGACACATCAAGGGTGGGGTTGATGTTTGAATATTTAATGGTTAAAATTACAAACAAGTTGTAAATCAAGTGTTATAATAAAATATTAAGAAATAAAGAAATAGAGAGAGTGGTTTTTGGGCTACACCTGCAATGCTCAGGGTTTACTCGGTTCTCAGCTCAGAGAACACTTCTGGTGGACACAAAAGACCATATGTGTTTTTGGGGATTGAACCCAGCCAGCTGTGTGCAAGACAGTCATCCTACCTGCTATACAAATTGCTCTGGTCCCTATTTTTAGTACTTTGAGGCACCTCCTTACAGTTTCTACTATGGCCCATCTATATCCTTTTTCAGTGTGCATGCAAACATTCTCTTTTTACACATTAATCATCAATAGGGGTGAGAGACAACTTGTGATTTTGATTTCTAGACTAATCAGTCATGTTATATTTTGGGTTATTTTGTGGAAATGCATCAATCAGCAAAGGACACTCCTTGGTGATGCATAGCAGCCCCTCCGCCATCTGACTGACTATGCCAACAAGGGTGTCTTTCTTCCTAGTGAGCCCAAGAAAGCACCAGCCCTCTAGATTGCTGGTTTTTCTTTTCTTTTCTTTCTTTTTTTGGTTTTTGGGTCACACCTGGCAGCACTCAGGGGGCTTCCTCCTGGGCTCTATGCTCATAATCACTCCTGGCAGGCTCAGGGGGGACCATATGGGGATGCTGGGATTTGAAACCACCATCTTTCTAGATGCAAGGCAAACACCCGTACCTCCAATGCTATCTCTCCAGTCCCAGATTGCTGATTTCTTATACAAACACACTTCCGCTGAGCGGCCACTTTTAGTTTGTTTTGGACCATATACTGCAGTGGCTCATGGCTTACTCCTGGCTTCTGCACTCAAAGATCACTCCTGGCAGGTTTGGAGACTAAAGTGAGGTCCTGGGGATTGACCCAGAGTAATTATCATGCAAGAAAATGCTCTTACCTGCTGTACTATTGCTCTGATCTGAGCCTTACTTTTGAGGCAACACCTCTGTGACCATGTGAGCCCTCTTTCCCTTGGTGAGCCCTTCCTCCTTCATACCTGGCCCTGAAGTCTGGGTCCTCCCTGTGGACAATAGAGTTGCTTTGACTTCCCTATGCCAGGCTTTGCCTCTTGACTCAGTGAGATTTCCAGGTTCCTTGAGGAATCCCTGCCTGTGCTGGGCCTCAGGCTTTGCTTTGCCTCAGGGCCTTACATCCGTGTTTCTCTTTTCAAGGACCCTTGTTGTACCTCCTGTGGTCCAATACTTAAGAACACATTTTCTGTATTTTCCCAAATCTTTTCTGTGAGAGTAGGCAGGAGATTTCAGGGCAGTTCAGCTTTTTCTGTGCAGCTCTATGCTCAAAAAATTGCTCCTGGCAGGCTCGGGGGACCATATGAGATGTCAGGATTCGAACCACTGTCCTTCTGCATGCAAGGCAAATGCCTTACCTCCATGCTATCTCTTCGACCCCTCTGCTGTATTTCTGAAGCCACATCAGAGAGCCACTTATTGTTGGCTGCTTATTGAGGACCCTCTCTCCCCACTTGCTGCAACTCCTATTCCCCCAACACGCTCACTAACTAATGTCAGGAGGTGGGGGGATACTCATTCTGTTCAACCCTCTTGTGAGGTTGAGGGAGATATGGTCAGCTGAGGGGCAACCCCACTTGGTGAGCCCCCCTCCCTCAGATGCCTGAGTCATGACTTCCATTGTCTCTGGGTCTTAGGCAATACCAAGACAAGATGAGGCCCTGTTTTCTCTCTTGTCACGCTTGTTTAAACTATCCAGGCAGGTTCCTGTCACTATTTCTAACTCAGAGTCTCCGGAGCAGAGATAATGTTGACTGTATCAGGGAATTGAGAGGGGTGGGGATAGGCAGCAAGGAGAATCATTTGACTTGGGTGGGAGTTATGAGGGATGAGGTGCCCTTGGATGGGCAGTGAGGGGCGTGAAGTGAGTGGATGTTGGGGGTACTGGAGAGATTGGGAGTAAGTTTTATGATGAGTAGAAAGGCTTTTGGGGGTTGGAGGTCATGATGAGATGGGAAAGGAAGAGGCTGGGAGGGGATTTTGTCCTTGGAAACAGGAAATATGGGAAGGAAAGGGGCTAAACAGAAACTTGGGAGCTGGAGAGGACTGGGTAAGGTTGAGAGAGGCCTGAAGTTATTTATTATGTACAAGAAAAATTGGGGGACACCCCTCAAACAGTTCTGGTGAATGCAGAGCTACTCTCAGCATTATTTGGCTAGCTAGCCTAAGTAAATGGCTCAGTGACAGGGCTGAAGGTTACTGAAGGCCACCACAGCTGTTTTCAGAAGTTCTGAGGACCTCCAAGGATATATATGGTAGTTCTTGGGGGATCATTCAATTCTTGAGACTTGTGTGTCACTAACTATGGAGCTATATATATCCTTGGTTCCTACAAAATAATTATTGTAGTCAAATATATATACCATTGCCATTTTAAGCATTTGTAATAATAAAGTACTTATTTTATTATTAAATGTGTCTGAAAAAGTGTCTGGCTAAGCACATTTATATTATATCCTCACCACCAGCACTCCCTGAAGCTTTACATCTTCTCAAACAGGAAGTCCTGGGCACCTGGTAATTTTTATTCTTCTCTATGAATTGTCCAGGGAGAGCTGAATAATCACTTCCTCTACCTCGCTTCGTTCCTGGTAGAGAAAAGGTGGGCTGGATGCCAGGGGAATTGGAGACCAGGTGGTGAAGGAGGGAAGGGGAGAAGGGGTGTGGTGAAGTGGTTTAGGGCTGGGAAGAAACTAGGATTGCTGGGAAAAGTGTGCAGGAGCTGGAGGGTGGGGAGTTGCCAGGGTTGGCTGTCGTACTCATTCTTCCACACACTATCACACTCTGTGGTCCTTGCTGTTGCAGACTCTATATTCTGGCTGGATCTCTGTGGTGACAGCTACTAGTACCCCCTCACTCCAAGACTGGGCTTCCCTGGGGTCATATGCTTTCATCCTGCCTGTGATGGGAAGATAGGGGCCAGAGAGATAATACAATAGGTAGTTGCCTCTTGCCTTGCCCATGTATTACCTGGGTTCAAACCTTGAAATCTCACATGGTCTCCTGAGCTCTGCCACATGGATCCGTGAGCACAGAGCTAGGAATAAGTCTTGAGTCCATATGTGGACAAAAATCCAAAGCATACAAAAGGAAGGAAAGAAGGAAGGAAGGAAGGAAAGAAGGAAAGAAGGAAAAGGAAGAAAAGAAAGAAAGACTGGAGATAAAAGGAAACTGGAGTGAGGGGATGATCTGACCCCCAGTAGGATGGAGTCAGACTGAGGACAGGCAGAAAGAAGGACAGAGTAGAAGTAGAAGACACTGGAAGAGGCTGAAAATGTAGGGGATCACTGGAGACACAGGTTGGATGTACCTCAAAGACTGTGGTGACATGCGGGTTGTGAAAAAGTAGACTTTGAGGGCACAAGGCAGGTAATGGGGAGTAGTGGATTGAGAAGAAGATGGGGTAAAAGTGGGCACTGAAGGGCAACATAAGAGGGACTGGGAAAGATTCTTCTCCACCTGGAGGTCAATACTCCTCAAAATAATCACTGAGATGGATATATTTCCCAACTCCTTGTTGTCTTACTAGTTTTTGGCATTCTCTATTTTAGGGCTGAGTCATATGCACAGTCACCTGGGAATCTCTCCCTTTACTTTGACGCCATTAAAATGCAACTTCCAAGTGCATGAAACCAAATCATGGTTGCTTCTTGCTGGAGCCATCCTGAGTTCAGTGGGCTCAGAGGCCTCGTGTTCACCTGGCTCTGGTTCTCTGACCTTTCTTCCCCTTCCCCTGGCCCAACTCCTTTCCTGTGCCCTAGTTTCTGTCTCCTCATGTGCCACCCATATGCCACTCATGTGTCTTTTCTGTGCCTCAGTACTTTATGCTGGATCTAGCCTTTGCTCTTGACTAGAATGTTCTTTTCCATACCAGTCTTAGTTGCTTTCTTACCCTTCTGGTCCTGACTCAAATTTCACCTTCTCTGCACAGGCCTCAGACCATCTTGGATAATGTCACTGAACAGCCTGAGCTCATCTTCCCCCTGTCACTCACCAGTCCCAGCTGTCAGATGACTGAAGGTTTATGCTCAGAGTGGCCACTCCCTCACCCTCATCTGAATATAAACTCCTTGAGAGGCAGGATGCTGCTTTGTTCACACTTAAAGCAGCACCTAGAATGTGTTCAATAAGTGAGTGTTGGCTGGCTATTGATCCATTCATTCACAATCAAGGACACAGCAACAAGGGGTCTAAATACCAGACAGTAGATGCAGCCCAACTCTTCAAGGGGGAGATAAATGGATAAACTGAGTGTGACAGAGACATATGATGGACTGTTACTCAGCCTTGAAAAGGAAGGATGCTTTCACTTATCTTACAGCATGAGTGAAGCCTGAGGGCATCATGCTAAATGAAAACATTCAGTTTAGAGCCAGCACATAGGATGGTGGCAGTCAGGACTGAAAGGAAGGACAAATGAGACATAGTGTTTCACAGGTACAGTTTCATTTTATTGCATAGAAGGCCTAGAGAGAGCCAGAGAGATAGTACAGTGGATAAGTCACTTGCATGGCATGTGGTAGACCAGGTTTGACCCCTGGTATTACATATGGTCCCTCAATGACCATTCCTAGTACTGCTTCATGTGGTCCACAATAAAAACCAAACAAAAAAAGAACACTTAGAGAAGGATGGTGGTGATGACCACCCCACAACAGAACTATTCTCAGCAATGCTCAATGTACACTTAGAAATGGCAATGGTGTTAAATTCAGGTGTGTGTGTGTGTGTGTGTGTGTGTGTGTGTGTTTAATTTTATGTTGTCAGAGATCAAACCTAGGACCTCACACTTGCAATGTTACACCCTGAGCTACATCCATCTGTACACTCCCCACCTTGACTATTTTCTTTGTTTCTAAGTTACTTTTGGGAGTTTATTATTAGTTTGGGTATTTGGACCACTTCCAGTGGTGCTCAGAGGCTGGCTACTCCCAGCTCTGTGCTCCAGTGAGTAGATGTATGTTGATGGAATTGTCTCTTGAGCTAGCTTTCTAGCCCCAAGTTTGATTTCCTTCCTTCCTTCCTTCCTTCCTTCCTTCCTTCCTTCCTTCCTTCCTTCCTTCCTTCCTTCCTTCCTTCCTTCCTTCCTTCCTTCCTTCCTTCTTCCTTCCTTCCTTCCTTCCTTCCTTCCTTCCTTCCTTCCTTCCTTCTTCCCTCCCTCCCTCCCTTCCTTCCTTCCTTTCTTTCTCCTTCCCTCCTTCCTTCCCTCCCTCTCTCCCTCCCTCCCTTCCTTACTCCCACCCTCCTTCCTTCCTCCCTCCTCCCTTTCTTCCTCCCTTCCTTCCTCCCTCCATTCCTTCCTCCCTCCCTCCCTTCCTTCCTCCCTCTCTTCCTTCCTCCCTCCCTCCTTTCCTTCCTTTCTTCCTCCCTTTCTTCCTTCCTTTTTTCCCTTCTTCTCTCCCTCCTTCCCTCTCTCCCTCCCTTTCTCCCTCCCTCCCTCCCTCCCTCCCTCCCTTTCCTTCCTTCCTTCCTTCCTTCCTTCCTTCCTTCCTTCCTTCCTTCCTTCCTTCCTTCCTTTCTTCCTTCCTCCCTTCCTTCCTTTCTTCCTTCCTCCCTTCCTTCCTCCCTTCCTTCCTCCCTCCCTCCCTTCCTTCCTTCCTTCCTTCCTTCCTTCCTTCCTTCCTTCCTTCCTTCACCATTTGAAATAATTACTAATAGAGTCTCAGGCATACTATGTCCCAACACTACATACTCTACCAGTGTCAACATCCCTCCACTAATATCTCCCTTATTTTCTTTGCCTTACTTCTATTTTTCTCTCCATCCATAATATAAGCACATAGTTTTGAATCTTGCTTCTTAAACTGTGGGTTGTGAACTGACATGGGGTTGCATAAGTAAATGTGGAGGTTGAGAAAAGTTTAGCAACAGTAAAAGGTTTCTGAATGTGAAACAACCAAAAAAAATTTCAAAATCAGCTGTATAATGATCTGAGGTGTTTCTGGCACTGCTCGCCTATATGCAAAAATGAATTGCAAGTTAAAAAATTTGAAAAAGTTCTGGCTTAAAGAATCAGCTAGTCTCCTTCAAGGTTTTATTTTGTTTTGTTTTTGGGCCACAATTGGCAATGCTCAAGGGTTACTCCTGACTCTGTACTTGGGAATTACTCCTGGCAGTGCTCAGGGGACCAACTTGGGCCTAACATGTAAAATCAAATGTCTACTCATTTTACTATTTTTTTAAATAATAATTTCTTCATTTAAGCACCATACTAGTTTTCTGACTCCAACTTGATTTTGTTTAAATTGGGCAGCACTAAGGATCGAACCAGAGCCTCCCACATACAAAGCAAGTGCTCTACTATTGAGATCTCACCACCTACATCCCAGCTTTTAAGCTTTATTTAAAAAAATATTTGTTTAGAAAAATATTGATCTATTCTTCTATCTTCTTTCCCACAGGCAATGGCTTTCTTGCTTTCATTTTAGTAAGTGAAAAAAATTTTACTGCTGTGTTACTAAATAATCTGTGTATTATTTCCTGATGATTAAACTATTATCTTGCAGCTAACACCCTCTTTCCCCTTTTGCTCTGATATACATATCAGTCTATTGTTCAGCTCAAGGGTGATGAGGTCCTGGAATAATTGCCTCATGGTGAACCCTGAAAGTGGAGCAGAGTGAATGAAGACCACAAACAGCGGCTTCATTGCCAGGAAGCATCCACAGAAGGAAAGCAGATTAGTGGTTGCCTAGGCTGGGGGAGGGGGTGGTGGAACCAGAAGTGACTGCCAATGGGAACAGGCTTTCTGTTTGGGTGTGAGGAAAATGTTGAGGCATTAGATGGTGATGATAAATGCATCCTTCTGTGGAGACACTAAAACCACTGACTTCACACCCATCACATTCACTTGATGAGAATAAATTTATCTTAGTCCAAACAACTTGTTTTTGGACCCTCCTGAAGAAGACAAGAACACAGTGCTGCTGGTTAGCTGGGAGTCTTGAGGGAGCTGGGGAGGGGATGAGAGGGATTGGGGTGGAGAGCAGGCAGCTGCTGCAGGTGGTTTTCCTGAGCAGTGGGGGCTCAGTTCCAGGGGAGGCTTCTCAGAACTGACCCAGGGAAGGGTGAGGGGAGATGGATCTCTCCTTGGCCAGCTCTTGCAGAGCTGGGGCTCCTGCCGCTGAAGCCTTAACTCTTCAAGTCCTAGAGCAGAAAGAGAAGCACCTGGAGTGACAGTCTGCCAGCTGGTGAGTTTGACTCTGGATGCAACTTGGGCTAAACTGAGTGAGACCCTGATGGCCAGGATCAGGACAATACCCCAGAGTTTTGACTTCCCATTATTGGCTAGTTGAGCCTCCAACCTTGGATCTAAATACTTAGTGCCAGCAAAGCCAAGGAATCAGCACAAGTCCATGAAGACACTTATTTAGATCTGTCTTGTCCTGTCTGGTGGATTTGCTCACTCCCATTTCTTGTTTCTTTCTAGGTTCATCTTTTCAGTGACATCTAAAATGTGCAGTTTATCTTGGTAGGGTTGAGGGGCAATAGCGCCCATGCCATTGAGAACCTGGGATATAGCTTTTGGCTTCTTCAGAACTTCACTCTTACATTTTTCTTTGTTCATTTATTTGTTTTGGGCCACACACAGCAGTATTCTGGGGTTGCTTCTGGTTCTGCACTCAGAAATTATTCTTGGCAGGCTCAGAGGACCGTATGAGACACAGGGGATTGAACTTGGATAAGCCACTTACAGGGTAAGTGCCCTATATACTGTACTATCACCCTAGACCTTAAAACATGTCTTGGGGCTAGAATAATAGCACAGAGGATAGGGCATTTGCCTTGCACATGGCCAACCTGGGTTCGATCCCTGGCATCCCATATGGTTCCCTGGGCCTGCCAAGAGTAATTTCTGAATTCAGAGTCAGGAGTAACCCCTGAGCACCACCAGGTGTGGCCCAAAAACCAAAACCAAAAAAACAACTAAAAACCAACCAAACAAGCAAAAAAATTTTTATAAAGTCCTAAAAATCATGTTTGGTATATTTATATACATATACAAAATTGTGTTATTAAATTATTAAAGAAAATGTTATTAAATTATAAGAGGGGTGTTGGAGAGGTAGTAGGTAGAGCTCTTGCCTTGCACATAGCTAACCAGGTTCAATCCTTAGCATCCCATATAGTCCCACAGCATCACTAGGAGTGATCCCTGAACACAGAGCCCTGAGTAAGCCCTGAGCACTACTGGGTGTGGTCCCAAAATTATGAAAGAAAACAGTTGGACAGTATCATGTTCATTGATAACTTTGTTTTTAGTCAAGAAAATCTGTGGGACCAGAGATAGTACAGGAGCTAATGGGCTTGCCTTGCATGTAGCTGATCTCTTTTTTAGCCTCAAAACCACAAAGCCCCCAAGCACCAACAGGGTGATCCTTGAGCACTGCTAGGTGTGGATCAAATACATCCTCCCATTTGCCAAAAAATTTTTTTGAATCTAAGTGGATCCTAGCAGCCAAACCTGTGTTGATCAAGGGTTACCAGTGCAGAATTGGTGGCTGCTCAGCAAGGATCATATCACAGTGTCCTCGACTCTAGGTTCAAGTTTTTCTCCTTATCTCTTTGAAACTATTATTTTCTTGTCTTCTGGCTTCCAGCGCTGCTGATGAGGACTCTGATGTCAAAGACTTCTTTCTTGTTTTCAGACAACCTGCCTTTTTTTTCTCTCTCTGGTACTAGGATTTTTTTTTTCTTCATCTTTATTTGGGGGGGGGGTTGGGTCACACCCGGCAGCGCTCAGGGGTCACTCCTGGGCTCCAAACTCAGAAATTACTCCTGGCAGACACGGGGGACCATATGGGATTCTGGGTTTCGAACCAATGACCTTCTGCATGAAAAGCAAATGCCTTACCTCCATGCTATCTCTCTGGCTCCTTTTTTCTTCATTTTTGATGCCCTAAAGTCTAAAGCTGAAGTGAGAAACTTTCTCTTTCTTTCTTTCTTTCTTTCTTTCTTTCTTTCTTTCTTTCTTTCTTTCTTTCTTTCTTTCTTTCTTTCTTTCTTTCTTTCTTTCTTTCTTTCTTTCTTTCTTTCTTTCTTTCTTTTTTTTCTTCTCTCTCTCTCTTCTTTCTCTCTTTCTTTCTTTTTTCTTTCTTCTTTCTTTCTTTCTTTCTTTCTTCTTTCTTTCTTTCTTTCTTTCTTTCTTTCTTTCTTCTTTCTTCTTCTTCTTCTTTCTTTTTCTTTCTCCTTCCTTCTTCTTCTTCCTTCCTTCCTTCTTCCTCCTCCTTCTCTTTCCTTCCTTCCTTCCTTCTCTTCTTCCTTCTTCTTCCTTCCTTCTTCCTTCCTTCCTTCCTTCCTCCTTCTTTCTTCTTTCTTTCTCCTTCCTCTTCCTTCCTTCCTTCCTTCCTTCTTCCTTCCTTCCTCCTTCCTTCCTTCCTTCCTTCCTTCCTTCCTTCCTTCCTCTCCTTCCTTTCCTTCCTTCCTTCCTTCCTTCCTTCCTTCCTTCCTTCCTTCCTTCCTTCCTTCCTTCCTTCCTTCCTTTTGTTTTTGAGTCATACCTGGCAGTGCTCAGGGGTTACTCCTGGCTCCATGCTCAGAAATCACCCCTGGCAGGCACAGGGGACCATACGGGATGCTGGGATTCGAACCATTGTCTTTCTGCATGAAAGGCAAACGCCTTACCTCCATGCTATCTCTCCGGCCCCTTCTTTCTTTCTTTTAAGGTCTTTCTCAGTCTAAAGATTTATGGTTTTAATTTCATTTCTAGAAATTTTTCTCATTCACTGCCTAATATTTTCTTGTCATCACTCTTTTTTTGTTTGCTTGGGGCTACACCCTTTGCTGCTTAGGAAATACTCAAAGTTCAGTGCACAACCATCACACCTAGTGGTGCTGTGGTGCCGTGGATGGAACCCAGGCTTCCAGCATGTGCTACAGCTTGACCCACTATATTATCCCCACTTACCTGTTTTGGACACACTTATCTCTATTCTCCTTAGGTCTCATTTTTTTTTGTTCTAGGTTCCCATCTCTTGATCCCTTGAAGGTTTCCTCAATCCAGGTTTCTAGTTCAGTGATTTTTTTTTGTTGTTGTTGTTTTTTTGGGCCTCACCCATTTGATGCTCAGGGGCTACTCCTGGCTAAGAGCTCAGAAATTGCCCCTGGCTTAGGGGGACCATATGGGACACCGGAGGATCGAACCATGGTCCTTCCTTGGCTAGCGCTTGCAAGGCAGACACCTTACCTCTAGCGCCACCTCACCGGCCCCTAGTTCAGTGATTTTAAACCTCTGATTTTAAGCCTGGAAGAGAACTTGTCTGAATACATGAAAAGGCTGACAAGCACTCTTCTCTCATAGTGGTTATTAACTGCCCATGTGCTGACAGGTGTCAGTGCTCATAAGTATAAAAATGCCGACAATCACCGATCCAGACTTGAGTTCATCTTGTCTCTTTCCAGCTACATTCCGTCAGATAAACACCCCTTTTTGAGTTATAGGCCCTATTTTTTTAGGGCTTTCCCAACAATGCTTAGGAGTCAAGGGTCTTTCCTGTGTGGTTCAAGCCTGACTATTTGGCGTGTGGGCTGACTGCACTGCCAGCTGGGCTTAGCATGCTGGGGAAGCTCTCAGGGCCACCCTGGTGGTGCTTGGAAGGACACTCAGTGTTAGGAATCACACCAGGAGCCTAGCACTTTTAAGGTATGGACTCTACCCCAACTAGCTCCCTGGGCTATGTTGCTTTTTTTTTTTGTTTGTTTTGGGGCCACACCTGGCAATGCTCAGAGGTTTCTCCTGACTCTTCACTCAGGAATTATTCCTGACAGTGCTTGGGGGACTGTATGGGATGCTGGGGATTGAACCCAGGTAGGCCAAGTGCAAGGTAAATGCCTCACCCCTGTACTATTGCTTCAGTCCTGTTTTTGAGAACTCTTTTTGCCCTACCCCTCCCACCCCACTCTTGAAATTTTTTTTTCCTTTTTTTTTTTTTTTTTTTGGGCTACACCTGGTGATGCTCAGGGATTACTCCTGGCTATTTGCTCAGAAATCGCTCCTGGCA
This sequence comes from Suncus etruscus, assembly GCF_024139225.1. NCBI lineage: Eukaryota > Metazoa > Chordata > Mammalia > Eulipotyphla > Soricidae > Suncus > Suncus etruscus. The sequence continues at coordinate 156,192,265 of NC_064848.1, read as the reverse complement.
CTCTCAGGGGACCTTATGGAACCCTGGGGATCAAACCCAGGTCTGTCCTGGGTCAGCCGCATGCAAGACAAATGCCCTACTGCTGCACTATCATTCCGGCCCCCATTCTTGGAAAAAAATTTTAACTGTTATTAAATATTTTTATTCTCATTGATTCTTTATCATTTGTCCTATTTTTGTTTTATGATCTCTTTTATTGTGGTATGGTTGATAACTCCATGGCTACTTTGAAGGCTTTATTTATTTGGTGTTTGGGCCATACCAGTAGTATTCAGGGACTATTCCTGGCACGTTACTCAGGGGTTGTTCCCTGTAGTACTGGGGAGACCATGAGGTGCCAGGATTGAACTTGCTCTGCTCATGTACTCCCATGTGCAGAGCATGAATTCTAGTCTGGTTTGCTCTTTCTCTCTCCCTCCCTCCCCCACTCTCTGTCTCATTTTGAAGATTTTAAAGATACCTACTCTTGGGGCTGGAGGGAAAGGGTTAAGGTGTTTGCCTTGCATGTGACCCATGCTGGTTTGATCCCTAGTACCATGTATGGTCTTCCGAACATAGCTAGAAGTGATCCCTGAGCACAGAGACAGGAGTAAGTACTGCGTATCACTGGGTGTGGCTGGCTGCCAAGACCAAAACAAACAACAACAAAAAATATACCTACTGTTAGGTTCTTTTCAGATGTTCTAAAACATCTAAAACATGCTTCATCTGCTGAACACGCTTGCTTCCTCAGTGTGCACAAATTGTCTGGAGGTTCTGTAAAACCCAAGGCCATCAGTTGGGGGCCTTCTCTTAGTCTATAGCTGGCTGGGTTCCAGACCTGGGCTGTTTCAGGAGTATTCCCTGTTGATGTCCTTGTATGACCTATCAATTTTGGAACATCCTTTTATACTGGCTGTCTCTACTGAGGTCCCCCCCATATGCATGGGCTTTAGTATTTACTGTGACCTTGAAGGGTATCTGTGTGTGTGTGTGTGGTGGGACTTTCCTAGTTTGTGCCTATTTACTGTGGATACACAGACATTGTCCCAGCTGGGCCAGTCCACTGTGGCCAGACAGTTTTCCTCTAATCTTTGTTCATCTCAGTCTTTTGGGACTACCTAAAACCTCCCTTTCTGTCCCGTGGTCTCCCACTGTTTTGCTGGTCTACAAACACAGTCCTCTCATGTTATTAAAAAAAAAATCCATATTTGGAGCAGGAGAGGGTTCAAGCATAGTGAGAGTACAGTGACATCCCCATACAGGGCACAGCATTACTGACTTGGTGTAGGTCCTCTGGCAGGCCTGGGAATGGTGCATACCTGGGCCATGTGCTACTCTACAATCTGACTCATAGCTGCTCCCATCAGGCCTGTTTGAACCTGTGGGATACCTGGGTCAGGCTATGCCTGGGGAAATGGGGCAAAGTCAAAGCAGCTTGTACTATTTTTTGAAAAGCAAGTTTGAAGGGATCTGCATAATCAGTCATTTTATTGCACCAGATTTACACACACATACACACGCGCGCACGCACACACACACACACACACACACACACACACACACTCACTCACTGCACAAAATGCTCAGTGAGCCTGGGCTTCATCAATGCCTTTCTCACATGAACTCAGTTACCACTCATAACAATCCTAGAAAGCAGATATTGTTGTTATGACACCCATTTTACAGATAAACAATCTGAGGTAGAAGTTCAGGACATAGTTCAAGGACTGGAATGAATGTTTGGCATTTGAATTCCAGTCCTCAGCACAGCGTGGCTTGCTGAAAACCACCATGGCTAGTCCTCATGCCCCCATGATAACTGCAAACTGTTTGGCCTGCACAACTGGGCTGAGTAGTGGATTCTGGGTCTCCTGGACACTGCATCAAAGGTCCTTTTTACACCTACTCGATCCTTATCCTCACCACCACCACCCTCCAAAAAAAAGGGGAAAAGAAAGTTGAGATTTTTGTTTTGTTTTGTTTTTGTGCCACATCCATTGATACTAGGGGTTACTCCTCGCTATGCACTCAGAAATTGCTCCTGGAAGAGGATGCTCCATATCAGCCTGACTTGGATGAAGGAAATGCACAGAATCCAGAATCTTTACATACAGGAATCTGACACCAACAACAGCTAAAGTGTGGAAAAAACTTCACTGGGACCATGGAGACTAACTCAGGGGTTGGACAGACTAGTATGCCTGGAGCCCAGAGTCTGTCTTATGCCAATAAACTTCTGGGGTGAGGCCTTCTTGTAATCAGGCCAAGGATTTTTTTCCCGTTTTCCCCACATTTTGCTGGGCCTATGCAAACAAAGGCGATTGCCACTTTTACACCTTTACTACTGTATTTTTTTTTTAGTACATATCCTTTAAGGAAAAAAAAAACAGTTTAATCAACTTAAAAAAAAATAACTGTGGTAGAGTGCCTGTCTCGAATACAGGCCAGGAATGGGAAGGGGGGGGGGGATTTAGGGTGGGAATGTTGCACTGGTGAAGGGGGGTGTGCTGTTTGTGACTAAAACCCAACTATAATCATGTTTGTAATCATGGTGCTTAAATAAAAAATTAAAAAAAAAAAGAAATTGCTCCTGGCTTGGGGGGGCATATGGATGCTGGGGGATTGAACCACAGTCCATTCTAGACTAGCACTTGCAAGGCAGACACCTTACCTCTAGTGCCACCTCTCCAGCCCCGAAAGTTGAGATTTAAAGTGGTGGGTTAGGACTGAAATTCAGAGCCACGCTCTTAGTCAATGCCTTGTGCTCTGCACAGCATGTGCGTGTGTGTGTGTGTGCATGTGCATGCATGTATGTAAGTGTGCCTGTGTCATCTTGCATGAGGCAACAGGCAGCATAAAGGCAAACTGACTGTGGTGGGACTTCTCACAGCTGAGAAGTTATGTGGGGAGGAAACTCAAGGAGCCAAACACTCAGGTCCCTGTCCCAGACCAGCTTTGCTGCCTCCTCCCTGCAGCTAGTGACCTACCCTGAGTCTGGGGGAGGTCAGTCAGCAGCAGGGCCACAGCTATGTCCTCTCCTAGTCTCTTTCTCCTAGCCTCGATCAAGAAAGCTCAGTTCACTGCAGACAGCAGGGGCTGGGGCCCCAGAAGAGGGAAGACTGTGAAAATAGCTCCTCTGTGGAAGAAGGGCTGACACATCACTCCCATCGCTATTCCAAATGCAGGGAGTGAGAGAGACAGGAGCCACAGGGAATGAAAAGCTCAGGGAAATATGGGGAATGAGGAAAAGAAGAAAAGTGGGAGATGGACTGAGAGGTCTTGGAGAGTGGGCATCTGAGAGGTAACCTGTGGAGTGTGGGGCTAGATGGGAACCAAGGGAGCATGGCAAGAGGGAGGTAGCTGAGCAAGGAGTTGAATCCCTGGGGCTGTCAGGGGCAGGCTATGAGTCTTAGCCTAGGAGGTAAGGAGGTTTGGGACAGAAAGGTCAGGAGCTACAGTCAGGAGCTCTACTTTCATGGCCTTTATTGAGGGGGCTGGTGCTGGAGTGGGTGTGTGCCCTCCCTAGGCAGCTGGCCTGGTGTCCTGGAGTGGGGACAGGTGCCCTGACTCTTCATGCCCTCTGCCTGAAGATGGCCAGCTGGCCCATCCCCCAGTGCCAGTATCCGATTCCAGGCGATTCCCTGGGGGACCTTTGATCTGGAAAGAATGAAAGTGACCGATCTGGCAGCTGCCCAGGGTCCAGCCATGTCACTGAGACTTGGCCTGGGCTGCCCCTGCTGCCTTCCCGCCCAGAAGGCCATTGGGCACTAACTCCCTGTCCTCATTTCATTCCCTGATCCATCAAGAATTCCTACACATATTCATTTGAGCCTTTACTCATTTGTTCATTCATTCCTCAAGTTTGGTTGGTGGAGCAACTGGGGTGGGAAAGGCAGCAGGGCTAGAGAATCTGTGAGTGTGTGAGTCTTCCTGTCATGCTCTTTTAGGATCCCCTCACCCTGAAAAATGGGGTGTTTCAGAGACACATCCCAGAGAGCACTGTTTGCAAGAAACAAGAGGACAGAGACAGTAAAGATGAGGGGGTGGGGTGAGTTCCAGTAGGCAGATAGGGTGGGGAATGGAAAGGAGAGATGGCAGTCCTATCAATGTTGGCTTCCTGGAGGAAGTGGCATTTGAACTGGATTCTGAAGATCTGCAGAAGATGGGAGCTTGCCAGGCAGATTGCCAACTGGAAGGGAAGCTTTGGGCAGAGGGAGGGACCAAGACATACATGATGGCAGAGGGGCCTTGAATGGCCGTGGGAGGCAGGCCAATGTTAGTGAGGAACTCATGGTGAGTGGGATAGGTTTGTTCCAGCAGGTGCCCATGTGGACTGGGAGAGAAGGTGGCAGCCTGGTGAGTTTAGTGCTGGTCTTCAGATTCAGGTATTCCTAAGGAGGGCAGCTAGTATCCCTACATCACACCCACATCAACCCCAGTTAGTCTCCAATAGGCTTCAGAGGAAGACTAACTTGTCCAGGGTCTGTAAACCCCAGCCCCAGCCTAATGCCCCCAAGATGGGCCTGGCCTCCTCACACCCTGTTGGCTCTGAGTGATGAGGCCTTTTGCTGGGCTGAAAGCAGACACTGCTGGGCTGCAGCCCCTGGGGAAGGTCTGGTGAGCTGCAGCACTGGAGCTTGGCTCCTCTTATCCTGGAAGCCACTGAACTAGGCCCTATAAATAGCTGGGGAAGGAGGAAGGGCAGCTAGCCTGCCTGGGCTGGAGTGGTCTGGCCTTTGGTGGGAAATTGTCGGTGGAGGGACAGGAAAAAAGAACCCAGAATTTTAGGCCCGATGCCATGCCGCAACACATTAGGGTGCTGCCTCTTCTGAGTGTCTGGTCCTCAGGCTGTGGCAGAGAGGCACATGCAAGTAGGCCCTGTTGCTCTAAGAGGAGGCGCCTTCCTCCAGCCTTCCATCTTCAGCCCCTTTCCGGAGGTCCAAGGGTCAGGATATGAGCCAAGAGGCTTCCACCTGGCCTTGAGTGGCCGAGATACCATGTCTCCAGTCCCTGATGGCCCAGGACAAGTCATGGCCAGGTGCTTACTTGACCAGGACCTCTATCTCCATCTCTGCAATGAGTGCCTGGTGGGGTGAGGTGTTGGAGTGGGTCCATGGAGACACAGCCAGTGCTCAAGGGACTGGACCGGAGAGGGAGGATCCTAGCAATGGAAAATGTGAGTTCAGTGGCCTTATCTGGGCTGGAAACAGCTGCCCCCACTCCACACCCTCCACAGCCCCCGCCTCTGTGAGGAGACGGTAAGCCCCTCCGCTTGGGGATCTGTGATGTTTGTTCTCTGCAAAGCTGGAGCCATGACCCAGGCTTGTGGGAAGTTAGTTCCTTGTTTACTAGGACCAAGAGGGGTGGTGTAACCCAGGTGACCCAAAGCTCTGCTCTCTGTACCCCTCCCCAAATCAGATAGCTCAGAAGACTTTTGAAATTTTTAAATTTATTTGGGGGGGGGGCACATTTGGTTGTGCTCAGAGTTTACTCCAGGATCTGCTCTCAGGGATCACTCCTGGCAGTCTTGGGGATCAAACCTGGGTCTGCTGCATGCCAGGCCAGTGCCTACCCACTATACTATCTCTCTAGCCCAGCTCAGCAAACTTCAAATGAAAGAATCTAAGGATTAGTCCCACATACCAGAAGAGTCTTTTGTGCTCATGTGTGTAGTAATGTGGATTCAACCCAGGATCTCCCACATGTGAGACATGTCCTTTAGCACCAAGTCATCTTCCCTGGCCTGATCTGTGCCTTCTACAGAGGGATTTTTCCCAACATGATATGGGACCTGGGTGCCTACTAATGTGCACATAGGCTGCAGGCCAGGCATATGTTCTGAGTGTGCAGGTGCTTTACATGTCATAGCTTTCATATCTGTTCCCATCCCAGAAGCAAGCACATCAAGCACATAGACACTTACACACATGTACTCACACATGTCCTCACATATATGTGTGCCCTGCACAGTGCTCCCTGGGATGGAGATGATGTTTCACAGGGGGGTTGGTAAAGGGAATATGAATGACCCAGGAGGTAGGAGTCTCTTCCCAACCCTCAGGAACAATGAGGCCTGGGACAACTCCCAGGCAGGAAGAACTGAGGGTGGGGTGGAGGAGGGTGCAGAGCCCTCTGCTTCTCTCCTGAGTCCTAGACATGAGGCTCCAATGCAGCAACACCCCTTTCCACTGGTGGCTTCCGCTTCTCCAGTCTCCACCGTGACTCCTGCCTCCTTTTGGCTCCTGAATGCAGCAACCTGGCAGGAAAAGATAAATACTAACTCTGTGACCCACCCCTGTGGGTCTCATAACACGGCAACAGTTTCTAGGAACAAAACTAGGTTTTAGAAGATGAGTGGGGAAGCAGGGAATGGGATGTTTGCAGAGTGAGGGGTCTAGTACCAATGTGACTTTTCCTTGGGGTCCTGTTTAGTTTTTTTCCATTGGGATGTTTATGAGAAGTGGGTCTGGCTGCATTTATGGGCCTTCCAAACCACCAACTTGCACCCCAGTCCCGGGAGCTGGCCCAGGAGAGGTTGCCTGGAGGGTCTGCCTGGTCCCTGACATGCTAGTCTGAACTCTATCTGGAAAGGGCTGGGAGGGAGTCTCAGGGCAAAGGCTGGTGTGTGCTGCCTTCATGATGAAGCCTGTGTGCTTAAAGCAGGCCCTCACAGACACCATCCCATCTAAGGAATCCTCTCTGTGGGCTCAGGGACTGCTATCTCATAGCCTCAAGACCCCAGGCTAGCATTTGGGAGCCATCCTTGACTTCTCTCCTCCAGTTTCTCTTTATATTGAGGACCAGCAGCCAGGCTGAGCCCCCTTGCTGAGTACTGCCATCACTCAGAGTTGACTAAGCAAGATCTAAAGCCAGTCATTCCAGCTGTGGGGAAGATGAACAGCTGACACAGCATGGATCTCTGGTGAAGGGGTCCAGGCCTGTGTGCAGTTGCTGTATTCAGCACACCAGGGACAGAGGGATAGGGTATAGACAGAGCTACAGATCTTTGGGGGGGAAGGAGCCATTCCACATGTTCCCTTCAGCCTCTCCCTTGAACATCACTCCAACTAGTATTCTCAACCCCAAGGCATAAGGCTGGCAGCAGGGGGATGAACCCAGGGGACTCTCAAAAGAGCAGGATGCGGCTGGAGATGTGAGATATCAGCGTGGTCTAATGCCCAGAAAGGGACTAAGGTGAAAGAGGACAGGCTCTGGAGCCCCAGGAACAAGGGGCTGATCATTCAAAGGATGATAATTAGGGAGGATGTGGACCGAGTGAATCCGGAAAGGGGAGGAGAGAGCAAGGGGATACACTGCTGGAGGGCCTCCTCTGTGCTGTCTATAGGAGCTTTCAGGGCAGCAGTGATGTGTTATCTGGACTTAGCTGTTTCCTGGAAAGAGTGCTAGGACCTGTACAGAGGGGAAAAGGATCCCAAATCTCAGTCAGGGCCCTGAGTTTCTTCCTATGTCTGCAGCAGAGCTGTGGGACCTAAGACCAGCTTCTGGCACTTTCTGGGCCACAGTTTTCCTATATTGGGATCAGGCCTTTACCTTCCTGGCCTGGCAAGAAAGCACTTTGTTAATGTGAGTTGGTAGATAGAGGATCCAGAAGACTTGGAATCCAGAACTAGCACAGAGCAGGGGATTTGCTGGCAGAGGAGGGGTCAGAGCCAGGCCAGGAGGAACTGGGAGGGTGGGAGTCAGAGCCCAGCACGGTAGGCACCTCCTCCTCTACTGACTGACCTCAGGGCTGGTGAATGTGGAGGGAGTTTGCTGCCTCATCAACCCTCTCCTCCCTCCCTTCCCTGGAGCTGGGCAGGAGCTGGGTCTTTAGGAGGAGTGGCTTGGGGGAGGGGGGTTGCTGGAGTCCCAGGGCCTGGAGCACTGGCAGCCACCCCACCACCCACCAGTCCTGGATACTATCAGTTCTTCCTGTCCTGCTTCCCCTCTACCCCTTGTTCCCACTTCCACTCCCTTTGCACCCTTGGTCTCCACTGCCTTGAACCCAAGTGCCTCCCAAGAGCTGAGGGGTGAGAAACCAAGGGGTCCAGCTGTTTCTGGCGCAGTCAGACTCCCCAGAAGTCCCAAGGAGCCGCACCCAAATATTCACATGGGACATCTAGAGTGACTGCTTAAGTGAGGATGGAGCCTAGAGGGCAGTCTCTGATTAGGGTCCCCATCCCAGAAAACAAATATGGACCCCTGAGGCACCTTCACCCCCAGCCCATGCCGTACCTTCCCAAATCTGCCAGACCAGTCATGTGCCCATGTATATAGCAGCTGAAAGAGGGGGCTTGGACCTCCTGGCTCCCTCCCCCAGACCTGTGGGATGGGGCTGTGAGTGCAGAAGTAAGAGGCAGCATCTCCCCTCCACCAAAGATTCTACCCAGAGAAAGAATGGAGTGGTTTGGCTTCTCTCTCTCTCTCTCTCTCTCTCTCTCTCTCTCTCTCTCTCTCTCTCTCTCTCTCTCTCTCTCTCTCTCTCTCTCTCTCTCTCTCTCTCTCTCTCTCTCTCTCTCTCTCTCTCTCTCTCTCTCTCTCTCTCTCTCTCTCTCCCTCCCTCTCTCCCCCCCCCTCTCTCTCCTCTCACCACATGCACATGTAACATGCCTTTTGGCACTTGGCTTTCTCATGGGATAATTGCTGGAAGGCTCCGTGGATTAGGTAACCAGTGTTCCTTCCTGTCCCTGTGAAGGGGGAGGTAAGGGGGCACTCAGTGCTCAGCTCAGCATCTGTTAGTCTGCCTCCTCCTTTGAGGCAAGGCAGGCAAGTCCAGAAGGTCTGTGGCGCCAACATTTTTGGAAGCTGAATGGGTTAGGAGTGGGCCTTTCTCACTTCTTGTTCCTGGTAGGCCAGGCCTGGGAAAAAGAAAGCTAATCAGGAAAACTGTTTTCTTTCTTTTTTTTTTTTTTAATTTTTCCTTGCACAAAGAACGGCATGTTCCCATTTTTAACTTTAAATTGTATTTACCACGTGCACAGAAGTTAGTGTGTAACATCTTTTACCATTTCTCTTAAGGGTTTTTCTTTTTCTTTTTTTTTTTTGGTCACACCCAGCTATGCTCAGGGGTTACTCCTGGCTCTATGCTCAGAAATTGGCAGGCTCGGGAAACCATATGGGATGCCGGGATTCGAACCACCATCCTTCTGCATGCCAGGCAAACGCACTACCTCCATGCTATCTCAGGCCCCAGTTTTTCTTTTTATCCTAGCATCTCCAGGCGATCTCTGTTTCTATTCTTCCCCTTTCTGGGATGGGGAGGCAGGACTCAGGTGTGAAAGGAGCTTTCAGAGGAAGAGAGGTGGATGGTCTGGCCTTTGGAGTAAGAAAAGCCAGGCCTGGAACCCTGAGACAAGTGGGGGTGACTCAGGATTTAGAGATCCATTCCTGGGCTCACCCTTCCTCTGTACTACCGTACAACCACAGTGACCTCTCCTGCCTAGTCCAGGGCAGGAGGGGCCAGGGAGGGAGCAGATATAGGGCTGAGACGGGTGGGGGCCTCGACACCGGTCTGATCTGACCTCCTTCCTTTTTGGTTCTTGCAACAGGTGCAAGGCAGTCGGGTCAGAGGCCCCCAGGCGAGCGAGCTTGGGAGCATGAGACCTATGCTCACAACGCAGAACAGGCAGGGAGGGATTCAGGCGCTTGCTCTGCGGACAGCCACCACCATTGCAGGGGATCAGGATCCCAGGTGAGCCCCCACTCCCGGCACGAGTGAGAGCCCGAGAGAAAGCACAACTCTCGGCTGGGGTTTCTCAAAGGGACGTCTACGTGGTGGGGAGACCCGGGGGCTCCAGACTGTCTTAGAGTGTTGTGTATTTGTTGTAATATTGTTTTTGCCTGTCATCCCATCTGGATCTTCCAGGTGGGGTTGATTAAGGAAAGAAATAAATAGCTTGTTGGGGAGGCATAGGGGGCTCTTTTGCCAGAACTGACGGCTTGTTCGGTTTGCTTTTTAGAGCTGGCTGCAATTGACAAAAGACTCCTTTTGCTGAATCTGTGGTCCCCTAATCTTTTGCATTCGTTGATTATTTACTCCGGATATTATTATCAAAGTCTCCCCCAAAAGGGGGGACGGAAGAATGGGATTCAATTTATCTTTCTGGGAGTCATTCTTAGACTTGGAGACCATCAACAAGCGGTTTGACCTCCCCCCACACTTGGCGCCCGGAACAGGTGAATCTGGACCCTCTGGAACTGTAAGTGACATGTTTTATTGGAAATTACCTCTGGAGGTCCTTGGCTGGTTATTATGGATACTCATGCTCACTATGCCATCTGTTATTAAATACATCTGTTCGGCATTACTCAAGTGCATTACTCTGCTTGGATATCAAGCCACTTGGTTTGATACTAGTAAATATCATTGTCGTTGGATGGTTGCTGCTTACAATTCAATCGAAAATTTCTACTCCAATATTTGCATTACTTGAGTGGTCTCCATTAGTCATAGTTTGTGGAATTTCTGTGTTGGCTAATATGACTATCATATGCATAGGCATTGGCTGGTGGTTAGGAAATAGACAATGTGGAAATTGTAAAGTGATGACCAGTATGGACAATAAAAAAATTTTTCCTACGAAAATTCAGACTAAGATACAGGCTGATAAATCTAACACTGGCAGCAAAAGTATAGGTATTTTTGCCGGTAAAAAATCAACTCGGACACGTAATTTAGATACTCATAATTCAAATAAAGATCTTGACACTGATGATCAGCCTCCAGTGCTAAGTCCACAAGGGAGTCCTGATTCTGTTCACAGTATGGACTCACATGTTAGTGCCAACTCAGACAATGAACCACATTCTAGTATTCCACACCTCAGGCATCAGAGTCCTGTGCAAGGTACTTCTGCTAATCCGGCCTCAACTCCATTTCAAACAGTATATGTTTCAAATTATGAACCTCTTGAAATGGAGGATGTGGAACGGTTTAAGAAAGCATGTAAAGAATTTGGGGCTACCTCTCCATATTGTCAGGAGGTACTAAGCATGTGGTGTCGAAAATCAATTTGGACTCTGCATGACTTTAAAAAACTTACTGAAATATGCCTGCCATCTAAACAGCAAACTGAATGGGAAATGTTATATGCAGAGGGTGTGAAATCCAAACTATATAGTCCAGATGGAACCAAAAAACGAGTGACAGGGGTTAATCTCTCATATGAATTATTAATGGGAGAAAATCAATATTCAGATATACAGACACAAGCAGCTTTACCATAGGAAATCTCAAAAATAATTAAAGACATTGCATTATCTGCATGGGAAAGAATTGATACTAACAGTACGGGTGAGGGAACCTTTTTAAGAATCATCCAAGGTCCCCAAGAGCCTTATGTAGAATTTGTGGCTAAACTCAAGGATGCTTTAAAAATACAAGTTAAAAATGATGAGGTGAGGAAATTTCTAGAAAAATGTTTGGCTTATCATAATGCTAATTCAGCTTGCAAATTGGTATTGGCTCTGTTGCAGGAAAAAGCTGATTTAAATGAATTTTCATATGCATGTAGGAATGTTTATGATATACCCCATTCATTAGCAAATTCAGATCAGGTGCAAACCTTTGCAATTACTAAAGGAAATATACCTCTTTACCAAAGGGGACAAAAACTTACCCGAAAACCAGGTCTCTGCCCAAAATGTAATAAGGGTTACCACTGGGCGAAAGACTGTAGATCTGGAAAACCCTCTAATAATAACATAGGAAGAGGTTTTAATACAAACCCTAGGAGACAATTTGCCTGTTACCATTGTGGAAAACAAGGGCATATTAAAAGGAATTGCCGTCTTTTGTTAAATTCAGTTCCTCCAGGATCTACAATTAAAAAACAGGGAAATGCCTACAGGGCCAATCCCCAGGCCCTTACAAATCAGGGGCAAAGTCATCAAACCATAATTCTCCCCAGCCCAGCCCAAGAAGATTAATCTCAATTAATGAATTAACACATGCCACAGTGGGCAGTGCTGGGCTTGATATAACTTGCCCAGTGGACATTACAATTTACCCAGGAGAATGCCCTTATATGTTACACACAGGCATAGTGGGACCACCACCCCCAGATACAATGGGTTTGATTCTGGGCAGAAGTTCCCTTAATGTAAAAGGTATATCAGTAGCCACAGGTGTTATTGATTCAGATTCAAAGGGAGAAATTATTGTAGTTATCAATGTGCCAGTTACTTGGACTTTCAAAAAAGGAGAGACGATTGCCCAAATAGTAATAATACCTTATGTTAAATTTGGGACTTCAGATAAGATAAGAACTGGAGGTTTTGGAAGCACAGATCCAGGGGCTGCCAAAAACCCATTAGTGGCTCTGATTACTAAATGTAAAGATGAAAATCCAATGATTAAACTTAATATAGAAGGGCAATTCTTCAATGGCATTATAGACACAGGTGCTCAGGTCACTGTAATTTCTGATAAAGAATAGCCAAAAAATTGGTCTCTGCAAGAAATTCCATATTCGTTAAAAGAAATAGGAGGCCTGAGTTCTTGTTTGTTAAGCACAAGAACCATGGTATTTTATGGCCCAGAAAATCAAAAGGCTATAATCAGACCTCATGTGGGCCCATTCTCACCATCCCTGTGGGGCCTTGATTTGCATAAACAATGGAAGGCAGAATTCCATATTCCATTAGCTCAAGGTGAGCCTGAACCTTCTCCTGAATTAAAAACCCAAAATTTTTGGTAGGGTCCACTGCCAGAAAAACCCCAGCACCAATAAAAATAAAATGGAAATCTGATGAACCAATTTGGATAGGCCAGTGGCCCCTTAAAACTGATAAATTAAAGGTGCTGACAGAATTAGTGGAAGAACAGCTAAAATTAGGACATATTGAGCCTTCGTTTTCTCAATGGAATTCACCTGTATTTACCATAAAAAAGAAATCTGGTAAATGGAGATTGTTAATGGATCTGAGAGCTGTGAATTTATCTATGGTACCTATGGGAAAATTACAGACAGGTTTACCATCACCTGTAGTAACCCCTAAGGAATGGCCACTAATTATAATTGATTTAAAAGACAGATTCTATCATATTCCTATTCACCCAGATGATAAACACCGTTTTGCATTCTCAGTTCCTTCTATTAATAATACTCACCCTTGCAGGCATTTTCAATGGACTGTTCTCCCTCAGGGCATGCTAAATTCACCAACTATGTGTCAATATTTTGTGGACAAAATTTTGAGCCCTGCTCGTGAAAGATTTCCCCAAGCTATAATTTATCATTACACCTATGATATTTTAATTACAATGAATAATGAAACAATTTTACAGAAATTATATGCTTATGTGATTAATTGTTTGCAAATGGCAGGACTGAAAATAGCTTTAGAAAAAATACAGACCATGCCACCATATCAATACTTGGGCTTTATTTTGGACAGAACATCAATACATCCTCAAAAAATTTCCATAAAAAAAGAGAACCTTAAAACGCTTAATAACTTTCAGAAACTTTTGGGTGATGTAAATTGGCTCCGCCCAGTGCTAGGAATCTCAAATGCAGAGCTGTTTAATCTGTTTAAAACTTTGAAAGGCAGGGGCCAGGCGGTGGCGCTGGAGGTAAGGTGCCTGCGCTAGCCTAGGACGGACCACGGTTAGATCCCCCGGCGTCCCATATGGTCCCCCAAGAAGCCAGGAGCAACTTCTGAGCGCATAGCCAGGAGTAACCCCTGAGCATCACAGGGTGTGGCCCAAAAACCAAAAAAAAAAAAAAAAAAAAACTTTGAAAGGCAGGGCCCGGAGAGATGGCACAGCGGCGTTTGCCTTGCAAGCAGCCCATCCAGGACCAAAGGTGGTTGGTTCAAATCCCGGTGTCCCATATGGTCCCCCGTGCCTGCCAGGAGCTATTTCTGAGCAAACAGCCAGGAGTAACCCCTGAGCACAGCCGGGTGTGGCCCAAAAACCAAAAAAAAAAAAAACAAAAACAAAAACAAAAAAAAAAACTTTGAAAGGTAATCCTGCATTAGATAGTCCCAGAAATTTAACACAAGCTGCTAAAAATGAATCGGACATTTTCTTGAACAAACTGCAAAAATCATTTCTCTTAAGATTTATCCCTGGAGAGAAGGTATTTTTATTAATTTTTCCTACAAAAGAAACACCTACTGCGGCTTTAATGCAACAGGCTGGTCCTTTGGAATGGGTGTATTTACATAACAAACAGCCTCAGTCTGTGATATCTTACCTTCAACTAATCTCAGAATTGATTATCAAAGCAAGACTTAGATCAATATCTTTGTTAGGTTTTGATCCAGATATAATAGTATTGCCAATACCAAAAAAGGAAATTGAGTTAATATTGCCTCTTAATGAATCTCTACAAAGGGCTCTCTCAGATTTTACAGGAGAGATTTCTTCTCATTATCCAAAAGGAAAGACCTGGGACTTTTTGAAAAAGACTCAGTTTGTTATCTCTTCAATTGTGAGGGATTCTCCTATTCCCAATGCAAAAGTTTTTTATGTAGATGGATTAAGTGGGGGACGGGGCGGAATAACCGGAGAAAACATGAATATAACGATAGAAACCAAATATAAGTCTGCACAGAAAGTTGAATTAGCAACGTTAATTTATCTATTAGAAAATGTATCTGAAGCCATGAATGTCGTTTCTGATTCTTTATATGTTGTAAATTTATGCCCGGTGATAGCCACTGCCTCCCTCAATTCTCATAGTCCTATTATACAGAATTTATTAAAAAAAGTTACAACACATTATTCAAAAAAGAACTGAACCTATCTTCATCACACATATTAGAGCTCATTCAGGCCTTCCAGGGCCAATGGCTCAAGGAAATAAAACTGCTGATTTGTTGGCAATGCCTATATTTAAATCACCTGTAGAGGAACATTCAGCCTTACACACAAATGCTTGTCGTTTACATGTAAATTATCAAATTCCATGGAGGCAAGCGAGAGAAATTATAAAAAGATGTAACATATGTGCCCCACTAGCACAAAAGACTCATATAGCAGGAGCAAATCCAAGAGGCTTGCAGTCTAACGAATTGTGGCAAATGGATGTAACTCAAACAGACTTATTTCCCAAAAAACCATACCTTCATGTGGTAGTGGATACATATTCTCGATTTATTTGGGCAATTCCTATGTCTTCCCAAAAATCTAAGGCAGTTTGCAGTTTTCTTTTACAATGTTTTTCTGTTATGGGTATTCCGTATTCTATTAAGACTGATAATGGACCCTCTTATATAAGTAAAACTTTTGAATTTTTTTATAATGAATGGCAGATAAAACATCTTAAAGGAATTCCCCACAATTGTCAAGGACAGGCAATTGTGGAAAGAGCCCATAGAACTCTGAAAACTCAATTGCGAAAGAATAAAAAAAGAGGTTTAATGCCAACGGAGCTGTTATCTTTGACTCTCATTACATTAAATTATCTAAATTTACCTCAGGGAGAGAGCTATACAGCAGGGGAAAAACATTTTAAAGAAGATAATCAGTGGGGCCGGAGAGATAGCATGGAGGTAAGGCGTTTGCCTTTCATGCAGGAGGTCATCTGTTCGAATCCCGGCGTCCCATATGGTTCCCCGTGCCTGCCAGGAACAATTTCTGAGCCTGGAGCCAGGAATAACCCCTGAGCACTGCCGGGTGTGACCCAAAAACCACAAAAAAAAAAAAAAAAAAAAAAAAGAAAAAAAAAAGAAGATAATCAGAGACAAGAAACAACAAATATTCCAATTTGGATAAAAGAGGATAAAAAATGGATTGCTGGTTATCTCCTCTTGAGAGGGAGGGGTTATGCTTACGTTTCTACAAATGACAACCCTCCTAAGAAATTTTGGGTCCCCTTGCATCTTGTTAGAAATCGGACTGGCGCTGATGATCAAGGTCAGGTTGCTGGGACTATAGATTCCTCCCCACATCAAGTACAGAGTGCTCAAGATATTGACAGTTGTGGTGCTGCTGAGGTGACTGGGAAAGTAAGTGAGGGATTAACTTTCATACCTCATATTTTCAGTGAATCTGACAAAAGTGAAAAATCCTTACAGTCTGGACTACAAATAGAAAAACAGAAACCTGTTTTCACTGGATTACAAAATTTGGGTAACTCATGTTACATTAATTCAATATTGCAATGCTTGTATAATATTACAGACTTGACTCAGTATTTTTATCAAGATCATTATAAAAAAGATATTAACAGAGAAAATCCAAAGGGACATAAAGGTAAATTAGCAGATGAATTTGGTCATCTTATCAAAATCATGGGAAATGGATGCCATAAATATTTCAATCCTGAAAGTTTCAAAGCAACAATAAGTTTACTCAATGACCAATTTGCTGGACACAACCAACAGGATCCTCACGAATTATTATTGTTTCTTATAGAAGGCCTACATCAAGATTTGCTTAAAAATTCAATAACAGATGAAACTGTACTCTTTATAGACAATGATAAATATGAACAATTTAGAGCTTGCAAATCTATTATCTATGAAACCTTTCAAAGACAGTTTAAATCTATACTACAGTGTCTTACATGTTACCAAAAGTCTGAGGTTTATGAAACATTTGTTCAGTTGTCCCTGGCTGTCAAGTCTGCAGATAAATGTACTTTACAGGAATGCCTTGTTGAATTTTTTAAAGAAGAAGATTTGAGAGATAACAATAGAATTCACTGTAATAATTGCAACACTAAAAGAAATTTTTCAAAGAAAACATATTTATGGAAAATACCTCCCGTATTGATAATTCATTTGAAACGTTTTGCTTTTGATGGAAAACAGATTAAAAAATTATACACTTATGTGGATTTTCCTTTGGAAGACCTCAATTTAGCAGAATTCACTCAAGAAGATAATAACAAGATTGAAAAATATAATTTATCATCAGTATCAAATCATTTTGGTCAAATTCATTATGGACATTGTACTTCATATTGTAAAATTGCCACAGAACAGTATTGGATCAATTTTGATGATAAGAAGATCAAGAAAATCCCTATTGCATCGGTAAAATCTACAGCAGCATATATCTTGTTTTATATTTCTCAGAGATCTACTATGAATACTTAATGATCATTTCCTTTATTTGTCGATTATCATTGATGTTTTACTGGTCATTTTTTAGGTATGAGTCCTCAATAGGAATGAATACGATGAATCCCCATTGTGGTTGTTTGTTTGATGTATTTATGCCTTAAGTTCAGTATTGTTTTAGGTTACTATTAATTAGAAGATTTTGCAATATATTGATGTTACTTAAGACCTATATGAAAGAAAGATTCTTTTTTCTTTTTTTTGTTTTTGTTTTTGTTTTTGGGTCACACCTGGCGTTGCTTAGGGGTTACTCCTAGCTGTCTGCTCAGAAATAGCTCCTGGCAGGCATGGGGGACCATATGAAACACTGGGATTCGAACCAACCACCTTTGGTCCTGGATCGGCTGCTTGCAAGGCAAACGCCGCTGTGCTAGCTCTCTGGGCCCGAAAGAAAGATTCTTAATCATGTTAATGTTGCCTTATGATTGTGTATCGATATATGTTCATTTGGCAACTTTTGACTTTTCATTGTAACATCAATGTTTTATTGCTCTCAACATAGATTTTGAGATGGAGGTATAATCATAGTTTTGATATAACCATAATTTTGTATAGTATGTATTTGCATGTTTATCGGTTTTGTAATTTTTGTTTATGGTTTTCTTTCCTGACACTTTATCCCTTAATTTATTATTTCTCACAATTCCCCTTTTCTTCCTAGTTCTTAACGTTTTATTTGTAGGAATCTCATCACAATTGCAAGCCTCCTGATATCGAACTGAGGAATACACCATTAACTGTTCCAGTACTGTGTCGCATATCAAAGACAACTTGTCTTTCCTGATTCATCAAATGTCTTTGGTCGGACTTTTAGGAGTTCTATACTCCCTATCTTTTTAGTGTAAATTTCGACTTGGTAAAAATTTTTAGCTTTTGTATTTGTATTTTTTATGATTAGAATCCTTTAAAGTATATTTAATTCTGTATTTTTGTGATTATTGTAATTAATGTTTTTAATTAATTGTAATTAGTGTTTTTAATCTTATAAAATTGATGTTATATTTCATTAAAGTTTTGCTTTTGTAACTATGTGTTTGGGGTTAGATAGTGTTATATTATTATTATTGTTATTGTATTGTACACTATTATTGTTTACAAAAGTGGGGGAATTGTTGTGTATTTGTTGCAATATTGTTTTTGCCTGTCATCTTCCAGGTGGGGGTGATTAAGGAAAGAAATAAATAGCTTGTTGGGGAGGCATAGGGTGCTCTTTTGCCAGAACTGACGGCTTGTTCGGTTTGCTTTTTAGAGCTGGCTGCAACTGACAAGACTCCTTTTGCTGAATCTGTGGTCCCCTAATCTTTTGCATTCGTTGATTATTTACTCCGGATATTATTATCAAAGTCTCCCCCAAAAGGGGGGACAGAAGAATGGAATTCATTTTATCTTTCTGGGAGTCATTCTTAGACTTGGAGACCATCAACAAGGGGTTTGACCTCCCCCCACATTAGAGGTCTTGCAACCCCTCCCCAGGCCGTGGGTTCCTATTGGGGGGATCTGGAGTGGGGGCTGGACACTGGGGCTGCGGCTCCGCAGAGGGAAGGCGAGGCGGGACAAGTCCTCCTCCGGGCGTCCTGGGGGCCGGCCGCCCAGGGTCTCCAGAGGGCCGGGGCGCCCCGAGTTCCCACCAGGACCCGCCCCACGGACCCGCCTCCACGCCGCCTCCAGTCAGTCCCCAGCTCTCCCGGGGCAGATCCCGCCCCTCGCCCGCCCTCCGGCGAGCCGTGCCCGGGGCGGCCAGTCCGGACCTGGCGCCGGGAGCTCCGCTGCTCCGCTACTTCGCTGCTCTGCTCGCCCGCCCGTCCGTCCCGTCCTCGCCCGCCTCGCCTCGCCATGGAGCCCGGCCCCGACGCCGAGGAGGCGAGCTCGCTGGGCCGCTACGAAGCGGCGCTGGCGGGCGCGGTGCGCGCCTTGCAGGAGGACATGCAGGGGCTGCAGCGCGGCGTGGAGCGGCGCGTGGCCGAGGCGCTGCGCCTCGCGGGCCCGCTGGCGCGCACCGTGGCCGAGCTGCAGCGCGACAACCAGCGGCTGCAGACGCAGCTCGACCGCCTCTCGCGCCAGGTGGAGGCGCTGGGCCTGGCGGCCGGGCTGTCCCCCGCGGCCGGCTCCCCGCAAACGCCCAGCCCCCCGCCTGCGCCCCGCGCCCCCGACCACGCGCCCCGCCTGGGCACCGCGCGCTTCGCCAGCCACGCCACCTTCTCGCTGTCGGGCCGCGGCCAGGTGAGCCTCGAGTGCGGCGCGGGGCGCGGGGGAGCGCGCCTGGGAGTGGGGGAGCCCGCCGCCTCCTCTCTGTCCGGACTGCCTGCACCCCTCCAGGCTTTCTCCCCAACCAGCGGACCCGGGACTTGGGGGCCTGCGATCGCTCTGGACAAGGCCCGACAAGCGTGGGGACAGCCGACCCTCTGCACCTGCCTTCCCCCGTCCCTTCTCTGCACCGTGGCCCTGCTGTCTCCCCGTCCCGTCGGCCTTGCGTTCTGTTCCGGGGATCTTGCTGGAGTGTTGGAATGATCCACACCCCCTAACTGCCCCCTCCACCAATTGCCCCTTCTGTGAGCCTGATGACTCCTAGTTATTTGTTAACTCTCAGAACTCCAGCAACTGAGCACAGCAGGACGTAGAGAGGGTCCCAGACTTCTGGGGATGCAGCCTGCAGACCCCTGGAGAACTCACAGGAATAAAATCCCCCAAGGGGAAGGGGAAGACTGGGGAAGTCAGCCTAGAGCAGATTCTAGGATCTTGGAACTCTGAATGGCCATGGCTCACAGTGCAGGGAGGCGGTGGGTGGGGGGGAGCTGGGCCTCACGGTGGGATATTCCACCCTGCTCTGGCATGTGCTTCCGGGGTTATCGCTGCACCTGCACCCCTCTATTCAAGTCAACTTGAAGTCAACTCCCAGGGGCCCAGGAAGAGGGGGTGCTTAGGGTCAGCTCTCGGCCCTGCTGGGAGGGCTTTGCTAAAGTGGGAGGTGTCCATGGACAGAGAAGGGCCAGTCAGCGCGTATGCTCTGCTCCCAGCCCCGCAGCCCTTTCCCACTGGGCAGGCTTTGTCCTGGAGCCTGGGCTGGTGCTCAGCTCCCCTGGCTCCTGTGGGGATGGGGTGGATGGAGCAGCTACAGAAAGAAAAGCTCAGGGACTCAAAGGCCAGGGGAGTGGGAGGAGAAAGCTGTGAGGGCCCCTGGATGGCTAGGCCAGGCTGGGGAAGAGGTCTTTGTTCCCTGGGTCCTTAAAGGAGGTGCTGCTAGACTTCCAGCCCCACCCCTGCATGAGTCCATGGAAGTCACGGTGCACCCAGTTCTGCCCTCCAAGCATGACATGCTACCATGTCTGTGGTGTACAATCACCCCCAAGAGCTCACACATGCCAAATCAACTGTGTCATCAGTTGCTTCTGATTTGAACACACATTTGCTACTTCTCTGTTCCTGGAAGCAGCTGTCCCAAGTTTTAAGAAAAATAATCTGAGTCATCTGTATATGAATATGGAAAGTCTGAGCACGCTCGCACACACACACACACACACACAGACACACACACACACACTCTCACACTCACACTCACTCTCTAGTGTGACCCAAGAGACTCTGCAATTACTTTTTGGGAAACAAATTTTCATCTGGGATGGACTATCCCAAATGAAAGTCCTGTTGATTGTGGGGTTGAGGATGGTATTGGGGGGACAGGGGGCTCCTTTTTCCCAGCAAGCTTCCTAGAAGATGATGGCATGTTGGAAGGTGGCTGGAAACTGGGTGACTTAATGTGATGGCTGGAGGAGAGAGGGGGCACTGAGGTGGAGCCCCTGTGTGTGGTTGGGCAGCATTGTCCCCTGGTGTGGACATGTATGGATGTGAACGGGGCCCCCATGTGTGAGTGGGAAGCTGCAGCAACTAGGCTGTTGCCTGCCAGCTGGGTTATGCTGACAATGTGTGTCTTTGGGACGTCCTGGTGAAGATGTCCCAGGGGGATGGAGCTTTTTATCAGGTGCTCTGAGTTTAGGGAGAAGGCAGGTTGGAGCAGGCAAGATCTTCAGAGTGATTGTTCAGAAGAAGGCCAAGCAGAAGGCGCCTGGACAGCCCACTCTGAGAGATTAAGAAGGGGAGGGGGTCGCTTTTGGAAGGAGAGGTTTGGGATATTGTAGTTGCGTGGGTTTGGGAATTGAGGCACAATTGGGGAGCAGGTTGTGGACTTTTGCCAGTCGTGCAGTAAAGCAAGAGGAGGAGCAAGTCTCTGAGCTGCTGCTGGAGAGTGGTCAGGGTCTGGGGTGGAACGTATTCAGAGGCTCTGCAACTCTCTGGGCCTGAACCCCAGCCTCCCACTGTCAATACTTCTCTTGCAGCCTACCTCTCAGAACCCCATCATGGGATCTCAGCTAGCTTCTGGCTTGAGCGGGCTGTGTGGGGCCATTGGGACCTGTCCCTGTGAGGTTTGGTCCTGGAAAGCGAAGCTGGTTTTAGGTGAGCCTGCTCAGGTGCTGCTGAGTGCTGCCTCTCCTGCTCCTGTGTGTGTGCTGTGGGGATCCCCATACTCGGCAGTGCACAGGGGTTACTCCTGGCTTTAAACTCAGAAATCGCTCCTGGTAGGCTCAGGGGACCTTATGGGATGCTTGGGATTGAACCGAGGTCTGTCCTGGATTGGCCGTGTGCAAGGCAAATGTCCTACTGTTGTGCTGTCACTCTGGCCCCTTAATGTGTCTTGAGCCCAGTGTTTCCAAGTGCCCAAACTAGGTAGTAATCAGCCAAGGAGGCACCGAGAAGAGGGAGAGGATGGGATGTTGGGATGGGAATAATCAGGCAGGACTTCCTAAAGGACGCCATATTCACTAGAGCAGATAGGACCTGCTTGGCAGGCATTGATGGTGAGGTTTTGGGGTCTTCTGCTTCCAGCTCCACAGTTTCTCTGTGGCTAAAACAGTGGTGTTCAACCTTTTTATACTTGTGAACCAGTGCTAGTCTGTGGACAGGTGACTATAAACCACTGACCTAAATCCTGGGGAGTGGTACATCTGGGCTTAGTGACTGAGGGTGTCAAAGCTGACATGAGTCCTAGCGGGTCTATGAATTGGGGTCCGTGGAAAAGGGCAGCAGCCAAGAGGCTAGGCTGGCCCTGCAAGTTGGGCTCAATTATTCCCTGGAAGTGTTCTCAGTTGAGCTAGAGCCACTGGGTCCCCATGGCCGAAGCCGTGGAATCCCTCCAGGGCGGCTGCCAGGTCTGCCACGGGTCCAGGCCGGCCCTGAGAGAAACCAGACCTGCTTTATCTGCCTCCCTCTCCCAGACACAGTGCACGATAAGAGTCAAGCTCTAAGGAGCATTTTGAGTCCTTTAAGCCATGGTGCCAGGCGGCATGTCCTTTTCAGGATGGGGGGCAGGGGTGACTGCCTGTGGGTTATGGAGCATCTTTGGGGGGTAAGCAACACCCTGGAATATTCCTGCTTCATCGAATTGCTCAGAAACTTCCCTCAGGAGACGGTTCCTGAAAGCAGGCTTATCTCATCCTGGCCTTGTCTCCCTGAGCGTTCCCAGTCCTAGGAGCTCCCTTATTAAAACAAAGCCCAGACAGGGCTCCTGGGGTGCTGGAGCCAACAGGCCCAGCCACAGGGCTCTCAGTGACTCCCTCACTATCCAGTACACCCTCCTTTCTTTCCCAGGGGGCTGAAACAAGTCATCCCAAACATACAGGGGGACTTAGTGGAGACTGGGCTAGAGACCCTGAAGGTGTACTTGGGGGCTGTACTTGGGGGGCTGTGGAGAAGCCAATTTCTGTACCACTCACTCCCTGCTTTTAAAGGCATGATGTCTGGAGACTGAAGTCTTAATTCCATTATGCTGTGCTATCTTGGGCAAGTTAACTAATCTCCCATCCTTTTGCATGGGCTAGGACCCCACTGGTCATGTGTGACTCCAATTGAGGCATCGGGGTACAAGGGGGCAGGTTCTACCCTACACAACACATGACTTCTGTTCCTCTCCCCTGCTCACTGTGCCCTTGGCAGGAGTCAGGCTGTTCCCAGACCTACATCCTACAGGTAGGGGCATCTGGTCCCCTGGAGCACCTTGGGGGTGTTAAGGGGCCTGAAATGTGCATAGAGAACCACATTCTTGGGAACATGATTTCACCATTAGTTGTCCCTCCAGGCCCCTGTCTGGACCTGTGGAACCTGTTGGACCATGGTGGGGGGATGCAGAGACCCCATTGTTGAGTGCTCTGGTGGCAGGTGGGGGCTGCTGATTCAGGGATGCCTGGCTATTTCTCTCTCCCTGCCAGACTAGTTTCAAGTTGGCCTTGGGAGCAACCCTTGGGGTACCCCCTCCATTGTTTCTGCCAGTGGGCCTGCCCTCCCTTGTCCT
This sequence comes from Suncus etruscus, assembly GCF_024139225.1. Classification (NCBI taxonomy): domain Eukaryota; kingdom Metazoa; phylum Chordata; class Mammalia; order Eulipotyphla; family Soricidae; genus Suncus; species Suncus etruscus. The sequence continues at coordinate 156,168,867 of NC_064848.1, read as the reverse complement.
TCCTGGTGCTGAGAGGCCTCTCCAAGGCCAGGTTCTCTGGCAGGCTCCAGCACCCCCATCCCGCCAAGGGTCTTCTCTCCTTTCTTTCAGCCTGTAATACTGTCCTTCCATCGGTTGACCCCTTCCCTCACCCTTCCTGCTCTGGCTGGCCTTGCCTATTGATGCTCTATCTGTAGTCACCATGATTTTTTTGCTAAGCGGGGTGGATGGTTGTTGCTTCAGAGGACATCTGAGTCTTTTCCTCAACCTGAGGCCACCTCTGAGCTGACACATTGTCTTGTCTTCCCACACATTCCCCACTGCCTTTCCCACTCATTCCCCCAGACCCTTTCTCACAACACTCCCCCTTATTTTCCCAACACACACTAGTTACTGCCTTCCCCTTCCCTCACACACCCCACTGATTCTCCCTACCCCCATGTCTATTTCACCCAACACCCGCCTCCCCTCAATCCTACTCTGCCTCCCCCACTCCTATCATCCCCCCTGCCTTCTCTCATACTCCCTCTGTTTCCCCCACACCCCACCCATATTCCCTCCCAACATTCTCCCCTGCCTTCTCACACTCCTCCAATCTTTCTCAACTGTCTTCTGGCTCCTTCTTGCCCTCTGGCTTTCCCTTCTCATTCCCCTTCACAGACTCCTTGTCACAGCCCCTGCATGCCCAAGGCCAACCCTCCTCCTTCTGTCCTTCCTGACAAAGCCTTCTTTCTCCATCACCACTGTGCTCTGCTCCATCATGCAGGTTTTCCCCTTCCATGTCCCATTCTTGCTGGCTTCTGAGAATATTCCTGCCACAGCCTTCAGCTCCTTGTCCAAGGGTTGGGAACAGATTCTACAGGCCTGTGGGGCCACATGTGGTGCTTTTCAGCCTGCAGCCATGGGGCTCCTGTGTTATGGTACTGTGGGGGTGACACTGCTTTGTTTGTACCCTTGTGCCAGTCCCTGCTGGAAATGCCCTGCCCTTCCTCATCTGCTCAGGCACCCCAGCCTCTGAGGCCAATTTGGCACTATCAGCTAGCAGTTGGTCCTCGTTCTCTCCCACCCCCACACTGACAACTTCATAGGAGGACAGTAGTTGGGTCCACAGGGTCAAGGCTTACAATCTGGTATGGAACCTTGGACAGCGCCCCCAGGTGAGTCCCACACCCTCCTGGAGTGGGTTGGTAACAAGGGGAACAGCACATGGAGGGCTTTGCTGGCTCATGTCTGCCCTCCTCCGGAAACAGGCTAGCTCATGCCTTACGCTTTTGGCCCCCTTCCCACCTCCCTGTCTGTGCTTTCAAGAGGAGTCATCTTCAGCCCTTGGACAGGTCTGGTCCCTATGTGTACTATAGAAGGCCTGGCAGCCATCACCTATCTCCCATCTGCCCAGAGGCTCTGCTACCCTGGTTTAGGGCTCTGCCATCTCTAGGGACAGACTATGCTCCTGGTCTGGGGCTTTGTATTCAGCTGGGGAAGCAGAGCAATCGTCTCTGACTCATACTCCAAGTGGACTCTCAATCTAACCTTCACACCTTATCTTTGGGGCGTCAGTCAGTTGGGGTTGGGTCTTCCCCCAGCATCATCCATTGCACTACCACCCAGAGCTGTTGCCTCTCAAATGTGAGGGTTGTTCACCTTGCTGGAACCAGGAGGATTTGGGGCACCTGGGCAGGTCATTGGTCCTGACTGCCGATATATGTGATGTGTGTGTGTACATGTGTGCATGTGTCTCTCCAGAGTGTGGATCATCAGGATGACACCAGCGAGTTGGAGATTAGAAGGAATTCCAGCTCGAGCATCGTTGAGAACGGGCACCAGCCAGGGCCAGGTAGGGAGCATGGGTAGAGGCTGGCTCAGACTGCACTGGTCAGAGCAACCTTTAGGAGCAGGAAGTGGGGTTTGGGCCTCCACCCAGTGGGTGGTAGAGAGACCAGCCGGTGAGCAGGCACCTTCAGTGTGATGCCAAATGTTTGTGCCCAAAAGGAAGTGGGGGATTCTTTGAGGGTCTGAAGAATGGCAAACTGGGCTCAAGAACTACTGTCCAAGTAGAACATGGAAGAGGTTGGGCTGATGATCCAATGAGTGTTTATTGGGTTTACTTGAGGGAGTCTGAGCAGACATTAACTTTATGTGAGATAAGATTTCCTAGTAGGAGGAAGCCAGAGCAGCCTTACTGGAGTTGGGGAAGGTTCAGAAGCTTAGTATTCTCCTGGGGGATGTCTAGTTAACTTTAGCCCTTCTTCCTACTTCCAGGTTCTCATGAAACCTTTGATGAAACCCTTGATGCCACCCAAGCGTTCCCAGCACCAGATACTCCCAAGCCTCGTCCTATCAGCCTCTCCTTGCGGCTGCCTCACCAGCCTGTCACGGCCATCACACGAGTCTCTGAGAGGTTCTCTGGGGAAACCTCAGGCACAGCATTATCACCCACCTCTCCAGCCATCCTGGGCGCCCTCAGCCTGAGCCCCAGTGAGACTAGCACACCCTGGACTCCTAGTCCTAGCGGTAGGATCTGAAATGTTGGGGGCTGGGAGATCAGGGCAGACTTACCTTGAGTGGGACAGGGCAGCAGTTGGTAAGACTAGCAGAAAGCTCAGAGCCCAGCACTGGGTCTGTCTTTGCCCCAGTCCCCAGGGCCCAGGTAGTGGGGCTTGTGGACATGGTCACACTCTGCATCCATGGTAAAGCCATGGGCAGGACATTGCCTGTTACTCTGTGCCTTTTGGCACAGACTCACCAGCCAGCCCGCAGGCCTGTGGTCAAGCTTCTGTGGTGTGTCCTGGGATTTCACATATTAGAATTTGGGAGCAAGACGTTTGCTAGACACACACAGCCTAGGAGACCCTGGGCCTCTGGCTCTCAAAACAGGTGGGTATAGGGCACATTTAAAGGCCTCTTTTATGCCCTTGTGCCACACTTTATCCTTTCTCCTCAATTGTTGGCCAAGGTCAGTGGGATTAGGCCAGGATTCCTGCTTGTGTGCAGAGGAAGGGAGCTGGGTTTCCGTGGCTGGCCCTCTTATTCTGCTCCTTTCCTTGCTCCCACAGAGAAGAATGCCTCTCTCCCACGGTCTTCAGTGAGCTCAGGCTATGGGACAGCGAGGGCAGGTGGGGGCCCTGACAGGTGAGTCATGGCTTTGTACTTTTTCCTCTCTACCTGCCCTTGCCACTTGCAGAGACCTCCTTGTGCTGGCCTCAGGACCTATGTACCCCCAGGGAGGGCCTTGGCCTCCAGAACATTTAGGATGAATACAGTAGGACCATAGGTGGGGCCTGGGCAGTGCACAGGAGGTTGCCCAGTGGACAATGGAGAATTCTGGAGAAATACAGCTGGTTCTGCTATGAATCCTTCCAAGCAAATCTGTCATCAGATTTTGTTGGGAGGGAATCTTGTCCTGTTGGGAGGAGGAGGGTGGAGAAGGATCTGTCTTCCACTTACCTGTTCAGCAATCCTGGCTTAGGGTACTCCTTACCCCAGGGAGAGACAACAAAATTGGGGCAGGTCTGCTTGGCCTTCCCTGTGCTGTTCCTACACCAGCTCTGCTGTACTGTGATTGGAAGTGAGGGTGAGGTTGGGAAGGGGGTTTGGGGGAACTTGGCTTTTAAATTTTACTTAAAATACCTTAAAAAGTATTTAATTTTATTCCTTTCTTCCCCACTCTCTCCCCACTTCCTAATGGTGATGTTGTGTTGACCCCCTCCATCCTCCTCCCTAGTACACTCCAGGCTTTCTCAGCTGTGGCGCCCCCTGGGGGCTGTATGAAGCTGTTGTATTCTGTCCCTTTCTCACACCATTGAGAAGTGCTTGGTTGTGGTGTTCTCCAGGAGTCAATGCTGCTCACATACGTGCTTGCCAACACTACACATCCTGGCTGCGATCCTCCTTTTATGCTATGGGGGGCTTGGGGTTTATATTTCTCCACTATTTTTGTGGCACCCACTCACCTCAGACTGCACAGTTGCTAGAGATGACAGAGCAGATCTTCCAGGATTGTACTCTGTTCATGTTGGATACTAGGGATTTGAACTACTGACTGCATGCTTGCAAGGCAGGCCCTTGAAAGCCCCACACTCTTCCTCCAGGCCTTTTATTCTTTTCCTTTTTGCTTTTCATAGCACCAGGAGAGTTCTAGCATTTTCAGTATGAGGAAGAGTCTGAAGGACTCTTCACAGTGGTGGCTGAGAAGGGACCTGGTCCTGGTGGACTAGTTCTGGGCACAAGCCCTGCCCAGGGGGGAAGCTTCTCAGTTTCCTGTCACTCACTGATGCCTACCAATGGGTGATTGTATTCAGAAGGGGGGACTTGTGCTTCTCCAGTGTGGGGCCAGGTGCAGGTTTGCTTGGGAGAGCAGCTCAGTTCAGAAAACCTGCCCGACCGGTTGGGGACCCGAGCAGGTGGCTTTCTTTCTAACTGCCACTGTCCCCACCCCTTGGGTGCACTTGGGGAGGGCTCTGTGTTCCTGACTTGGTGCTTCTCTCTCAGCCCACCTCTGGTGACACCACCCCAGTCTCCCCCATCCACGATCACCGCGCAGGCCCACCGCCAGGGGGAGCGCCGCCGGGAGCTGGTGAGGTCTCAGACACTGCCCCGAACCTCTGGGGCGCAGGCTCGGAAAGCCCTGTTCGAGAAGTGGGAGCAGGACACAGCTGGCAAGTACGGATGGATGGCAGAACAAGACCCTCTGTCATGGGAGTTTCCCCTGGGGTGTGGTCTTCCCCAAGATTAGACTCCTCAGGCAAGACACCAGCCCACCCTCAGGGAGAGCGGGGGAAGCTGATTCAAACCCTTTCCACTGTCTGTCGTTTCTCCCCCCCCCCCTTCCCCGCCAATTCTCTGGAGTCCCTAGGTCTGCCCTCACTCATACCTGAGTTCTATGTTTCAGGGCCAGTCTGGGGAGACCCGTGACCGGCCACAGAGTGGGATTTTTCTAAAGGAAATGGGTGGCCCAGGGGCCCTGAGTGTCTCCTGGCCCATGACCATGTTCATCCCCTTAGAAAGGGGCCAGGCCTTTTCATAGCAACCTGTGTCAGTGCATGGAGTTGTGGCACAGGCTCTTGTCACATTCCCCCCCCCCCCCACCAACCCCCGCAGCGTGAGGATAACCCCAGAAGAGTTCCCATTGACTCAAACAAATGGTTTAGCAGTTAAGGGGTTAGGGTTAGGGAGAAAATCCTCCCTCTTCACTAGCAAAGAGCCTCAGGGCTTGGAGGAGGCTGAGGTTGAGGTGCTCCCAGCAGCAGGCTAAGGTCTCTCAGCCCCCTGTTTCCCAGTGGATGCCTGGTGTGGAGAATATTTGGGCCTGTTCTGCCAGATTCTCTGGGGAGGTGGGTTGGTGGGGCAGGGAGATTTGGAGCTCACGAAACAGCTCTCTGACTGAATACAGTAAATAGGGGTGGCCTTAGGGTGATGTGAGATTGGCTGGGACTCCCTGCTACTGAGGGGCATGGCTTGAAGTGTTGTGCCAGCCCCCACAGTAGGTCTGCTCCCTGTACAGGGGCCGAGGTGAGACCCGGGCTAAACTGAAGCGCTCACAGAGCTTTGGTGTGGCCAGTGCCAGTAGCATCAAACAGATCCTGCTTGAGTGGTGCCGCAGCAAGACCATTGGCTACCAGGTGTGTTTTGGTTGGCCCTGGGGAACTCTTGACAGGAAAGCAGCTGAGCACTGCTCCATCCCTGAGTCCCTTGGTCAAGATGAGAAGCAGAAGCGGGATACTGGGTGGAGGTTTCTTGCTGCCCATCTGTGGCTTCCCAGTGGTCCTGTGCTCATGACTCTTCTCAAACCTCCACTACTGGGAGAAGGGCAGGAGCAGGGCATCAAGGAGGGGTTGGGGGAATCTGCTTGTGGGATTGAATGGGTGGGGAGCCCTGCTGGAAGGTCCCCTTGGCCTCACATGGAGCCTTGCCTCAAACAGCACGTGGATCTGCAGAACTTCTCCTCCAGCTGGAGCGATGGGATGGCCTTCTGTGCCCTGGTGCACTCCTTCTTCCCACACGCTTTCGACTACAATGCTCTGAGCCCCACACAGCGACAGAAGAACTTCGAGCTGGCCTTCACCATGGCCGAGTGAGTAGGGCAGCTCCAGCTGCTATGGTCAGCACTGGCAGGGGCATAGAGGTGGGAGGAATCAGGCAACTGTTATGGAGCTTAGGGTCCCTGAGGCCACCACTTTGTCTTTCCCTGATATGGATGGGGGAAAATCAACACCCGAAGAGGGAAGTTTGCCTATGTCTTCGACATTTTTCATGGGTGTGTGGCATGTTTAGCTACAGATAGGGCATGGGAGCAGAATGCCCAGGTCTCCAGAACACTGGGAGACTGTGGGCTGGTGAAAAGATAGCAGAGGTGGAGTGAGCCACAGCTGCTGAGCAGCAGAAAATTAACTAAGCTCTGCCTGGGACATTAAGAACTATGCTTCTAGGGGACTGGAGAGATAGTACAGTGGATAAGGCTAGCAAGAGGATGACCTGGGTTTGATTCCCAATACCACATACAGTCCTTTAAACACCACCAGGAATGACTCTTGAGCACAGAGCCAGAATTAAACCCTGAGCACTGCATTTTGTGACCACAAAACGAAAAAGACCTTTGCAGGCATTTGCCTTGCACATGGCTGGCTGACCCAGTTTTAATCCCTAGCATAATATATGGTCCCCTGTGCCCTACCGGGAATGATCCATGAACACAAAGACAAGAGTAAGACCTGAGCCTAGCCAGATGTGGCCCCACAACTCAATAATAAAAAAAAATAAGGGCCAGAGTAGTAGCACAGCAGGTAGGGCATTTGCCTTGCATGAAGTCAACCCAGGTAGAATTCTCAGCATCCCATGTGGTCCCTTGAGCCTGTCAGGAGAGTTTTCTGAGTACAGAGCCAGGAGTAACCCCTAAGCACCACAGAGTGTGGCCCAAAAACACAAAACCCAAAATAAACAAAAGTAAAATATAATAATATTTAAAAAAATTTAAAATGGGGCCGGAGTGATAGCATAGTGGTAGGATGTTTGCCTTGCACACGATCTACCAGGGAAAGACCCAGGTTTGATCCTCAGATCCCATATGGTCCTCTCAGCCTTCCAGGAGTGATTTCTGAGCATAGAGCCAGGACTAAACCCTGAGCACTGTCAGGTGTTGCCCCCCAAAATAGATAAAGTTTTAAAATCTTTTAAATGACCTCTGACTCTAAGAAGTAAATTCTCATAACCAGTGCACCCTGTGTTTGAGATGGTGGTGTCTGCTTCTAGCAAAAGGATGGAGTAGTGGAGGCTGTTCTGAGATAATGTGAGGTACTTAAGAAGCCACTTTGGATTTTGACCTAGGACAACTCTAGAGCTTCAGTAGATGGGGGAATCGTCCTGGGTCAGGGTTTTGGTGGGAAAAAGGTGGCACATTAAGACAAGTGGAGGAGAGTTTAAGAAAGGGAGTTTTGAGGCCGGAGAAATAGCACAGCGGCATTTACCTTGCAAGCAGCCAATCCAGGACCGAAGGTGGTTGGTTCGAATCCCCGTGTCCCATATGGTCCCCCATGCCTGCCAGGAGCTATTTCTGAGCAGATAGCCAGGAGTAACCCCTGAGCACGCTGGCTGTGGCCCAAAAACCAAAAACCAAAAAAAAAAAAAAAAAAGAAGTTTTGGGGCCGGAGAGATAGCATGGAGGTAGGGCATTTGCCTTGCATGCAGAAGGACGGTGGTTCAAATCCCGGCATCCCATATGGTCCCCCGAGCCTGCCAAGAGCGATTTCTGAGCGTGGAGCCAGGAGTAAACTCCTGAGCGCTGCCGGGTGTGACCCAAAAACAAAAACAAAAAAAGAAGAAAGGGAGTTTTTCCAAAGCATGGGCAGAAGAGAAAACATTTGGGTAGAGGCAATGCTCTGGACAGCTTGGCTTAGAGTACAGGAACTCTGGTGGGCTAGAGGGAGCTGCCCTCTTGGACAAGGAGCTTTCCAGTTCAGAAAGAGGCAGGGAAGGAGCTAGGGCACAAATTCTCAGCCTTAGCTTTCCTCTTACCCACAAGTCCTGCTGCAGCAGGTGGCCTGGAATAGAACCCTCTCTGCTCTTCAGGTTAGATAGTGGTGCAGGTGAGAATATAGGGTGCTGTCAGATGTTGAGCATCATGGAATTTGGGGTGGGGGAGGGTAGTGGGAAACTCAGTGCTGAGTTTCCTATAGGAACACGGATCATTTTCTCCTGCCCACTTGCTTTGGAGCCCAGCAATGTTGCCCATTACTCTTGCTCAGGCTGTGGCTAAATTTCTGAGTTCCTTGTATTCCCCTCCAGATAGTGGTTCCAGATGCTGGTTGAGTTGGGGGTGTCATCCTCCCAGAACCTGGCTGTATTCCTGTCCTCATTCCATCCTGGGCCTGGTGACAAGTCCTATCCAGCCCACCGTATCTGGCTGAGTGTGTCCTATAGGTCTCCTCTGGAGCCCGGCAGCTGCTGTATCTAGAACAGCCGTTTTGTTTTGGGGGCCAAAGGGAGGGAGGCTGTCTCTGGAATACGGGCATTGCCTGTCATGTGGTCTTGGATTACGCTCGGCCTCTTGGCCCTTGGGACTGTAGGAACCCCTTGTATAGATTAAAAGCCTTTTTCTTGGCTGCTCAGGGTTAGCTGTCATCCTAATTGCAGAAACAGCTCAGGATGGAGTGTGGTATGCAACTGGATCCAGACACTGGGGAAGTAGAGCCAAGTGTAACGGCATGGTGTTGGGGAGGGCCGCCCCACCGAGGAGGCCCAGCTGCTTGGAGCCTGGACACACAGACTGTCAAAAACCAGATTGTCAGAGTCTGGAGGGCTAGGCCTCTGACGTGAGCATTCCAAAGTCTACCCCAGATGATCCTCAAGTTCTCTTCTTCCTCAAGGCCAGTGGGCTGCATGGTGCTAGCGCTTCAAGCTCTATCTTCCCGGGATCACACCTGGACCTGGGTTTTGGCTGTTGCAGAAAGAACAAGGTCTGGGACCATGAAGGGGGTGACCAGCACCCTAGCTCACAGAGAGCACTGCTTTTCTTGGCAACCAGGCAGGGTCATTTGTGGCATTTTCCCAGCATGAAGTTTGAACTCAGACTTCAAACAGATGTTTCTTTTATTCCCAACGTGGGATGGAAGAGGCACCTCTCATTTGCCTGCCTCCGCCCCAGAGCAAATAGCCTGGTCTACTAGCCATGTCTGCCTCCTCCCCAGAGCAAATAGCCTGGTCTATTAGCCATGCCTGCCTCCCTGGGGTGCCTGCATTTGACTAGGTTGGGTAGAGGACACACCTTTCGGTCCTCTAAGACAAGCACCTACTTTTTTGCTCACGTAAGCAGGCCTGCATGGAGAGCGTGTGAGGAGTTTATGAAGGTGCCTTCTTTCATGAGTCCTGGAGAGGTGATCTTGAAGTTATTGGTGGGGGGCTGGAAGGTGGGCCCCCAGAAGTCAAGCAGGCAGCATACAGAGTTCAGAAAGGCTGTTTGGGGACAGACATGTGGGCTTAGAGGTAATGAGGTCCAATGAAGGCCAAAATTTTGGGAGGGTGAAGAGAACACTGGGATCCCAAACTTCAGGTCCATTTCACAACAAAAGGTATGGTTCCAGACCATTCTAGTTTTTTTTTTTGGGGGGGGAGGGGGGAGGAGAAATGGGATTACACCTGGCAGTGCTCAGGGCTTAGGATCCCTGGCATTAAGGGATCACTCCTGGTAGAGGACCTTATGGTTATGTTGGGCATTGAACCCAGCTTGGCTGCATGCAAGGCAAGAGCCATGCCCATTGCACTTATCTTCATCTTTCAAACTTTTCTGAGATAAGTGCCTCAGGAACTTAGGGAATAAACGTAGTGGTAGCATTGTCCCCACAGTCATTCCCATCCTAGAAGCTCCCACAGCCTGATCTGTGTGAATGATACGATGTTGACAGCATGCTTGAGCTCCCCTCAGGAGACAGGTGCTCGGAGCTTGGGAAGCAGGAGGGAAGGACCCCCCCTTTTCTGGCAGGAGCTTTGGTGGGCAGCCAGGGGCCTGACCCTCTCTGCTTTCGGGCACAGCATAGGGCAATGCAGGCTGGAGCTGGACGTGCAGCCTCCTGAGGTTCCTGCCTGCCCTGGGGGGAATGTGTCCTGTTCTCGGGTTACCAAAGCAGAAGGGGCTTCCAGGCTATTTGTAGTCCCCATGTGTCTCTGTGTCTAAAACCAGAGAGGAGGCTGAAGTCTGAGCCCTGGAATCCTGGTCTACATTTAGAGAAGGCTTAGAAAAATAAAAATAACCCCTCAAACACCTCCTTCATCTCTCTTACAGGCCAACCCTGTGGTTGTTGCAGATCATAATAGACAAAAATAAGAAAAAAAAAAACACTAAACCTTTTCTAACCCCAAGCAAATTGTGGCCAACGAGTTATTTAAAAGTGGGCTTATGTAGTAGAGAGATAGTCTGGCTGACCTGGATTTGACCACTGACATCCCTTACGGTCCCCTGAGCACTGCCACGAATAATTCCTGAGTGCAGAGCCAGGTGTAAGCCTTGTGCACTTCCAGGTGTTTGCCCAAAACCAAAATTAAATAAAGGTGGGATTAAGGAGCTGTGGAGATGCCTCTAGAGACTGGAGTACATCTTTGCAAGGGGTAGCCTGTCCTGGTTTTCCCCAAGCACCTCTAGGACCAACCTGGAGCACTGAACCATCACCAAGCCATCTATAGCCCTGAATATTCATGGGGGTGGCCCCAAACCATGTCCCACCCCCAAGTAGTTGTAAGCAAATGCTAGTTCTGGTGCACAAGTACAGTGATGGTTAAAATGATTTGTACATTTTCTCTCCACCCTCAGTATTCTCCTTTTGACTTGACTGGACCATCTCATTTGAATTCTTTGAAATAAACTGTCGTTTTATAAAAGTCCATTTATAAAATTTATAACTTATATATATATAATTTATTGAGAAAAATCCATTTTATAAAAATGGATTTAAAGAGTTTATTTTTGAGACTTACTTCCTCATTGTTGTTGGGTTTTATTTTGGTGGTTATTGTAGGTTTTATTCTCCCTTAAATTTTTTTCTTTTTTTTATATAAATTATTTAAGCACCATGATTACAGACACGATTGTAGTTGTGTTTCAGTCATTAACAGAACACCCTCCTTCACCAGTGCAACATTCCCACCACCAATGCCCCCCCCCCTTACCATCCCCTGCCTGTATTTGAGACAGACATTTTACTACAGTTACTTTTTTTTAAGTTTAGTAAGCTGCTCTCTTCTTCTTCTTCTTCTTCTTCTTCTTCTTCTTCTTCTTCTTCTTCTTCTTCTTCTTCTTCTTCTTCTTCTTCTTCTTCTTCTTCTTCTTCTTCTTCTTCTTCTTCTTCTTCTTCTTCTTCTTCTTCTTCTTCTTCTTCTTGTTTTTTCTTCGAATAAGAGTTAAAAATATACACTAATAATGGTGTGAGAGTGGCAATTGTTGTTTGCATAGGTCCAGCAAAATATGGGGAAAATGGAAAAAACAAAAGCCTTGGCCTAAATACAAGGAGATCTTACTCGTGAAGTTTTCTGGCATAAGACTGACTCTGGGCTCCAGGCATACTAGATTGTTCAACCCCTGAGTCATTCTCTGTGGTCTAGGTGAAATTTTTTTCACACATTAGCTGTTGTTGGTGTCAGGTTCCTGTAGTTAAAGATTCTGGTTTCTGTGCATTTCCTTCATCGAAGTCAGGATGATATGGAGCGTCCTCTAGTTTCACCTCACCATTAGATGTGGAGAGCCCTGCCCTGCAAGCAGGTTGTTGCTGTTGCCAAGTCGTCTGGGTGTTAAGAGAACCTCTTTGAACTAAGTCAATGCCAGGGCATTGTCTTCCCTGGTAGAGGTTTTCTTCCTGGTAATGTTATAGACAATTGTGGTTGTTTCTATAGATGGTATCCATAGTTCAGGGGTGAATGGGTAATGCCCATTCTTCTGAAGCCTGAGCCAAATCAGTGAGTGACTCAGTGATGATCATCCATTCCTTTTCTCATTCATTGTTGCCCAGGTTTTGTTCCACCCAAGTCTTCAACATCTAGGAATCTTGTCATAGCCTACATGGGTGGGGGTGGGGTGGGTGCAGGTGAATGTGGCCCAGTGCCCTGGAGGTGGCAAGGGAGACACCTGAGCCACTCTTCCCAACTAGGGAGTAGACAGAGCCATGATCTTTCACACTGAGTGCCACTCCTTCCTTCCACTTTCTGCTTTGTATATTTTCATGTACTTCTCTCAAGAATAACTTGCTTGATTCCAGTCTTTGTTCCACTATGATGACTTGATTTTTTTTTTTAAGGTTCAGCTCTGCCATCTTAAGTTCAGGTGCAGAATAGACTATTTCTTTTCTGAATCATTGAAGAAGTGGAGGTAGAAAAAGTGGGTAGACCACAAGTGAGAAAGGGTTTCTGAAGCCTGGCCCTCTCCCAACTGAGATCCCTTCTCAGGTCTATCTGGGAGATCAGGCCTAGGTTTTCCTACATGCCCAGTGAAGCTGTGCCCTCAGATCTGTGAGTGAGGTTGAATAGCTGGCCTAGGCCAGGGCTGTGAGGTCACACATTTATGAAGACTTTCGGCCTGGTGTAGGGCAGGGAATGACAATCTAGAGGGTAAATGTCTCCAGACTGAAAGAAGAAAAGAATTGACACTGTCCCTCACAGTGTGGGCCTCCCTTGAAAAGTGCCAGCATTTCTGGGTACTTTCTGTAGAGTGCTAGAAGGAAAAACCCAGAGGAGTGGACCCAGGCACCCTTTGGGGAGGAGGGGACCAGCAAAGGAGCCAGACATGCTTGATCTCAGGGAAATACACAGCTAGGAAGGTTTTCTTCCAGTTTGTAAGAGGCTTTTTTGGGGGGTAGAGAGGGAAAAAATCAGAATAACCTTGTGGGTCAGTAGGTAGAAAGAGACAAAAGAGTAAGAGAAACATCAGGCACACTTGGTCCTGCTAAGGGCTCTCTGTAGAGGAACTGGAACTGTCCTTGGAGGAGACTGAGCTTCCTGGGGGTCAATAAGCTGAGACAGGACCTTCCCAGACTCAGAGGGTGACTTACATACAGCCTTGTCTGGGCTGATATTCCCACATCAAATGCTATCTTCTTTTTTTTTAATTTTAATTTCTTTTTAAAATTTTATTTTATTGAAACATTTGTGATCTACAGAGTCCTTTATAGTTGGATTTCAGATACACAATGAGTCAGAGCCCTTCCCACCACCAGTGTCAACCTCCTTCACCAATGCACCTAGAATGCACCCTACCCACCACTTTTTGCCCCCTGGCCTGCCTGTATAGCAGGTCCCATTAAGTTTAGATTATTAAAGTTTAGGTCCCTTGATTCTATTATTATTGACTTTGGTTTGGATATTTAGTTTTATTTGTTTCCCTGCCAATGCATCTGAGATCACTTGGCCCATGACCCCAGCCATTTTTTATTCCTTCCCTCTTAGTTTTATAGAAAAATGTGGGAATATGTGCCACCCTCTTTTAATGGCAACCCCAACACTGCTGTCAGTAAGGACAGCTTGGGCACATGCACAGATTCTGTTCTCACATCCCTCAAGGCTTGTCTGCTTTAGCCCAGAGGGAAGGTCCCTGAGCACCTTTTTTATGCTCCCTTCCTCCACTACCAATAAGGCCATAAGGTCCCCTTAGAAGTTGCCTTAAAGATGGCCCACTCCAGCCCACCCATCAGTGCTGTAGAGCTGGGCCCTGTTCAGATATGGTAAGTACCTTGTCTTTGGCAGAAGGGACTGTGCAAGGCACACAGGAGGGCTCCCACACCCTAGGGACTAGCCCCAGAAGATACACAGATAGGTGTACAAACAGCAAGGGGCAGTCATGATTTGAACCTGGTTATTTAGTCTTCATATACCACCATCCCTCAATCTATTACTTTGCTTCAAGGGAGGCAGAATATTAAAATCAACAATCATCTCCAATGTTTCCCGTGCTCTTTCTGTCTGCCAGACACTGCATTTGACTGGCTTAGATTAGATCATTTATTACTGTTCATCCCACTAATGGTCTTTATTTAAGATGGGGAAACTGAGGTTTGAAGGAGCTTTGTGTCTTTCCAAAAGTCATACTGATGAGTCTGTTGTTTTTGGTCCACTTCTGGCTGTGGTCAGGGATCACTCCTGTGTAGTGCTGGGAATCGAACCTGGTGCAGGCATGTGTTAGGCAAGTGTCCTGCTCACTATACTATCTCACTATACTATCTCTCCAGCCCTATATCTGGAGCTTGAATGTAACCCCTGAAATGAAGATTACATTTCATGGAGATGAGCGGTGGGAAAAGACTAGAGATCCCAGAAGCCATGAGAACACATGTAGCTATTGGAGGGACATTAAGAATGGTAATAGTTTTTGCTTTTATAGTGCTCACAGGCAGCCACCCCTGGGGCACAGTGCCAGTTTTGCCAGGCTATCAGCTGTTATATCAAGACCCAGCAGTAGAGCACTCACTTTGCACTTGGGAGACCCCAAGTTCCATCCTAGGCTCACAAAACAAAAAGTTGTGGGCCAGAGATAGTTCAATGGGCTGAGCATATGCTTTATATGCCTAAGTTTGATCACCAGCACTACATGGTCCAGGAATGATGCCACTGAGCAGGGGGTGAGAAGGCAGAGTTTGGCTCCAAACAAACAAACAAACAAAAAACTCCAAATAAAACAAAGGTTTGGTGCTGAGATGCAGGATGTGGTGTAGCTGAAGTTAGGTACGTTGCCTCCTCTCTTCTGAAGTAAGGACAACAGCCTTCTGCAGCCCATAGAAAGACCTTAGTCTCCGCTTTCTCTACAGCAAAGTACAGGTTTCTCTGAGCTTGAGGAATAGGGCCTTGGCGACAGCATTTTTAAACTTCATTTATGACCTTTAGTAAACAATAAAATTAGTTTACTGGTTTATGATCAGCATTAAAAACCAACACAAGGACTGGAGCAATATTACAGTAGTTAGGGTGTCTTCCTTGCAGGTGGCTGACCCAGGTTCAATCCCCAGCATCTCAGATGGTCACCAGGAGAATTCCCGAGTGCAGATCCAGGAAAAACCCCTGAGCATCTCTGGTTCTGCCCCCCAACAAACAGCAAAACCAAACAAAAACATAACACAACTGGACATGAAATAGAAAAATAAAAATGGAATATTTTGAGGGTTCATTCCCCAGTATGGTCCCCAAGCCAGACAGAGCCCAGGAGTAACCCCCAAATACCACTGGGTATGACCCTTCAAACAAGCAAACAAACAGTAAAGCTATTCTAGCAAAAAAAAAGTTTGAGAATATTATTAGCGGACTATGAGTGAATGTTACTCATTAAAAAGTTACTTTAGGGGCCCAGAGAAATAGCACAGTGGTGTTTGCCTTGCAAGCAGCCGACCCAGGACCTAAGGTGGTTGGTTCGAATCCCGGTGTCCCATATGGTCCCCTGTGCCTGCCAGGAGCTATTTCTGAGCAGACAGCCAGGAGTAACCCCTGAGCACTGCTGGGTGTGGCCCAAAAACCAAAAAAAAAAAAAAGTTACTTTAGGGGCTGAAGCGATAGCGCAGCAGTAGGGTATTGCTTTGCATGTGTCTGATCCAGGACGGACCTTGATTTGATCCCCAGCATCCCATATGGCATCCCAAACCAGGAGCGATTTCTGAGTACATAGCCAGGAGTAACCCATGAGTGTCACCAGGTGTGGCCCCAAAACCATAAAAATAAATAAGTTAGTTTTAAAAATTCATGCTTATTTACCTTATGATATAGAATTTTTAGTGCATTTGAATTTTAAATGAAATCAAAATTTTATCATGAAAAATAAAATCTTACTATTTCTGTTTTGGAGCCATACACGATGGTGCTTAGGGCTTACTCCTGACTCTGCACTCAGCTCATGCATGACAAGGCTCAGGGAACCACCATATGAGGTGTTGGGGGTCCAACTTGGGTTGGCTGCATGCAAACAATTGCCTTACATACTGTACTATCTCTCTAGATCAATAAAACTTATTTTCAAATGAAATTTAATTTAGTGAAAAAATTATTTTGTGTAGCCACAATCAGTGGTTTCCAGGGTCTACCTCCAATTCAGTGCTCAGGGGTTACTCCTGGTGGTGCTTGGAGACCAGGCTGGACCCAGGCCTCCTGCATGCAAACAACCATTTATTTTGAGCTATCTCTATGGATATAATCCAGTGAAGTTTTAAATTCAAAATATGCCTCATGTAGGTGTGCTGACCTCAAATAAAAGCAGTTATTGCAACCACAAGCAGGGTCCATTTGGAAAGAAAACAATAGAATGGCACAGAGTGGAGAGTGCATTTCTGGCTGTTCCAAGACTAACCTTAAGGCCCCTGGGGACCACCCTTGAGTTCTGCAGGAAGGAAAATAGTGGGAAGGTGGGAGGACTGTGGCATGGCAGGTGGCAGAGTGGGCTGCTTGGCATGGCTCTCTCCAGCTCACATATTCGAGGATCCAGCATCAGCCATACTGGTGGCTCTGGGATGTGGGTGACAGGAAATACTGCAGTTGATCACGGGGGCTCCAGAGAATCTGCTGGGCTTGACAGAGTTCTTTTTAGGCGGTGCTGATGATGTTGCTGGGGGCGCTTCTGTGTTGCAGGAATCTGGCCAACTGCGAGCGCCTCATTGAAGTGGAGGACATGATGGTGATGGGCCGCAAGCCTGACCCCATGTGTGTCTTCACCTACGTTCAGTCTCTGTACAACCACTTGCGTCGCTTTGAGTAAAGCCCCTTGGGCCACCGAGCATCAAACAGCAACCTCAGGAGGTGACCGTGGGGGTCGCAGGAGACCTCCCAAAAGAGTTGCATTTTGAAGGGAGAGCGCTGTTTGTTTTGCGGTATATGATGC
This sequence comes from Suncus etruscus, assembly GCF_024139225.1. Lineage (NCBI taxonomy): Eukaryota > Metazoa > Chordata > Mammalia > Eulipotyphla > Soricidae > Suncus > Suncus etruscus. The sequence goes on along the minus strand of NC_064848.1, from coordinate 156,152,066 downwards.
TCTCACCCTAGCAGGGTTACTAATGAAAAGTAGCGCCACGCTGAGCGCTGACAGCCTTGATCACGGACAGACAAGGGCTCTGAGAGGGGAAAACTACCAGAGAGGAAGAAATTGGTGCTAAGAAATTCTCTTCTTTAAAAAACAACAACAAAAACCAAAAAACGCTTTTCTGTAGATTTCAGAATGCTAAATAACAATGCTCTTTGTGGTGAATTTGGTTACATTGGCTTTACAGGGAGACATTGATTACCAAGTGTTTTTTATCAAAATACCCAGAGTTTTTTTCTTCCTCACACTATTGTAGGCTCCTTTCCTCCCTCCCTCTGGGCCACTGCCAGGAAACAGAGACCGCTTAATCAGCAGCTTACAAAGGAGCCCCAAATCTTGGGAAGAAACAGTTTAATCACTCCCAGGTCCTGGGCCACGGATGACCTTCAAGTCACCTCTGCTCTCTGGGGAGAGGGAAGGCTCTTGCCTTGGTCCCAAAGTGCTTCTGTCTTTCCTGGGAGGCCCCACAAGTGTTTGGCTAAGAATAGGCTCATGGGAAGTTAACACTATTGGGGTTGACAGGCCTTTCATGCAGAGAGCTAGTTTTTATTCACTCCCCCTGCCCTGGGGATTTGCTGTAGATATTTATATTAAAAAAAAAAAGGAATTTCATCTGTATTGCTGACCATTTGTACATAAAAGTGTGTCAAACTTTGCTTGGTATTTGTTATTTTTGTACAAGGAAGGTGGGACACGTGAAACCGATTTTGCACTGCTTCCAAATACTGCTTAACCCCCGTCCTACTCCCTCTTCTATTTCTGTACATTGCCCAACACATTGACGATCACATTTTCTTTCCTTGAATTTGCCTGCCAGTCACTTGTCTCCATGTCTCATTCAAGGGACAGGAACAGAAGGTCCCCTCATGCATGACTCTGTTCCCTGGATGCCTAGTAATGGGGCTCTGGTAAATACTGGCAGGTTCTGGGGTGGTCGTGTATGTGGAAGAGGGAAGAGCTGGTTTATTTTCACAGCTGTTTTGGTGGAGGGAGACTGTTTTATTGTGTTTGTCTGTTCTTTGTCTTGGAGCCACACCTGGTGGTGCTCAGAGCTCACTCTTAGCATTACTTGGGGGACCATATACAGTGCTGGGGATAGTATCTGGGCTCCCTGAATGAAAAGCATGCAATTAGCCCATTGATTTCTCTCTCTCTCTCTCTCTCTCTCTCTCTCTCTCTCTCTCTCTCTCTCTCTCTCTCACTCTCACTCTCTCTCTCTCTCTCACTCTCTCACTCTCTCACTCTCACTCACACTCACACATCCTGGTGGTAGGAATCATTTTAATAGATCATCTCAAGATTCTATAATGTCAGCATTAGGTTCTTTGTAATCAAGAATCATTTTCTAATTGGGTTAGATTTCCTCCCTCCCTCCCACCCTTCCTCCTTCCCTCCCTCCCTTCCTTCCTTCTTTTCTTCCTTCCTTTGTCACACCCGGCAGTGCTCAGGGGTTACTCCTGGCTCTACGCTCAGAAATTGCTCCTGGCAGGTTTGGGGGACCCTATGGAATGCTGGGATTCAAACCACAGTCCTTCTGCATGCAAAGCTAATACCCTGCCTCTATGCTATCTCTCCGGCCCCTAGATTTTATTTTTTTCAGGCCACACCTGCTGATGCTCAGGACTAACTCCTGGTTCTGTTCTCAGGGATCTTGGGGCCATAAGGAGTGCCAGGGATCGAACCTGGGTCAACTGTGTGCTAGGCCAGCACCCTATCTGCTGTACTATTACTCCCATGTTTTAAAAGAAAGCAAAACTGGGCCCGGAGAGATAGCATGGAGGTAAGGTGTTTGCCTTTCATGCAGGAGGTCATCAGTTCGAATCCCGGTGTCCCATATGGTCCCCCGTGCCTGCCAGGAGCAATTTCTGAGCATGGAGCCAGGAATAACCCCTGAGCGCTGCCGGGTGTGACCCAAAAACCACAAAAAAAAAAAAAAAAAAAAAAAAAGAAAGCAAAACTGGGGCCGGGAAGGTGGCACTAAAGGTAAGGTGTTTGTCTTGCAAGCGCTAATGTAGGATGGACCGCGGTTCGATCCCCAGGCGTCCCATATGGTTCCCCCAAGCCAGGAGTGACTTCTGAGCTCATAGCCAGGAGTAACCCCTGAGCATCAAACGGTTGTGGCCCAAAAACCAAAAAAAAAAAAAAGAAAGCAAAACTATTTTCATTAGACCTCCTGTAATAAAGAGTCAAAATCTGATACCTCAGTTGTTTTGCCCATGTTCCCAGGAAGTGTGCACCTGTCCCCCACTGTTGCAAGTCAGCCCTTGATGGGGTTGACTGATGGAGGGATGGAGGATGAGGTCTTTCCCCTCCAGCTCGGAGCACGCATCTGCCACCCTGTCTAGTCGATGGTTCTGAGGTGAAACGGCGGGTAAACAGCTCGAAGACAGTCAGGCTTGTGGAAATATTAGCTTTATTCGGTGGACAAGACTAAAGTCCAAAGACTTAGCATAACTTCCAGCCAAAAGCCTTTCGCCTTCCACAGATCTTTGTTTTTATCCCCCAGAATCAGGTACTACCCAATGGTGGTATCAGATACCACCCAATGGTGGAAGCAGAATCAGGTAACACCCTAAGGTGGGGCAGAATGCCAGGTCACACCCTACGGTAGGGCACAATCACCAATCAGGGTAGGGTCAGTAACATAATAATCCCCTAAAATATTTACATACACAACACCCCACAACTTATCTGGATGGAGAGAACAATGGATAAGGCACTTGCCTTGCCACAACTGACCTGGGTTTGATCCCTGATATAGATGGAGCCAGGAGTAAACCTTTAGTACTGCTGGGTAAAACGAAACAAAACAAAACAAAACAAAACACCTTATAAAGTCAACTCACCCCTGCAAATTCAGAAAGGTAAAAGATTAGGGGTGGAAGTCTCCATCTAAGGCCCAAATGCACCTAGTTGGTTTTTGTTGTTTTTTTTTGGTTTTGGGACACACTGGTGGTACTCAGGGGTTAAGTCTGAGGTTCTGCATTCAGGATTTACTCTTGGTGGGCTCAAGGAACTATATGGGATGCTGAGGATTGGACCCTGATTGATTGCATGGAAGCACCTACCCACTGTACTATTGCTCCAGCTCCATGGACGGACTTCTTTAGGACTGTGCTTGCTAGGTGGGTGAGCAATTAACTTGTTGAGGCCACTGTCTTGTTAGCGCCTTTGGATTCTCTCACAGTGGCAACCAATTCCTTTCTGGCTCATGTTTTAGAGGCTCAAGAAGGTGAGCCCTATTATTAGCAAAGACACGGTGCCTGGTTTTATTTTCATACTGAAGCTTAGAGTTTCAAACCTAAAGCCAACTTGGGACACAAGGACACTAGCATGCCTACATGTGTCTGTTCACATATGGTGTATGCTCACACTTGTTAAGTGGCGCTCTCCAAGATGGCAGACATAGGCTGTTGTATAAAGTAGAGCAGATCTTGCTAAGAGCAACAACAACAACAACAACAACAACAAACCTTTAAAAGATTTCCTCTTTTAATGTAAAAAAAACACCTATCTGGCTATTCCTAGCTTGATGTTCAGAAATCACTCTTGGCAGTGCCATGTGGTGGTAAGATTGAACCAGGGTCTCTTGCATGTAAAGCATGTGCTCATGCTCTTTAAAGTTGTTTCTTCAGCCCTAGGAATACCTTATGTTTTTAATTTCCAAGTGTACTGTCCTTTATATCTTACATTCAGAATAATAGACAAGGGGCCGAGTGATAGCATAGCAGTAGAGTGTTTGCCTTGCACGTGGCTGCCCAGGACAGACCTGGGTTTGATCCCTGGCATTCCATATGGTTCCTCAAGCCAGGAGTGATTTCTGAGTGCATAGTCAGGAATAACCCCTGAGCATCACCAGGTGTGATCCCCTCAAACAAAAACAATAATAGATAAGATTTTGTTATTTTTATTATTAATTTTTTGCTTGTTTTGGGCCACATGCAGTGTTCTTTAGAGGTAACTCCTAGCTACGCATTCAAGAATTACTTCTGGTGGTACTCGGGACACCATGTGGGGTGCCAGGGATGGAACCTAGGTCAGCTGCATGCAAGGCCCCACTCACTGGACTATCTCTCCAGCCCTTAGACTAGTTCTTTTTTTTTTTTTTAATTTTTATTTTGATCATAGTGGCTTACAGATCTTTCACATTAGTATTTTAGGTACATGTTAACATTGAATCAGGAGAATACTCACCACCAAATTTGTCCTCCCCCCATTCCCCGTTTCCTTTCTGCAACCCATCTCCCCCACCATCACCCCCCGGGCTGCTAGAGTAGTGGTCCCCTCTTTGTCTAGCTTACTATCAGTGATCGTACATCTGTTTGGTCCTGGTGCCCTCCCTTGTTTCTCCCTCTATTTGGGAGGCTGAGCTAGATAAGTCGAGTTAAGTGTTTTTGTTTGAGGGAAAGAAAAGCAATAGAATGGGGTAAATATTAAGCAAAAAAATTTTTTTAAAAATAATAAAAATATGATGAAAATGGGCGGAATCCTTCTAGTGGCTATCAGCCTCAGTTTGAGAGAGGACTTGAAAAAGGTAATTGAAACACCATAACAATACAAAAATAAATGTCAAATTAAATATCTAGTGAGCCCTACAGCAATAAAGAGAAGCACCACACAATATAGACTAGTTCTTTTTAAAGACTAAATGAGGGCAGGTAAGTCCTAAGAGGTTTTGTAGCTGACTGCCTCTAGGACACAGCATAAAGGGTTCCATGGAATAGGGATGAGTAGCAGACAGATGCAAGTCAGCTTCATAATGTCCTACATGGAGGAAGCTCTGCATGGGCACATACACAGTTGAATGCCCGCTTTAAGCTGTTTTTACACCTTGGCACTGATGGTTCCACTTTTCTCTCCTTTTCCTAAGGGACTTACTTCTTCGGGTTTTTCATAAGATTCTTCTCCTTTTCCAGATAGATTCCTTCACCTGGATTTTGTTAAAAACTTATTAAATCCGACCAAATTGGCTTGTATATTTCCCCAAAGTGTTTCACCAGTTCCAAGACGAGTTTCAACTTTTCTGACAGCTGATGGATATTTTCTTAAGGCAAGTGAGGGCTTCTAAGTGCTTTCTGAATATGATATAGCCTAGGCTCATCAGAGGAGAACATACAGGCCAGGTGTTTGGAGAACAGTTTGTGAAAGCCAATGAATTTTGCAAATGTGCTAGATGATGAAAAGTTCTCAGCTTTCGGTTACAGTGGTCAGCACTCTGTAACTGGAGGAGACCAGCGTGAGAGCAGATTCTGTTTTCTGCCAAACCAGAATCCAGGCAATAGTATGGTGGGCACAGAAATACTGATTTGATTGGTCTTTATGAGTGGGACATTTTGTAGATCCAGTACAACCAATTTTTTAAAAAAATTTTTTACTTTATTTAAACACCATGTTTACAAAGTTGCATATTACAGTTGTTTCTGGCTTTTCATGCTCCAACATCATGTTCCAATACCAATTCCATCCCCAATGTAACAGTCCCTCCCCCATCATCCCTAGATTGGGATTGTTGGATAGTGTGAAGTGAGCAATTTATTCTGAAGGATAGGCTGCACTTTTTTTTCCCCCTTGGGCTACACCAATGGCTCTCAGGGGTTACTCCTGGCTTTGTGCTCAGGAATCACTCCTGGTAGATTTGGGGTACCATATGGGATGTCATGATTGAACCTGGATTGGCCAATTGCAAGGCAAATGTCCTACACACTGTGATATCACTCTGACCCCGACTGTGCCTCTTGAGATGGCAGGCTGAGTTTGCTCTCTCCCCATTCCTGGCATTGCTCTTGCACCTACACCATCACTGATCACTGACTTCTAAAGATAATACAGATACTTGTTATGATTATTATCCATCTTATCTGGTTGGGGCTTGCTTCTAGAGTCTTTGATCTTTTATCTTTTGGTTGTTGGACTTGCTTTGACTTGAGCCAGCCCCCATCTTCTTTTGAAAGATCACAGGAAGAATACGGAAGCCTTCTTTCTCTTTAGATAGCACCAAAAAAGGGATTTGGCAATATGGTAGAGCAGGTAAAAAAGGTTCTTTTGCCTTATATTGCCCAACATGGGTTTGATACTAGCATCCCATGTGGTCCTCCAAGCCCATGAGGAGCAAGCCCTGAGAATCCCCAAACAAAAACAAAAACAAAAAAATAAGGAAAGCCAGAAAAAAAGAACCACCAAGGGACATTGGGTGGGCCTAGAACATCATGCTCTTCAGGGTCTCCAGGAAGCCTCTTCAGGAAAGAGATAGACTGGCAATGCGAAAGAGCTCATGGGACACAGGGATGTGGACGATGACTCAATCACTTAAAGCACTTGCCTTATGAAGCACAGAGACATGAGTCCAAACTCTGGTGCCTTCACGTGTGTAAAGTGATCAGGATAGTCCTACTATTTGTGATTCTTAGCAAGAAAGAACTCACAAGATGACTCAGTGGCCTCGAAAGCATCTGAGGTAAGCTGAATCCCCAGTGCAGTGCTTACACCATGGTCTTATACTTATATACCTCAAGGTCTGAAGTTCTAATCAAAGGAAAATGAAAAAAAAAAAAAACACCTCCAAATCAGTTAGGCAGCCAAGATATTGGTGGTTATACAGAGGTGCATTTTGATACATTTCAACTTTCCACGTTTATCCTCAGAATTCATCCAGTCCTCTCATGTGGGCAGGGGTTAAATCTGTATTTTTCACAAAGCAAATTTTGTGTGTGAGTGTGTTGGGGGGCAGGAAGTTAAGGAATACTGGCAGTGCTCTGGGACTACTCTAAGATCAGTAGCTTGGAGGTTACTCCTGGTGCTGCTGGTGGTGGTGGGGAAACACCACACAGCGCCAGAGATCAAACCCAGGCTTCTGCATGTAAAACATGCACTACTCTTTAGAGCCACCTCCCTGGCCTGACACAGCCAACTTTTAATAGCTACAAGTATCCTAAATGTCTTTTGTTGCTTAGCAGAGGACTTTGCACTGCTGTCTCTCTCTCTTCCTGGGCTCTGGCCCCATTTTTGATGTCCAGATTTCCCTATGGTCCTGCTATTTTTTTTTTTTGTGCTATTTCTTTTCATTGTGGTCTTTTCCTCTCTCCATCCCACCTCTTTATTTATTTATTTTTTTTCCTGCCTATCCACTTCGCTCTGTCTTCTAATTTAAGGGTTTTAAACCCAAGCCCAGCATGGACTTTAGGAGCCTGAATATCTCTTTCCCTCTGGAACTGGCTTTTCTCCAGTGTTTGCCACCTCAGCAGAAGGCAGCGTTGAGTAGAAATGTGGGCACTCCCTGGACATGAAGCACTTGCTGCCAGAGCAACCCACCTTCCTTTTGTGCATTGTGGACTGGGTCCTTGCAAACAAGATCTTGCCAAAGGAGGTGCAACCTATAACCTAGGTTCTAGAGCATCAGAGCTATATATTTTCTCCCAGGTTTCATTTAGAGTATTTTCAAATTTACAGAAAAGGTAAATGCTATAATAAACTCATATTACTTTATTTTGATTGTAAGCTTTATGCTTTGTTTGTGTTCCGGCTCCATTTATCTGAGTTGTCTCATGGCACTAACCTTGATACACTTTAGCAGAACTTGCCCTGAGCACAAATGACTTCCTATAGATGCAGATTTCAGTGCATCTAAAAAGGGGAATATTTATCAACCTAGAATACTGTGTGGAGCACTTGATTTTTTATTTCTCTCCTAATTCCCATATTTCCTATATTTTTGTTGTTGTTTGGTGTCAGGGATCAAACCCGGGGCCTTCCACATTCTACCATTAAGCTACATCCCTGTCGCACAGACCTTCTTTTGCTTGTAAGGCAGAAGTCCCCAAAATGACTGGGCCTATGATACCCTTTTCAGAAATCTACCTCTGTAAGCAAACAGAATGAAACTAACTGCACCCAAAGCTACTATTGCCACCCCCCCCACACACAATTGTTCCAGTGTGCCCAGGAGTGTGAGGGTGGTGTTATTGTTTTGGGAAACACTGTGTAAATGTCTTCTTAAATTCTGGTCCAATAACAGCTCACATATTATAATTGGTTGTTACTTTAGTCCCTTTAAAGCTAGACCAGTCCTTGCCCTTTCTGTTCTCTCATTTTTTAAAGTATTTTTTCTTTTTTGGGGGGTGGTGGTGGGGGTGTTCTCTCATTTCCATTTGACTCATGTAAAGAATCCCAGATTGGTTGCCTCATAGCATCCCAAGTTCTCAATTACCAATTTTCTCTAGATGAGATTTATTTGGGTGAAACCCATTTGGCACGTGCACAGACCAAGTGATGAATGACCAGACAACCCACAGGGAGCATAGGCTGTGGCTCGTTTTTTATTGCTGTTGGTCAGATTTTGTGGTCAGGGAGTGTTCATTGTGCTCTCCACAGTAAGGACTTGGACATCAATGAGGTGATACTCTTGTGATCATTTTCATATTCTGTTCTCCAATGTATCTCACTCCAGACATTTTAGGATTACAAACTGATGATTTTTGCCTGGTCTGTAGTTACTTTGGGAATTGGACGTGGTGAATTTTATATTCCATTATCTCTTCTGTATTTATTAAAATAAACCCTCTCACAGGAAGGGCTTCTCTCCTTTCTTACTTTTGGAGTAGTACAATGGGATCATTAATTCATTTATAAAAATTTAGTGTGTTGTGATCCCTTAGTGTTCATCTTTCTGTCCAAGATCAGTGGAAGATCACAACTCCGGCGTCCTTGGGACATAATCCCTCAACCTTTGAGCACTTTTCTGCTTTTGGCACAAGACGGGCCAGACTGACCTTTGACTTCCCTGGCTCTAAGTCTGGAATCAATAATCTCTTCAAGAAATCCTGATCTCTTGAGGAATCATATTCATTAACCAAGATTTTGGAACTAGATACATTCATTGCCTTTGGTATCATTACTTCTAGGCACTCAGAATAACCAAGTTAAGTCATTTGAACAAAGATGCTCCAATTATGTTACTCTCTCTGGTTTAAGTCTGAGATCATAAGATTAATGCACTTTTATCCATTTCGTTTCATTTCATATTTATCATCATTTTACTTTGTCAATAAATCCTAATCACCTCAACTTTAATACATTTATATATATTTTTCATAATAAAATACACAGAAAAATTTCTTTTTTCTTTATTTTAGTTTTGGGGCCATATCTGTATATGATCAGGGCTTACTACTGGTTCTGTGATCAGGGATCACTCCTAGAAATACTCAGAGGATTATATATGATTTCAGGGATCAAACCAGGATTGGTTAAAAACAAGTCATGCACACCTTTTCTGTGCACTATATATCCCCCCAGTTTTATAATTTAAAAACTGAAGCCACTTCCAAGAGCAAGTCCAGTAAGTAAGGTTTGGGTTTTCTTTGAGATATTTCTGTGTCCTATAATATATACTTTTTTGGCACACAAAATACTGGATCCAGGGGCTGGAGATATAGCAGGTAGGGTATTTGCTTTGCATGCTCCAACTGGGTTCAATCTTCAGGATCCCATATGGTATCCCAGGCACCACCAGGAGTAATTTCTGAGTGCAGAGTCAGGTGTAATCCTGGAGCATCACTATATGTTTCCCCTTAAAACAACAGCAACAAATACTGGGCCTAAAAGGGGCTTCATTAATTTTATATTCTTTTAGAAGATGCACTATGAATTTGATAACAGTTTAATACATTGTTTCTGTGCTATTTAGTCAAAGGTTTTCTCTATTATTTTATTAAAAAGTTTTTGTAAAACAAGATAGTTTTTTTTTTTGTTTGTTTGCTTGTTTTTTTTTTTTTTTTTTTTGTCTTTGGATCACATACAGTGGTTCTTAGGGCTTACTCCTGGCTCTGCACTCAGGGATGACTCCTAGTGGTGCTCAGGAGACTATATATAGTTCTTAAAAACCTGTACAGACATAGAAAGGCATTTCCAGTGATCACACAAAGCCCTGAGGTTGTTTTTCTGCCAACCCCTACTGGTTCTAGGCCAGTAGAGTGTCTACTGGTTTCTTTTGAAGAGATTGGCTTAACAAAGTGAATAAATGATGTTGAAATGACCCAATCAGAAGGTGAATCTGTGGGATTCTCACTCATCCATCCACTACAACAGCCTTTTAGGGAGTGTGGAATGAACCTGCCTCCCCCACAGGAATAGTTTGTAGGGAAATTAGTAATAGCACAGTATTGGAAACAAATTCTTCCCATCACAAAAATAATCGAATTTCAAACTATGAAAGTTTGAATATGGATTACCTTAGTAGATTTAAGAAAATGTGCTTGAACTATGGTCCTCATTCTCCATTGTGTGTTGAATACCTTGGTACCTGGAGTGATGGTGGGTGTTGGACCCAACAGGACGTTAACACTGTAGCAAAGACCTGTTAGAGTACTTCTCAATATTTACAATGAAAGATGTGATTTGTTGAAAATTTTCAGATAAAAATTAAAAGTCTAGATCACTCTGGAAGGAGGGTTGCAGGAGTCACATTATCTTGTGAAATACTGATAGATGAAGGGCAGTACACAGAAGTAAATAGGCAGACAAGACTACACCATGCTGTTTTATTTTATTTAATTTATATTTTTGATCACAAATTGACTTTTATTGCTCTGTTTTATTTTTTTTTAGGTAGTTTAAATTTTTTTATTTGGTTTTCGGTTACACCTGGCAGCACTCAGGGGTTACTCCTGGCTCTATGCTCAGAAATCGCTCCTGGCAGGCACAGAGGACCATATGGTATGCTGGGATTCAAACCACCATTCTTCTGCATGAAAGGCAAATGCCTTACCTCCATGCTATATCCCCAGCCCCATAGTTTAAATTTTTTTTATTTAAATACTATGATTACAAAGTTGTTCATATTAAAATTTTTTCACAATTAAAGGTGTTCATGATTGAGTTAAAGTTATACAATATACAACAACCTTCACCAATTAGAAATATATTTCTCTAATTGTGAGTTTTTTCTCAGCCTGTGGCTCTCTAAATTTTATCTGGATGAATTCAATTGTGATTTTTTTTTTGATTTGTTGAATGTTGCACTGGTGAAGAGGGGTGTTCTTTTTATGACTGAAAACAACTACAAACATGTTTGTAATCATGGTGCTTAAATAAAGATATTATTTAAAAGGAAAAAAAGAAATATGAAAGAACACAATGCTGTTTTTAAAGCTTGTCAGGGAATTTTCTTTGAAGGCTTGGGGAAAGATTGACTCAAATACCAAGTTCAAGGGTAGCTATACAAAGATTATTCAGGAAGCTATGGAGCCATATGCAGAATTTGTGGGGAAATTGACAGGCAATTAAAAGGCGGGTTAGAAATAAGAAAATTCAGGGGCCGGGCGGTGGCGCTGGAGGTAAGGTGCCTGCCTTACCTGCGCTAGCCTAGGAGACGGACCGCGGTTCGATCCCCCGGCGTCCCATATGGTCCCCCAAGCCAGGAGCGACCTCTGAGCGCATAGCCAGGAGTAACCCCTGAGCGTTACCGGGTGTGGCCCAAAAACCAAAAAAAAAAAAAAAAAAAAAAAAAAAAAAGAAATAAGAAAATTCAAAATTTCTCTCTTTTTTTTTTTAAATCTTGACAAAAACTTAGCCTTTGACAATGCTAACGAATATTGTTAGACTATCTTGGGCCCAATTAGAGAGAGAGAAGATGTCAGGAATTTCTACTTGCTTGTAGATGTACTGTGACTTACAATTATCCTCATTCACCTCCCCCACCTCTAACAACATATGTTGTTGAGGGACAAACTCCAGGAAATTAAATCAATGGCCTTCGCCCAAGGAAAACACCTGGTCCTTGCCCAATGTGTGTGAAGGGATTTCATTGGGCAAGTGACTGTTGTTCAGTACCTAACCATTTCACCAACAACTCGGGGAGGGGTCTAAGCCTATTTCGTGAGGTCAGGTCATATACTTTAAGTGTGGCAATATGGGGCACTTATGGGAAACAATGCAGGTAAAAAATCTTTTTGTACCCACTCAAGAATCTGCCTACTTGAGACCAAGACTTTAATAACCTGCTTCAGGAAACTGGGTCAGGGCCACCCCTGGCCCCTCAAAATCAGAGAACCTTTTCATCAATAGTTTAGCTTCCCAGCCCAGGCCAAAGAACATCGCAGATTAAGCTCATTAAAACCTACCACTTCAGGAGTCGGAAAGATAGCATGTCGGTAAATCGTTTACCTTCCATGCAGAATGTCAGTTGTTCAAATCCTGGCATCCCATATGGTCCCCTGAGCCTGCCAAGAGCGATTTCTGAGCATAGAGCCAGGAGTAACCCCTGTGCACTGCTGGGTGTGACCTAAAAACCAAAACCAAAACCAAAACCAAACCAAACAAAAAACAAACCAAAAAAACCCTGCCACTTCAGGAAGCTGCAGTTTAGATATTCCCTGCCTGGAGGAATTGACCCTCCTTCCAAATCAAAGGCCTTATAAGATTAGGTCTGGCATAAGGCCACTCCCTTAAGGGACTGTGGGGATGATTTTAGGAAGAAGCAGTTTAATGCTTAAAGGAATAGTAATTCACCTGGGGATTATAGATTCTGACCACATAGGGAAAATAATAGTTCTTGTTTCAGTATCCACAGGCTGGACCTTTAAGAAAGGTGAATATATAGCACAAATTTTATTCCTTATGTTATGCCTGGAAAATCAGAATGCATCAGAGAAGGAGGCTTCAGAAGTACTAAACCTGAGGAATTTGCATTTACAGCTTTTACACTAACTTTAGAAAGGGAAATCCAATGTTAACTCTTGAAATTAAGGGCAGAAAAATTGAAAGTATGTTTGATTTGAGGGCAGAAGTTTCTGTGTTCAAGAAATTGGTCTCAAAATTGGTCCTACAAGAAATTTAAAACAGTTTGGAAGGGATAAGAGGGGTCCTGCCTCCAAATTTCATTTGCCAGAGCACTAGGTATTTGAAGTGCATAGGACTGGAAAATCAACAGGTGATATTCATGCCTTATGTAGTTCCATTTTTTTTGAACCTATGGGAACATGAATTGCATACACAAAGGGGAACAGAATATCACATCCCTTGACAAAACACCTTCCAGTAATTCAGAAGTTTTGCCTATTTAAATTTGGGCCACTGGGTTAAAGCACCCAGAACCCATTCCCATTGAATAGAAATTTAATGTTCAAATCTGTATTCCAGGGGACTGAGAGATAGCATGGAAGTAGGGCGTTCACCTTGCATGCAGAAGGATGGTGGTTTGAATCCTGGCATCCCATATGGTCTTCTGAGCCTGCCAGGAGCGATTTCTGAGTATAGAGCCAGGAGTAACCCCTGAGTACTGCTGGGTGTGACCCCAAAACAAAGCAAAACAAATCTGTATTCCACAACAGCCCATCTACAGCACAAAATTAGAGACACTTAGAAATTTAGTCAATGCATAGTTGAAAAACAAAGCCTCTTTTTCTAATTTAAATTCTTCAGCATTTATTACTACAAAACCATCAGGTAGCTGGAGACATTTAACAAGTTAAGGTCTATAAATTCTCAGATGGTTTTGATAGGCAAGATACAGAATGACTTACTTTCACCAGTTGTCATTTCAGAGACTGGCCTTTGATAGTAATTGACTTAAAGGACTGTTTTTTGTTGTTTTTTTTGGGTTACACCCAGCAGCACTCAGGGGTTACTTCTGGCTCTATGCCCAGATATCACTCCTGGCAGGCTCAGGGGACCATATGGGAGGCTGAGATTTGAAGAAATGACCTTCTACATGAAAGGCAAATGCCTTACCTCCGTGCTATCTCTCCAGATCCCATGTTTTTTTTATAATATTTCTATACACCCAAAAGATAGAAAAGGATTTGCCTTTTCAGTTCCTTCTCTTAATAACAGGGCCCCTATACAGCGATTTTAATGAACAGTTTTGCCTCATGGCATGGTGATTTTACCCATCACATGTTAATGCAGTTTTGCATCCAGCTCATAAAAAGTTTTCCCTGGTATATATACATATATTAATAATTTTTATTGTGACCAAAGTGGATTACAAATCTTTCACAGTAATATTTTAGGTACATAGCAGCATTGAACCCAGGGCATTCCTACCACAAGTGTTGTTCTCCCTCCAACCCTGTTCCCAGCATGCATTTCATATCCCCCTGTTCTGCCCCCCACCCCCCGGCTGCTAGTATAAGTGGTTCCCTTTGTGTCTAATTAGTTGTAGAATGGGTATCGATTCTGTTGTTGTTGGCTTTGGATTTGGTGTTTAAGACTGATTTTTTTTCTACTCAGTGTTCATATGACTGTTTGGTCTTGGTACCATCCATTTCCCTCCCTCAATTTATGAGACAGAACAAGATGATTCAAGTTATGTGATTCTGTTTGAAGGGAAACAAAAACAAAAAACAAATAAACAAGAAAAAAGCAAAAAACAAACAAACAAATCCAGGAGGGGTCCATCTATAGCAGGGGTCTTCAAACTACGGCCCGCAGGCCACATATTGTATTTATTCCCATTTTGTTTCTTCACTTCTAAATAAGATATATGCAGTGTGCATAGAAATTTGTTCATAATTTTTGTTTTTACTATAATCTGGCCCTCCAACAGTCTGAAGGACAGTGAACTGGCTCCCTGTTTAAAAAGTTTGAGGACCCCTGATCTAGAGGGTTATAAATATAAATTTAAAAGAAGAGAGGGGATAAGGAAGAAAAACATCACAAAAAAGACAAAAAATTATGAATAAAAGAACATACAAACAAGAAAACAAACAGAAAGAAACAAAAACTACAATGACAAAAAAAAAAAAAAACCAAGAAACACCACTGCAATACAGACAACAACCAAACAATAATCATGAACCGAAATAAAACGAAAAAATAGAAAAAGGAAAAGAAAAAAAATTGTTTCCCCCCCCCCTCTTTTGCAAAGGCACAGTAAATACTGGGGAAATTAGAAAGGGAATTTCCTTGGCCTAAGAGATACAGGATTACTCCTCCCTTAAAACATACTGTAATGGGAATAACTACAGGCTCTGTACATGCTCTTTTATTCTCCCCGAGGTCTTTTTGTGGTGTCTGGAAACTTTCTGTTCAGTCGTGGGTGATAAATTCAGGTCTCTGTAACTAGAGATCTTGGTATTTGCACAGGTCATAGGATGGAGCCTTGGATAGAGTCTTTCTTTACGGTTTTAGAAGTTCTGTTCCAACACTGTTTTAATCAGTCTTCTGTAATTGGTGGTTCCTTAGGTATATTTGGTGCATTACATGGGTGACATCTCACTGTCAACTCAGACTCATAAAGAATTGCGATGTGTTTATGAAGTTGTCATCAGCTTCTTGCAAGGTGCTGGTTTAACAACAGCCACAGAAAAAATTCAGACTTTACCTCCATTTCAATACTTAGGCATTGTATTGGAGCGTACTTCAGTGTTTCCCCCAAAGATTTCTATTTATCAGAAAATTATAAGGAATTTAATAACTTTCAAAATTCTTAGGTGATAGAAATTGTATCAGTCCCTCCCTTGGGATTCCAAACTCAGAACTCAGCAACAGATTTTTTACTTTAGAAAGAATTCTGAATTTAAATAGTCCCAGGCATTTAACACAAAGGCCCAATAGAAATTAGATTTTTTTCATGGATCTTCTCCCAAAGACCTATATTTTCAGGTTCATATCTGGAGAGAAGGTGTGGCTTTTAATTTTTGCAATCCCTTATTCTCCTACAGGTGCTATTGCTCAGCTGTCTAGGCCTCTAGAATGGGTTACTTACACAACAAGCAACCTTATACATTTGTGCCCTGTTTGGAATTGATCTCTGCTCTAAATCAAGGATCAGAACACTTTTATTGTTAGGTTTTAATCCTGAAATAATAGTGCTGCTGATTTCAAAAAAGAAAATAGAATGGGGGCCGGGCGGTGGCGCTAGAGGTAAGGTGCCTGCCTTGCCTGCGCTAGCCTTGGACAGACCTTGGTTCCATCCCCTGGCGTCCCAGATGGTCCCCAAGCCAGGAGGGACTTCTGAGCGCATAGCCAGGAGTAACCCCTGAGCGTCACCGGGTGTGACCCAAAAACCAAAAAAAAAAAAAACCAAAAACAAAAAAACAAACAAAAAAAAGAAAACAAACACCCCCCCCAAAAAAGAAAAAAAATAGAATGTATATTACCTCTCAGTGAGCACATTCAACGAGCACTATTTGACTTTTCAGGAGAAGTTTCCTCCAATTATTCTGCTGGAAATGCCTGAGACTTCTTTAAGAGGACAAGTCTTAAATAACCTGTTTCAGGAAACTGGGTCAGGGCCACTCCCTGGCCCCTCAAAATCAGGGAACCATTATTTTCCACTTCTCCCCTATACCTGATGGTCTGTGTTTTTTTTTTTTACATTGATGGGCTATCATAAAGAAAAGTGGTTTTACTGGCCCTTCTCTGACCACAACAGTGCATGCTAATTACAAGTCTGCTCAACAAGTGGAACTTGCTACTATAAATTATTTATTGTTACATATTTCAGAGCTGTGTAATGTAGTGTGATTCAGCTTACATAGGATTATTCCCAGGAATAATGACTGCCTCTTTAAATGCTTCAATACCCAGGTTGTTTAAGATTTGCTGCTGCAATTACAAGCCCTTCTGCAAAAAAGTTCTGAGTCAATATTTATCACTCACATAAGAACCCACTATGGCCTCTCAGGGCCGATGGCTTTAGGGAATAAAACTGGCCATGCCAATATTTAAGTTGCTTGAGGAGGAACATGCAGCACTTCATACAAATGCCTTTCATTTGCATGTCAACTATCATATTCCATGGAAGCAAACCACACACTAGTTGATACATGTACAGTTTTCACACCCTTGAATAAAAGAACACATGTATCTGGCGTCAGTATTCGAGGGTTACAGACTAATGAATTGTGGTAAATATATTTTACACATGTTGACTTTTTCCCAAAGAAGCCCTATCTTCACATGATGGTAGATACATATACCCACTTTATACAGGGAGTTCCAATGACTTTAGAATGAGCTACAGCAGTTTGCACCTTCATACTTAAGTGCTTTTCTGTTATGGACATCCCCCAATATGTAAAGACAGACAGTGGTCCAGCCTACACCAGTAAAACTTTTCAGTCATTCTGAAAGTAATGGCAAATTAAACATATCACTGGCATCCCATATAACCCACAAGGACAAGCTATAGTTGAATGAGCTCACAGAACTCTGAAAACTCAACTATTAAAATAAAGAAAAAGAGGGCCAGAGAGATAGCACAACGATAGAGCGTTTGCCTTGCACGTGGCTAACCTGGGATAAACCGACATTTGATTCCCAGCATCCCATGTGGTCCTCCAAGCTTGCCAGGAGTGATATCTGAGTGCAGAGCCAGGAGTAAACCCCCCAAATAAAAACAAAACAAAATAAACAAATAACCCAAAACATTATTTTTTACTAAACGTCTTAAATTTACCCTAAGGAAAGCCCTAGACAGCTACAGAAAGACACTTTAAAGAAGATGTTCAGGCATAAAACTATTTACCTACTTGTGTAAAAATGTATAATGAATGGATTGCTGGTAATCTTCTTATTTGAGGAAAAGGATATGCCATGTTTCTACAAATGGCAACCCTACCAGGAAACTCTGGGTCCAACTATACCTCGTCAGAAGCAAGGTTCTCACAAATGGAAAAAACGCAGACACAAATTTACACAAATAAGAGTGTAAATCTTCCCTCAGAACTAACACAGATCATTCAAAAAACAGGAAACTAATTGTGACCTAAACAGGTAAATGGGTTAATAAGCTGACACCACACTATGAGGTAGAGATTATCCGGAGTGGAAATGACCAATTCCAGAATTTCACTTCTGTAGATTAGGAATTGGTCTTTCTCTCACCAGATTCCATAATTTAGGAAACACTTGTTACATGAACTCAATGCTACAATGCTGTAAAATATTCCTGTTTGATTGATTACTTTTTTTCAGGGGCACACTCTGTGGTGCTCAAGATTTACTCGCACTCAGAAATAGCTCCTGGCAGGCTCCAGGGACCATATGGTATGCCAGGAGTAGAACCAAGGTTGTCTGCATGCAAAACAAATTTCCTACCCCTGTGCTATTGCTCAGGGCCCTGACTGTTTTTTTTTTTGCTTTTTTTTTTTGGTTTTTGGGTCACACCCAGCAGTGTTCAGGGGTTACTCCTGGCTCTACACTCAGAAAAGGTTTGGGGGACCATATGAAATGCTGGGATTCGAACTACCATCCTTCTGCATGCAAGGTAAATGTCTTACCTTCATGCTATCTTTCCAACCCCTGACTGATTACTTTTACCAGAATCATTATAAGAAGGACTTTAATAGATCAAATCTATTGGTACATAAGTGCAAGGTGGCAGAAGAGTTTGGTAAGGTTATAAAAGCCTTATGAGAAAGACAGCACGGGTACATCAACCCAAAAGACTTTAAGATGACCATTGGAAAGATAAATCATCAGTTTGCAAGAGAGTCAACAGGATCCACATGAACTATTAATATTCTTTATGGAGGGTCTTCATCAGGACTTGAACAAAGCTGCTATGCAGAATAGTAATATAGAGGAAAATAGAGATCATCTTGTTGACTCAAAAGCTGTAAAACAAGCTTGTCAGAGACACAAGCAGTTTATTGAGTTTATTATTGCTACACTTTTTCAAGGCCAGCTTAAATCTACAATTCAATGGCCCATCTGCACCAAGAATCTCAGACATCAGAAATCTTTTGGGCCACACCCAGCAGTGCTCAGGGGTTACTCCTGGCTATCTGCTCAGAAATCGCTCCTGGCAGACACGGGAAACCATATGGGACGCTGGGATTCGAACCTACCACGTTAGGTCCTGGGTTGGCTGCTTGCAAGGCAAAGGCCTCTGTACTATCTCTCTGGCCCCAGACATCAGAAATCTTTACTCATTTATCCTGGCTTTTGACATCTGCAGATAAATGCAGGTTGCAAAATTGCTTTAAGTGTTTTTTAAAGAAGAAGAACTAAAATACAATAATAGGGTTTTTGCAGCTATTGTTACACACAGCAAGATTCCTTAAAAAGTACAGAAATAATGGAAACTACCACTTATGCTCTAATACATTTGAAATGCTTCTTCTACAAGGGCAACAAATGGAAGGAAAAAAAAAAACCTACAGACCTACATAGTCCTTCTTTAGAAAACCTTGAGCTATCACACTTCACTATAGTCCCTAAAAACAATACAAATAAATAAATAAACAAAGAATACAAATTATTTTGTCTTGAACCATTATGGTAAAATGGAAAAGGGTCATTGCACAGCCTATTGTAAAAACACGGCAAGAAAACAGTGGTTTAAATTTGATGATAAGCAATTTCAAAAATAGCTAACTCGTCTGTAAATTCTTAATTTGCTTTTATACTTCAAAGAAACTTGCTGCTTGAATGCAGCTGTTTAAATTAGCAGATATTTAACTGAATTCTCCATAGATATGTCTGTGATAATGTTCTAACATTTTTACCTACTGAAAAACAGCTGCAGGATGCAGATTCCCAACATAGTGTTGATTATTAGAATGTTTCAGTGTCTTAATTTCTATTCTAATATGTTTGTAATAATCTTTAATGCTTCTATTAACAATGATCAGTGGAGATATAGTTTGGATACCCTAGTTTCCCTTTACAGTGATATTTTCCATTGGACTCCTAATACAGTGCTTATTATGATGTCCTTTTTTTTTTTTTTTTTTTTTTTTGGTTTTTGGTTTTTGGGCCACACCTGGTGGTGCTCAGGGGTTACTCCTGGCTGTCTGCTCAGAAATAGCTCCTGGCAGGCACGGGGGACCATATGGGACACCGGGATTCGAACCAACCACCTTAGGTCCTGATGGGCTGCTTGCAAGGCAAACACCGCTGTGCTATCTCTCTGGGCCCTTATTATGATGTCTTAACAAATATTTTAAATAGTTCATTTTCCATTTGTTTTTATCTGCATATATCTTATAATGTCTCTCTTCCCAGAGATCCTTGGATAAAGCATCTGAATGCCATAGATTTTTTTTTACAGTGCTCATCACTATATCCATTAGTATTCTAGCCTTAAATATTATGATTGTTTTAAGAATGTTCTATGCATGTTTTAAACCAGGAAGCCTTTTTTTTTCAGCAAAGTTCTCCATCAATGTTGATTACTCCAAGGAACTAGTAAACTTTTTCTTTTATTTTTTTAATTTTTTCTTTTTTGTCAGGCATACTATGCCACTGTGCCAGGAAATAAAGTTCTGAGAGTGAGAAAGTGAGAAAGGGAAGAGGGACAGAAGGGAGGGAAAGGAGGGAGAAAGAAGAGGGGGGACTAGAGAAGGGGAAGAGGACAGAAGTAGAGAGCTAGTAAACTTTTTCACTTGACATCCTGACTTTATATTTTGAAGCACTGTGACTCATTTCACCTGGGTCAATTTTTCCTATGGATCGATCCTTTTGTTTGTCTATGTGTGAGTGTATGTGTGGTGGCCACTCTAGATTTAATGTTTGTTGGTATTATAGGTAATGTCTGTTTACATTGTATTTAGCCCTTCTTTTTTGTATATAACCATTTCTTTTTCTTGGGAAGAACATGTTATCACTGCTGCTGCAGGGGTCGCAGTGGTGCTTATGGTACCACTTCAGTATAAATTTGAAGGATCAATATAAATCAGCCCAGCTTGACTTGCTATGGATAGCAGGCTGTATGAAAAGTGGGACCCAGGCAGCACCATTGGCATGTGAATTGCTCATGGTCCTTTGTAGTGACTTATCCTGTCTCCTGCTCTTTGTCATCATTCTGGCTGCTGCTGCTGTTGGGAGTCACTCGAATCTTTGAACTGCGAGTCATCCTCAAAGAAGAAGGCAGGCACATTGCGGTTGCTGATGTGATCTCAGTGGGCAATTTCTACCACTTCATTTCACCATAGACTGTTGCTCACAACTGGTTTCAGCTATTGAGAGATACTCGAATCTAGGACATTTCCTGATCAGTGAATGCTGCGAGTCATTTTTTTCAGACTCCACATGTGTTGCAGACTGAAATTGGGATCTGGAATTTATCTACTCTCTTCAGACTAGCTCAAAGAACTTACGGGTTATGAATACTCTCTTTGTATCTCTTTAACATGTATATTTTCTATGGTATATTATATATATTATATTTTATATATATGGTATTTTCTATGGTATATTATGCTTTTCCCTTTTTATTTAGATTTGCTAGTAGAAAGTCTTAGAGTAGCGATAGTACCCATGAAGTCTTTGTCCTTTTGATAGAAACAGGATAGGAATTGTTTGGTTTATTATCTTCTCCTTAGGCCCAATAGTATCCTATAGCACCATTCCTTTTGCATAGGTGCATTAAAATCGGAAAATGTTAGAAACTAAGAGGAGTTATTACCCATTAGGGATGAGAACTCAGTAACTTCTTGCTACAGGGGTCTTCCACCCTGAACATTTGCCTTGGTGATTTGACTTAGGTTTTTTTTTTTTTTTTTTTTTTTTTTTTTTTTTTGGTCACACCCAGCAGTGCTCAGGGGTTATTCCTGTCTCTACACTCAGAAATTGCTCCTGGCAGGCTCGGGGGACCATATGGAATGCTGGGATTCAAACCACCATCCCTCTGCATGCAAGGCAAATGTGCTATCTCTCTTGTCCATTGACTTAGGTTTTATTCCCTTGGAAATAAGCTGTTTACCCCTGAACCTTGGATCCAGCATGGTTCTCTGCACCTACACTAGGAATCAACATCTACCAGTACAGACCCTGAATCTGTACCAACTGGCCACAGCCTGGTCTTTCCTCTCAATATCTAGAAAAGTTCTGGAGATTAGAGTCTCTCCCAACCCCAAGAGGGCTAGGACAGACCCTCTTCTAACAAGACACACCTACAGAGGATGAAAGACCCAAGACCACCTTCTGGCTCATTATTTTGATTTGACCTTTGCATCTTTACATTTGCCAAGCCTAGGTAACCCTGACGTTACAGTGAGACCGTAAAGGCAGGTTGGCCTAGAAAAACTGGAGATTGTCTAGGAATAAATGGATTTGTTTTGGCACTTACTTGCCCCAGGATGGGTTAACATGCTAACCTGACAGTGAAAACTGTGTCCTGGGATCTTGAAGAAAGACTATGAGGTTAGACAAATTTGTGTGCCTAGAGCCTGTAGATGATGTGAAGGCAGGATGCTTCATGGGTAGTGAATATGAATTATTTTGTTTTGTTTCTATAAAGTCAATTAGGGGGAGATGTTGGATTACTGGTCCCACCCTAATCAATGTTAATACATCACCCTAGGGTATGATCTGGTGATGGGATTATTGAATTGTTCCCTACTTGGTATTCCTCTCCCACCCTAGGGTGTAGCCTGGTTCTTGTCAATAAAAGCAAGGGTCTGAGGAAGGCAGGCACTCAATTCTTCAGTCTTCCTCCACTAAGCTGCTCATAAAAAAAACTTCTGCAGATATATATATATATATATATATATATATAATATATATATATATATATAAAGTTTGAAAATAAGTTTGTTAGAACATTCTTATAATAAGTAGTGTAGTAAGATTCTATAGTATCCAAGTTCTTTTTCCATTGGCTTCTGTGGGTGGGCAAAGACATTAGAACATTTTAGCAGACATAATTTGAGAATAAGTTGCTAAATATACACAAACACCACAGCAATAGAAAAGCATTTACTAGGATAGCTGAATTAAAATTAAACATTAAAATTAAAATGTAATTAAAATTCTAACAACATTATGCATTTCCCCGGGACTATGCAAACTAATATTAAACCATGAGAGTTGAATACATAATAATCTGTTTGCAGTTTTGGAGCCAAACCTGCCAATACCTAGGGTTACTCCTGGCTCTGCTCTCAGATCACTCCTGATGGTATTCAGGGAACCATATATGGTGTTGTGATTGAACCAGGGTCAAATGCTTAAAAGTCCATCATTCTATCTGCTGTACTATCTATCTCCAAGAGCTAGATTTGTCTATCTCTTGATCCCAGATTTCTTCATTTACTCTGTCCGACACTTTACCTAGTTCACATCTCTTTTTACTTGCATTTGGAACAAGCTTTCTTAAACTGGTTTATAGGATTTTTTGAACATTTTCTCTGTATTTCCAACAAAATAGCTTGTTAAAATGTAATCTTGATCCATCTTTACTTCTTTCTTTCTTTCTTTCTTTCTTTCTTTCTTTCTTTCTTTCTTTCTTTCTTTCTTTCTTTCTTTCTTTCTTTCTTTCTTTCTTTCTTTCTTTCTTTCTTTCTTTCTTTCTTTCTTTCTTTCTTTCTCTTTCTTTCTTTCTTTCTTCTTCTTCTTTTTCTTCCTTCCTTCCTTCCTTCCTTCCTTCCTTCCTTCCTTCCTTCCTTCCTTCCTTTCTTTCCTTCTTCTTCTTCCTTTCTTTCTTTCCTTTCTTTTCTTTTCTTTTCTTTCTTTCTCTCTTTCTCTCTTTCTTCTTTCTCTTTCTTTCTCTTTCTCTTTCTTTCTCTCTTTCTCTCTCTCTTTCTTTCTTTCTTTCTTTCTTTCTTTCTTTCTTTCTTTCTTTCTTTCTTTCTTTCTTTCTTTCTTTCTTTCTTTCTTCCTTCCTTCCTTCCTTCCTTCCTTCTCTCTCTCTTTCTCTTTCTTTCTTTCTTTCTTTCTTTCTTTCTTTCTTTCTTTCTTTCTTTCTTTCTTTCTTTCTTTCTTTCTTTCTTTCTTTCTTTCTTTCTTTTCTCTTCTTTCTTTCTTTCTTTCTTTCTTTCTTCTTTTCTTTCTCTTCTTCCTTCCCCCCTTCCTTCCTTCCTTCCTTCCCTTCCTTCCTCCTTCCTTCTTTCTTTGTTCTTTCTTTCTCTTTTTCTCTTTCTTTCTCTTCCTTTCTTTCTTTCTTTCTTTCTCCTTCCTTCCTTCTTTCCTCCTTCCTTCTTTCTTTGTTCTTTCTTTCTCTTTTTCTCTTTCTTTCTCTTCCTTTCTTTCTTTCTTTCTTTCCTTTCCTTTCTTTCTTTTCTTTCTTCTTTCTTTCTTTCTTTCTTCTTTCTTCTTTCTTCTTCTTCCTTCCTTCCTCTTCCTCCTTCCTTCCTTCCTTTCCTTCCTTCCTTCCTTCCTTCCTTCCTTCCTTCCTTCCTTCCTTCCTTCCTCTCCTTCCTTCCTTCCTTCCTTCCTTCCTTCCTTCCTTCCTTCCTTCCTTCCCTTCCTTCCTTCCTTTCTTTTCTTTTTCGGTTTTTGGGCCACACCCGGCAGTGCTCAGGGCTTACTCCTGGCTATCTGCTCAGAAATAGCTCCTGGCAGGCACAGGGGACCATATGGGACACCGGGATTTGAACAAACCACCTTAGGTCCTGAGTCAGCTGCTTGTAAGGCAAACACCACTGTGCTATCTCTCCGGCCCCCATCTATACTTCTATTGGATGAATTTCTGTTGTCCTTAGGATAAGCAGTTTTTTAACCTGATTCTCTGTTTTCAACCCAACTCTTACCTGTACCTGGTCCTCCCCACTGCCCCTGCCCCACCTGAATCTTCCTTACTTTTTTTTTTGTTAATTTTTGTATCTTTGTGCTCAGAGGTTCCCTTCTCAGAGACCTTCTTGATATCCCTGCACCAGCTCCTTTCCTGGAGTACTGTGGACTTTCTTCTCTCACTCCTCTGTCTTGTTTAATCCTAGACTATAAGAGAAGAAAGGGACCTCTCTCTCTAGTGGTTCTTCTAACCTGACAAGTGTCCAACATACAGTTGATGCTTCATGAGTATTTCCTGTCTGGGTGGCAAGTTCATATATGGCTTGGAGCCAGGTGAACATAGAATTGGCGTGATAAATCTGTTCTGAGCCATCATGGTCCAGGTTCCGGAAGGGTAAGAGCTTATTTTCAAAATTAATCAGGTGCCACTGAATATCTTTCCATAGAACTTTCTTCTTCAAGGTTGCTTTAATTCCAATCACCAGAGACTGGAGACCAGGGGGAGAAGGCTCCAGGGATCAGAGTTAAGCTCCACTTGGCATTTGTTTATTCAGCAGATGTTGATAAATGAAAGCCAAGGTAATGAGCTGTAATTTAGCTTCTCCAGGCTTGATTAGAACCATCGTTGGCTAAACATTTCAGATTTCAGTCCCCGGAATGCTACATCACTGTTTTAGGGGAAGGAGCAAGATCTGTGTCACCAGGAGACCACCTGGCCCTTTTTCTTCACTAGTACCACAAGAATGGAAAAAAGCCCAACCACAATCATGTTTGTAATTAAGGTGTTTAAATAAAGATATATAAAAAGAAGAGAGAATGGAAAAAAAGAAAATCAAATTTTCTTAGGAAGAACATTGCAGAGAATCTAGCTGGTTGATCTCAGTGCAGAATCTTTTGTACTCCACAACAAAGCATGCTGAGAGTGGCTTGCCTAATGCTGGGACCTTCAATACAGGAGGACAGCTTGGCCATGACTAACTTTCTGGGCTCTACCCTATCCTGGTGTCCATAAACAAAGTGGACTCACTACTCTAGGGGTGACAACATGCTCTTGGGCACCTTGGGCTACCTGGGGTCAGAGGCAGAGTCTTGACCATACCTTTCCCACTGCTGTTTGCATATTGAAAATCTCAGTGGATTCTGCTGATCTGACCATGGCAGAATCACTGCTCTCCTATCCCAGTTGACAGGATTCCACCGTGCTGATTTTCATCTGTGTTGTATACTGCAAACATGGGGATTCCCTTTACCAGGTAAGTGTCTATGAAGGCTTGTACTGATAGTAGGGTGCTGGGCATGATGGCAAGCCAGGAGGCTGATTAGTAGCTCTGGCACTTTGTGGGTGACAGATGATAAACGGTTCATAGCAATTGCTTCCCACTGCCACTCCCTCCTACTCCCCCTTGGAAGGCACTGGGCCATTTCTAAGACAGGTTTTCTGAGGCTCCAGATTTGCTCTGCCCCAAGGACACGAGAAAAAACCCCACAACCTGCCCCCTGTCTCCTCTGTAGTTTTCCTCTGGGCCAAAGAATTCCATTCCGAGATTTGTTTGTTTCCTTCTGTTACTTTATCCAACAGACTTACACTGGCCTGAAGGAGGGTGACTAAGGGGAAATGGAGTATTTTCAGCCGGGATCCATCACAGTTGCCGTATCAAGTATCTCTTAGGGGCAGTAGATTTCATGACAGGTGTGTTTTTATTCAGGAAATTAATGCACTTGATTTAAAGGGCTGGACTTCCTTCTGAAAATATTTCCCTTCCTCTCCCTCCTGCCTCCATTCACCATGTGGGCAATCTACTAAGAAGGTGACCATTTCCCTCATGGAGAAGCCATTAAACCATATGCTAGAGACTTGGTTTCTGTCTCTGTCTTTTTATTTAATGACTATGTGAATTCACCAATTTAGGGTTTAGGGCTTTTATTGAGGTGGTTTTCTTTTTCTAACAGAAACCCATTTTGCTCTACCAGGAGAGTTGGGGTGGAGACAGAGGCAAAATAGTCTGAGTTGTGGGAATTTGTGGCCTTCCAGGTGGAAACTTAAGGAAACACCCACCATTCTGGGTCTGCATTCTTCTAGGCAAGAGTCGTGAGAGCGAAGACATGGGGTAAAAGGGGCTGTGCTGTGAGGTCTTTTCTAAAATTGTGTTGCCATATAGATCAAGTCTACTACCCTAAACATTCTAAAAAATTATACAGAAAAAAACCTATATGGTTTAATAAATGACCAAACTAATGCTTATGTATAGATTTCAAAAATAAAATGGTAATAAAATACATTGAACAACAGTTTTCCCTCCCATACCGTAAGCTGGAAGAAACTTCCCTTCCCTCTTTTTATCTATTTCACTTTGTGTTGCTCTCATATTTCTAACTCATTGTGTTACTCTTCTTTCTCTGTCTACTCTTTGTATCTGATCATTGATTTTCCACAACAGGAAGGTGAGAGCTTGTTTTACACTGTTATTCCTGTCACTTTATTTTCAATGGCCCCCAATATGACCATACACTGTTTTTGGCTCATGTAATGCTCAGTGTTTATTTTATTATAACAAGGCAAAGAGTATTCACATCAAATGTTCTCCAACTAATTTCTCATTTTCTCTTTAACAGAGGGTGGAGATTTTAAAACATGGCCTCACATTTTTTGGCTCTACTTTCTTGAAGAGAAAAAAACTCACTTAAACATAGTGACTCAGTTCTAAGGAATAAAATGTAGCTTGACAGCTGAATCTTGGTGATCCATCTTTTCTCTCTCTCTCTCTACCTCTCTTTCTCTCTCTTACACACACACTCTCTCTCATTGACTCTGTTTCTGTCTTCCTCTGTTTCTCACTCTGTTTCTCTCTCTGTTTTGAACCACACCTGACAATGTTCAGAAATTACTACTGGCTCTGCATTCAGGAATTACTCCTGGTAGTACTTAGAGAACTATATGGAATGCCAAAGATTGAACCCAGGTTATATGCATGCGAAGCAAGCACCTTACCTGCTGTACTATTTCTCTATCCCCTTTCCTTTCTTTCTTGAGGACCCATAGATTATCAGTAAAAAGAAACTTGGGGGGCCGGCGAGATAGCATGGAGGTAAGGCATTTGCCTTTCATGCAGAAGGATGGTGGTTTGAATCCCGGCTGCCTGCCAGGGGCGATTTCTGAGCATAGAGCCAGGAGTAACTCCTGAGCGCTGCCGGGTGTGATAAAAAGAAAAGAAAAGAAAAGAAACTTGGGTAATCTGAAGCCAACAGGAGGAGGGAAGGAGGGGAAGTGAGGGAAAGAGAGAAGGGGAGAGGAGGGAAGAAGATGTGAGAGGAAAGGAAAGGAAGGAGATTTTCCCCTGCTGTTAGTTGTTCTGGCATCATGTAGAATTGACATCTATGGGACATCCCATCTCAACCTTAAATATTCTGAGTTCCTGGCATAAACTCATTTTTTGGTGTCTTCCCTCAGCCCTCTTGTAAAATGTTCTTTTAGCCAATGTTGCCCATACCTATCTTTCCCTTTCCTTTCCTTTATTTATTTATTTATTTTTTGGTGACATGCATGTCTAGTGATGTTCAGGAGCTATTCCTGGCTTAGTTTTCATGGGACAATAACATGCATTGCAAGTGCTTCAGCCCTTTCAATGATCTCCTCAGCCCAATGAGCATCTTTTTTAACCTAAACTAAAACATCACCATTTAATTTGCAACAAAATTCCCCGAACATTGCCCGAATGGCCTGGTTCCTTGCATCGAGCTGCTTGCTGTGTTGACTGAGAAGCTAGAAGGACCCTAAGAACTGGTTGGAGACTCTGAACAAACAGATATTAAACAAATAGGCAAAGGGATATTTTATATATCTATACAAAAAGAGATCTAGTTCTGTGTTTGTTCATCACAACATAGAAATAGCTCAGACTCAAAATGTTAGATGTCCCCTGGCTGGATGCTGACTCTGCCTTTGGCCTGGCACATCCCAGAGGCAGGACTCAATCCTCCGTGGGCCTTGGTTTCTTCATCTGTCCAGTGAACATATAATAATAGTGCTGAACTTAGAGACTTGCTGTGGGGATTGAAAAGCTAATCCACATGAAGTGCCTTGCCTGGCACTTGGTGTTAAAATAAATGCCAGCTAGAACTGTTATTATCTTTCTCAGTTTAAACTCTCGCACAATGTTGTCGCTCTAGCACAACTGGACATGAGGACTCTTAGGGGTATGAAGCTTTTCAAATGGCTGAGACAGAGGAAATGTGATCTTCTTGATTTTGTTTGTGACTCCTACTCAAGCACATAGCAACCGAACAACATAGCAACTAATATAGAGTGATTACATTGGCCTCAAGTCGGTCAACATGTATTTATATAAAATGTCTTTCCAACTTAAAAACATATGCTTGAGTAGTTTTTGAACCCATTATGGTAAAAGTGGCATTAAAAAATGTTTCTGCTCAAAGTACTCTCATTACAAATTTATAAACTGA
This sequence comes from Suncus etruscus, assembly GCF_024139225.1. Taxonomy (NCBI): domain Eukaryota; kingdom Metazoa; phylum Chordata; class Mammalia; order Eulipotyphla; family Soricidae; genus Suncus; species Suncus etruscus. The sequence goes on along the minus strand of NC_064848.1, from coordinate 156,123,161 downwards.
TCACACTCCATTTTTTGCTACTTCACAGATGGCCACTAGATTGTGACCATAGTGCCCCCTAGTGGAAGATGGCCCTTTCCTGAAGGTAGGTAGTACTTGGATTTCAAAAAGGATTCTGTTTATTATTTTTTATTCTGTTTATTACTTATTATTTGTAACTTAGTCTTCCTTGAAGACAGACTTTATTCATTGTATACACCATTATGCATTTAATTTCTTTAATTTTTGAGGATAGGGATTCCCAAGAGATGCTCCAGGGTCCCAGGCCAGCTCAATTTGCTGGGTGGTTTGATCAGTGTTAGGGCTGGGGAAGCTTTGCTATCCTGCCCTGCAGTATAGATTGGAACTTGTAAGGCCATATAGTTCCAGGAGTTTAAGTAATTGGTTTCCCTAATTCCTGTAACATCTCCCAACTCCTACAAATCTTTTTTGTTGCTTGGGGTCCACATCTAGCAGTGTAAAAAGGTTATCTCCTGGGGCCGGGTAGGTGGCGCTGGAGGTAAGGTGTCTGCCTTGCAAGCGCTAGCCAAGGAAGGACCGCGGTTCGATCCCCCGGCGTCCCATATGGTCCCCCCAAGCCAGGGGCGATTTCTGAGCACATAGCCAGGAGTAACCTCTGAGCGTCAAACGGGTGTGGCCCAAAAACCAAAAAAAAAAAAAAAAAAAAAAAAAAGGTTATCTCCTGGGGTGGTGCTTGGGATGGCTCTCTGTGGTGTTCAGGGATTAAACTGGACCTTCTGCATCTGCTCCAGTCCTCAGAATTATCTCCAGACACTTACAAACTTATTTGAAAAATTACTCATCTTACTTTCAATAATTTGGATTAAGAGGCTACAGTAGAAAATAGGCCTAGGGGGTAACACAGAGAGCATATAATAGTTTAAAAAATTGCCTTGCATGCAGATGATGCTGTTTCAATCCCCTGTATAGTGCCCTGAGGACTACCAGGAGTGCTACTTGAACAAAGGGTATAGGCCAGTTGTTCTGCACAGGTGCTGCAGTTAGAGCCTAAGAAAATGCTCTGAAATCATCTTTCTGTGCCAGCCCCTGTTGAAGTTTTCCATGACTGGATGTACTATTGATTCCAAAGGGCATTACAACCTTCAAAGATGCCACTTTGGTGTAAGGATTATTTTGACCTAATAGTAATTGATAACATTTGCAGGAAAAACATCTTGTCCTATATCTACCTAAAACAGGGTATACATTTCTCTTAGGAAGGTACTCTTCTGTACCAGAAGATGATCCACTATGTCATCAGAGATTGGGGGTCTCATTGAGATGAGTCTTAAGAAACAAAGTTAATTAAAATAACCCATGTTTCCCACATTGCCAGTCATCTTCCTACAATCGATCACTCCAAAAAATCCCAATCCCTTTACCCCTCTTAAGTCACGTCTCCACCCTGAATTATCCTTTGTTAAAATGACATAATAAGCCTCACAAGTCTATCTGTTGCTTTGAGTTTTAACCTTTCCAGGAGGCTGAAAACCCTATGTAATACGATTAATAACCTCAACAAAAATTGATTGCCTTTTCTCCTGCTAATCTGTCCTTATCCATTTCCTATTTGCTGAACACCAAAGAGTAGAGGATGAATTGTTCTTTCCTTCTGTTCCCAGCTGGAAAGTTTATCATGACATTGGCAGGAGATGGATCAGCAGTCCTTGCTGTATCTTTCAGAAGAGCATCTTGCAGCTGTTTTGTCTCTTGAGCGTTACTACCTCATCCAATTCAGCTGCTTCAGCTGCCATGTCTGACAAGTGGCCAAAGGCAAGAACCCAACCATATAAAGAGCTCAGGACATAAAACTTTACCAAGTCTCATCTTGACTTTCAAGTGGCTTTATGTGCTCTGTGAAATGTTAATCCTACAAGGTGAAATCCAAGCCGGTTAATCCTCAGTGTTACCAGAGCCAGTGGTGATGGTGAGCAATGGGACACTAAATTTCTTTTCCTAAAATACAAGGGGTCTATTCAACAAATTCACTGTCGCAGCACAAAAAGCTATTCGAGTATCAAATCAACAAAGGGAACTGGTCCAAGCGCACAGACAATTTGTGGTTTATGTTCGGCTTCCTGTGGAAAAATGAACTCAAAGGAGAACAGTGGTGGGACATAGCCAGCACCCACGAAGGGGTAGCATTTCTCAAACTTTAGTTTTAATTCAGCAGGTTTGGGGAATCCACAGTTAAGTAAGGTGCTTGGGACCTGAGATATAATACTGAGGTTAAAGCACTTGCTTTGCATGCAGCTAACTCTGGTACAATTTTTTTTGTACGAAGACCTGAGCACTGCCAGGTCTTATTTCTGAGCACAGCTGGGTGTGTCCTTTGCCAAAAGGCAGCAGCCTAATGTTTCTGCAGATTATTGGGGGGGGGTTTCCCATTTTCTGATGTTATCAACAATCAATAACAGGTGCTATAAAAAACTTTAGGAGCACAAAGTCATGACAAATAGTGAAAGAAGAATAGAATTACTTTTTTTGTTTGTTTGTTTTTTTGGGCCACACCCATTTGATGCTCAGGGGTTACTGCTGTCTAAGCGCTCAGAAATTGCCCCTGGCTTGGAGGGACCATATGGGACGCCGGGGGATTGAACGGGGATTGAACCGCGGTCGCGATCTTTCTTTGGCTAGCGCTTGCAAGGCAGACACCTTACCTCTAGTGCCACCTCGCCGGCCCCGGAATTACTTTTTTAAGACTTGTCTTAATTAGACTTGGCTCACATATTAGCAATGACCATTTATAGATAATCAAACATATGTTTAGCATCTTAAACTGTACATTTAAATACAGCATTAAGAAATAATTATTATATATGCAATTAAAAAGATGGTAATTAACAATGAACACAATTAAGAAATAATTAACATAATTTTACCTTACTTTACTAATTTTTTTTTTTTTTTTTTTGGTTTTTGGGCCACACCTGGTGGTGCTCAGCGGTTACTCCTGGCTGTCTGCTCAGAAATAGCTCCTGGCAGGCACGGGGGACCATATGGGACACTGGGATTCGAACGAACCACCTTTGGTCCTGGATCGGCTGTTTGCAAGGCAAAGGCCTCTGTGCTATCTCTCTGGGCCCACTTTACTAATTTTTACCTATCTTTAGATATATATACATATGTTGTGTGAAATTATTCTCTATAAAATGTGTTGAATACAACATTTAAATAAAAATAAAAACCTCTCAAGGGGAAAAACACCTCAGACATTACTGTTTTTAGAAGATTCTGGTGTTTCATTTTTGGTTTTGGTTTTGGTTTTTGGGCTACACCTAGCAGTGCCTGGAGCTACTCCTGGTTCTATACTTAGAATTACACCTGGCATTGCTTGGGAAATAATATGGGATATCAGTGATCAAACCTGGTGGCTGTATTCAAGGCCAACACCAAATCTGTTGTGCTATTATTGGTCCAATTCCAGATTCTGGTATTTTTGTTAGGATATATAAACAAGTTTAAATTAAAACTTTTGGCATGCATATATTTTAGCTATTTTATTTTATTTTATTATTTTATTTATTTTATTTTATTATTTTATTTATTTTATTTTATTATTTTATTTTATTTTAGGGAAGGGGTTGCCCCAAATAGTACACTGGATGACTGGGACAGCTCTCCTGGTGATGCTCTGCCAACTAGATCAATGCTCACACAGGTTAATGTGTCAACTAGATTCAGGCATAGTGGTTTCAGGGGCTACGAGGATCACTCAGCCTGTCTCAGGGGTCTTTCAGTGCCTCCCTCCATCAGTGCTGGTGTTTGGTACAAGTTGGATAGAGATTTGAACTCAGCTTCTAGCACATGCAAATATTGTTACTGACCTCTGAGTTGTCTTCTTTGACCTCTCATTTATTTTGGTTGTGAAATAAGTTTAAAGCAATTTGGGGGGCCGGAGTAATAGCATGGAGGTAGGGTGATTGCCTTGCATGCGGAAGGACGGTGGTTTGAATCCCGGCATCCCACATGGTCCCTGGAACCTGCCAGGAGCGATTTCTGAGCATGGAGCCAGGATAACCCTGAGCGCTGCCGAGTGTTACCCAAAAAAACAAACAACAACAACAACAACAAACCCAAACAATTTTGGGTTTAAGGTTGTTCACTTAACTCCTTGTTCAATACTCAGAATTCACTCCTGTCTGGGTTCAGGGGCAATCCTAGAATAAGTCCCAAACACTGATGAGTATTGCCCATCCCACACATTAAAAAATTAATTTGTAGGTAAGGTGCCTGCCTTGCCAGCGCTAGCCTTGGACGGACCGCGGTTTGATCCCCCGGTGTCCCATATGGTCCCCCAAGCCAGGAGCAACTTCTGAGCGCATAGCCAGGAGTAACCCCTGAGCGTTACTGGGTGTGGCCCAAAAACCAAAAAAAAAAAAAATTAATTTGTAGGTATCATTTTTCTCAGATGCAAAGAAACTTTTCCCCTTTCTTAGCTACTGGAGGCAGGGCTGACACTATTCTAGCAACTGTGAGACTGGTAGCAACAATGTTCTGACTGAGTCGCTACTTTTGAAAACCTAGAAATTCTCTTGAGAAAAGGTCTTGCAAGTTCTACAACTTACATGAGTGTGAGCATGAAAGAATGTTCAGTTAAAATATGTGTAATTTGTGACTTGATGTTTTCTTACTCAAGTCATCAGTAGACTATATTTTTGTTTACATTAGAGATATGATATATGAAACACGAATGTGTGTGTGTGTGTGTGTGTGTGTGTGTGTGTGTGTGTGTGTGTGTAGTGTTGGGTTACACACCTATCAGTGCTCGGGGGTATTTTTTTCCTGACTTTGTGATTAGGAGTAACTCTTGTTGGTGCTTGGGAGATCATATGTGGTGCTGGGAATTCAAACTAGATTCACAGCTGTACAAGACAGTCCAACTTTACTTTCCATTCTACATCTCACACCCCAAAGCATTCATTTTTAATCAAAGACTGACATTCAAAATTTCTTACAAGGCAAATAAAAAAGTTTTAAGAGATTATAATATAGTGTGTGTGGGTCTGATTCAGTGCTACTAAGGGGTTATTCTTAGTTCTATGCACCCTATCCTCTGCGTTATCACCCTATCATTCTGAGATTATAATAATTTATTTTGTGAATATCGCTAAATCTAGTTCTTCATTTAATTGTCAGATAACTAAGAAATCTATCTGAAAATAAAATAAAAATTGGAGGCTAAGGACTTTCATAAGAGATAAAAAATGTAGAAATAGTGCTTGCTTCAGCAGCACATATACTAAAATTGGAACGATACAGAGAAGATTAGCATGGCCCCTGCGCAAGGATGATACGCAAATTTATGAAGCATTCCATATTTTTTAAAAATATGTAGAAATAGGGCCCGGAGAGATTGCACAGCGGCGTTTGCCTTGCAAGCAGCCAATCCAGGACCTAAGGTGGTTGGTTCGAATCCTGGTGTCCCATATGTCCCCCGTGCCTGCCAGGAGCTATTTCTGAGCAGACAGCCAAGAGTAAGCCCTGAGCACCGCCGAGTGTGGCCCAAAAACCAATAAATAAATAAATAAATAAATAAAATAAAAATTAAAAAAATGTAGAAATAAACCAAATGGAGGCCAGAGAGATAGCACAGTGGTGGGGCATTTGCCTTGAATGCAGCCAATCTGGGAGGGACCCAGTTCAATTCCTGGCATCCCATATGGTCCACCAGCCTGCTAGGGACGATTTCTGATTGCAGAACCAGGAATAACGCCTGAGTGCCACTGGGTGTGACCCAAAAATCTATCAATCAAGTTTTTTTTTTTTAAGTAATAAACCAAATAGATGAATTTTTTTTTTTTTTTTGTGCACCGTTCCTGGAGGTACTGCAATACTGGGTCAATGCGTGGAGCGGATGGAGCAAGCTCCTCTTCCGACTCCCAGCTCCAAAAATCTATTTAATATATTGTCCTCGGATAGAGGACGTATCAGATATTAAACTGATAAGAACAGAGACTACACTTGATCTTAGCCAAAAGGACGAGAAGCGATGGACGAACTCTTGAACTAAACAAGCACAGTGGCAGGGTGTTTGCCTTGCACACAGCCAATCTAGAATGGATGGTCGTCCTTTGAATCCTGGCATCTCATATGATCCCCTGTGCCTGACAAAAGTGATTTCTGAGTGTAGAGCCAGCAGTAACCCCTGAGTGCTACCGGTTGTGATCCAAAAACCAAAAAAAGAAAAAGAAAAAAATTATTACAATATTTGAAATATAACATAATCAAATAAGCTTACACCAGAATAACAGTGACAAAAACAATTTTCCAACTTGAAAAGGCACAAAAAATGAATGGATAAAAGGAGACATACCTTTGAAAAAGTGAATAACCATTGGGAGAAGATGGGGCTGGAGTAGTGAAAATATGAGGAAAATCTCTTCTCATTGATGGCATTTACTCATCAGCATCATTCTCTCTTTAAACACGAAATAAGTAATACTATATTCATGTACCCATGTGATTCTGATTCAAAAAGTATAATATGTTTTTAAATTTTAAAGTTGACATTGATGTAAAGTGACTGTTAAGAATTACTGTTTTCTTGTATCTTGTACTACTTACATTTGATAAGGTATTGCTTTGTAAATTAATGTTTATCTGAGGTGTCAAGACATTAAGTGCCTGATGGAAAAAGAAGGGTATAAAGCAGTGGTTCCTAGGTTACCTCAACTTCTGCTGACTTGGCTATGAATTGGAGGTTCCTATTACCTCCACTAGGGTTCAATTACTTGCAAGATTGTCACAAAACTCAGGAAAGCACTTACATTGTTTATGAGTTTATTAAAGGATATGGCAAAGGATACTGATAAAATCCAGATGAAGAGAGGCATAGGGCAAGGCCTGAGTTGATCCTATCCATTGGAGTTTCTGTCCATTTAGTTGGGTGCTTTACCCTGCGGTTATAGTTGTTCACTAACTTGGATGCTCCCCAAGCTCTCAACTATTTTAGGGAGGCCTCATTAAATAGGCAAGGTCCATTATTAACTCAGTTTCCAGTACTTCTCCCCTCTCTAGAGAAAAGGGTCAACGAGGGGCCTGAGAGATAGTACAACAGGTAAAACAGTACAACAACAAAGTACAACCTTGTAAGGCAGTTGACACAGGTTTGATTCCTGGCACTGCATAGGATTCCAGATCACAGAACCAGAAGCAAGCCCTGAACACTAATGGGCATGACTAAAAAAAAGCAAACAAAGAAACAAATAAAATTCAAAAAAAGAACTGAGTTAGTTAAAAATCTTCCAAGCTTGCAATCAAGGCTTTGTTTTTCTGGTGACCAATCCCAATTTAGGAGCCTACCTAGCATCATCTCTATTAGAACAAAAACTAAGTAATGCTTCAAAATTTACCAGTTATGATTGCTTGGTACTGGCTATGGTATAGAATTCAAATTAGTCTGTGCAGTGACTGGGGGATTTGTGGGCCACCTATGCTGAACCCATGATAGGGTGGGTCTAAAAGGAGATCTGTGCTTCAGATCTAGCTGCAGAAGTAACACTCACTCAGGGACTAATAGAGAGCAGTCTGATCATCTGTGAACCAGTGAGGGAATATCACAGACAGTGGGGCCCTCTTGAAGATTGGCTATGCTTTGGGAAGAATGTGGTACTTTGAGATGTCTGAAAAAGTGCTTGTTTACTGCTAGCAGTCAAGTAGAGACTGGTAATAGCCAGGTCTGTTTAACTGGCAGAACTAAGCTCTCTTGATAATTGTCTCTCTACTCTCAGCAAACCCTGTTATTTTTCAGGTGGATGGAGTTCTCCTCATGAATTTTCTTTGGGAATTTAATTAGTAAGTAAATTCTGGCTTCCAATATAATGTCTGCTAGTGCTTCTTTCAGCAAGATTGTGAGGCTACCAAGACAGTTTCTAAGAGGAACTCTGAGCCAGTTTATAACCTGTTATATTGTAAGTATGGGATCATAGAATTGGGGTAACAGATATTGTGAAGGATCCTGGGTCAGTTGCCCTGGGTTCTGAACCAGAGAAAGGCCATTTGGCTATATTTTGCTTTATGAGTATAGTTTCTTGTTCCTGAGAGTAAGTTCTGCTTTTCTGCTGCATAATGCAAGATATAGTTATATCTGACCATACTATCTAAGGATAAATTCTACTCCCCCACTATGGATTTCCCTGTGCAAAATCCTATATAAACTGGCTTGTTTATATAAGGACGGGGTTGCCTATTTGGTAGGTGACCCTGGCTGTCCAGTTTGGAGCTGTTGGTAGATGAAATAAAGCTTTGCTTTACTTTAATCCACTTGTGTGGTCTTGTCCTTTGACTCTAGACCCTAACAGTATTCAGCCAAACTTCTCCTCTCCAATCTAACGAGGCTGTGCATCTTAAAAATCTTTTCTAGATTTTAACACTTCGTACTGTCTTATGTTTCATTGTGGAATGCCTCTTGATCTGCTGTCCGTTTAGAGTTGTCTTTTTTTTGTTTGTTTGTTTTTTTGGGCCACACCCATTTGATGCTCAGGGGTTACTCCTGGCTAAGCCCTCAGAAATTGCCCCTGGCTTGGGGGGACCATATGGGACGCCGGGGGATCAAACCGAGGTCCTTCCTTGGCTAGCGCTTGCAAGGCAGACACCTTACCTCTAGCGCCACCTCACTGACCCCTAGAGTTGTCTTTTTATCTTTTTAGAAAGTTGTCTTTTTATGGGAGTTTTATTTGTTTGGGTCTCATATTCATTTATATATAGATGATGTCCAATTTTGGTATAGATTTTTTATGATCATAAGAGGTGTAATAATAGATTTTCCCTTTGCTCATCCTATCTCAGCCTAAACTTTAATTCAGTACTTTTATTATTCAATTTTACTGATAAAAGTTTGAGACAGGGACTGTCGAGAGAGTGCAATAGGTAAAGTGCTTGCCTTGCCAGTGGTCTGACTTTGATTGATATTCAGCATTGCATTTGGTCCCAGAGCCTTGCCAGGAGTGATACCTAAATGCAGAGGTAGGAGTAAGCCCTGAAGACAGATAGGTGTGGTAACAGGTAGGTGTGACCCTCAAAGCAAAACAAAAATTGAAAGAAATAAACTTAGTCAAAGGGTTACAGAGATGACACAAAAGGCCTTTGCATGTAGGAAGCCTGGGTTTAACCCCTTGAACCATGTGGCTGTGGATACTTTTCAGTAATTGACCCTAGCACTGCTGGGTGTGATTCCCAATTTTTAAAATAATGGAGGCAAAGAAACATAAGTGATTGCCCAAGAAGAATCAGCTAATAAGAGATGGGGCTTATATTCAGTTATGGTACCATGCACAATAACTTTAATATCTATTATTTTATTTATAAAATGAGCTGTATATTGGGGCCAGAGCAGTGGCACAATCAGTAGAGGTCTGCCTTGCACGTGCTAACCTAGGATGGACAGACCGGTTGTGGCCCAAAACCCAAAACCCAAAGCCCAAACAGACAAAAAAAAAAAAAGAGAGCTGTATAATAATGATATTATTATAGATATGCAGATAGTAGTAAATGATACTAACTCATTTTTTTTTTTTGTTTTGTTTTTGGGCCACACCCGGTGACGCTCAGGGGTTACTCCTGGCTATGCGCTCAGAAGTCGCTCCTGGCTTGGGGGACCATATGGGATGCCGGGGGATCAAACCGCGGTCCGTCCTAGGCTAGCGCAGGTAAGGCAGGCACCTTATCTTTAGCGCCACCGCCCGGCCCCACTAACTCATTTTCTAAGACTTGCAAACTCGATGTATTTTTCAGCTAAAAAAGAAGAGTTAGTAGAGACTTTGTTTCAAAATAGACATAAGTGCAATATCTAACAAGAGCTGTCATTTCTTGTCCTAATTATAAATGTCAAGTACCCAGACTTAATAAGTACTAAAGTTGGTATCAGCATTCTTGTGATCACACTGCTCAGTATTGCTTTATTACAAGAGACCATCTTCCAGTAGGTGGCCTGAGTTGGTCTAGCTCTAGTGAAAGTTGGTATATGTCCTCTCCAGGAAATTATATGAACAGGCTTGAAGTATTGAAAACCTTTGTTGAATACCTTTCATAATTAAAGACAATTTTAGTGTCTGCTCAAAATACAAAAATAAGACAAGATTATTTTTTGAGTTCTGCAAAATGTTGGCTGAATCCAATTAGCTAACTGGGCACATAATATTTAAAATGTATGATCGATTCTATTAATGTTTAATATTTAATTAATTTTTGTTTAGGGGCTACTGTGTTTAGGGGGGGTCTCATATTCATTCACTGTGTTTAGGGGCCTGCTGTGCTCAGGGCTTACTCCTGACTCTGTGCTTAGGAATCACTGCTAATGGGGCTCAGAGGATCATATGTAGTGCTGGGTGTTGAACATGAGTCGGCTTTATGCAATGCAAACACTTTGTCCACTTATACTTGGGCCCCTAATTGTACAATAAAGAGTTTAATAAAAATATTTATGAAACAACTGAAACATCTATGCAGAATATGGAATTCTGGGATTATAATGCTCTTTCATTTTAAAATTAGGAAAGGCAAGGTTAGAGACAAGTAGCTTTCTTGAAGACAGAAGGGTATTTACTAGAAATCCCAAACTTCTCTAATTCTGTCACTTTCCTAAACTATTCCTTTTTTTTTTTTTTTTTTTTTTGGTTTTTGGTTCTTGGGTCACACTCAGCAATGCTCAGGGGTTACTCCTGGCTCTACACTCAGAATTTGCTCCTGGCAGCCTCGGGGGACCATATGGGATGCCGGGATTTGAACCACTGTCCTTCTGCATGCAAGGCAAATGCCTTACCTCCATGCTATCTCTCTGGCCCCTAAACTATTCATTTATTTTTTTGTTGTTCTCCTTTTTGAGGTAGAGCTCACCTGAAAGTGCTCGGGGTTATTTCTGGCTCTGCACTCAGGAGTTACTCCTGGCAGGCTCAAGGGACCATGTGGGATTCCAGGGATTGAATTCGGGTCAGCAGCATATGCGGTAAGCTTCTTACTCTCTGTACTATGGCTTCAGCCCTAAACTGTTAAATTCTGGCTCTGCAAAGGGTCATGGTTAGTCTATTGTGCTACAAAAATCCACTGTGATACAATTCAAAGCTCTTATTCTGTGTATTTAAACAAAAAATGTTACAATTAATCATCATGAGATATATAGTTACAAAGTTGTTCAGCTTTAGTCATGTAATGTCCAAAACCCATCTCTTCACTAGTGCACATTTCCTACCACCAATGTCCCTAGTTTCCCTCCCCATTCTCTCTTCAACCTACTCCCACTTGCCTCTATGGCAAACAGTTTTCTTCACTCTCTCTTCTTTTTTTCCCTTTTTAGGTACTGTTATTGAAGGGGTATCATGCACATCACTTTACCTCCTTTCAGCATGACCTGGGTTTTTTTTATGCTAAAATATCATATTATCAAACTCATTCCATGCAAATAATACCCTTCTGCTGTTATCATTGTCATTATGATGCATAATTTTGGATTATCTGTAAATTGAAAAAAAATACTATCATGTGAAGAAGGATGGAAGGATTTTGAAAAACATTATGGATATCTGTGACACTGTCCCTTTTTGCATAGGCACATCAAAATGGTGAAAGTTAACAGTTGCAAACAAGTTCTTATCTAATAGGATGGGAACACTATTTTTTATGCTGCAATGGGACCTTACACTGACACTTGGCATAATGACTTGGCTTAGACTCCAGTTGATTCGACATTGACTATTCAACCCTGAACCAAGGATACCACCTACAAAAACAAACATGGTTTCCCACACCTGCACCAGGAATATAAATTCTACCAAGGAAGGTCCTACTACCGCCATGGCACTGACTTATTCTAAAAACAGTTCTTATATCACCCTGACAACCAGGCAATAGCAATGGTCTGCTGGGGCAGGCTATTTACAATGTTAACTGAAGGAGAGACAGAACCAGAAGACACTACACACCACCCGGTCTTCGACACAGGACCTGTACAATAACCAGGATCTGTAACTATAGAAACCTGACAGCAACAACTGTGAGACTGAAGAGCTGTCCACTAGCATGAGTAGGGGGTTGGACAACAGAGCATGCCTAGAGCCTTGAGTTAGTCTTATGCCAAAGTGCTTTGGGGGTTTTTTAGGCCAAAGGTATTTCTAATTTCTTCCATATTTTGTTATGCCTAAGCAAACAATTGCCACACATCTTTTGTTTTGTTGTTGTTTTTCTTTTCTTTTTGTGTGTGTGTGTATTGCACATCTCTATAGAAGAAACATACTAAACCTTTGGCTAGTACATTAATGCCTTTATTGGTGATACAATAATTTTCACAAATATAACTGCTAATGAACTCTCTCCCTTTCTTTTTTCATTTTTTAATTCTCTATTCTCTTTCTATTTCTTAATAACTTTGCTTTCTGCCATCCAATGTGTCAACAATGTGATGTATTTTCTTTAAATAATTAAAAAAATATTATGGGTATTCTTATAGTGATTGCACTGAATCTGTAAAATGTTTTGAGGAATATTGACATTTTAATGATGTTAATTCACCCAGTCTATAAACAGGAGATGTGTTCCCATTTTCTTATGTCTTCTTTTATTTCTTGGAGTGTTTTCTTTGTATTGATTGATTCTTTAGTTGTTGATTCTGAGACATTTGATTTTCTGAGGCACAATTGTGAGTGGGATTATCTTTTATAATATCTTTTTTTCATTATTTGTATTTAGGAAAGCCTGGGTATTTTTGTATTAATTTTCTAACCTGAAACTTTATTATACAAATCTATTTTTTCTAAATGCCTTTTCGTAGAATTTTATGATTTTCTAAGTATAATCTCTTGTCATCTGCAAATAGTGAGGGCTTGACTTCCCTACATAGATGATTATAATTGAAAAACATTATAATTATATATACTTTCCTTTTGGTCATTTTAATACTGCTAGTTTTATAAAATATATCTTTATAAATATGATCCATGTGTACAACTTTACTTTTTTAAGAGCAAATATAATACTCTTCTGAATTTTCCCAGCTTTTATTTAATATATTGGGACTAATACAAATCAAAGATGCAAAAGATTCATTATGCCTAATTATATTTTTTCCAACTGAAATGTGTCCAACTTTATAATATAATCAATTATAATTGATCTTTCCTATATAGACTTTCCTTTTCTATATAGATGCCCTTGATCTTTTTCTTGCTTAATTGCTAAGGCAAGTACTTCCAGTACTATAATAAATTGAATAGAGTGGACAACTTTATTTTGTTTTTGATTTTAGTGCCTGATTTTAGAGAAAAGACCTTTGGTTTTGCCCATTGAGTAATGTGTTTGCTGTGGGTTTGTGATAAACAGCTTTGAATGTATTGAGGAAAGTTCCGTTAATTCTCATTTTGTTGTTTTAATTTTTTAAAATCATAAATAGATTCTGGATCTTGTCAAATGTTTTCTCTGCATCTATTGATATGATCTTATAATTTAAATTGATCTGATCTATTAGGTTGATAGATTTGTGTATGTTAAACCTTCCTTGCATCTTTGGGATAAATCCTACATAGTCATGTTGTATGATCTTTTTGATGAATTGTTGGATTCTATTTGCTAGTATTTTGTTGAATATCTTTGCCTTCTGTGTTCATCAAGGACATCTGCCATAATTATCTTTGTGATGTATCTGTTGGCTTTTGATATCAAGAGGACATTTGCTTCATAGGAATTATTTGGGAGTGCTTTTTCTTCAATTTCTTGGAAGAGTTTGAAAAGGATCAGCAGTAGGTTCTCTTAGATTTGAAAGAATTCACTAGTGACTCCATCTGGGCCTGGGCCTCTCTTTTGGGGAAGACTTTTTTTTTTTTTTTTGATTTTTGGGCCACACATGGCGGTGCTCAAGGGTTACTTCTGGCTATCTGCTCAGAAATAGCCCCTGGCAGGCACAGGAGACCATATGGGATGCTGGGATTTGAACCAACCACCTTAGGTCCTAGCTCAGCTGCTTACAAGGCAAACACTGCTGTGCTATCTCTCTGGCCCCTGGGGAAGGCTTTTGATTACAATTTTTATTTCCTCAATAGCAGTAGATCTATTCAGATATTACAGATTGTTTTGATTCAGCTTTGGTAGGTTACAGGAGTCCAAGAATATCCATTTCTTCTAGATTCTCTTGTTTTATTGCATAAGATTCTTAATGTAATCTTTGATGATTCTTTAAATTTCTGTGGTGTCTGTTGTGATGACCCTTCTTTCATTTCTGACTCAATATTTTAGAGTTCTCTCTTTGTGAGTCATGCCAGTGATTTATTAATTCTGATTATTTTTTCAACACCTTTCTCTATGTCTCTCCTGTGCTGCTGAGCCAACCAGAGGGTCACACTGGCTCACTATAAAGTTTGCACCCATTTGGCCTGACTGGGTCATTCTTAGAGAGTTTGAGTGCTACCTGGATGCTTGTAGGATATCTCAACCCCCCCGCCCCTGAACATTTGAAGAGATGAGTGCCCCAATTGCATTTTAAAAGAGATTTAAAAGAAGCTATTTTAAATCTTACAAATGATAGAAATTATTCAATAAAATCTCCTTTCCTTTTGGCTATTTTGCTCTTTCTTCATAGGCAACCATTGCTGCTAGTTTTTAAAAAATACATCTTTATAAATATAATACATGTGTACATCTTTACTATTTTTGTTATAGCAAATATAATACTCTTCTGAATCCTCCTAACTTTCATTTAATATATACTGGTGATTGTTACATCATCAAGATGCAAAAGATTCATGATTCCTAATTATATATTTTACAGCTGAAATATGTCCAACTTTATTAATAGTTCATAATTTGTTTAACTATTCTCCTCTTGAAGGGCACTTCAGTTATTAAAAGTATTTGTTCCTGGGGCCGGAATGGTGGCGCAAGCGGTAGGGCGTTTGCCTTGCAAGCGCTGATCTAGGACCTAGGATGGACCATGGTTTGATCCCCCAGCATCCCATATGATCCCCCAAGCCAGGAGCGATTTCTGAGCTCATAGCCAGGAGTAACCCCTGAGCATCACCGGGTGTGGCCCCAAACCCCCCTCCATATTTGTTCCTTGGGCTGAGAAGGTAAATCAAAAGGCTAATGTTCATACTTGGCATGTGAGTGCCCCAGGTTTGATATCCAGTACAGCATGGTTCCCCAATCACTGGGAGCAGGCCCTGAGCACCACAGGATGTAAGAACATACTCCTCACCAACATTTCATTTTCTTTAAAAGTAATGTTGCGGGCCTGGAGAGATAGCACAGCGGTGTTTGCCTTGCAAGCAGCCAATCCAGGACCTAAGGTGGTTGGTTCATATCCCGGTGTCCCATATGGTCCCCCCTGCCTGCCAGGAGCTATTTCTGAGCAGACAACCAGGAGTAACCCCTGAGCATCACCGGGTGTGGCCCAAAAACCAAAAAAAAAAAAAAAGTAATGTTGCAAAGGAAAATCTGTTACATACATCCTTTCGGTGCATCTGTTGTGTAGAACCCAGTGCAGAACTGAATAGCCTTTTCAAATAGCACAAGGAGTTGTAATTTTGATAGGTTTAATGCATTTTTTTGATTTAAGAATGTTTTACTTTTCAAAATGCACAGTTGAGAATTGCTCGTGCATTTTCCCCAGCAGCTGGAATGTCCCTACCCTGATGTTTCAGGTGGGAATATTTTGAGCTCTGTACTTTAAAACTAGTTTAATAAGTTATTTACTAAGGAGCTCCAGAAATGCTGCCCTAGCCAGGACCCCCATATCTTCAGTACCTCAGACATAATAGCAGGGTTTAAGCCTACAGTTGGTCGACCCAGGATGAACCCTGGTTCAATTTCAGGCATCCCATATGGTCCTGAGCCTGCCAAGAGTGATTTGTGATTTGTGAGCCCCATTGGGGCTCAGTGAATCAGAGAGCTGACTTATTAGACCTTATGGCAGACTACTATGCCGGTGCTCCAAAGGGGTGTGTGTGTGGAGGGTGGGCAGCACCTCTTGACCGCTCCACGCTTGAACATTGATCGGAAACCAGGCCTGGGGTCCTTCGGTAGATGAAATAGAGTGGGCGGGAAAACAGCGCTCCTTCAGGAAACAGCTTCTGAGAGATGGACTATGAATATGCCTCAAGGGGTCCTCTACATCATTAATTTCATGGAGTGTTCAGAGACCAAACATCTCGAGATACTTGAAGCCAGACTCCGTAGGTGAAATCTCCTTTAGGAAATGGTCGTTTTGGAGATGAATTTACCAGGATTAAACCATTTTTGTTGCTTATTTCCTGCAAACTTAGAATATTTACATCACTCTTCCACTGGGTAATTTTTGTTTGTTTGTTTGTTTGGGTTACACTCGGCAGTGCTCAGGCTCTAGGCTCAGAAACTGCTCCTGGCAGGTTCGGGGAACCATATGGGATGCCTGGATTCGAACCACCGTCCTTCTGCATGCAAGGCAAACGCCCTACCTCCATGCTATTTCTCCGGCCCTGGGTAATTTCTTTACTTCTTACATATATTTCGGTGCTTTCCGGTGTCACAAACGTGACTTGGGGAGCTCCCACCCTGCTCCTTCCTGTGCACGCCCTACTTCCTACTCCTTGGACAGGAGGCAGCCGGCCTGTCCTGCCATTGCCGCCTGCTTTTTCCTGCTGGCCGTGAATCCCTTCAGAAACATCTGTCTGGCCTAGTCCCGAGTCCGCACTCCTTCCTACTGCTGGAGGCAAATCAAATGTCCGGCTCCACTCGGGGGGAACGACGCCACTGAGGAGCTCGGCCCGCGACTGGGCTTCAGTCCTGAGGCTCAGCGGGGAGTTTGCGTCGCGGGCTCGAGCTCGGCCTTCGTGTCTTTGAGACCGACCGCGACGCGGGATCTTCCGACAGGCCGGTGTCTCCGGGGCTGGTGATGACACGTTCGCGCGTGCGCAGAGACTCCGGGAGGCGGGTCCAGGGGAGGATCCGCCCCCTTGGCCCGGCAACGCGTCCCCGGTTGCCATGGAGACGGCGCCTGCTGCGCTTGCTTGCGGTTGTGCCCCAATTCCCGAAGGCAGTTGGATAGGGGAGGAGGCGAACAGCCCCAACTTGTGTAAGTGATTCTTCGACGCGCAGAGGTAAGCAACCCCCGTTTCCATCCTCCTCATTCTTGGTGGTGGTGGTTCTGAAACTGGGGTATCCTAGTTCACAAGTGCATTGATGAAGTCTGTTCCATCCCTGAGGTGCTACTACAACCAGTGCGGCTACCAATATCCCTCCCCACTGGTCCTGTGGCTCTTTCCACCCCTTTGGCCTGTTCAGTTCCCACTTTTGTTCAGAGTTTGCTTTCTACTCTTTCTTAATTGCAGCCCGTTAAAACTTTGTGCCTGTTTGGGTCAGCCCTAATGTAGGCCTTAATTTTACCCTCATTAGCCCCGAATTGCTAAGGACCGACTAAGACTTATTTAGGGGGGAACTTGGGTTCAAATTGAGCCCCACACTCAGAAAAACTTGAGAGAAGTCATAGGAAGGACTAGACTGAGAAGATATGGGCCCCCAGGTTATCGGAGAGTGATGGGTAGTTTGGGGTGCTCAGTCTGATTCCATTCTTGTATGTCTGAAAAGCTTCAAAGATCAGATCCCCTTAAAAGCAGATTCAGATTTTGGTGGGGCAGGACAATTTTCAGGGTCTCTGAACTCAGAGACCTGATCAGGTGAGTTGGAGAAAGGGAAAGGTTAGTTTTGTAGTTGCTTACAGTTTTTCTTTTTTTTTTCTTCTTTCTTTCTTTCTTTCTTTCTTTCTTTCTTTCTTTCTTTCTTTCTTTCTTTCTTTCTTTCTTTCTTTCTTTCTTTCTTTCTTTCTTTCTTTCTTTCTTTCTTTCTTTCTTTCTTTCTTTCGTTCGTTCTTTCTTTCTTTCTTTCTTCTTTCTTTCTTCCTTCCTTTTTCTTTTTCTTTCTCTTTTTTCTTTCTTGCTCTTTCTCCTTTATTTTTCTTCTTTCTTTCTCACTCTTCTTTCTTTTTTCTCTTTCTCACTCTTTCTTTTTCTTTCTTCTTTCTTTTTCTCTTTTTTGTTCTTTCTTTCTCTTCTTCTTTCTTTGTTCTTTCTTTCTCTTTTTTCTTTCTTTTTCTTCTTTCTTTCTCTTTTCTTTTTCTCGCTTTCTTTTTCTTCTTTCTTTCACTCTTCTTTCTTTCTCACTCTTTCTTTCTCTCTCTTTCTTTCATTTTTCTTTTCCTTTTCCTCCCTCCCTCCCTTCCTTTCTCTTTCTCTTTTCCCCCTCCCTCATCCCTCCCTTCTTTCCTTTCCTTCTTTTCTTCCTTTCTTTCCTTCCTTGCTTTTTTCTCATGAGATTTGGGGTAAGGGCTGGATTGGGTAAATGTCGAAATACATAATTGCTCAGCAGTTCAATGCAAGGATTCAGAGCAATGCCACGGTTTAAGGATATGAAGGTGTTCTGGATCCACACTGTCAGGGATTATCCAGGCCATCCTTGCAGTATGGGAAGCCTCAGGTTCAGGTTTGATCTTCAATGAGATCCATGCTTGCACTCTAACCACTGTACATCCATCTTCTGATTCCGTTTCTGCCTTTTCTTTTGTTTTCCTTCTGTTTTATCTGTGTTTGTGTTTCTTACACACACAGGGAGATGGGGAGGAGGGGAGAAGAGAATGCCTTTGAGTTGACTACTCATGTCTTTAGATGGAAAAACCTGAAATAATTATCCCTTCCCCTCCTCTGCTTTCTCCTCCTTCTCCTATCTGATGAATGGAATCAACTCACAATTGTCTCTATATAGATGTCACATTTCCTTATTGTTACATAAAGAAAGCATGTTAGTTTATCACTTTGTCAGTATTTAATAAAACAAAATATTATTCTGTAATATGATCATTTTAATGAGCCATAAAAATGAATGTGTGTGTATTCAAGAACTGGTATGAGATTATAGTCATGTATTGTATTGTCATGTTATACACAGGCTGGAAGCAATCCAAATTTCCATGAATTGTTAGAGGAGAGACAGATAAACTTTGATATACTCATGCAGTGGTCTACCGCACAGTGACGAGAACAAGCTATACAACTATATATATACATATGCAGATGAATCTTGCAAACATAGTGTTAAACAAAAAATTCATACCCATGTTAGTATGTTGGTAATGCTTATTTCTTGATCCCAATGTTGGCTATATAGATGCATTCCTTTTGTGTATAGATTTTGATTAAATACTTTTTTTTTTTTTTTAATTTTTTTTTTATTTAAACACCTTGATTACATACATGATTGTGTTTGGGTTTCAGTCATAAAAGGAACACCACCCATCACCAGTGCAACATTCCCATCACCCAAGTCCCAAATCACCCTCCTCCCCACCCAACCCCCGCCTGTACCCTAAACAGGCTCTACATTTCCCTCATACATTCTCAATATTAGGACAGTTCAAAATGTAGTTATTTCTCTAACTAAACTCATCACTCTTTGTGGTGAGCTTCCTGAGGTGAGCTGGAACTTCCAGCTCTTTTCTCTTTTGTGTCTGAAAATTATTATTACAAGGGTGTCTTTCATTTTTCTTAAAACCCATAGATGAGTGAGACCATTCTGCGTTTTTCTCTCTCTCTCTGACTTATTTCACTCAGCATAATAGATTCCATGTACATCCATGTATAGGAAAATTTCATGACTTCATCTCTCCTGACAGCTGCATAATATTCCATTGTGTATATGTACCACAGTTTCTTTAGCCATTCATCTGTTGAAGGGCATCTTGGTTGTTTCCAGAGTCTTGCTATGGTAAATAGAGCTGCAATGAATATAGGTGTAAGGAAGGGGTTTTTGTATTGTATTTTTGTGTTCCTAGGGTATATTCCTAGGAGTGGTATAGCTGGATCGTATGGGAGCTCGATTTCCAGTTTTTGGAGGAATCTCCATATCGCTTTCCATAAAGGTTGAACTAGACAGCATTCCCACCAGCAGTGGATAAGAGTTCCTTTCTCTCCACATCCCCGCCAACACTGTTTATTCTCATTCTTTGTGATGTGTGCCATTCTCTGGGGTGTGAGGTGGTATCTCATCGTTGTTTTGATTTGCATCTCCCTGATGATTAGTGATGTGGAACATTTTTTCATGTGTCTTTTGGCCATGCGTATTTCTTCTTTGTCAAAGTGTCTGTTCATTTCTTCTCCCCATTTTTTGATGGGGTTAGATGTTTTTTTCTTGTAAAGTTCTGTCAGTGCCTTGTATATTTTGGAGATTAGCCCCTTATCTGATGGGTATTGGGTGAATAGTTTCTCCCACTCAGTGGGTGGCTCTTGTATCCTGGGCACTATTTCCTTTGAGGTGCAGAAGCTTCTCAGCTTAATATATTCCCATCTGTTAATCTCTGCTTTCACTTGCTTGGAGAGTGCAGTTTCCTCCTTGAAGATGCCTGTAATGTCCTGGAGTGTTTTGCCTATGTGCTGTTCTATATATCTTATGGTTTTGGGGCTGATATCGAGGTCTTTAATCCATTTGGATTTTACCTTTGTACATGATGTTAGCTGGGGGTCTAAGTTTAATTTTTTGCAAGTGGCTATCCAATTGTGCCAACACCACTTGTTGAAGAGGCTTTCCCTGCTCCATTTAGGATTTCCTGCTCCTTTATCAAAAATTAGATGGTTGTATCTCTGGGGAACATTTTCTGAGTATTCAAGCCTATTCCACTGATCTGAGGACCTATCCTTATTCCAATACCATGCTGTTTTGATAACTGTTGCTTTGTAGTACAGTTTAAAGTTGGGAAAAGTAATTCCTCCCATATTCTTTTTCCCAATGATTGCTTTAGCTATTCGAGGGTATTTATTGTTCCAAATGAATTTCAAAAGTGTCTGATCCACTTCTTTGAAGAATGTCATGGGTATCTTTAGAGGGATGGCATTAAATCTGTATAATGCCTTGGGGAGTATTGACATTTTGATGATGTTAATCCTGCCAATCCATGAGCAGGGTATGTGTTTCCATTTCCGTGTGTCCTCTCTTATTTCTTGGAGCAGAGTTTTATAGTTTTCTTTGTATAGGTCCTTCACATATTTAGTCAAGTTGATTCCAAGATATTTGAGTTTGTGTGGTACTATTGTGAATGGGGTTGTTTTCTTAATGTCCATTTCTTCTTTATTACTGTTGGTGTATAGAAAGGCCATTGATTTTTGTGTGTTAATTTTGTAGCCTGCCACCTTGCTATATGAGTCTATTGTTTCTAGAAGCTTTTTGATAGAGTCTTTAGGGTTTTCTAAGTAGAGTATCATGTCATCTGCAAACAGTGAGAGCTTGACTTCTTCCTTTCCTATCTGGATTCCCTTGATATCCTTTTCTTGCCTAATCGCTATAGCAAGTACTTCCAGTGCTATGTTGAATAGGAGTGGTGAGAGAGGACAGCCTTGTCTTGTGCCAGAATTTAGAGGGAAGGCTTTCAGTTTTTCTCCATTGAGGATAATATTTGCCACTGGCTTGTGGTAGATGGCCTTCACTATATTGAGAAAGGTTCCCTCCATTCCCATCTTGCTGAGAGTTTTGATCAAGAATGGGTGTTGGACCTTATCAAATGCTTTCTCTGCATCTATTGATATGATCATGTGGTTTTTATTTTTCTTGTTATTGATGTTGTGTATTATGTTGATAGATTTACGGATGTTAAACCAGCCTTGCATTCCTGGGATGAAACCTACTTGATCGTAGTGGATGATCTTCTTAATGAGGCATTGAATCCTATTTGCCAGGATTTTGTTGAGGATCTTTGCATCTGCATTCATCAGTGATATTGGTCTGTAATTTTCTTTTTTGGTAGCGTCTCTGTCTGGTTTAGGTATCAAGGTGATGTTGGCTTCATAAAAGCTATTTGGAAGTGTTTCTGTTTGTTCAATTTCATGAAAGAGTCTTGCCAAGATTGGCAGTAGTTCCTCTTGGAAAGTTTGATAGAATTCATTAGTGAATCCATCTGGACCTGGGCTTTTGTTTTTCGGCAGACATTTGATTACTGTTTTAATTTCATCAATGGTGATGGGGGTGTTTAGATATGCTACATCCTCTTCCTTCAACCGTGGAAGATTATAAGAGTCCAAGAATTTATCCATTTCTTCCAGGTTCTCATTTTTAGTGGCGTAGAGTTTTTCAAAGTAGTTTCTGATTACCCTTTGAATCTCTGTCATATCAGTAGTGATCTCTCCTTTTTCATTCCTGATACGAGTTATCAAGTTTCTCTCTCTCTCTTTCTTTGTTAGGTTTGCCAGTGGTCTATCAATCTTGTTTATTTTTTCAAAGAACCAACTTCTGCTTTCGTTGATCTTTCGGATTGTTTTTTGAGTTTCCACTTCGTTGATTTCTGCTCTCAGCTTTGTTATTTCCTTCTGTCTTCCTGTTCTTGGGTCCTTTTGTTGAGCATTTTCTAGTTCTATTAGCTGTGTCATTAAGCTACTCAGGTAAGCTCCTTCTTCCTTCCTGATGTGTGCTTGCAAAGCTATAAATTTTCCTCTCAGTACTGCTTTTGCTGTGTCCCATAAGTTCTGAGAGTTTGTGTCTTTATTGTCATTTGTTTCCAGGAACCTTTTTATTTCCTCCTTGATTTCATCTCGGACCCACTGGTTATTGAGCATGAGGCTGTTTAACTTCCAGGTGTTAAAGTGTTTCTTCTGAGTCCCTTTGGAGTTCACAAATAATTTCAGAGCCTTGTGGTCAGCGAAGGTAGTCTGCAAAATTTCTATCCTCTTGATCTTATGGAGGTATGTTTTATGTGCCAGCATGTAGTCTATCCTGGAGAATATCCCATGTACATTGGAGAAGAATGTGTATCCAGGTTTCTGGGGATGGAGTGTCCTATATATATCCACTAGGCCTCTTTCTTCCATTTCTCTCCTCAGGTCTAGTATATTCTTGTTGGGTTTCAGTCTGGTTGACCTGTCCAGTGTTGACAAAGCCGTGTTTAGGTCCCCCACAATTATTGTGTTGTTGTTGATATTATTTTTCAGATTTGTCAGCAGTTGTATTAAATATTTTGCTGGCCCCTCATTCGGTGCATATATGTTTAGGAGAGTGAATTCTTCCTGCTCTACGTACCCCTTGATTAATATAAAATGTCCGTCTTTGTCCCTTACAACCTTCCTGAGTATAAAGTTTGCATTATCTGATATTAGTATGGCCACTCCAGCTTTTTTATGGGTGTTGTTTGCTTGGATAACTTTTCTCCAGCCTTTTATTTTGAGTCTATGTTTGTTCTGACTATTCAGGTGCGTTTCTTGTAGGCAGCAGAAGGTTGGATTGAGTTTTTTGATCCATTTAGCCACTCTGTGTCTCTTAACTGGTGCATTTAGTCCATTGACGTTGAGAGAAAGAATTGTCCTGGGATTTAACTCCATCTTTATTTCAAAATTTGGTGTGTCTTTTGGGTAGTCTTGTCTTAGATTAGGTCTTTCAGTTTTTCTCTTAAGACTGGTTTTGTGTCTGTGAAGTTTCTGAGCTGTTTTTTGTCTGTGAAACCATGTATTCTTCCATCAAACCGGAAAGTGAGTTTTGCTGGGTATAGTATTCTGGGTGAAGCATTCATTTCATTCAGTCTTGTCACAATATCCCACCACTGCTTTCTGGCATTGAGCGTTTCTGGTGACAGGTCTGCTGTAAATCTCAGGGAAGCTTGCTTGAACATGATTTCCCCTTTTGATCTTGCTGTTTTCAGAATTCTGTCTCTATCTGTGGGATTTGTCATTGTGACTAGGATGTGTCTTGGGGTGGTTTTTCTGGGGTCTCTTTTGGTTGGTACTCTTCGGGCATGCAGGATTTGATCACATATATTCTTTAGCTCTGGAAGTTTCTCTTTAATGATGTTCTTGACCATTGATTCTTCCTGGAAATTTTCTTCCTGGGTCTCTGGGACTCCAATGATTCTTAAGTTGTTTCTGTTGATCTTATCATAGACTTCTATTTTCGTCTGTTCCCATTCTTTGACTAATTTTTCCATTGTCTGCTCATTTGCTTTAAGTTTTTTGTCCAATCTCTCCTGCTGTATGGAATTGTTATGTATCTCATCTTCCACAGCACCAAGTCTATTCTCAGCTTCTGATACCCTGTCCCAGAGCTTATCCATTTTGTCATTCACTTCGTTTACTGAGTTTTTCAGGCCTGTTAGTTGACATGTTATTTCAGTTTGGAGTTTTGTCATTTCTGCCTTCATATTTTCTTGGTTCTTATTAGTGTTCTGTTCAACTCGATCCATGGTTTCTTGGAGTCTGTTGAGCACCTTCCATATTGCTAGTCTAAAGTCCTTATCTGAGAGGTTGATTAGTTGTTCAGTCATTATCTGGTCCTCAGAATTGTCATCTTCATTCTCTATGTCTGATGCTGGCCTGCGCTGTTTCCCCATTGTCACATTTGTATTGTGGGTTTTTCTACGTGTTGTAGTGGTATTCATTGTCTATATGATGTAGGCAGCACACTCCTCTGGCTCCTCCCTTTCTGGATGGGCTGACTTGCCTCTAAGGGAGGGGAGTCCTCCGTGGATGAAGCCTCACACTGGGTCAAATCTTAGGCCCGAGCATGTAACAGAGAAGACAGTCCAGAGAGAAATGTTTGCTTCTGTGATATAGCGCCGTTCTTAGTGTGATTTTTCCTTCTTGTTGCAATGGAGTTCTTTCCTTAGAAAGAGTGCACGGCCGCGTAGCGAAGCGGAGCGGCCGTGCTCCTCTGAGCCTCTTTTTGCCCCACTCGCAAGAGTTTCACGCAAGAGGACAGTAGACAGACATAGACAGGTCACACTCACAGTCTTTCACAGCTGAGCCCCACTGGGCCGGTGTACTTTCGCGGATTTTCCCCCGCCTGGTGTCACACACAGGGAGCCAGCTTTTGCAAAGGATAGCCGGTTTTTATGCTCTGAAGTCCCTCCCTGAAAATGGCGTCTGGGCGAGCGAGGTTTCTGGAGGCTCTTTTTGCCCCACTCGCAAGAGTTTCACGCAAGAGGACAGTAGACAGACATAGACAGGTCACACTCACAGTCTTTCACAGCTGAGCCCCACTGGGCCGGTGTACTTTCGCGGATTTTCCCCGCCTGGTGTCACACACAGGGAGCCAGCTTTTGCAAAGGATAGCCGGCTTTTATGCTCTGAAGTCCCTCCCTGAAAATGGCGTCTGGGCAAGCGAGGTTTCTGGAGGCTCTTTTTGCCCCACTCGCAAGAGTTTCACGCAAGAGGACAGTAGACAGACATAGACAGGTCACACTCACAGTCTTTCACAGCTGAGCCCCACTGGGCCGGTGTACTTTCGCGGATTTTCCCCGCCTGGTGTCACACACAGGGAGCCAGCTTTTGCAAAGGATAGCCGGTTTTTATGCTCTGAAGTCCCTCCCTGAAAATGGCGTCTGGGCGAGCGAGGTTTCTGGAGGCTCTTTTTGCCCCACTCGCAAGAGTTTCACGCAAGAGGACAGTAGACAGACATAGACAGGTCACACTCACAGTCTTTCACAGCTGAGCCCCACTGGGCCGGTGTACTTTCGCGGATTTTCCCCGCCTGGTGTCACACACAGGGAGCCAGCTTTTGCAAAGGATAGCCGGCTTTTATGCTCTCAGATTTTGATTAAATACTTTTGAGGAGAGGCATATGCCACCCTTGAATAAAAATAGATATTCAATGAAGGAAAACTTGCTTTCATATAATCTAAAAAGTTTTATTTGATCAGGATTTTGGAAATCTCAAATGGCCAAAATACTACAATCTCCACCAAAGTTTCTACTCTCAGAGTGGATTATTGCTAACAAGGACCAGTATCACAGAGCAAATGCCCAAAGGTGCCAGTCTGAACGAGTGGTGTCAGAAAGTCAAAGGCTTGTGGATGAAATAGAAAAATCTACCAAAAAATCTCAAAGTGATGTGAACAAGAAACTAGGTAAGAGTATACTCTTGAGAATATTTGTGAACATGTTTGTATGAAACTGTTAGGGTTTGCCTAATTATTTATTTGCATTTTATATTTCAGGAAATGCATATATATATGCATATATATAAAATATATAAAAACATAATAAAATAATATTACATGAACACATAGACAATCAAACCAAAAAAGTTCAATACCTGTCAATGTTGAAATTGAATCTGAAGTTTTAAGTGAGACATGCTCAAGGGTTGAAAGTCAATTAAGATTCTCCTTCCTGGGCCCGGAGAGATAGCACAGCGGCATTTGCCTTGCAAGCAGCCGATCCAGGACCAAAGGTGGTTGGTTCGAATCCCAGTGTCCCATATGGTTCCCTGTGCCTGCCAGGAGCTATTTCTGAGCAGACAGCCAGGAGAAACCCCTGAGCACCGCCGGATGTGGCCCAAAAATCAGGAAAAAAAAAAAAAAAAGGATTCTCCTTCCTGGGGCCGGAGAGATAACATGGAGGTAAAGCATTTACCTTGCATGCAGAAGGTTGGTGATTCGAATCCCGGCATCCCATATCATCCCCCGATCCTGCAAGGAGTGATTTCTGAGCATAGAGCCAGGAGTAACCCCTGAGTGCTGCCGATGTGACCCCCCCAAAAAAATTCTCCTTCCTTACCCTCTTCTTCACAATTCACACCGAACTCAACCCTCATGGGTCTCAGAATACTAAAAATCCTCCATAAAATAATTATTTTAATGAATAAATATCAATGAATACTCATCTTAATTTTTTTATTCTCAAGACTACTGGAAAATAATTCTAGTGAAAAGTACATCTACATTTCACTAGAAGTAACAAAGGATTTTGGTAGAGAGTACTGACCACATGTTCGGGGGTGGGATCACACCTGGAGGCATTCAAGGTTACTCCTGACTTTTTTTTGGGGGGGGGGCCACATCCGGTGATGCTCAGGGGTGTTGTGTATGTAAATATTTTAGGGGATTACTATGTTACTCATCTAAACTGATTGGTGATTGTGCCCTACCCTAGGGTGTGACCTGGCATTCTGCCCCCACCCTAGGGTAGTACCTGATTCTGCTTCCACCATTGGTTGGTATCTGATCCCACCATTGGGTGGTACCTGATTCTGGTGGATAAAAACAAGAGTCTGTGGAAGGCCAGGGCTTTTTGGCTGGAACTGAAGCTGAGTCTTTGGACTTCAGTCTTGTCCACCGAATAAAGCAAATATTTCAACGAGCTGACTGTCTGTGAGCTGTTTACCCGCTGTTTCACCTCAGAACCGTCGGCTAGACAGGGTGGCAGACACGTGCTACGAGCTGGAAGGGAAAGACCTCATCCTCCATACCTCCATCAGTCAACCTCTTCAGGGGCTGACTTGCTACACAGGGGTTACTTCTGGCTATGGGCTCAGAAATTGCTCCTGGCTCGGGGACCATATGGAATGCCAGGGATTGAACCCAAGTCCGTCTTGGGTAGCCGCGTTGGAAGGCAAACGCCCTACTGCTGTGCTATCTCCAGCCCTACTCCTGACTCTCTTGTGCTTAGAAATTACTCCTGGCAGGCTCGGGGAATCATATGGGATACTGGGGGACAAACCTGAGTCAGCTGTGTGCAAATTCAATGCCTTACTGCTATGCTATTGCTCCAGTCCCATGTACTGGCCACTTTGGTGGTGGTATATAGTACAGTAACTTTGAACACTAATACCACAAATGTTAACACTATTGCAATTGTGTCACCTAAACTATAATCTACTTTATTTTTTAATGAAAAAGTCCAAATGTCTAAAATTTGTCTATTTACACAAATATCTAGAACAAGTCTGCCTATAGACTTGCATCAGGGGTGAGCTTCATGATTAATCTACCAACAGAACCTAATATTTATTATTTCTGTTATTAATAAAGTTTTGGTTTATTAAAACCAAACTGCTCTGGCCCTTTTTGGGGGGGGCCCACACCCAGTGACGCTCAGGGGTTACTCCTGGCTATGCGCTCAGAAATCGCTCCTGGCTTGGGGACCATATGGGATGCCTGGGGATAGAACCTCGGTCTGTCTTAGGCTAGTGCAGGCAAGTCAGACGCCTTACCACTTTGTGTCACCATTCCAGCCCTCTATTTTATTTTTAATAAAAATATTTATAAAATTTATTTTTTTTATTTAAAATTTTCTCTTGGAAATTTCCAAGAGAAAAATGTATTCTCTTTTAAGAGTCTACTCAAATATTCCTATTTAGGAAATCTTTTTAAATCCACCCTTACTCCATCATCTATCTGGTGAAAAGGAAAGAAAACAAGGTTTCTGCAGGCCTCTGCCATTCCAGGTTTCAGTAGGCCTCTGCTCTACCCTCAGCGTGATGTTGCCTATTTAAAATACTGCTTGTTCTTTGTGCCTCCCTAAAATGTACCTTTTAAAAGCCCTGCTTAATCCTTGCACAGGGTCTTTGTTCACTGGCTTGCTCTGAGGAGCACCATGAGCATTGAACCTGACGCGCCAGAAATAAATCACCTTTGTGACTTGCATGGCTTCCTTATCTCCCTGAAACCCTTGAGACGTCACTCAGGAGAGGGGGATTGATTCCCGACCCTAACACTTGTTATATTCTGATTACTTTCTGTCTTTTTACTCATCAATCCAGGATTCCTCAAAAGCAGGAACTGATCATCCCATTTTTTCCTAGTGTTTAGTTCATAGATACTATTATCCACTCAAAACATGTGCAGCCAAATAATATATAAAAGTGGTAATGGGAGGCTGGAGAGATAGCATGGAGGTAAGGCATTTGCCTTTCATGCAGGAGGTCATCGGTTCGAATCCCGGTGCCCCATATGGTCCCCCGTGCCTGCCAGGAGCAATTTCTGAGCCTGGAGCCAGGAATAACCCCTGAGCACTGCCGGGTGTGACCCATAAAACCACACACACACACACACACACACACACACACACACACACACACACACACACACACACACAATCAAACATTACGTAGACCGTATTTCTAAGTAGGAATGCTAAAACAATGCAACTTTGGGCCAGAGAGATAGAATAGTGCTAGGACATTTGCCTTCAAGCAACCGACCCAGAACCAACAGTGGTTCGAATCCCATCATCCCATATGGTCCCCCGTGCTTGCCAGGAGGGATTTCTGAGCAGAGAGCCAGGAGTAACCCTTGAGCGTCGCCGAGTGTGGCCCCAAAACCAAAAAACAAACAAGCAAACAAACAATGTACCTTTGATGAAAACAACTTTAGGGCGTCTGCCTTGCACATACTAACCTAGGACTGACTGCAATTCAATCCCCTGTGTCCCATATGTTCCCCCAAGCCAGGAGTGATTTCTGAGCGCATAGCTAGGATTAATCGCTGAGTTGACGTCACCGGTTGTGGCCCAAAAATCAAAAAAAAAAAAAAAAAAAAAAAAAAAGGGGGGGGGGGGAAGAAAGAAGAAAAACAACTTTATTATTTGGAGAAGATACAGATTTCTTAAGCAGGAAATAATTATAAAAGAGAAAAAGAACAGGACTACATTAAACCAAAAAGTTTTATCAAAAAATTTTCAGTAAGCTTATGCACTTTCTTAATATGTGGCCTAGCTTTGTGGCCTCTTATACCTCCTGAAGATCTTGAAAGCTACCCCTGCAATAGAAAAGAAATAGGAGCTGAAAATGTGGTCTCATTTTTACAAAGAATTTGAATGTAGAAAAATATCTGGAATGAAGACCTTAATGTCTGAAGGCAATAAATTCCATCTTTCATTAAAAAAAAGACACACACAAAAAAAAACCCCCTGTTAATTAAAAACACTTAAAAGCGATCTATAGTGCTGGAGTGATAGCACAATAGTAGGATGTTTGCCTTGCAAACTGCTGACCCAGGATGGACCCGGATTTGATCCACAGCATCCCATTATGGTCCCCCAAGCCTGCCAGGAGCATTTTCTGAGTGCAAAGCCAGGAATAACCCCTGAGCACCACTGGGCATGACCCCTCAAAAAAAATCCAACAGTAGTAAAACTGATAATAATTAACTATTTGTAAGCAGATGCCAGAAGAAATACTAAAGCATTTAAAAACTGTTTTTAGAAAGTATATGTAGAGAATTATACTTTTAATATAAGTTGTAATATTTAGTTTTTGATATAATATTTATTTATATTTGATAGAATTTAAAGTTAATTAAAGAGATATTTAAAATGAGTATAGAATGATCTTCAGATTAATTTGAAACAAGTGGTTGAATTTAAGAAATTTCCCAATGATCAACATCATCAAAAAGTGGAACTAGAAGATGAACAAACTTCCTCAAAGAAAAATAGAGGTTTATGAAAAAAGAGCTCTTGCATCCCTATTATCAGGGAAATGCAAATAAAAATAACAATGAGATATCATCTCACACCAGTAAGACCAGCACAAATCAAAAAGAAAATAGCCAGGGGCCCGAGAGATAGCACAGCAACCTTTACCTTGCAAACAGCCGATCCAGGACCTAACGTGGTTAGTTCAAATCCCGGCATCCCAAATAGTCCCCCATGCCTGCCAGGAGCTATTTCTGAGCAGATAGCCAGGAGTAAGCCCTGAGCACCGCTGGGTGTGCCCCCCCCCCAAAAAAAAACAAAAACAAAAATAAAGAAAATAGCCAATGTTGGTGAGGATGCGGGGAAAGGAACTCACCTGGGAATGTTGACTGGTCCAACCTTTTTGGAAAATATAACACTAAGAATTTAGCTTTCATATGAATCAGAAATTCCACTAGGCATCTACTCCCAAAACTTTATTCAGCAAAGACATTTGTACTTCTGTGTTCATTGCAATACTATTCTCAATAGCCAAATCTGGAAACAGTGTCCAGGAGCAGATAATTGGATAAAGTAACTATGGTACGTATACATAATGGAATACTGTTTGGCTGTAAGAAAAGATGGTACCATGCAATTGCTGCTACAACGAAAGACCTAGAGAGTATCAAACTGAGTGAAGGATAGGGACAGACAATGAATGCTCTAATGTGTGGGATATAAAGAAATATGTAGTAAGGCAAATAAAAAATAGCCCAAAATATTAGTTATTCTTTTCTTTCAGAATGTATATGGGAACTGATCTTACCAAACTGAGCTTACTAGGGTGGGGGATGTGTGGTGG
Source organism: Suncus etruscus (assembly GCF_024139225.1). Classification (NCBI taxonomy): domain Eukaryota; kingdom Metazoa; phylum Chordata; class Mammalia; order Eulipotyphla; family Soricidae; genus Suncus; species Suncus etruscus. The sequence continues at coordinate 156,092,204 of NC_064848.1, read as the reverse complement.
TGGGGACTGCAATAAGGAGTGGGGGGACACTTGGTAGAGGGTGTGGTGTTGGAACATTGTATACATGAACCCCTATCATTAACAGTATTATAAATCACAGTGCCTAAAATAAAATTAAACAAAAAGAAATGTCCTTGCTCTTTTCTTCTCCTTACCCTTCTTTTCTCTTTCCTTCCTTACCCTTCTTTTCTCTTTCCTTCCTTACCCTTCTTATTCCCTCCCTCCCTCCCCCTCCCTCCCTCCCTCCCCATCCCTCCCTCCCTCCCTCCCTCACCCTCCCTCCCTCCCTCCCTCCCTCCCTCCCTCCCTCCCTCCCTCCCTCCCTCCCTCCCTCCCTCCCTCCCTCCCTCCCTTCCTTCCGTAAAGAGACCTCAAGAAATATAGCTACGAAAGAAAAGAATACTTCTCAGGTAGATTTATAATGATATTTGTTTCTGATTCTAACATTGACGGTATTGAAGGAAATTTAATCCTGCTGTGATTTCTCTGTTGTGCTTTAGAACAGAGACTTGAAGAACTCAGATTCTGGAAGAAGGAATTAGAGGACAAACTTGAACAGCTTTCATATGAAACTGAGGATCTACTGTCATATCAGATCAGACTGAAGAAAGCCCTGGAGAGTTTAAAAGAGCCCATGCATATCACTCAGATGTGTATGGAATACAGGTAGTAATGAAGGTTCCTCAAAAAATTATCTATTTTGAGAAATGAAATGCTAGGTTGTAAATGTTGACTGGCTAGGAGGTAGGTTTTACTGAGCCAAATAAGCATGCATATTCTTTTTAGGTTTAGAGCCTGAAATTATCTTGGCATGCCCATAATGCTGGGCAGTAGAAGGAAATGGGAGCTTAACTCATGTCTAAATTCTGTTTTTGACTAACTTAATTCAAATATAAATTAGGACTAGATTTGGCTAGTTTTCCGAAAACTGAAAAATGATACTAAACTTAAGATAGTTTCCTTCTCTGCCATATTTAAGGAATTTGGAGATAGTTTAGGGATGGCTTGGTATACTGTAGTGTTGTCATTCCAGATTTATCTATCTTGTTGCTCTCTGAGGCAGAACTTTTAATCCCAAGTACTTTATGACAGAAATTATCAGATGGAACTTAAGTTATTATCTCTACATCAGCAAGTAGGTATAAATAGGATTTGGTAGTCACCATTTCTACTTGCAGTTCATTGACTAGAACATAGTCGCATGGCAACACCAATTAAAATTGGGAAATGGTAGCCTTTACTTTGAGCAGACAGAACAGACACTACAGTTATTAAGACACATTTTCCAAGGTGAACAGAGTCACACAGAAGCTTTTTAGAGTAATGCAAGCATTGTAATGTTCCTCTTATTAATTCTATGGTAGAATGATTTGTTCTCTCTTCTTTGGGATTTTGCAGGTTTCTAGGCTTGTTCCCTATTGCAATCCTAGCTAGCATGCCCTAATAGGTTGCTGTCAACATAGACCACTTCTACCCAGCACATCATCCACACTGGTTGTTGAGTGAACTGTTCCAAATGCTGATTTTTACACTTCCCATATCTAAAATTCTTTTATTATAACATAGTTTCACAATAACCTTTGAAATAAAAGTTCAAGTTCATCAATTTAGCAAAGGTTCATGATGCTTGGGGCTTGTTCTCTCAGGGTCATATATTTATTCTCCATTAGTGGGGTGTGCTTAGGTATGCTGAGCTACTTGTGATTTCCCACAGGCACCACACCTAGTATCTGGTTACATTCTTACCCTAGGAGACCCTGTTCCCTCAATGAGTTTAGACAGACCCTCTGAGGCTGCTAGCAGAAACCTTCCCAGACAGATTACAGAAAAGGTTAAGTAAAGAAAAGTAGGGCATCATCAAAGAGGCTAATATTCAGTTAGTTCAACTCTACACCTTAGGTAAGAATATAAAATTGCTACATAAGGAGATGCATATATGTGCCAGATACTATACCATCTGCTCTTATATCTCATTTGCCTGTTACCACAACTCATGAAGTACTAATGATGATTTTCATTTTACACAGGAGTATAGATAAGTTATATGACATGATTAAGGCCATGCTGAGTTTAGAGCTTTCCTCCAAGCACCATCAGGTGGTGTGGAAAGGGTAAAATATCTTTGAGCACAGAGCCAGGACTAAGCCATGAGCACCTCTGGGTGTAGTCCAAAAACAAAAGCAAAAAAAAAAAAATAGTGGTGGCTAATCACTTTGGGGAGTAACATCACACAGTGGTTGAGCGTGTTTTAATTTTTAGTTCTGGGACATTAAGTTACTTTGACCTTTCTGAAATTCAGTTTCCTCACATGTACTTGAAAGGGTTAAGTGAGAAGATATTTCAGTCTGTAAATAAATGCTCAACATTAGAAGTGACATTAATATTGGTGGTGTTATAATTATCTTACTGGAATCACATCTTTGTCCAAAAATAGAAATGGGCTCAGGAAAGAAACATATATCTTTGTCATAGAACAGTACATGTCAAAAGACCATGTTTCCAATAAATAGATAAAAAAGAAATTGCTTTAAAACATTGCCAAATCCAGGAGAAAAATTAGCTATTTTTGAGACCAAGTTATCAATTTATAAATCAAATTTTCTTTCTTTCTTTTTTTTTTTTTAGCTGTCTTACCCTAATATTCAAAAGAAATGTTTAGAAATAGTTTCAGATGACTAAGACTTTGCATTCAACCAATTAGCCACATTTTTGTTTTGTTTTCTTTTGGGGCCATATCAGCAGCACACAGAGGTTACTCCTGGCTCTACACTCAGAAAGCACTCCTGGCAGGCTTGAGGTACCATATTGGATGCCAGGGATGAACCTGGGGTAGGCATATGCAAGGTAAACATTCTACCCACTGTGCTAAATCAAATTTTCTAGAATTTTTGGAACATTTTCAAGCCACCTATGCCATACCACTGGGTTAGGTTCTAACCAGTTGTCCAGATGTTTTTTCAAATCTAGATGTTGTTAAGTACTGAGTTGCCTTCCTTCATATTTTTGTTGTATGACCTACAACCTCACTCTTCACAGGGAGCAGCGAATTGGTATTGACTTGGTGCATGATGAAGTAGAACAGGAACTGTTAAAGGAAGATGAGATCATTAAGGGGGTGATGGCCCTGCTGACCCGCACGCTGGAGGAGACATCGGAACAGATTAGGTATGGGCATGGATGGTCTTAAATTTTCTCAATGGACATATATAGAAAAGGTGGTGCCCACAACCATCATGTTGTACATAGTACAGAAGAAATGAGTTTAATGATTCCACACATTTTCCATGCCCTAAGCAGCTCAGGAAATATTCATGGAGACCTGGTCAATTCTCAAGTGAGCCACTTTCTATGGTTGGGTGGAGATGGGGATGAATTTTACCCTGATTAAATGGGACCCCTCTGGAGCCATTTCCTACCATCTTTCAGACCAGCCCAAGTGACAACATAAAAATGGCTCATTGCTTTATCTTGTCACCAAGCATCTAATGGTGTATGTCTGTATTGCTGTGCTGGGAGGTAGGGAGAAAGGACTGCTATTATGTTCTAAATTGAAAATTAGCTTCACTTTTTCACATCTCCCAAGAAGACTTCAAGAGGTAGCCCCCTCTTCTACCCTTTCACATTCCAGACAGAAAGAAAATCCACTTTATTTTTTCCCATTAGACTGAACCGTGCTGCCAAGTACAATCTTGAAAGGGATGCAAAAGATAAGTACATGGCCCTGACCATCGACGATATCTGCTTCTCTCTCAACAACAACTCTCCAAATATCAGATATTCTGAAAATGATTTAAGAATTGAACCAAAGTGAGTGCATCTTTGACTGCCATTCTACCTGTGCTATCTTACTCCTTGTTGGAAATGTTCCAGTGTCTGTGGAGGCAGAACCTAGCAGGTCATTTTGACAACAGTCTGGGAACTGGGAGGATGATTGGGGCCATGGTTTTAGTAGGCTGTCACTCCCTGAGATAGGCCCCAGTGGCTTCTCATGTTGGGCCCCATGTTATGGAAGTCTGCTTCAGGCATTTTAAGATTATTTATTTTGGAGGTAGGTTCGTGCTGGGCTAAAACTGGGGTTAGCTGCATGTTGTGTCTTGTATCACTTTCCAGTCTTGAAATTTATTTTTTATATTCATGTTTTGTTATTATTTTTAAACTTTGTTATAGATTTAAGTTCTGCTATTATAAAATGTTGATAATGGTTTCCCATGTACATAATTCCAATAACACCTATCACCAGTATACCCATTTTCCTTCTCCAAGGATACAGTGCCCTTCCCTTTCAATCCCATCCCCCAATCCATTTCAGTGTGTGTTATAAGTTCTCCCATTGTGTTGCCTTGGCCCTTCGTTGCAGTCTTGCTGTGTATAAGTGAGATCATTTGGTATTTTTCCCCTTTTCTCTGACGGAGTTCACTCAGCACTATATCATTTAGTTCCAGCCATGCTGCAGCAAATTGCTTGATTTTGTTTTTTTATTAGAGCTTTATAGTATTCTATTGTGTATATATACCACAACTTCTTTACCCATTTATCTGAATTTGGGTATTGGGTTGTTTACATATTTTGTTTACATATTATGTGCTGTGATGAACATAGGTGTGCATAATTATATGAATTATTGTTTTTGTTTTAGAGATATGCATTCTTATTTTTTGTTTTTGTTTTTTGAGCCACCCCCAATGGTACTAAGGGCCTACTCAAAGCTCTTCACTAAGGGATCATTCCTGCTGGTACTTGGGGTGATGGGAATGGAACCCATGTCTTCTACATCCAAGGCAAGCACCCTGTCCACTATCCCATCCACTCATATTAACTTTCCTTCATTATGCTTCCCAATAACTAGGAGTTATCTGGGTTGTCTCTTTTATAAACATTCGAATACACTAAAATTTGTTTCCTAACATGGTATTGTGCTGTGTATCTTTTCTGTAACATTTGATTTAGCATTTTAATATGTCACAATCCTGACTCATTCTAATTTTCAAGCCTTTTTTAGTTGAACCAGATATATAAAAATATATAAACATCAATAAATACATAGATCATTTAGGGAGTTACTTATTGTATTATCTTTTGCTTTATAATAGCTTACCTCCAAATTTAGCAGTTTATTATTATTATAATAATTTATTTTTTGCCACATCCTGCTACACTCAGAGCTTACTCCTGATAAACCTTTATTGTCTCACGGTTTCTGCAGGCTATGTTATCTGGATGTTTCAGGCTCATGTCTTTTGAGGTTGTTATCAAGCTGTCTTGACCAGAATAGGTTTGAGATCTGCTTGTTAGGTTCCTTTTATGGCAATGGCAGATGAGATTATCACAAGACTGGCTGCTGCCTTCTCCCAAAGTGAGAGATGGAGACAGAGAGACAGAGATAGAGATACAGACAGAGAGGTCAAGAAACCACATCATCTTTTAATCTAATCTCAGAAATCTCATTACTTTTGCTTGTAAGAAAGGCGTTAATGAGTTCACTCACAACTCAAGGGGAGGGGATTACAGAAAGGTGGGTCCTTGAGATGCTGAGATGTATGCTGTCTCTAGGCATACATCTGAGCCTTTAATATTATACACTGAACAGTCCCCAAGCAGATAAAAAATAAAGTATGACCCCCCCACAGATCCCCTACCTTGTTCATTAGTTCATTAGAAGAAAAAAATGTTCTAATGAATTAATGAACCCCATCTTCATTAGTAGAATATTAGTTCCTTCTCTCTTCTCAAAAGGTAACCATGCTCCTGACTTTGTGGGTTTGTTTTGACTGATTTTTGCTTAAATATTCTATTTAATTGATATTTATCTCAGTGTTCCTCCTAATATCTTTTTAAGAGTCATCTTTGTTGTGAATCTAGGAAAATATTTGTTGAAATCAGCATGGACTCATGTCTTCCTGTTTCATTAAAATTTCAATAATTTCTATTTCAATTACAATATGAGACTTGAGGGGCCAGAGAGATTGCACAGCGGTGTTTGCCTTGCAAGCAGCCGATCCAGGACCTAAGGTGGTTGGTTCGAATCCCGGCATCCCATATGGTCCCCAGTGCCTGCCAGGAGCTATTCTGAGCAGATAGCCTGGAGTAACCCCTGAGCGCCACCGGGTGTGGCCCAAAAACCAACCAACCAACCAAACAAACAAACAAAAACCAATATGAGACTTGAATTGTTCCTATGTGTATGATTTTGACCAAATTATTCGGTTTTTCTGATCCTTGATTTTCTCATTTGTGAAATGAAGGTTAACTCACTGGCTGAAGTTAACTTTGCTGAGATCGCTCCCACCTCTATTCTTCACACTTGAGGAAAGTATGAGGCAGAAGTCAGGCAGGCTGAGAAGTGGTCCGTTTTTTCTCTCTTCATCTCACATCTTGAGTTCATAGTCCCTCCCTATATCAACCAAGACCTTTTTCCACTCAGGCCTCTCACTCAGTGTCTGTGACATTACTAGCTCTTAACAGTTTTCCTTTTCTAAAAAAAAAAAAATCAATATTTTTAGGGGGGGGGGGAGGCATTTGGGCCACACCTGATAATGTGCAAGGGTTTCCTGGCTTGACAAGGAAATCAATAGCTGACAAAGGTGCTCTATGCCTGGAGAAGGGGAAACATTCTAGTTGTTTTTGACAGTGGAAGAAGGCTTAGTGAATTTATTAGAACTTGTTTTCCTCCTCACACCTCATTCCCAGTGCCCTCTCCCTCTCCTTGATATAAGCTATAAATGAATGTGGATTCTGTTTCAGTTCTGTGAGTCTGGAAGAGTGGATGGACTTCTCTAATGCCAATGTGGAGAAAGCTGACAAGCAAAGGGCCAACTCCCTGACACTCAAGTCCCTGGTGGACCGAATCCTGTCCCAGACGGCTGGTGACCTGCGCCACCAGTGTGATGTGGTAGATACTGCATTCAAGAATGGGCTGAAGGTGGTTAAAGATGCTAGAGACAAGCTGGCTGATCATCTGGCCAAGGTCAGCTCTCTGGAGGGATAGGGAAACTCACAATAAGATGGTGTTACCTTGGGAACCTAAAATGAGATTAGCCGAGGCGTGAGTCAGAGTCCCACACTTCTCTCCTCTTCGGCATTGGCTTTGAGGAATCAGAATGGGGTATAGCTTCACTCTGAACCTTCTTTGTCGCCTTAATTACTATAAAGAGCAAGGCATCTTTCCACTTTGGATCTCAGTTCCTCCATGTATGAAACATGGAGGCAGACTATAGAGTCTTAATGTTCCATGAGGTAGATGTGAGCAAGATCTCTAAATCCAGTGTCCATGCTGGGATGGATGTTGTTTCTGTTAGCCAGTGGTGTGCTGGTGAATTGGCTCTTAGGATAACAAAAGTTTTGTTTAAAATGGCCTTGATTTGTAGAATTCTGTGCTTAAAAAACCCCCAAACTTCTAAAATTGAACCCATTTAGCCCTAAGCTGGCAAACTTCCTAAATATTTAACATTCAGAACCCACATGAGCCAGGTGCGACTTACCTCCTTCCCTAGCAAGGCTCCCTGGTCCTCCACATCTGAGACTGTCCACTGACTAAGCACTGGGAGTCTGAGAAATAATCTAGAGGAGCAGGGACTAGATTCAGACTGACACTTTAGTAGAAGCAAGAGTATACACTCAAATGTTAGAGTGCAGAATACTCTAGAAAGAGAAGTGTCCTAAATTTCTAGGTTATCTATTTATAGAAACAGGAAATTAATAAAAAAAGAGAACAAGTTTTAGAGATGAGTCTTCATAGTGATTCTCAAGAGGCCCAGGGGCCTCTTGGGGTGATTTTTTTAGGACCCTGGAATACAGTGCTACTTGGGCTCTTTAGTGCTGGGGATAACTTACCCTGGCAGTACTTGGGGGAATCTCTAGGGACAACCATTAAAGCTCACGCAATTAAGTGTTATTGGGGATAAAATATGGTATAGTTACATGCGTGATATGACCCTTACTCCTTATTTTTCTCTAGCCCTTCTTTTTTTTCCTTCAAAGTCCAAGCACCATCCATTTTCAAACTGTATTTAGCTAGCTTCTGGAGTGTTACTATGGTAGTTATAAATTTTCATGGCAGGAGTGGGTATGGCTTTTAGAATGCAAATATATTATAATGTATATAATGTTACCATATGTATACTGTTACCAGTTACTCGATCCTTTCCTCTGGTTCTAGTAGGTCTTAGGCTGTAAGTTTTTACCTTTGGTGCCTAGCATTTGTAACACATTAGTTATGTTGACAAAACATGTCAGACTTTGTTCATTTATAGGCAGTTTTATGAGAAATACTGCTGAGCTATTGCTCTTGCCTCATACTATTAATTTTTAAAATATATATTTGTAAAAAGATTTTACCTTTTAAATCAACTATCACAATTCTGTGAGTTTCAAGAGTTTATCTTTATTCATCATTATATGTGTAGGTTTCACCACCTCTACAATATAAAATACATGACCAAAGGCATCAGAATTGGAAATTTTATCTATAGAACAGAGCTTACCTGGGGATCTTGGTTTAAGTAATTGGGTACTCTATGGAGGTGGTATTGTAATGGTTTTGTAATGATGTATACATGAAAAGTATTATTTAGATTTAATGATTGTAAATTGTTAGTACTTCAATAAAATGATTTAAAATTGAAAAAAAAAGAGGGATGTAATTATGTTAAAATAGAGTCCTTATGTCTTAGAAACACATACTAAGGAGCCAGAGAGATAGTACAGCAGATAAGATGCTTCCCTTGCATGCAGTTGTCCTAAGTTCACTCCTCAGCACTACATAGTCCTTAAGCAATGCCAGGAGTGACAGCTAACCACAGAGCCAGGAGTAAGCCCAAGTACTCCCATGTGTGGTTGCAAACTCCCCTTCAATAACATTTCCGTATGTAAGTATTTGAAATGGCATAATCATTTGTATTTGCTTAAGATAAGCAGGTGGCAAGGGTAGGAGAAGTTATACATGTGAAACAAGATAGATTAGACATTGATTAATGGTTAAAATTATTGTTGTCTACTTTTTATATGCTTGAAAATTTCCATGGTGCAAAGTTTGTTTTTTAACTTAGGAAAAATAGACTTTAGGGGCTGGAGAGATAGCATGGAGGTAGGGTGTTTGCTTTGCATGCAGGAGGACAGTGGTTTGAATCCCAGCATCCCATATGGTGTCCTGAGCCTGCCAGGAGTGATTTCTGAGCGTAGAGCCAGGAGCAACCCTAAGCGCTGCCAGTTGTGACCCAAAAATCAAAAAAAAGAAAAAGATTTTAAAGCTAGTTAATATTGTTGAAAGTTACCTGTAGTTTCCAAACACTTTTGGGGATTCCCACTGTATTCCCCCCCAAAAAAACCCCCATCTACTTATATATTTATCTGAAAACCCAGGTAACATCTGAGCAATCATTTCTATACCACCAAAAAAACAAAGGAGATTGAACTGTTTACTCTGTGTCCAGGCTCTCAGGGCGGGTGTGTAAGGAAATAGATTTCCACACCTTATACAGGGATCCCTGTACCAGTTGAGCAGGCAGCCTCTTGCTCTGACCAAGGGCTTGCTCTAGGGAATTAACAGTATTGGTGAAAGCAGTGAGGCAACAGTGGCAGGAGTTTCCATTATGTTTGTGAGATTCTAAGAATGGGGGCATCACCATGTCCACTAGGAATCAGTGTTTTAGGGAATAGAATCAGACTCATTGTGAGGTCCTGCTTGGGTAGAGCTCTTGGGTAGAAATCAGAGGCCCCACGTTCCTAACGTACATGGTCATAATAGACTGCCTGAGAGAGTCTTCTTAGGTTTTAAGGAAGACAACCTGGTCTCACCAACTCTGATCCCATTTTTAAGGTCATGGAAGAGATTGCGTCCCAGGAAAAAAACATTGCAACTCTTGAAAAAGCCATCATTGACCAAGAAGGGCCTGCCAAAGTGGCTCATACACGCCTGGAGAAAAGGACACAGCGACCAAATGTGGAGCTGTGCCGTGATGTTGCTCAGTACAGGCTGATAAAGGAGATTAATGATATCACCACCAATGTTGCAAGGTAAGCTGCCTGATGGGTGAGGGGGCCCTGGGGACTCCCCTTAAATCTAGAGTGTGGAAAGTGGGGCAGGCAGTGCCAACATAAGTTTAAGGAGGTCCCTTTTAATTTTTTTCTTTTTAATAAATTCTTTAGTTGAATCACCATTAGATACAAAGTTGTTCATGATTTAGTTTCAGTCATACAATGTTCAACACCCTTCACCAGTACATATTTCCAGCCACAAGTGTCCCTCAGTGGTCCTCCAACTGTGGCAAACAGTTTTCTTCTCTCAGAGGTCTCTTTTTAGAGGGAAGTTTCTTCTCATTTCAGCCAATTGGGAAATGGGAACTGAAGTTTAAATTCTCTGAAAGAAGCCTAAATCTGTGTGTGTGTACACTGAAACAGGTTTAAAAGTAGGTGACCCATGAGGTGGTCTATCTTATGCATTTGATCTGTGGCTATCAATCTGAGCTCTGTTTTAAGGACAGAAGAGGACACACCAATATAATATGCCTTCTGCACTGAAAATGTGGATACGTTTTCTTTTTGAAATATCTACTGAAAAGATGAGGCAGAACATAGAATCCTTCTTTCCATTCCTTCTCTCCTAGATTGAAGGAAACATTATCTAAAGCTCAGATGGAACTGAAAGGACTGAACCGCAGACAGCTGGCCCTGCAGGAGGAGATCCAAGTCAAAGAGAACACCATCTACATCGACGAGGTGCTGTGCATGCACATGAGGAAGTCCATCCCGCTGCGCGACGGGGATGAACATGGGCTGTGGTCTGGTGGCATACACCCTGATGCTATCTGCTAATCCCAGAGAGCTTCCAGATTCTCATTAAACCAGCTTATTCACCAGTGTACAGAACCCTCATTCAGACCTCGCACAAAGTGTCTTGGCTGGGATTTTCCACCTGCTTAGGTGGAAATTAAGTTGCAAGGATCTTATTCTGCAGCATGGCCATTTCACAGCTAATTACCTTGATTAGAACAGTTCTCTTTACTTTTTATTGACTTGGGGTTGTCAGGCCCACTAACTACAGTCTTGGTGTGCTGTCCATGCACACCAAGTTGTGCTAAGTCAGAGATAGCACCTGCTGATATGGTGTGGAACGGGATCATAGTGGCAGTGCTGCCAAGCTCACATTTGCTGTGTAGGTAGTACCAGGGGTGGAACTCTGACCCATGTCATTAAGGCAGGAGCTCTCACACTAAACTTAATTCTTTTATCTCTGTTTAGGCCTTTCCAGTGGTATCCCAGAACTTGGGAAAGGAGGCCAAAACACTTTAGTTCAGATTCACTTCAGTACTTCAGCCACATCCCTGTGCTCATCTTACTCATGAGAGGAATTGCAAACATTTCTCTTGGCTCTCTCAAGTCCTTTCCTTAGGAAACAGGTTTTTGGGGCTGGAACAGTGGCACAAGTGGTAAGGCATCTGCCTTGCATGCGCTAGTCTAGCACAGACCACTGTTCAATCTCCTGACATCTCATATGGTCCCCCAAGCCAGGAGTGATTTCTGAATACATAGCCAGGAGTAACTCCTGAGTGTCATGGATGTGCCCCCCCCAAAGAAAACAGGTTGTTTTTTGGGGGGCACAACCGGCAGTGCTCAGGGAATACTCCTGGCTCTATGTTCAGAAATCACCCTCAGCAGGCTCAGGAAGGACCATAAGGAATGCCAGGGTTCGAACCACTGACCTTCTGCATGCAAGGCAAATGCCTTACGGCTGTACTATCTCTCCAGACCCCAAGAAAACAGGTTTTCAGATGACTGTTAACCTAAGTCCCACAAGTGAGACTCAGGTTAAGAAGAAAGCCTGGGGTCAGGACACTATTTAAAGCTTTCCCTGACTTGTATTTACTGCAAAGGTATTCGTCTCTAGGCCTTTTCTTCTGGGTGAAATGAAAAGGGTAGGGAATGTTAAGGGGGCCTCCCAGTGCTTAGAAAGACTGCCTAGTGCGAGGGCTGCAAAACAGGGCGAACCAGTTATTGCTGTGGGTGTGTGGGGCAAAGGGCTCAAGGGGGAAGTATCTGGTTCACAGGTTGGGAAGGTAGGGGGCGGCTTCAAAGGCCACCATTGTGTCATTCCTGGGGTTGGTGGCTGATGAGAGGAGATATCAATGACACTAGAAAGGTTGGAGGTAGCAGTACTGACCAGGCACCCCTGAGGGGGGCACCCCAGAGGAAGCTCAGTAGCCTGAAGACCTAAGTACATCGGATTGCCAGCTGAGCACCTCCTTAGCGCCACCTGGTGGAAACATTTTTGGATTTATTCCTGATGTGTAAGCAACGTGTTTCTAATTGATTTCCAGATTAATTATTGGGAATATTTTAAGCTTTGGGGGGAGGGCTTGGAGTAATTCAGAAGTACATAGGGACAACTTTCTCTGTGGTGCTTGGAGAACTATGTGGTCCTGGAAATCAAACTTGGCACGCTGTCTAGTAAAGCATGAAGTCCAGCCCTTTGAGCTATATCCCCGGCCTCCATAGTTTGGTGGCAATAGTAGTAGCAGCAAAGCAGCAGCAGCAACAGCAATAATAGTAATAATGCTTTTTGTTTGGGGGAAATGCCTGATTCTGATTTCTGTGCTCAGAGATCACTCCTGATGGTGCTTGGGCCACCATATGCAGTGCTGGATCATCTACATGCAAGACAAATAATTTAACCTCAGTACTATCTAGGATCTCAACTTAGCTTTTAATACTCAAGTAACAGCAAAGAAAATTTCATTTCTGCTACATATACAGATCAAGTAAGAGTAGACTCTGGATCAGAAATAACTGTTTCTAAGTTCTCAAGCAATACCTATCTCCTGGGGTGATATCTCTAATAGAATCGAATAAGATAACTTATGTCAAGGGCTTCATACAGAGTTTATTCATGGAAAATGAGTGTGATAAATATGCACTATCTTTAGACCCATCCCTGAATTTGTACAATTTCTTTAGAGTTTTATTTAAGGCAGCGGTTCAACTTTATATTATATCTCCCTTCATTGTACATTGAAAGTAGTTTTACATGCTGATTTATTATCTTTATAATTATTCTAATGATTACAGGCCTTTTTATTTTATTTTTTAAATTTATTTTTGGTTTTGGGCTGTCACATCTGGTGGCACTTAAGGGTTACTACTGGCTCTGCACTCAGAAATTGTTCCTGGTTGGGAGGATTAATATCATTAAAATGGCAATACTCCCCAAAGCATTGTGCAGTGTTGCCATATACTATTATTATGTTAGTATAATTTTCCATAAATTTTATGGCTGACTACCTTCTGCTGAATCACATTGTTGCTGGGGTTTGACTAACTTTAATCCATTTGGATCTGACCTTTGTGCATGGTGTTAGATGGAGGTCTGAGTTTGCTTTTTTGCATGTGACTTTGAATTACCAGTTTTTTCTATTCTCAATGGAACAGACACCTGACAGTGCCAAGAAAGCCTCGACCCCACTTTATGCCATCTGGAGAGTGAGACTATTAATTTAACTAACCCAGAGCTCTTTCAACTTCGCTGTTTCCTGTGTGGCATCTTGTGGAGCTAAGGCATAAGGACAGCCCAAGACATAGAACTGACTTCCAGGAGGTCCAGAAATTCTTTGCTACTAGTGATATGTGTTCCTATTTTGATGGAGAAGCCCCCTATGAGGCGGAGCATTTCAGCTTAATGCTAAGTGATCTGTGCCAACTTACTGCCCTCTCTTTACTCCATTCCCTTTCCTCATCCCTTCCCATGCCCTGGCTAGGTGGGAGCCCTTCTCAGCTCTGCCCTTGGGAAAGTGTCTGATGCTTTTCTGCTCTGCCATGGAAGGATCCAACTAACCCCTCCTCAACTTCAGAAAGGATGTGGTGATTAGACAGTGCAGACTTTTGAGGAGCACTTCCTAATGAATCTGATTCTGAGAGGTGAGCAGACTCAGTGAATCATGAAGGTCATAGGTTCTGCAGTTGAATTTGATTCAACTATTTTCTATCTGTATGTGATCAAAGACAAGTTACTCAAGCTCCCTGATCTTCAATTGGACTAGTGACACAGTGAGACCAGTAAAGCCTAACCATGTTTTAATCAAACTTAAATGTTTAATCAAACTTAAATGAAGCTCTAAGAAGTCAGACTCTATTCTGGCACGTTCTTCCTTCATGAACAACATTTTATTGATTGTAGTTGCACTTAAGAACTTTTTTGTATGTAGATATAAAAGGCAGAAATATCAAGATTTTAAGAAAACAATGACCTATTGGGAACTTTGCTCATTTAATATACAGATCTCACCTGGAATTAGCCTGATCTTTGAATGAAATCAGCGCTTAGCCCATGTTTTATAGAGGGCACTTGCCATTAGCTCACACTTACTAAAAATCTTCATAATTATTAGGTTCATTACTTTGAACTACATTCCCAAATCAGTTATATTTACAACATAAAAATTCTTAGGTAAAATGTTTTTAAATTCCATTTAAATAGATCCCAAATTAAATTTATAGTTGACCTAAGACCACCATAGATGAAAGTTATTTGGCTTTTTTCAGTTATTTGGCTATTTAACAGTGGGAATTGTCCCAGAAGCAGAATTCTGCCCACAGGGAGGTCTGTGGTCAGGAAGCTTGGTCTTCCCTATGCAACTCATCCAGTTCTTCTCTGTTCTGGGGTTTCCACTAGTTCACCTGTCCTGTTCTTACCTGAGAGGGCACCTCTCACCATTTTCCCCTTTCATCACTTATCCAGTATATTCTGGGGAAGGAGCATGTACAGGATTGGGCTTGCTAAAGTCAGAGGCACCCTCACATCATAGGGAACAGGATAATTTTGGGATAGCCTAGTTCTGATATTCTGCTATCAACAAATATAAGCACCCAAAGCTACAAAACCAACAAATTGATACAATATTGACAGAATTCTGAGCTCCCATCATATTCTAAACAAAGTACCCAACTATCTATCAACCAGGATACTAAGAGGCTTCTTTATAGTCACCTAGATCTGCTGCTAACATATCTTGTAAGAAATCCTTGCACAAGATTTTCTTACATAAAGGCAATGGGGTTGAGGAGGGCAGTAGAAGAATGAAGGTCTTGGCCTCAGATACTGCTGTTGCAAACATTCTCTATCATTGACCTAGCAAAAGGGCATAACTGGCAGGCAGCTAGTCAACAGTCCTGTACAGATAATTTATTCTCATGACATATATAAATAAGACAAATTTTTTGTCCTGCTGACAGAATTTTTTATCCTGCTGACTCCTAAAAAAAAAACAGCTGGAAGCATGCCCTTTGTTTGGCTCTACTAAAGAAAGTTACCAGATTCCATTGTCCCTCTGTAAGATAATTTGCCAGAATTGAGTGACAAAAAAAAGGCTGCTGTGCTACTAGGAAGCAACTATGGAGGTCACGTGACAAGGCCGAGCAAACCTTTCCTGTGGACAGCCAAGAAGAGCCCTGAAGTACTTAGGTAAACTCTTTCCTACTGGTACTTTCAGTTTTTTAGAATAAACAGACTTAAAGGTAACTACTGTACCTCTCCAGTCTTGCACAATATACTTCATGTTTTCCTGTGGCTGAACTGAGTTTCAGGTTTCTGACCCAAATAGCAAGCACGACAAACTAAGAAACCATAGAAATAAGGCTTTGCAAAACTGACCAAGATAATACTTTATTTATATAAATAATAATAATACTTTTTAATGCATCAATAAATCATTAAAAATTTAACAAAAGGGATATAATTACATTTAAGAGAATTAACATCCTGCAACGTAGCCATATGACTTTCCAAAATATCAATAATGAACTTGATCTATGAGAAAGGCCTTAGTCACACTCATTGTTCCACTTTCAGGTGCCTAGAGAAGACTAATATGGTTTCATTCAAGAAAATATTTTATAAATTTTGTCTTGTTTTGGGCCATATCTGACAGTTTGTTCCCTGAGAACAATAGCTGCAGACACTGGAGAGTATTGAGGGAGCCATAATACAGGGCCACTTTATATGCCACACTGCCAGCAAAGAGCCTGAAGGGGAGACTTAATGCACCTTTGCTTTTGGGAATGCTCATTGGACAGTTCCTGTGTCTTCTGTGTAACACTTGCCCATGCTGGGGACTGTCAACTTAGCCTGTGACACAGGACACAGGTAGGTAGAAGCCTGAACTTGAGGAAAAGTAGGCACCTGTACACGTACATAGAGACACATACCCACAGACACACACACTTAAGCTGCACCGGTGCCCTCATGACTGCAGCCCCCCATTCTGCCGCTGGCCTTAGGCCATGCCAAGCCTATCCCTACATTGTCCCAGAGACTGCTCCTCAGCCTCTCAGCCTTTGACAGAGCTTTTACTTCACATCCATTAGTCAGTTGAAAGTGCAAGGAGAAAGGGTTGGAGTGATAGCACAGCGGTTAGGCTGTTTGACTTGCATGCAGCAACCTGAGACCTACCTGGGTTTGATCCCCAGCATCCCATATGGTTCCCCAAGCCTGCCAGGAATGATTCCTGAGCACAGAGACAGGAAGTAACCCCTGAGTATCACTGAGTGTGGCCCCAAAACAAAACAAACAAAATAAAAAAGTGTAAGAAGAGTTGACCTTTCTCCAAGTCCATTTCCATATTGGATTTCTCCACTAGTTTTGTGCTTAGAAATGATTTTTCTAATGCCCTTTTTTTCCCAATTATTTTATTTGTTTGTTTATTTATGTCAGTGCTGGCAGGCAATCCTAGGCCTCATAACATGCAAGAAAGGCAAGGCTAGGCTATATTTCTAAGATATATTCCCTGGTATAAGTAGGCTCAGCCTTGTCTCCCCATAGCAGTCCATATTGCCCAGGATGCTGAATGTGCTTGGGTCTTGGCTGAAAGCTACAGTGATAATGGAATTCTTTTCCAAGATTATCAAAACAGACTGCTCAGAATCAGAGAAGAACCCAAACATCTAGGCTTGGTATCAGTATTTGTCCACATATTCACTTCATCTGTTCTCCTACAGGTGATTATCCAACAGTATGGAGCTCAGTTTGGTTCATTTAGAAGTGATTTGCTCATAGATTTTGTCAAAGAAATTTTGTTTTTTCATGGTTGAGCTCTGCTATAGCTCTGTAAAGGAGGTTTCCTTCCAATCCATCCCTGAATGCCAGTAGGTATCACTGATCACACCAGGCTATGTCCACAGTTCAGAGGGACTTCCTGTGTAGCTTCTTGTCGGTTCTTACAAAATCCCAGAATGGGTCATTTACAGGTCATTTTTTTTCAGATCATACTCATATTTCTGGTTTTCCAGACCTGAAGATTTTGTGATAATTTATTCATTCACATAACAAATTCTCTTTTGGGGCCTTATGGCATTAGAGGTAAATTAAACAAGCTCCCTGTCCTCTTAAAACTCAATCTGAGGTAGAGAGTACACACAAGCCATTTCAGACAGTGAAAGTGTCATGGTGAAATAGGTGATCTGAGCGACAGGATGGATGGTCTCTCTAGATTAAGTGGCAGGATTAGCAGACAGAGTTGACATAAAGGTAAACAAGAAGGCAGAAGTTACATGAGATCTGAGAACAACAATCATGCTCATTGTTACCGAACAGAGAAAAGATCAGTGTGGTTAGAGAATGTGGTACAAGCTGAACTCAGAGATGGACAGGGTCATGTAAGGCACTTAAAAGGGTCAAATTCAAGGCAGTTTCCAGGGAAAGTTCTGCAATTTGCCAAGGTTGTCAGGCAGCATTTCCAGAAAATAGAGGAGGAGAACAGGTATTCTGCCAGTTCATGGAAACATGCCAGCCTGGGGAGGGCATGGATTATGTTTTATACCATTTTATTTTGTACATTTTAACCAAACAGACTAGGCATGGAGTTAGTGCTGGCCACATATGTGACTTCTTCCAACACTCCTGCTTTGAGTTTACTTTTGAGTTATTTACTGCCTTCTCAAATAAGGTTGACTTTTGTCCACCTTTTTAACCACCAGAAAAAGAAACTCTGGAGTTGCAGTGTCTAGTACTGCTGAAGGAAAAGGCAAAATACTGACACCTTCTTCCCAGAATTGTTTTTTTTGGGGGGGAGGAGGAGGGTTTCTACTCTTGGCTATGGCAGCATCCCTGAGGGAGACTGTAAATTGCAAATAAAAGCCTAATTACAATGATGAGCCTGAGGTGTTCAAGGGGCTAAATGGAAGCCTAAGCCTGTGTGTTGGAGGGTCAAGACTGGGCCCCTTGCTCTCTTGTACATAAGCCCAGCAGCTTGTTTTTCTTTTCTTTTCTTTTCTTTTCTTTTCTTTTTTTTCTGAGTATGTCTTGAAGGGTGTTTGGGTTAAGTTATGAAGACCCACCTGAGCCTTAAGTTGCCTATTCTCATGCCAATAACCAACTCTTCGTTGATCATTCATATATATATTTTCTTCCATATTTATATTTTAAAATACAGTCCTTCTGTGAACTTTGACAGGTTTTTTGAACTATAGTTCTCTAAACTTATTCTTTTGTCTTCAGAAAGGCACTGCATAGATTAGTAACTAAACCATAAATACTACGTGATACTACTACTACAACATCTAGTACATCATACTACTACATACATACTGCATCATACATATTACAGTTTTGGGAAAGGCACTACATAGCTGAGTTACAAGTAAAGTAAGGCTGTGAGCTATAAGAGTCCTACTGGGGACAAATAAGAGAAGAATAAATCTTAATAAATTCTCCCAGGGGAGACAGAAATTGTTTGGCTAACAAAATGTGGAGGACTTGAGATTAGACATGTTTTGGCCTGTTTTGTTTTATATTTTTGGTTTTTAGCTATACTAGAAGTTTACATAAAAATGGTTGACTAATTGCCTTCCCTACTTGGATCCTATTTTCTTCATCTGTGAAGACACATTGGGAAGGTTATCAATAATAAAGGATAATTGTGGCATTTGATTGGATTTTATATTCAATTCTTGGCCATGTTAGGTGTGCAATCTGGGCACACCTAATGCTAAAGTTTTCTCATCTCTAGGATAGAAATATCAGAGCTTTTCTGAGTATTATAGGAGATATTAGTATCCCAAGCATGCAGAACACATTCAACCAATAATCACTTTAATGATCCATCTGTCAGCTGATAGGTAAGAAAAGGAACTAGATTCTTCCCATTTTATCATTTAAGTGGAAGAAGAGAGCTCAGACTGAATGAAATATAGCAGGTTTTTTTCTGTAGGATCTTCATTTTGTATCTTATTTTTCAGTGAGATAAAAGCTAACATTTGTGAATTTTCAGAAACCAAGTCTGTATTATGTTACACAAATTAACTTATTCATCATAGCAGATCTGTGTGAGATATACCTATTATACACAGGTAACTGATAATGAGGTAGTTAAATACTTGTCTAAGGTAAGAGGTAAGGTCAGGTAAGAGGTAGGTCAGAACTCAAAACAGGCAGCCTGGCTAGACAATCAGGTACTTGAGGTTGAAAAATATGGCTCTACACATTTAGGTTCATATCTTATATCCAGTTCAGCATATTTGTGTCTCAAGGACCTTTGCAATAATTTTAAGCTTTTCTAATTTTTTCAAATAGAAGAATCAAGGTCTAAATTCTAAACAAATATAAAGAATTTTTTTAAAGTCACCAAATTAGTAGCCAGAACCAAGAATCCCTTGCTCAGGACTCTAGTCCAGAGTCAAAGGTTCATTTCTGAGTCTTGGCAGTGCTTAGAGGTTACCCCTGGCTCTGTACTCAGGAATCACTCCAGGTGGTACTTGAGGGACCATATAGAATGCTGTTTGTTGAACCTGTTTGGCCACATGCAAGACAAGTAACTTACCTGCTTGCTGTAGTATCTCTCCAGCCCCATCTATGAGTCTTTTGGGAAAAAAATAGCCATTTGTTGTCAATGTCTTGTGGGAAATGGTTTCTACATCAGTGTGATAACAGTTCTACTTTCCTTATAGTGAAGATTTAGAGAATTTAGCCACACATTTTTGTCACCAGGGCTTCATCAGTTTAGCTTATAGCTAAGAAGGGATACCGGGGAGTCAGGTACATTTTCTGTTCATTAATAAGAGACAGGGTTGTGCTCAATACTCCAGTGTGTTTCTATGGTTGTTCTTTGTAGATCAGTCAGTTAAATATGTGAAGGCCATGTGTATCTGTATCAGAATTCCGTATATCTTACTTATTATTGACATTGGCATGTACTATCAGTGGCTCACTCTTAAACGTGGTTTAATTAGCATAGATTGCATGTTAATACTATTTCAGTTCCTCAGGGAATTGGATGTTTGTAAAACAATTACTTAGGGATTTCTCTGGGTTAAGATGTTAAGAGATACATGAGGAGAAATCATTTTAACAGTAACATTAAGACATTGTAGGATGTTTTCCTTTCATCTCTTTGGAGATGCCATAAACTACATAGTATATGATACTAAAACAGACTGAAGGAATG
Source organism: Suncus etruscus (assembly GCF_024139225.1). Classification (NCBI taxonomy): domain Eukaryota; kingdom Metazoa; phylum Chordata; class Mammalia; order Eulipotyphla; family Soricidae; genus Suncus; species Suncus etruscus. Next base: position 156,071,781 of record NC_064848.1, on the reverse strand, counting down.
AGAATCTAATTGTCTGCTCTTAGCCAGTGGAAAGATTTGCAAAATTGCAAAATGAAAGGACTCATTCATGGAAAACAGATTCATAGAAATGCTATTTATAACAAGATCTCTATATTCCATTTTGGAGATAAGCAAAAACCTCACAATTACTTTGACTAGATCTATCAGTTATAAATGACCTTCACTATGAATGAATCACTGTCAGCCAATCAGTCTCCAGAGAGTCTCATTGCTTGAGGTGGCACTCTTCTCTCTTACCAAGAAAGGGCCTTTTCTTCTGACAATAGGGAACTAGGTGGTTCCTCTATCATAGGCTCCTACTGGACATTTCAAAGTGTCCTCTCTATGAGACTCAGATGCTTCCCAAGAGGGGAAACCATTCCCCTTCATAGTGCTCATATTTTCTGAATGTCAGCGAAACAGAAGCCATATCTTTTCACTAATATTTCAGAAGATTTAGAGGGGTAGATAGAAAAACACAAACTAGAGCCCTGTGCCCACAGAGAAAAGAAAGGTCGGTGTGAACAGCCCCAAATCCCCATGAACCCCAACTTCACGGACCCTAGTTCAGCAGGGTTGGGGTGCAGGGACTGGACCAGAGTCACCTCTTAAATTTAGAGTGAGCAAAGCAGTTCCTCCCCCACTCTTCCGCCTCTGGACCTCCCAGCCGCTGACACCAAAGTTCCTTATCTGCACAGGAAAGAAAGCCCATAGTTCCACTACCCCATCCACATACCTCACACAGACTTCAGCTTATACCAGATGGTTCTTTCCCTTGGAAAATATACAGCTCCACAACCAGAAGAACAAACTAGTTTGGGACATTTTTTTTTTTTTTTGGCTTTTCGGGCCACACCCATTTGATGCTCAGGGGTTACTCCTGGCTAAGCGTTCAGAAATTGCCCCTAGCTTGGGGGAACCATATGGGATGCCGGGGGATCAAACCGCAGTCCTTCCTTGGCTAGCGCTTGCAAAGCAGACACCTTACCTCTAGCGCCACCTCGCCGGCCCCAGTTTGGAACATTTCTATCATACTTGGGTAACCTCACTTACCTAGAATAAATAAACACCCAAACAGATATACTTTCAACCACCTCTTATACAATTAAATAAACCACTTTTATTAAACACCCCGAAACTCCAGATTTCCAACTCACCCGATGCTAAAAACAATGGAGAAATTAGGAAAGTACTAGCAGCTGTGAATATGGAGAAAAATCCTAGAAAATTTCCAAGTTCTCCAAAGCTCACGAATTCTATAGATGTGTATCTAAAATCAGTATTTAATGTCTTAGCAATGAAATTTAAGGAATCACTAGCCAAAGAAATTAAGAAATTCATAGATAATTCAACCAACTCAAAGAAGAACTATTGGAAGATGAGAGAATTCATACAAATGGAACTAAGGGAACTAAAAAACATGCCAGCAAGCCATAATAGCAGAATTATACATATATAGAATCGCATGGATGAACTTGAAGACAAAATGCAAGCCAGCAACAACAAAGAAGTCAATAAAGAAGTGAGAGACAAAACATTGGAAGAAAATGTAAGGTACTCGATGAACAAAGACAAAAGAAATAATCTACAACTTATAGAAATACCAGATGGGGAGGGAAAAGAAAAAGGGGAAGAACAAGTAGGAAGGGAAACAGTAGCAGAGAATTTTCCCACTCTCTGGAAAGAAGTTGCTGTACAAATCCAAGAGACTAAGAGTACCAAACAAAATAGACCCTAACAGATAACACCAAGATAATAGTAATCCAAATGGCAAAAACAAAAACAAAGAGAGAGAGAAGTTCTTTAAGCGATAAAGGAAAAAAAAATCTCAAGTACAAAGGAAGGAACATAAGAATCAAACCAGATCTTCTATTTGAAACAATTCAGGCAAGAAGACAGTGGGATGACATATTTAAACTGCTGAATGAAAGAAACTTCCAATCTAGAGTCCACTACCTAGCAAAACTCTCATTTACCATATTTTCCGGTGTATAAGACTGTTATGTATGTGAATATTTTATGGGATTATTATGTTACTGACCCTACCCTCATCAGTGATTGTGTCCAACCCTAGGGTGTGACCTGGCATTCTGTCCCCACCCTAGGGTGGTACCTGATTCTGCTTCCACCATTGGGTGGTACCTGATTCTGGGGGATAAAAACAAGGGTCTGTGGAAGGCGAGAGGCTGGTGGCTGGAACTAAGGCTGAGACTTTGGACTTCAGTCTTGTCCACCGAATAAAGCTAATATTTCCACAAGCCTGACTGTGAGCTGTTTACCCGCCGTTTCACCTCAGAACCATCAGCTGGACAGGGTCTGAGCTGGAGGGGAAAGACCTCATCCTCCATCCCTCCATCAGTCAACCTCTTCAGGGGCTGACTTGCAACATAAGATGACTTTTGAAACAAAAAAAAGTCAACCGAAAATCGGGGTCGTCTTATATGCTGAGTATATCCTGAAAAATGTTTCAATATGCCGCTAAACCAAAATTGTCTGAATATTGCCACAAAATGAATTTTCCAACTCGATCCTGCACCAATCACTGCAAGGCTGCTCAGATTGCCTCTCTAACTCAGCCAATCCAAGCAGGCTTTTTATGCATGCAAATTAGACAATGTTCTGGACCTGAATTTACACTGTAAAAAGCCTGCTTAGATTGGCCAGAGTCAGAGAGGAAGTCTATTACAGTATAACCTTTGAACCTTTGCTTGTTGTGATTGGCTCACTGTGGTACGTACAGTTGCAGCACAGGAACGTTCTGTCTGATACAGCTAATATAGGCCTAAACCTATGTTTTAATTGCAAAATTAGGGGGTTGTCTTATACGCTCAGTCTTCTTATACGCCTGAAAATACGGTACATGGGAAGGTTAAAAACATTCTCAGACAAAAAAGAACTAGAAATATTTGCGCTAACCAAACTGACTCTAAATGAACTACTCAGAGATCAGTTACACAAACACCACTCAATTGTAACAACAACAACAACATAATATAAGAGCACAATAACAACAATATAAGAGCACAAAAATCCTCTCTGCAAATAATCTCTTTAAACGTCAAAGGTCTAAAGTCTTCCATTAAAAGGCACAGAGTAGAGGGTTGGATCAAGAAACAAAACCCAGATATTTGCTGCCTGCAGAAAACACACTTAAATGTCCAGGATATAAACAGACTTAGAATAAAAGGATGGAAATCAATTATACACACCACTGGAAAACAAAACAAACAAAAAAAAAACTGGGATGGTTATACTTATATCAGACCAAATTGCATTCAACCTTAAGAAAGTATTCAGAGACAAAGATGGACACTACTTATTGATCAGGGGAACATTAGACCAGAAAGTACTAACTCCAATCAACATTTATGCAGCAAAGGTAGAGCAGAAAAATGTAAGGCTTTTTGCTCACAAACCTAGAGAAATATACGACAGAAATGTGATAGTAGTAGTGGGTGATTGCAACATACTATTATTGCTACTAGACAGATCCACTAGGCAGAACAGTAGCAAATACTATTAGCCCTAAATGAGAAATTAGAAGAACTAGGACTAATGGTCTTATACAGGGCCCTCCATCCTCAGAAAGCAGAATGCACATCCTTCTCAAGTGCACATGGGAATCTTCTCCAGGATAGAACACACATTAGGACACAACTCTAACTTACATAAAGTCACAAATATAAGAATTATCGTACATCACAATGCAACAGAGATCAAGATTGACTGTAAAAAGATGTGGAGAAAATCTAACACGTGGAGACTAAATAATATGCTGCTCAACAACAGCTAAATCAAAGAGGATATCAAGAAAGAAATAAAAAGATTCCTTGAGATGAATGACAATGAAGAAACAAATTGCCAAAATCTATAGGACACAGCAAAAGCAGTAATTAGGGGAAAATTCATGGCATTACAGGCCTACATCAGGAAAGGAGAAAATGACAAAATAAACAGCTTAAAGGGACACCTTAAGTATCTGGAAAACCAGCAGCAAAATAACCTAAACACAAGTAAAAGAAAGGAAATAATAAAAACCAGAGCAGAAATAAACAACATAGAAACAAAGAAAAAATACAAAAAAAAATCACTGAGACCAGTAGCTGTTTTATTTTTTAAAGAATAAACAACATAGACAAACCACTGGCAAGACTCACAAGGAAAAAAAGGGAAAACACTTAAATTATCAGATCACAAATGAAAGGGGAGAGATTACGACACAATCTCAAGAAATACAATTATCTCATGAGGGCTTATTATGAACAACTGTACTCAGTTAAATTAAGGAACACAGAAGAAATAGACAGATTCCTGGAAAAATATAATCTCCTGAGACTTATCAAGGAGGAAGTAGAAAGCCTAAATAGGCTGATCATAAGTAAGTGTAGTATCAAATAATTAAGGATGGGGCTGGATGGCGGTGGATGGCGATGGATTTCTCTCTCTGCCATCCCAGGCCACGTGGCTCAGCAACCCCATCCAGCCGGTGGGTCCCAGGCCCAGGTGAAAGGCGAAATCACTCACTCACAGGCAGGCATCAGGAACCATCAGCTTTATTCTTGCCCTAACCACCACAGGTGTGTGGCCTATCTCATAACCTTTCAAGCATTCGGCCATTCTTAGCCCTGCATCTTATAATTCAGCCATCTTCCTTTTGCCTCCATCCTGGTCAAAGACCAAAAGAGGCAAAGAACCTAAAGCCCGCCAGCGCAGCAGGGCAGAGCCCTTAATTCCCTGGCGTCAGGGTTTATCTACCTATTCCAAGATCCCTCCCAGGAATGGGCCGGGTCTTGCAAGTAAGGTCACACCTAATATCCGGTTCCCAAGACCCCTCCCAGAAATGGGTGGGTCTCAGGTAGCTACACCTAGATCCAGGGTCTCAGATAGGTACACCAACAGTAAGGAAATTATAACAGTAATTAAGAAACCCCCCAAGAATAAAGTCCAGTCCAGGACCAGATGGTTTTACAGGTGAATTCTATCAAACATTCAGAGAATTACTACTCTTGATTCTTAGACTCTTCCAAAACATCAAAAAGACAGGAATCCTTCCTAATTACTTTTATGAGGCTAATATCACACTCATCCCCAAAGGTGACAATGATACAACTAAGAAAGAAAACTACAGACCATTCTTGTTAATAAAAATGGATGCAAAAATCCTTAACAAAATCTTAGCAAACTGAATCCAATAACATCAAAAAGATCATACATCAGGATTCCTACTGTGTGCTTTGGCACAGAGTTTAAATGGCCTCAGCTCTGCTCCTTGCTCTGCTCTGCTCTATGGCTGTGAACCACCCCAGCAATAACATTGCCTGAGGGCACATCAGCGAGGTAGGTTCTCTGCTCAAGAAGGGCAGAGCCAGAGGACTGTGGCTATTCTGTTTCACATATGTGCACATCTTCTAGCCAATAACACCAGCACAACATGTAGAAAACACCACACTATAAGCATGACAATGGGGAAACAGTACAGGCCAATACCATGCATAGAGAATAAAAATGGCAGCACTGATGACCTAAAAAGTGCCAACCACCTATTTAGCCTCTCAGATAAGGAGTTTAGAGAAATATGTAGAATCCTCATAGAAATCAAAGAAAACTGGATCGAGATGGATCCATAATTAAGAGATTATAAAAAAAATCAGAAAACTTCAAACTGAAATAACAGGACTGAAAAACTTGATAGACAAAATGAAAACCTCACTGGAAAGCCTCTCCAACAGAGTAACAGTAGCTGAGGACAGAACCAGTGAGTTGGAAGATGAGATGCATAATAACTCCATACAGCAGATGAGATTGGAAAAGAACCTTAAAGCAAATGATCAGACAATGGAAAAAATCCTGGAAGAATGTAAAGAGATGAAAATAGAATTTTTGATAAACTCAACAGAAACAACTTAAGAATTACTTAAGTCCCAGAGACACAGAAAGAAAATCCCCAGGGAGAATTAACAGTCAAGGACATCAATATAGAGAAACTCTCAGAGCTAAATACTGCATGCAACCAAATCCTGCGTGCCCAAAGAGTACCAGATAAAAGAGACCTGAAATAAAGCATCCCAAGACACATTCTACTCACAATGACAAATCTCACAGATAGGGATAGAATACTGAAAGCATCAAGATCAAAAAGGAAATTATATTCAAAGGAGCATTTTTTAAATTAAGTAATAATTTTTATTTTGACCAAAGTGGATTACAAATCATTCACAGTAGTATTTTAGGTAGATAGTGACATTGAATCAGGGGCATTCCCACCACCAATTTTGTCCTCCCTCCACCCCTGTTCCCAGCAAGCATCCCATATCACCCCTTCTTTGTCCCTAGTATAAGGACCATTCTTAAGATTTTCAGCAGACCTGTCACAAGAAATTCTCAAGGCCAGAAGGCAGTGGTGGGATATAGTGACAAAACTCAATGAATTGAGTGCTTTGTCTAGAATAGTCAAGAGAAGGGAATAAAAAGATTCAAATAGAAAAAGAGAAAGTCAAACTATCTCTATTTGCAGATAATGTGATGATATACATAAAAAAATAAAACCCTAAAGAATCCACAGAAAAGCTCCTAGAAACAATAAACCAATACAGCAAAGTGGCCGGCTACAAAGTCAATACACAAAACACAGTAGCATTCCTTTATACAAAATATTAATCAGAGAAAAGGCATAAAAGAGTCCATTCCATTTAAAATAGTATTTAAGAATATCAAGTACTTGGGAATCAACTTAATAAGATAGGTGAAAGACCTATACCATGAAAACTTCAAAACACTTCAGAAAGAAATGGAAAAGGACCTAAGGAATTGGAGGAAGATTCAATGCTCATGGGTAGGAAGAATTAATATAATCAAAATGACCATCTTACCCAAACTACCATATAGATTCAATTCTATTCAAATTCAGACATCATTTTCTAAGGACTTAGAACAATCAATTATGAAGTTCATGTGAAAACACATATTGAAAAACAAGAAACTGGGTGGCATTTCTTTACCTAATTTGAAACTTTATTACAAAGCCATGGTGGTTAGAATAGAATATCCAGTAACATGCCCCAAATTATACTATCAACTAATATTTGACAAAAGAGCCAAGAATTTAAAATGGAACAAAACAGTTTCTTCAAAAATTTGTTAACAACTGAATAACCAAGTGTAAGAAATTAAAGATTGATCCATACCTCACACCTTATACAAAAGTCAATTCAAAATAATTTAAAGGCCTTGAAATCAGACCCAAAGCTATAAAATTCATTGAGGAAAACATAGGCAAAACACTGCAGGACTTACACCTCAAAAAAGTCTTTAATGATAGGATGCCAGTGGCAAGAGCTATAGCATTAAACCTAAATAAATGAGATTACATCAAACTAAAAAGTTTCTGTATGGCAAAAGAAACTAGAAAACAGCTAACTGAATGGGGAAAAATTTTTGCACTCAACACATCAGAGAAAGGTTTGCTATCTAGGATATACAAAGCACTCACAAAGGTTAGCTCCACAAATCCAAAAAAAAAAAATCAAAGGGGTGGGAGAGATAACAAAGCCATAGGACATTTGCCTTGGATGCAGCCGATCCAGAATGGACAGTGATTCAAATCCCGGCATCCCATATGGTCCCCTGTGCCTGTTAGGATTGATTTCTGAGCGCAGAGCCAGGAGTAACCCCTGAGGAAGAAAAAAAAATCAAAAAATGGGGAGAAGAAATGAACAGACACTTCTCTGAAGAAGGTCAACAGATGGCCAACAGGCACATAAAAACATGTTTATCATCACTTATCATTAGGGAAATCCAAATCAAGACAACAATGAGGTACTATCTTATACCAGTGAGGATGGCATATGTCAAAAATAATGGGAACAATCTCTGTTGGTGTGGATGTGGTAAGAAAGGAAATCTCATTCACTGCTGGTGAAAATGTTGCCTGGTCCAATCCTTATGAAAAACAGTATGGAGAGTTCTCAGTAAACTCAAAATTGAGCTATCATATTATCCAACAACCCCTCTCTTAGGTTATCTATCCCCAGGATAGAAAGACATTCATCCAAAAGTATGTATGCACACCACTATTCATTGCAGCACTCAGTACAATAGCTAAGACTTGGAATCAACCTAGATATCCAACAACAGATGAGTAGATCATGATGACGTGGTACATATTTACAATGTAATACTACATAGCAATAAGAAATGATAAAACCATGCAATTTGCAACAACATGAATGGAACTATAAAATATTATGTTAAATAAAGTAAGCCAGAAGAAGGATAAATACAGAATGATAGCACGTATATATGTGTACATATGATATGTATTTAGAATGACTTCACAAAAAAACACAAGGGTCTAAATCGTAGATACTCCAAACACCGTAGGGAACAAATAAAGTGGAAGAAGTGAAACATAAAGCCTTTGCTCTCTTTTATGCTACAAAGAAACCTGCAAAAATGGAAATAGCTATTTAGATTGAACAATTGTCCAATCAACCTCTCACTACAATGGCCTATAATCATGTTCTAAAGTTTTTTATCCACAGGAACAGTTGTTGAGTATGATTGAAAACCAGAGACTTCCACTGTAGTGCTCAGTATCAGTGTGTTTTAAGCCTTAATTTTATTATGTATGAAATAACTCTTCAACTTCTTTGTCCACAGTGGTTCTTGGAGATATAGGTTGGACACCTCAATTTTGCTTTTCGGTGCTTTACCATATTATACCCCAGCTACAGTGCTCATTAATGACAATATCTTGATAAAAATACTCCAATTTGTTCATTTCCTTTTGATTATATCTGCTACTTTGATCTAAAGCTTATGTCCATGGAGACCACTGAAGTAGTCAACTGTACACAATAAACTTTTGTTATAGGCCCTGCTCATTGAGTACATTTGTGAAAATCACTATTATCTTTTTTTTCTTTCAATTCAAGGCATGTTACTATTATATCATAATGCCCACGCTATCAGTCTCCTTTCAGAAAAGGAACCTCTATGCACAAGACATGCAGAAAATACTACATGGGGTAGACTCTTCTTATAATGCTCACTACCATATTGCTTAGTACTCTAGACATGAAAATTATGATTATTCAAAAATGCACCATGCATAATCTAACATGAAATATTTAGCAAAGTTTACCCCCAACATTGATGAAGTGCCTAGAAATTGGAAAACCTTTCCCCCCCTGATGTCCCCTTCTTTTTTTAAAGCTCTCTGACCCATTTCATAATGGTCAGGCCTACATCTACAACCTATGAATAGATATCTAGTGTCTGTCAGTAAGTGAATGTGAGTATGGATATAGTGGACTCCTCTATTTATCTAATCTGTATTGTACAAAAATCCCTGCCCATATTGTATATAGTCCCTGTTATGTATAATCCCTCATACGCTGTTCACCATCCTACGAGACTCCTTCTATCCTCTTGCCCCCTCAACCCAGATCCATTATCTCTCCCTATTTAACCTTCTTTACCCTCAGTTCTTAATTCCTCAGGAGCTGGAACCTTCCCCCTGCCCAGCAAGCTGCCACCCAGCTCCCAAAGCAAAAGGACACCCTCTCTCAGCCACCCATCTCTCATCTTGGCAAGAAGCTGCAGCGCCCCTCCTACTGACTCATTCTATTCAGCTCTTTTTTTCCCTATCTTCCCTCAAAGTGGACTATTGCTACAGATTTCAGCTCCAGATGGACCTCCAGCTTGACACTAGTCAAAAGTATTCTGAGATTTAATTTTAAATTTAAATTTAATTTTATTTCTGATATTTTTAAAAACAATTGCACTTATATGTAGTCATCTCAAAATACAAGTAGTTTATGTCTTATATATAGGCTTAGAACTCATAATTACACCCTACAAAACACATAAATTTCTTTTCCATTATAAAAATAACATATACTCATTATAGAAAAATTGAGAACTAGGAAAAATGATAAAAAAGGGAAAACAAAACCCCTCCTCTGTCCATTATGTGGAAATAACTATACTGTTATTAATGTGTCTCTTCTATGCTTTAAAGAAAAAAGTCTGTGTTTTTTGTGCTTGCTGACATACAAAATATGACTTTGTGTTGTCTATCACTATACATTATATTGATAACAATTCCCCCCAAGCATTACAAGTTTTTTAAACATAGGAGTCATTGGTGTTTCTGGTTAGGCCAGCTGTCTGGATGAGGGGGAAAAAAGGCAGGGAAAGCAGATATAAGAGATCTAAATTCATATGCTAACAGATTAGGAGACAGTTCTTTCTATGAAAGAGCAGCTCCGAGCAAGCCCTTCTATACTGGTGAGTTTTCTCATCAGACTAGGTCAGTGTCAAGTACCTCTGATATGCAGGTCAGAGCAAGTATAAAGCATTTTTATATTGCTAATATCAAGTTGGTAGAAAAAGTGTTTCTACTATTGATCTGTGACTAATTATAATTTCTCAGAAACATGTAGAGCAAGAAACTGATCTTGGAGCTTCGAGATCTGTGACTAAGTAAAGGTATCAAAAAGCAAAACCAAATGACAAAAAAATCATGCTGGATAGTTTGTAAAGATAGCACTTTAAAGTCACGTGGGACTCTGCCATCACCGGAAATTCTAGCCTTTGTTGGGTATTCATAGTGATATGGAACTGGCAAAAAGAAGGGGAAAAAAAGAAAAAGGTTGGGGGAAGGAGATGCCCCAAGTGAGATCTTACAGGAACAGGATTTTCAAATTCAGAGTGTTCCTAGAATTTTCTTCCTTTGGAAAGTGCTTATTACATCATGGGGTAAGTGATGACAAAATAGTTAAGCTCTGCATCAATCAGCTTTCTGTACTTCCTGTAAATTTCTCGCAGTGTCCTGTCCTCTTCATTTGTTTCATATCTGTTCGTATAAATTCTCACCTGTGTCAGTAAACACACATGCATGCACATCATGACCTCAGTTTTCAAGCACCATAACTCTAATGATTTGATCTGTAATTGTTGACAGAATCAGCAAATGCCCACATGGAGTAAAGCTCTGAATTCCCTTCCATGGAATTGTTAATTTCCAACGGAGATATTTGGGTGGGCTGCCTGCCCCCAACTAACTCCCAACTTCATCTCTGAGAATAGTGTCCAAGCTACAGATTGGTAGCCAGACCCCAGCCTACACAGAGACTGATTACCCCACCATCCTCCCTTGGACCTAGCCCAGGGAACTCTGACCTTTAGTGTCCTCAGGGCACATTGCCTTTCCTCCTGACTCTTCAGGATCCTCTCCACAAGTCTCACATCAAGGAAAGCCCAGATTTTGAAGTAAAACAACTTCCTGCAGGACAAGATAAGAAGGTGCAGCTCCTCATCAAGTGATTCGTGCTTGTTGTTGAATTCGAAAGTCAATTTCTGGAAAAGCACCAAAGGCGAAAAAAATCTTTGGATAGGGACTGGCCAGATAATTTCATAACATTTCCATGATCTGGGGGCTAGAGAGGTAATAGGTTGCTTGCCTTGCAAAGAGGTCAACCTGGTTTCAATCCCCACTCCCCATATGATCCCCCAAATCTACCAAGAGAAATCCCTGAGCGTTGAGCCAGGAATAAGCCCGGAGCACAACAGGGTGCGTCTCCAAAATCAAAAAATAAACTAAAAAGTCACAACCATTTCTATGATCTGGAGTTTTGGGTCTGTTGGCCAAGGTGAATTGAATGTGGTTTTCAGTGAGAGTGATTTGGGGAATGGAAATGATCTCATGCAAATTTGTAAAAATTGAAGTTTGGAGGCAATGTGCTAGCTGTCCAGAGACTAACATGGGATTGTCCAGATGAGAGTGCTTCCCCGCCTCCCCAGCTTCACATTCCTCTATAAGTACAAATAAAGGATAATCATGGTGTCTGCTGCCTCTTGCAGTCTGGATGAATTCCAATGAGTTCCAGGCCCTTCATACTCACTCAGTATTACTAATTATACTAACCCCAGTTGTTATGACCAGAATCTTTGAGGACCTTAGAGGGAACAATAGGGTCCAGGCCTGATGGATAGAGAAGTCACTTATCAGTTTGGAGAAGAGCCCAGTCTCTGAGGGGTTAAGTGACTTAGGTAAAATTTGGCTTTGGTTCTTCCCATGCTCTGTCTTCAATCACCAGGCCCTGCAGAAGACAGATGGGCTTCCCATGACAGGAAACACATAGTCTTCTACATGCTGATGGGACCAGAAGGAATGATTAGAACATGCTGTCCCTACCTGCTGCTCACTCTTTGAGTTGCCTGCATATTCTGAGGTGGGGCAAAGGTACTTCTTTCCTTGTGAATCAGCAGATAGGCCTCCCCATCTTATGGCAATGACTGATTGATATATAAAAAAATTCTTGGGATACAATAAAACCAAGAGATGGAATTTGAAGGAAATACTCCTTTTAAGACAAGAACTTTACCTAATGCCACTGTAGGCCCCAAGAAGCTCCAGCAGAAACAAAGGTCAGGAAAGGAATATTAAAAAAGACCACCAACCTTTCCCCCGGCAACCACTATAACAATTGGACTATTACCTATGGAGAAAGCCCCATGTGGGGGTAGGTTGAGGTAAAAAGCTATAAAAACCAATTTAGAATAAAGGAAGTGTGCACACACATATGTTGCCAGCCTGTGCACATGGTGCCCACATGTATGTGTCATCAGCATTTCCCCCTTAAGATATGTATTTTCTCTTTAATTTGGGCCACACCTGGCAATGCTCAGGGGTTATTTCTGCATTACATTCCTAAATTGTTCCAGGTGGTGCTCAGGGGGACAATATGGAGTGCCAAGTCAGTCATGTGCAAGGAAAGCTTTCTACCTGCTGTACTATCACTGTGGCCTGAGATGCCTACTTTCATGCTTACATACTTTCATGCTGGGATGTGTATTGGGTCTCTCCCAGCCTCTGGAGAAGTGTGTGCTCTCTCTTGTGAGTGTTACACCTTCTTATCCTCTCTCTCCCCTTTCTCAGAATCTCTAAAACCTATTTTAATTTTACTGCTCTGAAAGTGATTTTTCTGGGAATAAGGCACAAAAGACCTCGGAAAGGTCTAGGACTAATTTTCTTTTGCTGCAAAGAGCAATTCTTTGCTCCACACACTCCCTGAGAAATCATGTGGTAGGGATTAACTCTTCTGCAGGTCAGAACAAGTGGAGGCCAGTTATTGATGGCTGCCCAGTGGAGCTGGTGAAATTTGAAATTCGTGCCAAGAAAGGACTCGCTACAGACCTTATCAGTCCTAGATTCAACCAGCTACCACCCAAGTGGCAGAGGTAAGGAGAAAGTGGTAAATTTCCTTTTTAGAGCTTATGCTTCTCCTCCCTATTTCACATAAGTTAACTGGAGTCCCCCACTGGCATCATTTGATTGATGGGCAACTAGAAAATTCCTTTTGTTCCATGTATAAGATCTGAACAGTAGCCATCGTTGCCTATTGTGGTCTCTGGTGACTGAGAGAGGCTTAGTTAGAAAACATTTCCCAGGACCTCAGTGGGAGAGAGTGTGTGAGCCCAACGGCAGTGGCTTTTCCTCTGGGGAAGCCTATCACATGAGCAACAGTCATTAGTCAAAAGCCTCCTGTCCACTGTCATCCCTACCTGCAGAGTGTGTCGGAAGGTGGGCAGGAGATCTATCAGCGTGGGCCTCATAGACCAGTCTGGGTCACTGAAATAGCAGCTTCTCAGACTGATGCTCCTGATTGGGATCTCCTGCAAGAGGATCCGGTTCAAGCGCTCATACTTCATGACCCTCTCAAAGAAGAAGCTCACCCTTAGGTTGGTGGTGTGCCTGGCCAGGTTGGCCCAGGACATGCCCCAGATGACTTGCCCATGAGGATCATGAATGTGGCATTTGATGTTTATGGTCCGGAGGGTTTGGGCATTGTTCTCGCACAAATTCTCAAGGAGCTCATCAGAGATGCAGTTGTAGTTGATGGTCAGAGAGACCAGGCTGCAGAATGTGGCCATGGTCTTGTTGAACTTGGGGCTGCTGTAGACAGCGAGGTGATGACTAAAGAAATCTTCAATGTTGAGCTCTGAAGTTACATTCTCATTCATCTTGTAGCTCAGAGAGTTGAGGACATTGCAGCCTTGCTCCACAGTCAGCCGAGCCCCTTTAAGATTGAGGTATTTGAGGTGCTTTCCCATTTTCTTTAAAAAGAAGCTCAAGCTTTTGATAAATGAGTTCCTAATGCTGTTTCTCCAAACCAGACGGTCCAGCTCCAGGTGCTGAATGGACAGAGATTTCAGACGGTTGTTGCTTTTGCCCAGGCATGAGAGAAGGCCCCGCATAGTGACCTGGAACTTCTTGGTCAACACAGTATTGTAAGGATTAAGAAATTTGATTTCAAGGTGCTCCAGGTAATGACCAAATTTCTTAATATACCAAAGAGCAGACTCAAATTCAGATGCTTGTACCCTAAAAGGTCTCCCACTGAAAGTGATGGTTCTGTATCTCCAGAGGTCAGCTGAGTACATCGCCTGGTTCCATTTTCTGCACACAAGGGCTGCCCTTGACCTGTCTCTATCTCCCAACCACCAGAAAATGCGGCGCAGGCACACATCAGGCAGAGTAGCCCAGCAACTCTGGTCTTGGGGGCCTTCTTCATCCATCAGGGTCCTGGATGTTCTGTATAGTTATGAGGTAGGCAGGGATTCCAAAAAAGAAGATGGAAAAGTGATCACTTGTTTTCTGTGGGAAGTCAAAAGGAAAAGTCATTAACTGTTAAATGGAAATTAAGCCCATTGCATGACCTTACACAGTGATCCTTTTTGAGGTACTGACCAGATGGTGTAATGATCTTTTTTCACCATATGGTCATATAATCACACCTGGAAGAATTCTTAATCCATCTGGGATCTATTCCAGACACTGACCAGTCTTAACTACCATAAGGTAGGATACAGGATGCAAGCATTTTTATGTTGCAGGACAGTGCAAATAGTGAGTAGTTAATTATGTCAGGATAAGGAGCGAGTTGATAGGGCTACTCAGAGGAGGTGATATCTGAGCTGGGTTTGCAGGAGAGTAGGTTGACCCAGGAGTGCCAGTGCAGGAACCACACATTCCAACAGAGGGAATGATATACAAAAAGCCATAGAACAGACTTGATGTATTTACATTCACAGAACTAAACTAGTTAGGAGTTGAACTTGAAAGGGGCATGGAGTGATGGACTATTGAGAGGCTCCAGATCAAAGCCTGTGAAGATGTAATAAAAGCCACTAAGATGAAGTTCTGACTGAGCCACAGCCCTTTTCTGGATGAAAATCACTATCTGCCTTGAGCTCATGGCTGTGTGTTCTCAAAACAATGAAGAAAAACTAAGCCAAAGTCTCACCTAGGGAACCAAAGAAGGTGAAGGTCATGTGTCCTGAAGTAAAATGTGGGAAGGTCATGTTTCCAGAAGTGGCAAGTCTTGAGAAAGGATGTTGGAGGAGAGTGGAAGTAAGATGGACTAGATAGAACAAGTTTAGGTTTCTGGAACTAGGGAACTAGGAATGGGTTTGTGACTTCTTTGGAGGACACAACATGGTAAATGTTGAAGAGTATTGGAAGGAACTGGAAGTTTCTGAAGAGGCTTTTGAAGTGGTTTATTTCTTTTCTTTTTCTTTTTTTATTTTTATTGTGGCCAAAGTGAATTACAAATCTTACACAGTGATATTTAAGGTACACAGTGACAATAAATGAGGGCCTTTCCACCAGCAGTGTTGTCCTCCCTTCATCCCTGTTCCAAAGCATATATCCCTTATCTCCCTCCTTTATCTCCCAGAATGCTAGTGTAACTAAAAGCATATATGTTAACAATAATGTAAACCTTTTTTTTTTTTGCAGTTCCAGATATTTTTACTAGTGGTTTCTTAAAGGTTTGGAGTCAAAGGAGCACTGTAAAAACAATGTTAGTGTGGCAATTATTGTTTGCATGGGCCCACCAAAGTATGGGGGTCATGGAAAGGAAAAACTTTGACCTAAGTACAAGGAGACCCTACCCCTGAAGATTCCTGACATGACTATTTCTAGGCTCCAGGCAAACTAGTTTGTCCAATCCCGGTCATTGTCTGTAGTGCCCATACTGTTATATTTTTCACAGTCTCTGTTGTTAATCTCAAGTTTCTGTATTGAAGGTCCTGGAATCTGTATATCCTACATTGAAGTCAGGATGGTGCGGAGTGGAGTCTAATTTCAACTCGCAATTAATGGGCAATGCAGAAAGACCTGTCCAGTACGCAGGTCGTTGTTGTTGTTTAAATCTTCTGAGTGTTAAGGGAAGACTCTTTTGAGTAAATCTATGTCAGAGCAGCAGTAGTGTCTTCCCTGGTAGAGGATTGCTTCCAGGTGATGTCATAAACAACTTGGATGTTTCATAGATGGCTTCCCTGGTTCAGGGGTGACTGGAAAATGCTCAAATCTCTGAGGCCTGTGCCAGGTCATCATGTCAATGTTCAGGGTTTGTAAGGTTCCATTGCACCACAAGATTTATGTGTTCCTATCTCTATTAGATAAGAATTTATTTGTATGTATAGTATTTTCCATTTTAATGTGCCCGTGCAAACAAGAAATAATGCCACCTGACGTCATCAGCGCATAAGGGGGCTGAAAGAACAAATCCAACAATCCCAGTGACCTGGTTCAAACATAAGCATTAAACTGAGGGACTCTTTCACCAAAATTCCTTATTGAACAGTTCACAGCGAGATTGATGCCTATGGGGATGCTAGAACAAGTCCAACAATTCAATTGACTTGGTTCTTATATAAATGTAAAATGGGGGGACACTTCTACAAACTTCCTTATTTAATAAATAACAAAGGGAAGGAAAGATAGAAAGGGACTCTTTCACCAAAATACCTTACTGAACAGTTCACAAAGAGGAGAAAAGATAAAAAGTGAGGAAAATAAACAATGTAACTTAAGACAATGGACTCAATTGTCACCGTTCATGGGAACTAATCAGAAACTTAATATGGTAGCAACCACAGTTACACAATGAAAGAAGGAAGAGGCCAAGAGGCCGCTGAGAGTAAACAAGTAGCCTGAGAGTCCATCCTCTCATTTTTATTTTGAAAATATATGGTACCCCCACCCGAACTGGTCTCTTCCCAAACTGAGAGTCAATCCTCCCATTTATATTTTAAATATATAAGGTATGCCCCCGCACAGTTTTTTAAATGGAGACCAATGTGAAGAAAAAAAATACCAGTGAATGTCCTGACATACACCAGTGCTGCATCGGCCCGCCATCCACCCCATGTGCACCCCCCCCTTAGTGTCGGGAGAGAAAGGAGGAAGCCTGAGGACCACAATAGAGTCCACCTGGGTCGGCAACCAGAAAGGCCTGGAGTAGAGGTGGAAATAGGGGAACGGCTGGAGGCCTGCCAAGCCTCCCAGCACCCCCAAGCTAGGGAGAATGCCATCTGGCATGGGGTGTCCCCTAACCCCATACCTGGGAAGAGCTGGCCTCCAGGATCAAGGCACTGGAAGCCAGCTATCTGCCCCTTGAAGTGTTTTGATTTTACTATCCAGGCGAACAAGTCCCTAGAAATGCTGGGCTAAGGACCACTCAATATATTACCCTATGGTCAGACTTTCAACTCATTTGTGTTTCCCATCTCAAAACTCTTACTAAACTAAACTCTTCACTAAACTTTATTCTTCAAGGGTTAAATCCTACTATTCCATAAAGCTTTTATTGGCTACTTAACCAAAACCAAGATTATTTATCACAACTCATACGTAGAACCTCAAAGCTAGAAGAGACATGATGATTTATTTCTACAGGATAGAAACAGATAGAATAGACAAGTGAGGGGCTTTCCAGTGGCCACACAGATTGTTCTACAGTTTTAAATGAGAAGCTGAACTTCCCGACTCTTTATACAGTATGTTTCTCTACCTTCACAGCTAATAGGTTGAGTCTAAAAGCAGAACATGTTCATCTTATCTGTCAGTCAGTTTTCTGTGATAAGATCTGTTAGCTTTACTTACTCATTTACTCCCCTTTAACTCCATTGTTTTCCCAACAACTATTTCAGGATGTCCAAAGTGCATCTGGTATGTATGAGTATATGTATATGCATGCACCTCTATATGTGCATGTGTGTCTCTTGGGATCTTATCCAAAGGCTTTTTTCTCACCAAGCCATCATTGTCTGGAGAGAAATTTAGCTCCTGCCTATAGCTATCTCCTTTTTTCAAAACTACTTGGGATTTGCATAGACTGTTGTGTACATAAATATTTTATGGGATTATTATGTTACTGACCCTACCCTGATTGGTGATTGTGCCCTACCCTAGGGTGGTACCTGATTCTGCTTCCACCATTGGGTGGTATCTGATCTCACCATTGGGTGGTATCTGATTCTGAGGGATAAAAACAAGGGTCTGTGGAAGGCGAGAGGCTGGTGGCTGGAACTAAGGCTGAGACTTTGGACTTCAGTCTTGTCCACTGAATAAAGCTAATATTTCCACAAGCCTGACTCTGCGAGCTGTTTACCCGCCGTTTCACCTCAGAACCATCGGCTGGGCTGGAGGGGGGGCAGACACGTGCTCCGAGCTGGAGGGGAAAGACCTCATCCTCCATTTCTCCATCAGTCAACCTTTTCAGGGGCTGACTTGCAACAATAGACCACTCCTAGATAATATAAGGAGCAACCCAAGTGACTCCTCCATATCCAGATTTTCTCCTTCCAAACTTTCTCTTACTACTTGAGACAGGAACATGGTTAGTGAAATTATAGTATACAATGGATTACTAGGTGGGGAAGGATTCAGAAAACATTGCCTTTCATGAAAAATATTCCCTATGCAGATACTACAAAGTATATATTATTACTATGTGCTTTTATTATATTAACAATAAACACATTCTGTTATTCCTTTCAATATAAACATCTGTATGTTTCTACAAAGACCTGTAGCCATTGTGTAGGGAAGGTCCCTACACACACACCTCACCAACTTCTATCTTTGCCAGTTCCCATTTTTGATCAGGTTTTTTTTTTTTTTTTCCTGGTCAATAGTTCCATGTGACCTTAGATGCGTTAATTTCTTTGCATATCAGCCTTCTCTGTGAATAGAGGTGACCATTCTATTATAACTTTCTCCTAGTTTGGGAGAGGTTCAGTGAGCTGACCCAATGTAAAAGGGCCAGAACAGTGCTTTGCCCAAGATAAATGCTATACAAAAGCTTTGCTGCTGTCAGTGAATAACTTCCAAGGTACTTCTGCCAATGTCACAATGGGGCACAAGGAGTTGAAAAGTTAAAGTATTACCAATGCCAGAGTGATTGTAAAGCGAGCAGGGTGCTTGCCTTACATGGGTTGGGTTTCATTTGAGAATCCCAGATGGTCTCCTGTGCCCCACTGGGAGTGATTTCTGAGCTGAGCCAGGAGTAACCTTGAGTGCACTGGGTGTGATCCCCACCCTCCCCCCAAACAAACAAATAAAACTAGCAACAAGAGAGTCAACCCCAATAAAAATGAGGAGGGTGGTAAGTGGGCTGGGAATAAACCCATAGTTCCTTGGGACTTCCTGGGGGCCAGGGCAGTAAGTAGTACAGCGGCTAGTGCGCTTACCTTGCAAGCTGCCAACCTGACCTGGCTAAGATCCTCGGCATCCCATTTGGTCGCCTGAGCACCGCCAGGAGTGAGAGCGGGGCCAGGAATAACCCCTGAACATCGCCGGGTGTGGCTAAGAAATGAACAGACAGAAACGTACTCGAGGCTCCCAAAGCGACTTGCTCTGCTCATCATAGCCGTCTACCGGGGGTTAGGTGGGGAACCCGACCAAGACCAGCAGCCAGCGAAGGGGAGGTGACTGCGGCGCTCCAGCTAGACACTCCCTAGAGGAGCCCACCTTTACGCGCAGGGACTGGCCACCCGGCCACCCGACCCCATCGAGCATCCTGTCCCGCGCCCACCTGCTTGCCACTCTCGGTGCCCAGCTCACTCGGGCTGGGCCCAACTGGGGGCAGCACCCCTCGGGCTGAGCCCTCGTCGGGCTGCAGCGACCGCGAGTGCGCCTGCACCGCCGCCTCCGCTCGGACATTAGCCGCCGCCTCCCGGGATAGCGCCCCGCTAAATGCCAAACCGGGGACCCGTTTGTGACGCGCCTCGCCCCCACTTACCCGGGAGTCGGGACATTTTCACGGCGTGTCGTAGGCTCAAAGCTGAGCTGGCCGGGTCTATGGATGGGGGCCCTGCCCAGCGAGGGTGCCCTGGACGGTGCGAGAGCGTGAGTGAACCTTAGTGCGCTCGGGTGAGGATGCTCGCTGCCACCCCGCACGAAGCATCCAGGTGCTACCCCGAATCTGGAACTCAGGTCCCCTTAGTCCATTCTTGGCCTTGCCCCGGCTCGGCGCTTGTGCTCTTGCCAAGTCGGTTCTCTCAGGCTCAGCTTTCCCTTCGCCTTTGACGCCAAAATACTCTCACCCCTCCCACCCTCCTCCCTTAAGACCCCAAAGACAAAGCTTGAGTATCTTCCCACCTTTCTGGATCCTAAGGCGCAGGCACATCTAACTTTCTTTGCCCTCTCCTCCTTAGCGATCAGGCACGCCCATCCCTCTAAAGACCCTGCAGAAACGAATTTGAAGTGTTGTGCTTGCTGAAAGGTAGCTTGCTTTTTGAGGCGTTTCTTTTTATTTTTTTAAATTAATATCTTTATTTAAACACCTCGATTACAAATATGATTGTAGTTGGGTTTCAGTCATGTAAAGAACACCCCCCCTTCACCAGTGCAACATTCCCACCACCAATGTCCCAAATCTCCCTCCATCTCACCCCACCCCTACCTGTACTCGAGACAGGCTTTCTACTTCCCTCATTCATTCACGTTGTTATGATAGTTCTCAATGTAGTTATTTCTCTATCTGTTCCCTGTGTTGATAGTCTTCACGGGCCGAATTTCTGTTTCTCTGGGTCCTTGACCATCTTCAGTTGTTTTTGTCCCTTCTACCATTCTACTACTTTTTCCCTTTCCACTGCCTCACTCTGCCATCCTTGTCCTAGAACCCCATACATAAAAGGAAAGGGAATAAGGAGAAAGTTCCATTCCAAGAAATGGCTTTTTATTGCTCTGAGACAAAGTTGTGCTCCTCAGTCATTCAGGTGACAAGACACAGAGGCTTGGGCAGGACTGTCAGGCAAAGTTCCTGGAGACAGGTTTTCTATTCATTATTTGTAACTCTGGAACAAATCAGTCTCTGTATTCAAGGGAAGTTAAAAAATGGTTAAAATCCATAGCTTTACTTTCGTAAGGAAAAAAAAAAAAACAACCAATAAAACCTATCTCTTTCCACAAGTAAGAATACAGCAAAAAGAAGCCTATACAAAAAGAAATCTCTATTTGTAATACCTTTTCTTTGCCAAATATAGCTGGAATCTCTCACTTGCTTTTCTTTTAATGAAGTTAACCATTGGCATTTTTCCTAAAGAAATATAAAACAAAGTTGTTAAAGTGTTTATGGCAGGAAGTGCCAATTTCTGGGCTGTTTCTGGGATATGTCCTTTCTAGTTGTCTGATCTAAACCTTGAACTAAAAATGATATAGCAAGGGGGACAAGCCTACTGGTGATGAGGGAGGGAGGAAGAGTAGGAGGCAAGGAAGGGCTAAGAGTTGGGAACAGTGTTTAGTTAGGGGCCCAGATGCCTGGCATCCTGAGGGAGTGGATGGACAGATTAGAGAAGACTAGATTATTTGGTAGCTATTATAAAACCAAACTGAAAGGACAATGACTTAAGAGTACTTGTAAGCTATATGAATATGAGTTCAAATCTCTGGTGTGCTGTATGTGTTGAGGTCAATTCTGGCAGCTCTGCTGAGATATGCTAACATTTCTTACTATACTACATCCAGGTATGCATGAGCATCACAGAAAGGCAGCCTCACTGGTGTTAGTACTATGTCCAGGAAATGCAATTCTCAGTGAGCACGTGTGTGTATACTGTGGAGATCACTGGTGAACATCACAACCATTGCTCCTATGTCTCAATTGAAAGAGCAATCTCCTGTGAACATGTTTGAAGCACCAAAATTAAAGTGGAGCAAACCTTGATGATTACTACAACATGTTGTGAGATCCCCAATGAGTACCACAGCTGAAAATGTGTAAGCAATACAGTCCAGCCTGTATGAAAACCTGGCTATTGACACAACAACAACAACAACAACAATAACAATAATCACAACAAAAAGGAAGGGAGGAAACTGAAAAAATATATATATGGGCCAGAACAATAGTTATAGCAGGTAGAGTGCTATAATTCCAGCACTTCATATGGGCTCCAAAGCACACCAGGAGTAATTTCTACACACAGAGCCATTAATAAGCTCTGAGTACAGCGGAGTATGACCCCAAAATCCAATATTCAAGGACATCTCTTTACATCAAACAAGTGTGTGATATAGAGGGATTTCCTTGAGTATTGCTGAAATTATAACAATAAGATGCAAAATAGTGTAAAATTGAACTCCAAGTTTATAAAAATATTTAAAAGGGTTGTCAGACAAGATACAGGATGCACAGTTAATTTCAGAGAAACAAAAAAAAATTTTTTGGTATAAGTATGTCCTAGGCAACTTTTGAATTATTTTATCTCAAGTCATTTATATACTTTGCTAAATCTGACAACCCAATTAAATAAGGGGAGGAAAGTGTAAAAAAACAAGGGAAGAAAACTGTGGGAAGTAAGGGGAGGCAGAAGTAACTACTACCAGCAAACTTGGAGTTCAGCCATTTTTGTAAATTTAGTATGTGTAGGTAGAGATGCCCAAACAAATTAGAAAATAAAACAAGTAAGGCCTTTTTTGGTAAAAAAAAAAAAAAAAGGTATTCATCATATACCAGCCCAAAAGGCAAAGGCAGAATAGATAGGCATAGTAAAATATGTAGGGTAAACAAAACAAAGCAACCCTTTTTTGCTCATTTGGTTCAAAAAATATGAAAGGACATTCACCAGGCTGTTAACACTGGCACATGCAAGCATTGAGTGGGCTAGGACAGAAGCAATGTGTTAGTTTTGCCTTTATTTACTTTTGAATGGTATTTTGTCAACTGGTTACAACAAAATATGAGACTTATGTGTTTTGAAAAGCATCGGAAAAAAAAGAAAAAGAAAAATATAGTGACAGGATGTCACCCAAGTAGTGATCGAAGGACTTAGGGGTCATTCTGGTGATACTTGGCCAACCAGGACAGATGATTCAATATTAGGGCTTCAGGGTATGATTCTGCTCCAGGGGCCTCTAGTAATGGATGCCTACAGTGCCACCAGGGTCGTAGCTGCCTGTACTTGAGGAGCCTTGTGGTACTAGGGATTGAACTGGGTCTTGTGCATCTATCCTTGTGTTATCTCTCCTGGCTGTCTGTAAAGTGAGGTATCAGACTGGAACTTAAGAGCACGTACTTTGGAATTATTTATACA
The DNA here is from genome assembly GCF_024139225.1 of Suncus etruscus. Lineage (NCBI taxonomy): Eukaryota > Metazoa > Chordata > Mammalia > Eulipotyphla > Soricidae > Suncus > Suncus etruscus. The sequence goes on along the minus strand of NC_064848.1, from coordinate 156,048,390 downwards.
CACAATTTATACACGATGATCTCAGCTTAGACTGTATCATATCCTATTCTGTAATGATATAACCCCATGATTACATACGAAAATTATATGTTTAGTTTCCTCATCTGTAAAATAGAAGCAAAATAGCTTCTTATAATTTATTATGAAGATTTTCAATTTGAAAATTTTATAGCTTTGTAATGGTAGTTAACTACCTTTAATGCAATGGTTTATTATTAAAATATTCTTATTATAATATATATTATATGATATTATTATTAAAATATTGTTGCTATTATTATTATAATAGAGGAAAATGGCTACAAACCCTGAAATTCTAAGGCTAGTTTCAATGAATTTAGGATCTTGATAATGATCCTAATTTCTGGACCTCTCCACTGATTTTTCTATACTGAGAGAGTATTGGACTTCATACCCTCTACTTCATTCATTGCTCAATTATTTTGGAGTGTTTTTCTGTGTGCCAGTCAATGAGCTATGAGCTGGAGACACAGAGAAGAAAGATCTGGCTCCTTTTCAGAAGAGGTACAGTCTCATAGACCATGCAAACACACAAGGTAAGAAGAGATGAAGTCATGAAATTTTCCTATACATGGATGTACATGGAATCTATTATGCTGAATGAAATAAGTCAGAGGGAGAGAGATAGATGCAGAATAGTCTCACTCATCTATGGTCTTTAAAAAAAAATGAAAGACAGTTTTGCAATAATTCTCAGAGACAAAAGACAGGAGGGCTGGGAGGTCCAACTCATGACATGAAGCTCACTACAAAGAGTGATAAGTGCAGTTAGAGTAATAACTACACTGAGAACTATCATAACAATGCGAATGAATGAGGGGTAGAAAGCCTGTATAGAGTACAGGTGGAGGTGGAGGTGGGGAGGAGGAAGATTTGGGACATTGGTGGTGGGAATGTTGCATTGGTGAAGGGGGGGGTGCTCTTTACATGATTGAAATCCAATTACAATCATATTCATAATTAAGATGTTTAAATGAAAATATTAATTAAAAAGTGCATTTGGGCTCACAGAAGAAGTAGGAGAAACGTGTTTATCTTATGAATGTTCTGTTGGTCTTGGATTTCTTATACAATCTAGATGGTTCACAGCCTGAAGAGAAGAGAAGAGAAGCAGTTAGTACCTGATGTTGACTTAAGATCGGAAGAGGAAGTAGGATGCCACATTGAGAACAACTCCTCATAATGTTATAAGCAGCCTCATCTACAGACGAGGAGAGCTTGGGATTGTGGTTAGATTTCAGAGGAATATCATTAGCCTGATCTCTGCCTCTTGGAGTTTTCTTTGTTGAATTTTCAAAAAGAGAAGGAGATTTCTTGCTATTTTTGGTCTTTGGACGGACATCTTTCTCTGCCGTGGAAGGGTAGTCTTTAGCAGTCTGATCTGGAAGAAACGGAGTGGGAATTCTTGATATTCCAACTGGAAAGGATTCCATAGACTCTGTAACTGCATGGCATTTGTTCTGCAATTGCGAGTAATACATTAAATTAAAAAATGAGTTTAGCATTCTGAACAATATAGTGAGACAACTTGAATACTTTAATATACTTAGAAATAATGCATATACTTAGAAATTATGGATAAAAATTCTAAACATTCATCTAGTTTTAAAGCTGACTTGGCAAGAAAGTTTAAAGACAAAGGAATAATATTCAGCTTGTTAATCCTATCAGCTGAGGTTTTAGATGGAGATGGGGGGGTCAATCCTACTATTAGGGGCTTGCATGAGGAAAAAATGTTATTAAAATAAGGAGAAAAGGGGGCCGGGCGGTGGCGCTGGAGGTAAGGTGCCTGCCTTACCTGCGCTAGCCTAGGAGACGGACCGCGGTTCGATCCCCCGGCGTCCCATATGGTCCCCCAAGCCAGGAGCGACTTCTGAGCGCATAGCCAGGAGTAACCCCTGAGCGTTACCGGGTGTGGCCCAAAAACCAAAAAAAAAAAAAAAAAAAATAAGGAGAAAAATTGAAAACAAGATTCTCCTTTCCCTACACATAGATTGGAACTTGGAGGCTAACCCAAAACTAAAAGAAAATAATTAACTAATCAGAAAAGAAAAATGGAAAGGGTCTTTTGCTCCAAAGTGTGGTTGTGATGAACATGGGAGATTTATGCTTAGAAAACTATAAACTCAGGTCACTGTTGTATTTTGGGTTTAGATTGATATTAGCCAAGGGCCAGAGTGGTAGGGCATTTGCATTGACCCAGAACAGATACAGTTCAATCCTCAGCATCCCATAAGCTCCCCTGAGTCAGGAGTGATTTCTGAGCCCAGAGCCACTGAGTGTGGCCCCCAAAAAACAAACAATAAAATAAAATAAAATAAAAAGTTGTGTGATCATCTGCTCTATTCAGGCAGTCATAGGTGCAGTTAAGATACTTGTATTGGGGCTGGAGAGATAGCATGGAGGTAAGGTGTTTACCTTTCATGCAGAAGGTCATCGGTTCGAATCCCGGCATCCCATATGGTCCCCTGTGCCTGCCAGGGGCGGTTTCTGAGCATAGAGCCAGGAGTTACCCCTGAGCGCTGCTGGGTGTGACCCAAAAATCAAAAAAAAAAAAAAAAAAAAAAAAAAAAAAAAGATACTTGTACTAATGTCCCAGTAATGTGCTCATAAGCAGAGAAGGGCACAGGGTCCCTCAAAGAGAGTCAAGGATTTGACTCAGGTCCATAAGAAGAGGAGGGAAGGTGGAGTCCTGGGTTCTGAACAAGGAGGGATGCCAGTTTGAAAAGACCACATATTCTAAACCTCTTAGATTTCTCTTCCTCAAGCCTAAGTTTTTTCCTGGCCATACCAGGTAGCCTATCTGGAAAGGACACGAAGTGGTAGGAAGGTACCCTAGACAACAGCCAATCATTTTAAAGATTATCAGAAGCTAGAACCACCTTATATCCACTCCCTATACAATTTGACTTGTAACTTTGGAAGGGGTTTTCTCCCAGAGGAGACCAGTCAGTATGGGGCTTGTGGCTAATGGAATAAAGTTTTATTTTGCTTTACTCCAATTGAGTGGTCTTGTCCTTAGATTCTGAACCCTAATATGCTATAGCTGGAGTGATGGCAGGTAAAGGGGAAATTGGGCTCCTAGAAAGTCTGGTACAAATGGAAAACAATTATGATAGGTCAGTCTCCAACTATTTATTAACATCCCTTTCTGAATAAAGGGAAAATAAATAAATAGCCACATGGTGTAAAATGGGCCCAGAATTTACCTTTCACATCACATTTCTTTGGAATATGTACTATACTGGCATCATTAGAAAATGGCCAATTCGGGCCGGGCGGTGGCGCTGGAGGTAAGGTGCCTGCCTTACCTGCGCTAGCCTAGGAGACGGACCGCGGTTCGATCCCCCGGCGTCCCATATGGCCCCCCAAGCCAGGAGCGACTTCTGAGCGCATAGCCAGGAGTAACCCCTGAGCGTTACCGGGTGTGGCCCAAAAAACCAAAAAAAAAAAAAAAAAAAAAAGAAAATGGCCAATTCTTTTGTTTTGTTTTGTTTTGTTTTTTGTTTTTGGGTCACACCCAGCAGCACTCAGGAGTTCCTCCTGGCTCTACGCTCAGAAATCGCCCCTGGCAGGCATGGGGGACTATATGGGATGCCGGGATTCAAACCACCGTCCTTCTGCATGAAAGGCAAACGCCTTACCTCTATGCTATCTCTCCGGCCCCGAAAATGGCCAATTCTGATGATGGCTTCTGACTCTTCAGGTAGCCTAGTAAAGCTGATATATCTATGGCATTTTCAGGAAGGCAGCACAAGGCAGGGGGCAGGGTAGATTTCCTTTTCTGCATTAAATAAAACAGCCCAATGCCACTCCCTACACTCTGACAAAACGACCCAGCTCTGATTGAAATCAAATACACAAGCAACTAAATCCTTTCAGGTGAGATTGCACAACAGAACTGAAAACTCTGGCTCTTTCTTTTCATGAGGAAATTGGGGTGATCACAAGAAAACCCAGCAGCCCCTGCCCATAGCCACCATCTTGGCAGAAAAAAATTGGCCTGGCTCCTCCTCCAAACTCCAAAAGAAAATAATGTCCACCAACTCTTTCCAGGTTGCTTGATCTGGGCTGATACCTTTGTGGCATTCTCAGAAAAGACAAGGCAGATTCTCCTTTCTGTGAACTACTGCAGCCCAACATGACACTCTATGCCTTCTGACAGAAATGGCCCTGCTCTGATTTAACCTTAGCAAATTGTCGAGTTACCAAAGTTGTTTTAGATCTATAGATCCTGAACACCTCAATATTTTATAATAGTGTCAGCCCAATAGTATCACAGGAAATCTAATAGTAAAGATACATAGGATTCTACCAAACTCAGTGAACCTAAACAGTAATACAGAAGGCTCAACTAGCACCAACTACAGCTTAGTAAATCCACAGACATTGACTTTAATACCACCATGGAGAGATATAAAATCATTTCAAATTGACCCTGTTGATGGGGCCAGAGAGATAGCATAGTGGTAGGACATTTGCCTTGCATGCAGCCGGTCCAGGACAGACGGGTTTGAATCCTGGCATTCCATATGGTCCCCTGTGCCTGTCAGGGGTGATTTCTGAGCGCAGAGCCAGGAGTAAACCCTGAGCACTACCGGATGTGACCCAAATACCAAAAGATAAAAATAAAAAAATTGACCCTGTTGATCTAGATTTTGATAATTCCACTTACTTTTGTGTTGTAACAAGTAATATGTTTGTACCTGTATGAAGGCAGACTACGGTGGTGAGTGAAAAATTGGGAACACTAGTGAAGGGAAGATTACATTGGTAATGGCATTGGTGTTTGAACAGTTAATGCCTGAAATGACTTGGTAAATCATAGTGTTATAATAAAAATTGGGAGAAGTAAAAAGAAAATGACCATTTCCTACTCACCATATGCTGGGAATAGTCATTTGCGAGTATCAGTTGATTGCAATGATGGCAGTGGATTTTCTTTTTAGAAACTGAACCTTTGTTCCCTAAAGAAGCACAAAAACAACAGTTTAAATAATTGATCTTGATAATCAGCTGCCCCACTTTTCCACATCTGTGTGCATGCCCTATAGATGTGATATAGTCCAGGGTTTGCCTAACTCTGCCTATCTTACCCTCACAATTCTCAGTCCAGTCACCTGTATTCTTTCCTTCAGAGCTACACAGGCAGCTTTGATCCTGACAGAGACAAGGCCTGGAGCAAGACTGGTTTCTAAGGCAATAAAAGAAACTGTAGATTGATCCTGTTAAATTGATTTCATTCATCAAATTCCTGGCTCAGTGATCCAAGTAAGGAAATTTGTCCATATTGTTAAGTATGTGAAATCTGTGTTGTGTTGCTTCATTGAAATTATATTATGTTGATGAAGTGATGTGGGTTGTGTTGAATCACAACTGTGCTAAAATTAAAGGAAATGTACATGCCCTTAATGTTCCAGTTTTCCCTTTTGGATTTGGGTAGGTTGTTTACAAGAAGTATTTACTGATCAAAGGGTTTTAGCCTTTATCACAGGTAACCACATTATTGAAACTACAATCAACAGAAGGGCAACCTGTGTCTTCTGTAAATACCTCTTATTAAGAGGCAAACAAATTCTGACACCATGAAGGGCTACCAGGAAGCCAACATAGAGGCTAAAAGTCAGCGTCCATAGGATGGTGGACAAGGCTCTGAATTGGTGTTTAAACTCTGGTCACCAATCTTATTTCTACTTCAACAAGTTCTTGTTTCACCTGTATGAAAGAATGAGATAATTGTATCTCTGCCAGACTGAGAATATGATAGAGGAGATTAAAGTAGCTTTCTTCGGAGATTTTTTTTGCCTATACATGTATGTGCACACGCATATGCCTGCGTGCATACATACACATGTGTGGGCTGGCTCCTTGTACCCTATAAACCTGGGTATCCATAGATCTGGTTCTGTGCTCACAGATCAATCCTGGAAGGGCTCAGGTGACCATATATGACCCTGGGGATCGAACTCAGGTAACCCATCCTCAGGCTAGTTTTTAAAAAGCACAGAAGACACACGAGAGGCATCATGATAACTGGACTAGAAATAGAATAATGAGCTTAATGACTGAGCCATGCTTCACCCCTCTCCCCAGCCTCCTTCACATCCTCAGGATCCTTCCTTGCATCGAATTCAATAGCCCCCTCCCAAAGCTTCTCTTTCACTTCCCTGCTGGGGCTACTCACCTTTCTTAAACAGAGACCATTCACTCTGACACACTTTGTGGTGGTGGGCCAAGCCCTGGAGTGGGATGCTCCAGCCGCACCCCATACATTGTTCCATCTGTTTGCCATGGTGGTGCTCATGGGTTTCCACCTTGCACGAGCTCACAGCAAGCTCACCGAACTGACACGCAACATGCTCTTGGAGTTCTGTGGTCTGCATGAAAGCAGGTGAGACAGACATGGTCAGCAACCAGAAGGGCCACTGTCTTATTACAACCACAGTAATTCTTCTGACAAGCAGCTGGGCACAGGAGGAGGCTCTGACCCTAGAGAGGGCTGACTATTGTTTCCCATGACTTTCTGGGAGAAGAGGGAAGCTGAGCTTTGCTTTATTTTATTACTTTATTTTATTTTTGTTTTGGGGGCCACAGCTGGTAGTGCTCAGGGGTTACTCCTGGCTCTGCACTCAGGAATCTCTCCTACAGGGCTCAGGCGGCCATATAAGATATCAGGAACCAGACTAGGGTTGGCAGCTTGCAAGGCAAACACCCTAATTACTGTGCTATCTTGACCTGGCCAGGTTTTAAGTAAGTTGACTTCCTCACCTCCCTCTTCACCCATGTTGGCCTCAGAACAGTAAAGGAACCAGGTGACAATCAGCCCCTGGAGCTGATGAAGTGCCTCGACCTGAACCCCGAGTCCTTTTCCCCCACTTACTGTCTTGACTCCTGGAGGGGAGCATTGAGGATGGGGACTTCCAGCTCCCTGTGGCAGTGGCCAGCTCAATGAGCAGGAAGTGTTTGTGGGATCCACTGAGTTGAAATGGATGTCTGAGCCTGAGGATTCCCAGAAAGATAGGTAAGGGGTCCCATAAAGAATGGACACAAAGACAAGAAAGAGGAGTCAGCTTTGGATTAATGCTTACTTTGACTGCTTTGTGTAGGCCTACCTATCTGGGCCTTCTCATCACAAATCTTACAAGTAAGTCCAGTATTTCCTGAAACAGGTCCCTCCTACCCTTGCCTTGCTGGAACCCCTGAGCTTGTAGGAAAAAGATTGGGAAATGGAGGAAACTGGTAAGTGTAAGGAACTAAACTCAATTTACAGTTTCATTCACAGATAATGGAGGCAGCCATGAAAGTGAGGGCCAAGGGTCCCCACTGCAGCCCAGTAAGTTGCATTGTGGGTCAGACTGAGGGGCTTGGGGCACTGTGTCCATTACCTTCCTGAGTCACCTCACCTGCTGGTGCTCACTCTTGAGGTGTGCTTCCAACTTCTCCTGGGACTGGGGTTCCTTGCTTTCTGGACTGTGGACCAGGAACCTCAGGCAGTGGGCCTCGTGGAGGATCAGGTTGGCGGAGGCGACGCTTTTTTTGCTGCAGGAAAAAAGAAAATGGGCTTATTTTATAGTAGAAAACATGGAGCATGTTCATACATGGGGCAACTTGATGAAATAGTTTGAAGCCTCAGGCTCTAAAAATAAAATGTTCCCATCCAGAGAGGTATAAAGGGGTTAAGGTATGCCCTTGTATGTGCTGACTCAGGCTTGATCCTCAACACCAAATGGTTCCCTGAGCATCAGAGGAAAGCTGTAGGCTCTGATCACTGCCAAGGTGTCTCAGGTAACCCCTTGCACCGTAGTGCCTGAGCAGCACCCGTCATATACTGTACCTCTCACTGAACTGCCAGCCCAGGGTCTCTAGGAGGGGCCTCCCTGGACATCATCTTGGAGGCCTCACCCCAAATTAGAAGCACAATAGCTGGTATCTGGTGGTCTCCCAAACCTGACATCTGATCTCCATCAACCCTCATCAGGATCAGCTCTAGCAAGGAATTGTTGGGGTTAGTGTTCCATGTGCCTGAGTGCTATTTATTTCACAAGAATCTCCTGAGGCATATCAATAACATGCTTTCTAAAAGTACCACAAATGCATTAATATTGTCTGTGCCATAGTAAACTGTATTTTTGTTTATTTTGTCTTATTGAGGAGTATTTTTTGTTTCATTTTGTTGTTTTTGTATTTGGGGGTGTTTGGGGGTACTATACCTAACAGTGCTCAGGGGCTACTGCTGGCTCTGTGCTCAGCAATCACTCCTGGCAGTGCTCGGGGGACCATATAAGATGCCAGTGATCAAACCTGGTCTGTCAGATGCAAGGCAAACATCCTAGCCCCTATTGTACTATTGCTCCAGCCCTCATAAATTTTTTTCTTAACATAAGCAAACAAATATCAAGTTTCTCCAAATATTGTTTTTCTTTTCAACTGAAGCCCTGCATGGCTCACAGAGGGGAAGCCTGTCTGGCCATGTACTCTGTTTCCTAAAAGGCAGTGCATTCTACACATTCCTGTCCCCTGGATCACCTGGGAAACCCAAAAGGCACTTCAGGGAAAGCCCAAAGACTGAGAACTTGTTCAAGTTCCAGGTGGCCTGCATTGCTTTATTTTTATTTTTTGGTCAGACCAGGCAGCACTCAGGGGTTGCTCCTGGCTCAAGGCTCAGAAATCACTCCTGGCAGGCTCAGGGGACCATATGGGATGCTGGAATTCGAACCACCAACCTTCTGCATGAAAGGCAAACACCTTACCTCCATGCTATCTCTCCGGCCCCGTTTTTATTTTTGTTTTGTTTTGTTTTTTGTTTTTTTGGGGGGGGCCTGCATTGCTTTAACCTTCCTCACCACCAGGGCCCGAGCTTCTTTCACTAAACCATAGTGTCTGTCCAGGCCCCTGGGGAGAAGGATGCGGGGAGCTGTTACTTTGGGGTAGGCAGTGGGAATATAACCCAGGATAGTGGCCCAAGGCTCACTCCTCTGGTCGTAAATACACTCAGCTCCAGCACAGGGAGGGTGTGTGGCACCAAAGCAGTCACTTGTTCCCTTTTTTCTTACCCATGGGTCTGACCTGGCTGCCACCCCCAAGCTCTTCCTGAGACACTAGAGAGCCAGAAAGCCCAACTCGAGCTCAGTTCACAGGAGTGAAGGATCTTCTTGGCTCCCTTTTCCCTTATAGAGAACAAGTTAGGAGAGGCCCTATCAAAGGTTGTATCCCCTAAATTAGAAGTGTGGCCTGATCCTTCTGCGCTGTCCTCTTCTCCACTTATACCCCATCCCCACCCCACTCCCACAGCTCCCTCTCCAGGCAAGAGTGAGAATGATTTGAGACAGACTAGTCAGCCAGGGTCTTTCTGGTGTGGGGACTGAGTAGGTCTGACACATAGGAATATCCCAGAAAGGATGGTTAACTTGGTGATTTAACTTGGGCCTAAATATCTCAGAGTATGAGCAGTTATGTAGGCAGTTTCCTCTCACCCAGAAATCTTTTCCTCCCAGACAAGAATCTGACCCTTTCCCCTCACCTTAGAAACAGTCCTGGCCTGTCTACTCCCTCAGACAGACAGGCCCAGACAACCACTGCAGAAAGCAAAGCCTTACCAGTTCCTGCACACTTGGAAATCTCCTCCATCCATGGCTAGTTTTCCTGTTGTGTTTCGTTTTCACAGAGAAACAAAACTGAAAGTATTCTTGCAACCCAACCCACTGCTCTGAGGGAGGAGTTTCAGAATTGCCAGCTGGGTTGCCCAGGTTCCTGTGGTGGGGCAGTAAAGCTGCTAGGGACATGGCCGGCCTCACTTGCCCTTGACCCTTCTGGACAGTGAGCCAGTGCTGCTGTTACCAGCTAAATCTATGTCTAGGTGGGGGAGCCAGAGGCCAGCCACCCTACAGCCCTCCCTGCTTATGCTGGCCTTGTGGAGCCTGAGGGCTACTCCTGGCGCCTGGGCTGCATTTCCTGAACTTCCTATAGTTTGTACAGTTTGTACAGGAAGTGTGTTTTAGAGGAACTCTGAACGTGTTTGTGTGTGTGTGTGTGTGTGTGTGTGTGTGTGTGTGTGTGTGTGTGTGTGTGTGTGTGTGTGGTGTGGGGGGTGGGGGGCTTTGCTCCAGGATGACAGGCTCAGGAATCCTGTTCTCTAGCATTCACTAACCTAGGACCACTCACTGTCCATTATCCCAGGTTTCTCTTTTTTCCCCTGACAGCTGCAGGTCACAATTGAGAAGATGCTTTGACTTAGATCACCCTATTATGCTTTTTTTAATTAAAATTTTTTATTTATTTAAAGAAAATGCATCACATAATTGACATATTTGATCATAACACATTTGTTTCCATGTAAGTTAAAGCAAAGTTGTTGGAAAAAAATTGAAAGAAAAAGAAAAAGGAAATGGAAGAGAAGAGAAAAAGAGAGAGTAAAAAGAAGAGTACAGTTGCGAGCTCATTTGTGAAAATTATTGTATCACCAACCAATAAAGTCTTAGTAAGCTCTTGTTATAAATTGGGGTGTTCTTTTAGGGATGACAGCATCAAATAACTGAAGTCCAGAAATTCAAAGCTACGATACTATGAATTTTAAGGGTATATACTCTGCTGGAGGGCATCCTGGAAGAAGGTCCAGTTTGAACATGGTGACTGCATTTATAGGACAACTGGAAAAAAGGGAGATACATGGGAAGGTGTCTGCACTCGCCCCCCCGCCCCCCACAAAATGCCCTGGTGATATCAGTCCAATACCTGGCAAACCTGTGGCTAGATCAATGTCCATGAAGGGAATTGTTGAGGGACAGTGATAAGGCAGGCCATTGGGAAAACAGTGGTTCTGGGTGATGGAGGAAGCAAGCGTGGCTTCCCCAGAGTCAGGGGCCACCCTCTCCTCCTGAGATGGCCAGCTTAAGATATAGGGTACTAAAAAACAAGCCTTTATCAGGTTTTGAACCCAAAAAGAAAAGCCAGAGCTGGTCTTTCTGGGAGGGCCCTCTGCACCAGGGAGCTGAGTCTAGATCCTCAGGGTGTCATAAGTTGTACCTGGACTCACCCTAGCCTTTGGGCACAAATGTGATGTGGAACTTTAGGAATCTAGACATTTTTCACTAAATTACTTCCAGGTAAGATCCAACATTTAATGATACTCAAGAGAGATCCGTGATCCAAACAGTTACAAAAATTTAGACAAACTAGAGACCAAAAAGCACTTGCCTTATGTGGGTTTGATCCCCAGCATCCAATATGGTCCCCAGAGGGATTTCTGAGTACAGAGCTAGGAGTAACCCCTGAACTGCTGAATGTGATCCAAAACCAAAGAAAAATGTAGACAAACTGATGGAAAGTTCCAATATTAAAAAAAAGTTCTGTTAAAGGTAATATATTCAAAATTATACATCATAATTTTACTAAGCTAACATAGAATGTTTGTGTTCTTTTTTTAACTTTTATTCTTGTTTAGGTAGTATGGTTAATGATATTATGATTAATATGTGTTAATATTTATTGCTTTGATATACAGTTGTAGCAATATTATTACCACTAAAGTGGTGGATTCTTCTAATAGGGAAAAGCTGGGTCCAATAGTGAAATATGTAGAAATGAGAAAACAGGGGCTGTAGTGATAGCATAACAGGTAAGGCATTGCAGATGGCTGATCCCTGGCACTCCATATAGTCCCCGAACCAGCCTTGAACCAAGAAGTGATCCCTGAGCACAGAGCCAGAAGTAAGCATTAGCACCACTGGGGGACCTGAAACATCAACAACAACAAAAAAAAGAAAATGCTAGGATTATTTTAAATTGCAAATAATTGCAATTCCTTCAAAAATATTTGGATATTCTACATATTATACTGAATTATCTTGAAGGGGATTTAATATATATTTTGTTTTTCAGATTTTTAGTTGTGAAAGTTGAGTCCATCTTGGGGCCAGGAAGGTTCAAAGGACTGGCATGATGGATGCCCAGATTAGATTATCAGCATGAAAGGATAGAGTAGCCCAAGGGTTATTAGACATTACTGGCTACTTCCATTAGCCCCAAATTGAAAGTAATCCCCCTCCTATCTGAACCATCCTCCCTAGCCCAACTTCAAGTCAGGAATGGCCCATAAACACAAACCAAAGCAAAAAGTCCCATATTTAATTACCTTCAGTAATCATTGTATTATTGGCAAAATCAAGAGAGTAAATGAGAAATTTTAATTGTAGATTTCCCACTTGTTGAAACACTTTATTTGAACTTTAGTGAGCATACTATACACATATATTTATAATGGGGGACCATATGAAATGCAAGGGCAGGACCCGGGTTGGCCCAGAACAAGACAAATTACCCAAGACAATTGTTTTCTGTGCCATCACCTCATCCCTATGTCTGGACATTGATGCTGGAAGGAAGGCCTGTGACTTTCAAGGGTGTGCACATTTGGAATAACAGCACAACTTAGGGAAATCTACCCACTACCATTTATCTAACCCCAGGGGTTGATCTCACTGGTCAGCAAGTGGCTGGATCTTTGATCTAGTAAAGGATCTAGCTAATTCTAACCTGCAGAGAAGTTGGGGTCACCAGTCAAAAGCCAAGATAATTCTTACACCAAAAGATGGTTCCTGCAACTTAAACATTTGGCCCTTGGTCTTCTCATCTGAAGTCTGGACAGGGGATGGGTATAGTAAATATTATTGAAGATTCCAGATGTGAGTTCTGCAAGGAGGTAAAGATACTCAGCACTCTGGCTGCACTTCGGCTGAGGAGAGAGTGAAGGGCCCCTCTGATACTACCTTGCCCTCATGAACCTATCAAAGATGGAGAAGTGAGGCTGGGAAAGTCTGGAATGTGGAAAGCACAGGACAGCTACCTGCACCAAAGTATAGACAAGAGCTTCATGAAGCTGACCAGGCTGGCACATAGGAAAAGAAACATAGTAAAATCATGTGCTGGGCACCTTCAGGATAAGAAATTTGAAGTTGCTTACCTCCTCCACTACCCCTACTTAGTAAACATTTGAAGGTAGATTTTCCTGGGTCCTCGGGGCTTTCCCAGACTCCAGAAATAAACAAGCATGATTAATGGGACTCCTCTTATACTGAGCAACGACACAGCAGCTGAGAAAATCCTCTAAAGTTTGCTCATGTTCCTGGCAAGACCAAAGGCCAAAGGTTTAATTTGCAGGCACCATTCCTGGGAGTAAGAGTTATCATGACTTTTGACTGATGACCCCAATTTCTCAGGTGATTTGATGAAAGCCCCTCAGTGAGAGTCAGGGTTGAGATAAAAGTCAGTTGACTTGACTTAGGTCTGTAAGTTAGCAAGAAACTATCCACCATACTTGACAGCTCAGGGGAGGAGTTCAAGGAGCCAAGAGCTCAGAGACACATGCAGCATCCTCTGCAGCTGGGAAAATTTCTTAATTCCTGAGATCTTTGCTCCCCACTCCTGTCACCCCCAAGAATCTTGTGCATATCAGAAATAAAATCTAACAGTCTTCCCATGCAATCACTCAGAATGAAAGAGGTAGAAAAGAAAAGAGGGGTGCTGGGGCCGGGCGGTGGCGCTAGAGGTAAGGTGCCTGCCTTGCCTGTGCTAGCCTAGGACGGACCGCGGTTCGATCCCCCGGCATCCTATATGGTCCCCCAAGCCAGGAGCAACTTCTGAGCGCATAGCCAGGAGTAACCCCTGAGCATCACCGGGTGTGGCCCAAAAAACCAAAAAAAAAAAAAAAAAAAGAAAAAAAAAAGAGGGGTGCATAATTGGGACATCCAAAAGGATTGGAATTAGAGTTGGGTACAGGAGGACAATTAGTAATAACCTTAGCTTTTTGCCACCTATACTCCAGTGTCTTTTTAAAACACTTCCTCTTTCTGCTTCTCCCCTTCCTGATATTTGTTAACATTCTCTACAGAGACCACTTTACACAGAATGCCTGTGTACTCCCTGGTTGTGGTTATTGACTTGTGTGCTGCCCCTGCTGACTTGCCCTCACCCAACCATAGAATCAGGTGATTCAGTCATTCCTGGCAGGCTTCAGGTGACCATTTATGGTGCTGGACATCAAGCCAAGGTTAGCTGCAAGCAAAGCAAGAACACTGCCCACTGTATTATCTCTCTGGTTCCTGACCAAACTTCTGATCCAACATGTTTTGTTGAAAGGACTCCTGTGTGTAAGCCTCTGAAAGAGTGCCCTGAAAAGTAGGAGACCAGTGCCTCTGCCCTTGATACCTGTGAGGGAGGCGTACATGCCTGAACCCAGAAAGCAGGAGTTAATCTTGCCCTAAATACTCTCAGAGCAGCATTGAGGCAACTATGAGCAAGGCTATGTGAGAGACTATCTTACTTTGAAAAATTAGACTATTGCTGATAAAGTAAAATGTATGATAATAAGGCCTGCCCCAGAGCCATCACTTTTTTTGCCTTTTTCTTTTTTTTATTTGTATTTTGTATTTGGACCACACCAGGCAGTGCTCAGGGATTACTCCTGACTCTGCACTTGGGAGTCACTCTTGATGCGGTTTGGGAGACCATATGGGTGCCAAGGATTGAATTGGGGTTGGCCACATGTAAGACAAGCACCCTGACCACTGTACTATCACTCCAGCCCAAGCCATCAATATTTTTAACCAAAGCGTGTATTTCTATGGACACAAAATCTGTCCCTTTTTCTACCCACCATGAAATCAAGGCTTGACTGCATGATTTCATCATTAATGCCACCCATCTTTGGCTGATCACTCCTCCTCAACCCTGATTCCATCAAAAGTGATGAGAAATGCTCTGTATTCTCACAGCACTGTGGCTGCTTGCTTGGCAGCTGCCAGGACTTTCTGGCAGATTTTTTTGTGTCAGGGCTATGGGTTGGGGAGGAGTGAAGACTGACAGAGATCTGGCCATCAGCCCAATGCTCTCCTCTCTGGTAGGGTAGCCAGTTCTTAGAATGAACTTGGAAGTGGTCCTTGATACTTTCATGCAATGGTTTGAGGATAGAAGGAGAAAGGAGGAGTAAAAATGTTGTGGAGGACAGGAGGAAACATGCAAAGATTATTTGCAGTGGTTAGCTTTGAGAAGGAAGCACTATTAGGCTTTATTCCTCCAGGAATCACTGTGTTCAGAAAAATGAGGTCACTCCAGGGAGGCCTTGCATCCCAGACAGAAATTACACAGTGGGGCTATGCATGCTTGCGTGGGTTGTGCCTCGGAAAGGATCTTGTGGTCAGAATGGTCTGAGTCCTGGGAGATGTGATCACTGAGATTGCAGCCTCCAGAAAACAATGTTTGGGTGGGAGTTTGTTTTTCAGACCACATGCAATTGCATCAAATGACTGGTCTCTGGAAGGAAGTCAACCTGGGGTATCTGTGATTGTGTATGGGGCAGACTCTGGGCCTGGATGATGAACAACTAGGGGTGCCCATTGACTCCTGCTTAGCTGGCAAATGGGGAGGGGGAGAGTTGTCACTAGTCTCCTAGGTGAGAAAGAGAAGCCCCAGAGCTATTGTGCATTTGTGGTTCTGAGTACTTTCCCTTCTCAGCCTCAACCATGTGTCTATGCTCCCCGTCTCCACTCTCTTGGATTAGGCACCTGCTTACCCATTTCTGAGATGGCAGCCATCTCTCTAAGTGGCACTGGAGGGTCAGTGTTCTGGACCTTCAGGTTTCAATAAAGTATGAACCCCTTCATCATCATCAGAGCTTCTGGGACAAAATGACTGGCTGTGAGGGAGGAGGTGAAAGAGGAATTTGTACTCTGAGCATTATTTTGTTATCAGGTACAGGGCTGAATTTACTGAGCCTGAGAAAACTGTAGTGGTAAACAGTTACACAGATCACCTTAAAATATATAGGGTCTTCTAATATCCCCTAATGGAAACATATTGATATCTTGATTAAAAACATCCTCCTTGTTCCATAAGCATTTCTTTTGACCTATATTTGATGTCCTATTGTCTTTCTTGGAGAATAGCTTTGTACTGACTGTATCCATCTCATACATTTCCAATCATAGGGTCTTATGGTTGATATCATTTGTAGTGGGTTACTTCTGGCTATGCACTCAGAAATCGCTCTTGGCTTGGGGGACCATGTGGGATACCGGGGAATCGAACTCCAGTCTGTCCTAGTTCAGTGCGTGCAAGGCAAATGCCCTACCGCTGCACTATGGCTTTGGCCCCAAAATGGTCACATACATTTTAAACTAATCTTTTATGTTAACCTGCATATAATACAATCTTCATACTAACTTCCAGGTAAAATTAAATTTCATAGGTTAAAGGCACTTTCCTCTCACTTCAGTTACCAGGTGCAAGTCCCAGTGACAATTCCTCATTGGCTGCACATTCTTAGCAATCAGTCCCACTACCTCTTCAATAGATCAGTCACAAAAAGCTTATCAGTGGGAATGCTGTAAAAGCCCCCACTTTTTTTTTTTTTTTTTTTTTTTGGTTTTTGGGTCACACCCGGCAGTGCTCAGGGGTTATTCCTGGCTCCAGGCTCAGAAATTGCTCCTGGCAGGCTCGGCGGACCATATGGGACGCCGGGATTTGAACCGATGACCTCCTGCATGAAAGGCAAACGCCTTACCTCCATACTATCTCTCCAGCCCCAAAGCCCCCACTTTTAATCAGTTGGCCACAAATATCAAAGTTCCTTTGACTTCCACAGATACAACTCACTAAAAACTCAGGAAAGGGCTGTACTTGGGGTCATGGTTTTATCATTTAGGATACAAACTAGGCCCATCCAGATGCACAGACCACAGCACAAAATCTGTCAGCTCCCAGATGAGCAGCATCCATGTCCCAGGGTAGCATTGTTGCCCTAGCATACAAATGTGTGATTACTAACCAAGGAAGTTTATCTGCTCCTCAGTGTTCAGAGTTTTGAACTAATATGGCAAGGAAATGAAGACTCAACTTTCCTTTCACTATTATTTCTCTTTAACTTAATGAAATTTATTTATTTTTAGTGTAGGTTCTTTTATTTGAAGATGTTTTTATTTTGTCTCAATCATATATTTAAAGCATATATCATGCATCAATTACCAACAGTCTTCTCAACTCCTAAATTGGATATAGGAGTTACAATTCATGGTGCGAGAGATAGTACAGCAGGTATAAGATGTTTGCTTTGCATGTGATTGATCCATGTTTGATCCCTGGTACCACAACATTCCCATGAGCCCTACCATGATCCCTAAACATCACCAGGTATGGCCCCAAAACAAAAAATTAAAATTTATTGCACTAGTTAGTAAATTATTACCAGCAAAGTTGATAAAGATATATAAATTTTGTTAACATTTTATCAAGTTTTTGTTTATTTAGTTTCAGGTATTTGTAATGTGTACATTTAAAACCATTTGATAATTGATACAATAGAATATAGTGTAAGAAATGATGTAGCAAAAGATTCCCAAAGGCATCCTGGCAAGTTTTCTTAACCATAAGCAAACAGAAAAAGGGAGTCATCCAATGTACCAACATGGGGAACATATTTTTCTTTTTCTTTTTTTTAATAATAATTTTTATTTTGACCAAAGTGGATTACAAATCTTTCACAGTAATATTTTAGGTACAAATTGACATTGAATCAGGGGAATTCCCACCACCAAAGTTGTCCTCCCTCCACACCCCCATTCCCATCATGCTTCCCATATCCCCCTCCCTTACCCCCTAGGCTGCTCATATAAGTGGTCCCCTCAGTGTCTAGCTTGTTGTAGATTGGGTATCGATTCTGTTGTTGTTGACTTACGGTTTGGCGTTTAAGTCCCATCATTTTTATTACTATTTAGTGATCATACAACTGTTTGGTCTTGGTACCCTCCATTATTTTCCCCTCAATTTGAAAGGTGGAACAGATAGTTCAAGTTATGTGATTCTGTTTGAAGAAAAGAGAAAAAAAAATAAGCAAAAAATGGGCGGAGTCTTTCTAGAGGCTATAAATATTAATTTGAGAAAAGAAAGTGAAAAAGGAAGAGAAACACAACAATACAAAAAGAAAATTTAAACAAAAAATCCAAAAAGCACCACCGCAATAAAGACAACCACCACATAATAACCACAGTACTGATATAAAAACAAAACAAAGCACACAAAATGAAAACAACAACAGCAACAACAGTAACAACCCTCCCCACAAATTATTTTGTGCTGCTTCTTCTTCCTTTTTTTTTCTGCATAAGCACAGTAAATATTGGGGAAATTAGAGAGGGAATTCCCTTGGCTTAAGAGATACAGGGTTTATCCGCCCTTGAATTATACGGTCATGTAAATAACTACAGACTCCATACATGTTCATTTACTCTCCCCTAGGTCAGGGAACATATTTTTCTAAGTAAAATCTAAAGATAGATATTTTTAAATATTCTCATGTGTGTTGGCAAATCTCATTCAAAATATTATGAGATTCCCAATGTAATATTCTTAATAAATCATGTGTTTTAATAAATCATGTAATATTCTTAATAAATCTAAATATGCTTATATTTTTTCCAAATTTTGCTTTAAAAAAATCAACCAAAAATTTTTTTTTTTTTTTTTTTTGGTTTTTGGGCCATACCTGGTGAACTCTCAGGGGTTACTCCTGGCTATGCGCTCAGAAGTCGCTCTTGGCTTGGGAGACCATATGGGACGCCGGGGGATCGAACTGCTGTCTGTCCAAGGCTAGCACAGGAAAGGCAGGCACCTTACCTCTAGCACCACTGCCAGGCCCCAGAATCATTCAATTTAAAAGAATCTTAATGATATCCGATATCTGAAAACTTTGATTTTTGTTGTTATTTTGGAAAGGAGATGGGGTCTAAAAAAATTAACAATGATCATGTATGGGGGCAAAAATTTTCTCAAAACAAAAGACCACAGAACACAAAAAAAGATGTCTTAAAGCAGCATTTTTCAAGCACTGTGCCCTGGCACAGTAGTGTGCCATGGGAAAAATTCCAATTTCATCCGTAACATGCAGCTTTGGCTCACAAATAGACCAATTATTTCATAATAATTATAGTAATTTGAGGTAATCAAATTAATCATAAAATATTTTCTTTGTGTTTATTTGATTTTTTTTTTTTTTTTTTGGTTTTTGGGCCACACCCGGTGACGCTCAGGGGTTACTCCTGGCTATGCGCTCAGAAGTTGCTCCTGGCTTCTTGGGGGACCATATGGGACGCCGGGGGATCGAACCGCGGTCCGTCCTAGGCTAGCGCAGGTAAGGCAGGCACCTTACCTTTAGCGCCACCGCCCGGCCCCCTTTGTGTTTATTTGATTTCTATTCAAGAGAATTACTTTATATATAGTCAATATGGTCACATAATTAATTTTTTTTAACATTTTCTAGTGGTGGTGTGCCTCATGATATTTTTTATGAAAAAATGTGCCTTTGCACAAAAAGGTTAAAAGCACTGTCTTAAAGGATAGGAGAACATCTTGACACTGCATGTTATTCTGAGAGCAGGGTCCAGAGTACCATAAGGTGTAACCCCAAATCCCCACTAGGACAAGAAAACAACAAACCCCAAAAACCCATTAAGTGAAATTAAATTGATAAAACTAATATTCTTATTTTGTTTTGGGGTCACACTTCATAGTGCTCAGGAGTTACTCCTAGATTTGCACTCAGGAATTACTCTTGGTAGCACTCATGGGATGCCAGAGATCCAATTCGAGTTGACCACATGCAGAGCAAAAGCCCTACCTGCCTTACTATTTCTCAGCCTTAAAGCCAATATTCTTTTAGGAGAAACGAGAAAGACAATGAGCCAGTACCTCAAGTCACAATAGCAGGGCATGAAACAACTGCTATATCTGTTATTTGGGGTGACAAGTCAGTCTGAGCTTGTTCAGATTACATGCAAGATGCTACAAATACACTTTGCCACCTCATCAGTAAGCCAGTTCACATGGCTAAGAGCCTCATGCAAAGAAAAATTTTAAAGACAGATACATCACAAGAATGTCATAATTAATTCAGATTTTACTAAAATAAATCCTGATAACTACCTACTGTTTGTTATAACACAAAGGCAAATGGAACTACCAAAGCTTAGATCATCAGGGTGTATCAACAGTTTGAAATGATTGCTATATTTCTCCATGGTGTTACTAAAGTCAGTGTCTAAGGATTTACTGAGACTAGTTGAGCCTTCTGTGTTACTGTTTAGGTTCACTGAGCTTGGTAGATGATTACATAATATTCCTATTAGGTCCTCTGTAATACTGGACTGATACTGCAATAATACTGTGATAATACTACTATAAAATATTGAGGTTTCATGTGGCCACCAGTACTGCCCAGAACTTACAGATCTGAAACAAATTTGGTGGCTTGGAAGTTTAATAAGATTAAATTTAGGAGCTGGGCTATTTCTGTCAGAGAGTATAGGGTGCGGTGTTGGGCTGTTATAGTTAGGCTGTTATAGTATATATGCAGAAATGGGAATCTGCTCCCCACTCCCTTTCTGAAAATGCCACAGAGCTGCCAGCCTAACTGCCTACGACCATTATTTTCTTTTGGAGCTTGGTAGAAGAGCTGAGTTATTTTTCTGCCAGGAAGACTATAGTTGTGGGCAGAGACTGTTGGGTTTTTCAGTAACGGGACGAGCTCAGCCCAGTCCCATTTCCCCCCAAAAAGTTCTATAGTTTTCAACCCTATAGCCTATCATCATCGTGTCTGATTTTTATCATTTTAGTAAGATTTGAAGAAGGTTCAGAATTAAATATGTTGAATTTACCATATTTAACCAGAAATTCCATTTTCATCTTTTATACAGTATTTTTCTCTGCTTGTTTGCAAACATTCCATTATTCTAATTTAATGCCAATTTAACAGTTTATATTTAAATATATATACTATATTGATATGCTATATTGAGAATAAATGGAGGAAAGGAGGAATGGATAAAGGCAATACGGTAGGACTGGTATAAATGAACTTAGTACTTTATTTATTTATGGTTTTGAGACCACACCCAGCAATGCTCAGCGTTTTTCTCCTGGCTCTATACTCAAGAATCACTCCTGGTGAAGCTTGAAGGACCATATGAGATGCCAGGAATAGAAACTTGGTCAGCTATATGCGAGACAAGAAGAGCCTTGCCCCCTGTACTATCTCTTCAGCCCCTTAAATGCTCATTATTTTAATGCTAGGCTGTTATTAAATTCTAAAATTAATAGTTGAGAAATTGCAGGAGTCCTGCTCCAGGTGAATAGGTCTGAATCAGAGTCCCATGAAGATCAAGAAAACAAGACAGACACTAGAGAGAAAGCATGGGATTCAAGGAACTAACTGCCTCCTGAACAGAGAGCCCCGACTGTCCTCTCTATTGGTTATTTATTGTTCAGCAATTACTGGTCATAGTGAGAAGAGTAGATAATGAACAGATTCTAATTAAACCCCAGGGGGTTTACAACTTCAGTAAGAGAATATGAGGAATGAAGAGGTTTTAGGTAATAAATTCTGGAGATTGTCTTCTTCCGGGGAAGGGTAACAGATAGGAGACTGTATACAAGGACTCCCACCTTAGGATTTTCTGTATGGTGTAGGCATTCCCAAAACTGTGTTAAGAGACTTTCAGTTTATTATCTGTACCTTTTCTCAGAATTCCTGACCTCTAAAGGTTTCGGTTTTTTTCACTACTTATATTTCTAACATGTATATTTCCTACTATAGGAAACACCAGGTTAATTCTTTTATTTTGAAATATGAAGGTAAATATTGAAAGGAGTGCTGTCTCAATGTCTGCCTCTGAGAAAAGGAAGAGGTGTAGTAGGTAAGGGCATTGCCTTGCTCTTATTGAAATAAAGTTGACTCTTGACCAACATAAGTTTGAACTACTCAGGAATACACAGGATTTTCTTGAACTTTAATTAGTAATTATTTCTTTGGGGGAATTAAGAGATAGATAGTACAGTCAGTAAGGTACTTACCATGCATATGGATGATCCTGGTTTGATCCCTGAATCCCTACTGCATATGGCTCCCCACCAGTCCATGGACTAGCAGTTAAACTAGTGCAGAAAAAAAGAGATAGTATAAGATAGTACAAGGCACTTGCCTTGCATGCAGCAGACCATATTTTAAATCCTAGGAGTCATTCTTGAGCACAAAGCCAGTAATAGTTTCTGAAATATTGCCAGATATGGCCCCCCAAACAAACAAAACAATAGCCAGAGTAGAAATTCAGTTTGTTTGTTTTCTTTCTTTCTTCCAGTTTTCTCAGCATAATTTGTTGAAGAGACTTAATATATTTTATGAACTTAGCCTCCTTTTTATAGGGTTTACCCTTGGATTTTTTATTTTATTCTACAAACAAATAAAACAAAACAACCCCCACAAAAATCACATTATAAAGAGTCAGTGCATTTAGCAGCCTTCCTTGTTCTTTATAATCATCCTCCTGCTGATTTTTAAAAAACAACTTCCTAGCTCATCAAACATATAATTTTCCATTTTTAATTAAAATAATAGCTTGAAAAACATGAAGGACTTCATAGTAAATCGTCTGACTCAGTTCCATGTCATGTACAGCCTATGAAGATCAGGAAAACTATTGGCCACCCACATGATTTGGCAGTTAGCTTTCTTCCAAACAGTGTGAAATAAGCAGAATTCCAAATAGGAAGGGACACAGCTTCCTTTGAGAATTACACTGGGCAATACAGGAACCCAAGTTGTCCTTCATATAGTGACTGGGCTTCAGTCATATTTATATAATTGCCCTGTGTAACCTATTTACCATTCTTGTTTCGTACTTTAATGGAGTGGCCAAAAGATCAATCTAATAAATGTTTATGTGGAATTTTCTGGAATAGTGGAGATTGAAATAGCTGCCAGATCATTGATCACACAGCCAAACTCCCTCCTTTTTTTTTTTTTGCCACCACTTGTTTGGATGCTGGAGAGATAGTAAAGTAAGTAGAGCATTTGCCTTGCATGAGTCTGACCTAAATTTGATCCCTGGCATCATGTAGGATCACTTTAGCATATGCATAATCTCTGAACACCATAAGGCATGGCCCTCTCAATAAAGACAAAAACAAAACAAAAAAATCTGAGAGGTGGTTACCTTTATGATTGCCTAAGGTCTTCACGTGTTTTTTTATATCAATTTTTTATATATCACTTTTTTCCTACCACATGCGGTAGAAAGTTACACCTAACACCGAACAGAATCAGGACTGTAGAATAAAGTAGTAAAAAGGCCCTTTGGATGGAGCTGGATGGTGATGGGATGAATGGAGGGGCCTTTCCCTGCCGTTTCAGGCCATGTGGCTCCAATCCCCTCCAACGGCGGGTATCTGGGTTCAGGAGAGCTGTGGGTAGAAAACTCACAGGCAGGCTTCTTCAGGAGATAACATCTTTATTTGCCCTGGCCAACATGTGAGGCCTATATCATAAACTTATTTACGCTGGATCCTTGTTCAGCCCTGCATTCTAACTTGTCTTTCGGCCATCTCTTCTCCTGCCTCCTTCTCCATCCTTCATCCATGCATATCCCCTTTGCCCTGGAGGCCAAACCTTTTGTAACCTTCCCAAGACCCCTCCCAGAAATGGGAGGATCTTTCTTGTAGGTAAGGTTATACAAAGAATGGGGGTGGGCTAACACAGGACCTTTTTGCTAGGGTAATCATTGCCATTCATTGTCCATGATGACGTTGGTTTAGGCCAAATTACTCTCTTCAAAATCAACACCCCCACTTAATGATATGAAGTTTTCCAACTTGCTTGGAGTGTAGCATTTTAGTGTTCTGACTAATCTTTATCTTTAAGTAGTTCATTTAGAGTAAGTTTGGTTAGTGCAAATATTGTGAGTTCTTTTTTGTCTGAGAATGTTTTTAACCCTCCTTCCCATGTAAATGAGAGTTTTGCTGGGTAGTGAACTCTAGGTTGAAAGTTACTTTCATTCAGTAGTTTGAATATATCATTTCACTCTTATTGCTTGGGTTGTTTTTAAATGGAAGATCTTGTTTGATTTTTTGATTCATATGTTGTTTCCTTTATACTTGAAGGTTTTTTTTCTCCCTTTAAAAAGTTGATCTTGCTCTTTGTTTGTTTGTTTGTTTTTCCATTTGGATTATTAAATGTCTTGGTGTTGTTCTGTTAGGGTCTATTTTGTTTGGCACTCTTTTGCCTCCTGATTTGTACAGAAATCTCTTTTCCAAGGGTGGGAAAGTTCTCCCTCACTACTTATTTTTTCCCTTTCCTGTTTTCTTCCCCATCTGGAATTCCTATGACTTGTCTTTTTCTTTTGTCTTTATCCATTAAGTACCTTACATTTTCTTCCAGGGTTTTGCCTCTTCTTTCTTTTTTGACTTTTTTGAATTTATCACTGCTGACTTGTAATTTGTCTTCAAGTTTATCTATGTGATTCTCCACCTGTATAATTCTACTATTATGGCTTGCTAACATATTTTTTAATTTCTTCAGTCCCGTTTGTATGGATTCTCTCATCTTTTAAAAGAGTTCTTCTTAGGGCTTGGAGAGATAGCACAGCGGCATTTGCCTTGCAAGCAGCCGATCCAGGACCAAAGGTGGTTGGTTCAAATCCCGGTGTCCCATATGGTTCCCCGTGCCTGCCCGGAGCTATTTCTGAGCAGACAGCCAGGAGTAACCCCTGAGCATCGCCGGGTGTGGCCCCAAAACAAACAAACAAACAAAAAGAGTTCTTCTTAGTTTGTTGAATTTTTTATCTATAGATCTCTTAATTTCACAGGCTGATGACTCCTTGATTTCCATTGCTAAGCCATTAATTGCATAGGCACAGTAAAAGTCGGCTGTAATAACATCAAATTTTAAACTGTATACATCATTCTCAAAACAATCAGCTTTTTTCATATTTTTTACATCTCACAACATTTTTCATAGTCTTCTCTGAACATAAACATTAGAACCTTTTTGCAGGGATACTTAATTAGAAAATTCTTAAACATTCTTACACTAGCACTGTAATACAAGTCTAGAACATCCAAGTTCCTTTTCATAAACTTTATTAAACAAAAATCACAAGAAAATTTCCACAGATTTGTACAGTTTGAAAATAAGTTTGCTAAAGTATTCTTATAATGAGCACTGTTAATAATAGTGTATAGTATCCAAGTTCTTTTTCCATCTACTTCTGTAGACAAAGAGATAAGAGCATTTTTGTAGACATAATTTGAGAATAAGTTGCTACATAAGATACACAATAAAACATTATAGCAATTGAGAAAAATTCACTAAATAGCTGAGAACTTTCAAAATTCTAACATGCATTTCCCCAGGATTGTGCAAACAAATATTAAAGCACTAAAGTTAGATACAAAATTTTCTGTTTTCAGTGGGGCATAAAACAAAAACAATAAGAAACATACAGATAAAACACAATTTAAGCAGCAATATCGTGATTGATACAAATATGGTTAAGAGATTAACTTAGAAGAAAGTATTTTTTGGAGGTAACCCAGGTACAGGAAGTTCTGAAAGCAGCTTCTCCTTTGTTTGTCTTCAGCTGGTCTTGGATCTTCCATCTTCTCCATCATCACCTCTGTGTTAGACTGCTGGTGTCTCTTCTATAATATGCTGCAGGTTAGGGGTCCCAGGTCCTCACAAAAGGTGCCTCATCACTGAGGTTTTCTTGGGTCCAGGATTCAAGTCAGTCCAATGTTCAGGCGCCAGATGTAAAATCAACTATGCACTGTATCTTCAGCCCCAGATGAACAAGTCTGAATCAGGGTCACACAAGAAATAATTTAGACCAGACTGAGGGTGAAACATGTGTAATCTGGCAGTCTTCTACCTAGTATGGAGCCCACTACCTGCCAGAACTATCATTTTTATTGAGTACAGAGATCACCCCTGGGTGGGGCAGTAAACCCACCCAGGTTTACAAGTAAGACAATCTTTGCTTTCGCTGAAACCAAGTTGTAAATAAAGAGATACCAAAAAAAAAAAAAAACCAAAAAAACACAGGGATAAACATTGTTTTAGGTAAAATAAGGTATAACCCAACACTTGATAGTTTAGACATCATTTTAAATGGTACAGACTTTTGATCTCTTTCTCTTCTGAGTCCTTATTTGTATAAAGGACTGCAAGTGTCTTTTGTGTACTGACTTTGTAGCCAGACACTTTGCTGTATTGGTTTATTGTTTCTAGAAGCTTTTTTTTTGTTCTCTTTAGGGTCTTCGATGTATATCATCATGTCATCTGCAATTTATTAGACTTTTTAAAGAACTAAAGTTGGGTAAAATATACTGTTTACTGCATTTCTTACTCTTCTTAGATGGCCAAAAGAAACCACATTTCCTAGACCAATGGATTAACAAAGCTGAAATTTTTGCTGATGGTGGTTCTCAGTAACAGGGTTATATCAAGTGTGCTCTGATAAAGGGCACTATAGTTTGTGGGAGACTTAGCTACAACTCCTATTAGAATTTGATAAAAATGGTGTGAATCAATTTCAGTTGTGACCAGATATGATCTTTAAGAGTTGTTGAGTTGTATTTTTTTTTAGAGGTTGGGGGGCATAACAAGTGGTTCTTGGTGCCAGCCTTTTACATTCAAAGCCTATATTCCAGCCCTTTGAGCCATCTCTCTGACCCTCAAATATGATCTTTGAGTCTCCATGTCTGTTCTCTTGCCCATACCAAGTAAAGACCAAATAAGCACAAAGCAGAGAGAAGTAACCAACTACAGATCAAGAAAAAAGTGTTTTCACCAGATGAATCAAAGAGATAGTACAGCAGATAAGGAACATGGCTTGCAGACAGACAACCTAGTTTCAATTTCTAGCATGACAAATATCTTCTGAGCATGGCCAGGAGAGATCCCTGAGTACAGAGCCAGGAGTAAGACCACACCACAACCTCCAAAATAAAAAGAGTTATTGCCAAAGGCCAGATTGGTGCCATCTCTCTCACACCAAAGTTGATGTGGCCTTCAAATTTTTGTTTCTTCATCCACTCTCTTGAAGATTGCCATGGTTATACAATAGCAAAAGGTTCAATATTTTGTAACACACTTGACCATGGAAATGACTAAACAATCTTTGCACCAGAAGAACCTGGATCTCTAGATTTCTTGATTTGCTCATCTTTTAACAACTGAGAAATTTGACAAATGAGGGAATAGAGAGTCTAACTACACAAATAATTGGGGCCAGAGAGCTAGTACAGGAAGTAGGATATTTGCATGTGGTCAACTCAAGTTCAATCCTCAGCAACCTTGAGTATGGCCAGGAGTGATTCCTGAGTGTAGGGTCAGGAGTAACCCCTGAGCATTACTAGGCTTGGTCCTCAAACAAAACAAAACAAAAAAAAAACAACAAAATAACCCCAACAAAATAAAATGTTCAGACCTTATGCAAAAATAGAACTCTAACTCAAAACCTATCTAGTAAATAGCCTGGAGGTTGAACCACTATCTCTGCAATAATACAGCAAAAAGTCCAAATATTGGCTAACAACTTTCAATTTTTCTAATATTTGCCTCATTTTATAAGAGAAAGTAAAATTTTCTCTCCAAGCAACCACGCATCTACATCTATTTTACCTGACCCCATTTACCTATTCCATCAATCTTCAAAGTATACTGAAATTCATTCTTCCTTATAATATTTTCAAGCTTTGAGCTGGTGATACAGCTTAGCAGTAGAGCACTTGCCATGCTTGTGTGCTGCTCTGGGCTCAGTTCCAAGCACTCAATTATTTTCACGTTAATTGAATGGATTTCTTTTTTATTATCTTTATTTAAACACCATGATTACAAATATAATTGTAGTTGTATGATTACAGTCATGTAAAGAACACCCCCTTTCACCAGTGCAGGATTCCCACCACCAATTTCCCAGATATACCTACTCCCCACCCCACCCACACCTGTACTCGAGACAGGCTTTATTTTCCCCTCATTCATTCATATTGTTGTGATAGTTTTCAGTGTAGTTATTTCTCTAACTGCACTTATCACTCTATGTGGTGAGCTTCATGTCATTAGCTGCACCTACATGGGAGGATGGGGGGAAATAAGGGTTGGGACTGAGGCAGTAAACTATTAGAAATGAGCTTTTTAGGGCATTATCAAGGTCCCAATACAAGATGGATATTATGGATATATAGAATATATGAACACAATACTATCAATATGAAAACAAAGAGAAAAAATTTCCACTGACTGTCTCAACATAAACCAGTGCTAGAATATCCTGCCCTCCTCCCAGAGTGCATTCCCATTAGTGTAGGGAGAGATAGGGGGAAAGCCTGTTAACCCCTATAGAGTCCACCTAGACCAGTGCCCAGGGAAAGACTGAAGTCTAGGGGAGAAAAACCCTATACCTGGCATGAGCTGGTCTCCAGAATCAAAGAGGAAACCGGAAGCCAGATGTCTGCCCGCCTTCCTCCCCATGTACCTCCCCCCTGGAGTACAGAGGGAGGGGGGAACCTGAGGACCGCTAAGAGTCCATCTGTACCCACTTCTGGCCATCTGAGTTGGCACCCAAGGAAGGCCTGGAGTCAGGGGAAAAAGACAAGGACGGCTGGGGCCTGCCAAGCCTCCCAGCTCTCCCCAGGCTAGGGAGAAAGGCTCTGGTATGGGGCCTCCCCAAACCCTATACCTGGCAAGAGCTGGTCTCTGGAATCAAAGAGGAAACCAGAAGCCAGATGTCTGCCCGCCCTCCTCCCTATG
Source organism: Suncus etruscus (assembly GCF_024139225.1). NCBI lineage: Eukaryota > Metazoa > Chordata > Mammalia > Eulipotyphla > Soricidae > Suncus > Suncus etruscus. The sequence goes on along the minus strand of NC_064848.1, from coordinate 156,019,742 downwards.
CACCTCTCCCCTGGAGTACGGAGGGAGGGGGGAACCTGGGGACCACTAAGAGTCCACCTGAACCCACTTCTGGCCATCTGAGTTGGCACCCAAGGAAGGCCTGGAGTCAGGGGAAAAAGACAAGGACGGCTGGGGCCTGCCAAGCCTCCCAGCACTCCCCAGGCTAGGGAGAAAGGCTCTGGTATGGGGCCTCCCCAAACCCTATACCTGGCAAGAGCTGGTCTCCGGAATCAAAGAAGAAACCAGAAGCCAGATGTCTGCCCGCCCTCCTCCCCATGCACCTCCCCCTGGTGTACGGAGGGAGGGGGGAACCTGGGGACCACTAAGAGTCCACCTGAACCCACTTCTGTCCATCTGAGTTGGCACTCAGGGAAGGCCTGGAGTCAGGGGAGAAAGATAAGGACGGCTGGGGGCCTGCCAAGCCTCCCAGCACTCCTCAGGCTAGGGATAAGGGCCCCGGTAAGCTCAGTTTTTCTGATCTGTTAGTTCAGTGTGAAAATTTCTAATTTCAGTTGACAAATTTTCTTTTTTTATTTATTTATTTAAACACCTTGATTACATACATGATTGTGTTTGGGTTTCAGTCATGTAAAGAACACCACCCATCACCAGTGCAACATTCCCATCACCAATGTCCCAAGTCTCCCTCCTCCCCACCCGACCCCCACCTGTACTCTAAACAGGCTCTCCATTTCCCTCATGCATTCTCATTATTAGGACAGTTCAAAATGTAGTTATTTCTCTAACTAAACTCATCACTCTTTGTGGTGAGCTTCCTGAGGTGAGCTGGAACTTCCAGCTCTTTTCTCTTTTGTGTCTGAAAATTATTATTGCAAGAATGTCTTTCATTTTTCTTAAAACCCATAGATGAGTGAGACCATTCTGCGTTTTTTTCTCTCTCTCTCTGACTTATTTCACTCAGCATAATAGATTCCGTGTACATCCATGTATAGGAAAATTTCATGACTTCATCTCTCCTGACAACTGCATAATATTCCATTGTGTATATGTACCACAGTTTCTTTAGCCATTCGTCTGTTGAAGGGCATCTTGGTTGTTTCCAGAGTCTTGCTATGGTAAATAGTGCTGCAATGAATACAGGTGTAAGGAAGGGGTTTTTGTATTGTACTTTTGTGTTCCTAGGGTATATTCCTAGGAGTGGTATAGCTGGATAGTATGGCAGCTTGATTTCCAGTTTTTGGAGGAATCTCCATATCGCTTTCCATAAAGGTTGAACTAGACGGCATTCCCACCAGCAGTGGATAAGAGTTCCTTTCTCTCCACATCCCCGCCAACACTGTTTATTCTCATTCTTTGTGATGTGTGCCATTCTCTGGGGTGTGAGGTGGTATCTCATCATTGTTTTGATTTGCATCTCCCTGATGATTAGTGATGTGGAGCACTTTTTCATGTGTCTTTTGGCCATTTGTATTTCTTCTTTGTCAAAGTGTCTGCCCATTTCTTCTCCCCATTTTTTGATGGGATTAGATGGTTTTTTTCTTGTAAAGTTCTGTCAGTGCCTTGTATATTTTGGAGATTAGCCCCTTATCTGATGGGTATTGGGTGAATAGTTTCTCCCACTTAGTGGGTGGCTCTTGTATCCTGGGCACTATTTCCTTTGAGGTGCAGAAGCTTCTCAGCTTAATGTATTCCCATCTGTTAATCTCTGCTTTCACTTGCTTGGAGAGTGCAGTTTCCTCTTGAAGATGCCTATAATGTCCTGGAGTGTCTTGCCTATGTGCTGTTCTATATATCTTATGGTTTTGGGGCTGATATCGAGGTCTTTAATCCATTTGGATTTTACCTTTGTACATGATGTTAGCTGGGGGTCTAAGTTCAATTTTTTGCAAGCAGCTATCCAATTGTGCCAACACCACTTGTTGAAGAGGCTTTCCCTGCTCCATTTAGGGTTTCCTGCTCCTTTATCAAAAATTAGGTGATTGTATGTCTGGGGAACATTTTCTGAGTATTCAAGCCTATTCCACTGATCTGAGGGCCTTTCCTTATTCCAATACCATGCTGTTTTGATAACTATTGCTTTGTAGTACAGTTTAAAGTTGGGGAAAGTAATTCCTCCCATATTCTTTTTCCCAATGATTGCTTTAGCTATTTGAGGGTGTTTATTGTTCCAAATAAATTTCAAAAGTGCCTGATCCACTTCTTTGAAGAATGTCATGGGTATCTTTAGAGGGATCACATTAAATCTGTATAATGCTTTGGGGAGTATTGCCATTTTGATTATGTTAATCCTGCCAATCCACGAGCAGGGTATGCGTTTCCATTTCCATGTGTCCTCTCTTATTTCTTGGAGCAGAGTTTTATAGTTTTCTTTGTATAGGTCCTTCACATTTTTAGTCAAGTTGATTCCAAGATATTTGAGTTTGTGTGGCACTATTGTGAATGGGGTTGTTTTCTTAATGTCCATTTCTTCCTTATTACTATTGGTGTATAGAAAGGCCATTGATTTTTGTGTGTTAATTTTGTAGCCTGCCACTTTGCTATATGAGTCTATTGTTTGTAGAAGCTTTTTGGTAGAGTCTTTAGGGTTTTCTAAGTAGAGTATTATGTCATCTGCAAACAGTGAGAGCTTGGCTTCTTCCTTTCCTATCTGGATTCCCTTGATATCTTTTTCTTGCCTAATCGCTATAGCAAGTACTACCAGTGCTATGTTGAATAGGAGTGGTGAGAGAGGACAGCCTTGTCTTGTGCCAGAATTTAGAGGGAAGGCTTTAATTTTTCTCCATTGAGGATAATATTTGCCACTGGCTTGTGGTAGATGGCCTTAACTATATTGAGAAAGGTTCCTTCCATTCCCATCTTGCTGAGAGTTTTGATCAAGAATGGGTGTTGGACCTTATCAAATGCTTTCTCTGCATTTATTGATATGATCATGTGGTTTTTATTTTTCTTGTTATTGATGTTGTGTATTATGTTGATAGATTTACGGGTGTTAAACCATCCTTGCATTCCTGGGATGAAACCTACTTGATCATAGTGGATGATCTTCTTAATGAGGTATTGAATCCTATTTGTCAGGATTTTGTTGAGGATCTTTGCATCTGCATTCATCAGCGATATTGGTCTGTAATTTTCTTTTTTTGTAGCATCTCTGTCTGGTTTAGGTATCAAGGTGATGTTGGCTTCATAAAAGCTATTTGGAAGTGTTTCCGTTTGTTCAATTTCATGAAAGAGTCTTGCCAGGATTGGTAGTAGTTCCTCTTGGAAAGTTTGAAAGAATTCATTAGTGAATCCATCTGGGCCTGGGCTTTTGTTTTTGGGCAGACGTTTGATTATCGTTTTAATTTCATCAATGGTGATGGGGGTGTTTAGATATGCTACATCCTCTTCCTTCAACTGTGGAAGATTATAAGAGTCCAAGAATTTATCCATTTCTTCCAGGTTCTCATTTTTAGTGGCATAGAGTTTCTCAAAGTAGTTTCTGATTACCCTTTGAATCTCTGTCATATCAGTAGTGATCTCCTTTTTCATTCCTAATATGAGTTATCAAGTTTCTCTCTCTTTCTTTGTTAGGTTTGCCAGTGGTCTATCAATCTTGTTTATTTTTTCAAAGAACCAACTTCTGCTTTCGTTGATCTTTCGGATTGTTTTTTGGGTTTCCACTTCATTGATTTCTGCTCTCAGCTTTGTTATTTCCTTCTGTCTTCCTATTTTTGGGTCCTTTTGTTGAGCACTTTCTAGTTCTATTAGCTGTGTCATTAAGCTACTCAGGTAAGCTCCTTCTTCCTTCCTGATGTGTGCTTGCAAAGCTATACATTTTCCTCTTAGTACTGCTTTTGCTGTGTCCCATAAGTTCTGATAGTTTGTGTCTTTATTGTCATTTGTTTTCAGGAACCTTTTGATTTCCTCCTTGATTTCATCTCGGACCCACTGGTTATTCAGTATGAGGCTGTTTAACTTCCAGGTGTTAAAGTTTTTCTTCTGAGTCCCTTTGGAATTCACAAATAATTTCAGAGCCTTGTGGTCAGTGAAGGTAGTCTGCAAAATTTCTATTCTCTTGATATTATGGAGGTATGTTTTATGTGCCAGCATGTAGTCTATCCTGGAGAATGTCCCATGTACATTGGAGAAGAATGTGTATCCAGATTTCTGGGGATGGAGTGTCCTATATATATCCACTAGGCCTCTTTCTTCCATTTCTCTCCTCAGGTCTAGTATATTCTTGTTGGGTTTCAGTCTGGTTGACCTATCCAGTGTTGACAAAGCCGTGTTAAGGTCCCCCACAATTATTGTGTTGTTATTGATATTCTTTTTCAGATTTGTCAACAGTTGTATTAAATATTTTGCTGGCCCCTCATTCGGTGCATATATGTTTAGGAGAGTTATTTCTTCCTGCTCTCCATACCCCTTGATTAATATAAAATGTCCATCTTTGTCCCTTACCACCTTCCTGAGTACAAAGTTTGCATTATCTGATATTAGTATGGCCACTCCAGCTTTTTTATGGGTGTTGTTTGCTTGGATAATTTTTCTCCAGCCTTTTATTTTGAGTCTATGTTTGTTCTGACTATTCAGGTGCATTTCTTGTAGGCAGCAGAAGGTTGGATTGAGTTTTTTGATCCATTTAGCCACTCTGTGTCTCTTGACTGGTGCATTTAGTCCATTGACGTTGAGAGAAAGAATTGTCCTGGGATTTAATGCCATCTTTATATCAAAATTTGGTGTGTCTTTTGGTTAGTCTTGTCTTAAATTAGGTCTTTCAATTTTTCTCTTAAAACTGGTTTTGTATCTGTAAAGTTTCTGAGCTGTTTTTTGTCTGTGAAACCATGTATTCTTCCGTCAAACCAGAAAGTGAGTTTTGCTGGGTATAGTATTCTGGGTGAAGCATTCATTTCATTCAGTCTTGTCACAATATCCCACCACTGCTTTCTGGCATTGAGTGTTTCTGGTGACAGGTCTGCTGTAAATCTCAAGGATGCTTGCTTGAACGTAATTTCCCCTTTTGATCTTGCTGTTTTCAGAATTCTCTATCTGTGGGATTTTCATTGTGTCTAGGATGTGTCTTGGGGTGGTTTTCTTGGGTCTCTTTTGGTTGGTACTCTTCGAGCATGCAGGATTTGATCACATATATTCTTTAGCTCTGGAAGTTTCTCTTTAATGATGTTCTTGACCATTGATTCTTCCTGGAAATTTTCTTCCTGGGTCTCTGGGACTCCAATAATTCTTGAGTTGTTTCTGTTGAGCTTATCATAGACTTCTATTTTCATCTGTTCCCATTCTTTGACTAATTTTTCTATTGTCTGTTCATTTGCTTTAATTTTTTTCCAATCTCTCCCACTGTATGGAATTGTTATGTATCTCATTTTCCACAGCACCAAGTCTATTCTCAGCTTCTGATACCCTGTCCCAGAGCTTATCCATTTTGTCATTCACTCCATTTACTGAGTTTTTCAGGCCTGTTATTTGACATGTTATTTCAGTTTGGAGTTTTCTGATTTCTGTCTTCATATTTTCTTGGTTCTTATTAGTGTTCTGTTCAACTCGATCCATAGTTTCTTTGAGTTCTTTGAGCATCTTCCATATTACTAGTCTAAAGTCCTTATCTGAGAGGTTGATAGTTGGTTGGTCATTATCTGGTCATCAGAATTGTCATCTTCATTCTCTATGTCTGATGCTGGCCTGCGTTGTTTTCCCATTGTCACACTTGTATTGTGGGTTTTTCTACGTGTTGTGGTTGTTGGCTAAATGATGCAGATAGCCACACTCCGCTGGCTCCGCCCTTTCTGGATGGGTCGACTTGTCTCCAAGGGAGGGGAGTCCTCCGTGGATGAAGCCTCACACAGAATCAAATCTTAGGCCCGAGCACACAGCAGAGAAGATAGTCTGAAGAGAAATACTGGGCTTCAGTGATCCATCACAGTTTTTAGTGTGATTTTTTTTCTTCTTGTTACGATGGTGTTCTTTTCTTAGAAAGAGCGCACGGCCGCGTAGCAAAGCGGAGCCAAAGTGCTCTGCTGGAGCCTCTTTTCGGCCCACTTCCAAGAGGTTCACACAACAGGATAGTAGACAGACACACACAGGCAGCACTCACAATTTTTCACAGTCGGGCCCCACTGGGCAGGCATCTTTTCTTTTTATAGATATGATGTATTATATCGATTGATTTGCATGTTTAAAATCATAATTGTATGCCTGGGATGAATCCTACTTGGTCATGGCGTATAATCTTTTGCCAATATTTTGTTGAGAATCTTTGCATTTTTTACATCAAGGCTATTTGCCTGTAACTCTCTTGTTTATGTGGTGTCTCTACTTTTGGTATCAAGGTCATGTTTGCTTCATAGTTCAAGAATTTATTCATCTCTACCAGATTCTCATGTTTTGTGGCATAAATATTCTCAAAGTAATCTCTGATGATTCGATTTTTGTGGTGTCTTTTGTGATGTCCCCCTTTTATTTCTGATTTGGTTTATTATGGTTATATCTCTCTTTCTTTGTGGGTTTTGCCAGTGGTTTATTTTTTTCTAAGAAACATCTCTGGTTTCATTGATATTTCAGGTATTTTTAAGATTTTAATTTATAATTTCTGCTCTAATAATATTTATTTTTTCTGCCTGCTTTGGGCTCCTGTTGGTCATTTTTCAGTTTCTCAAACTGTGCTGTCAAGCTATTTATGCAGGCCCATTCTTCCTTCCTAATGAATGCTAGTAGTGCTTATAAACTTTCCTTTTAATACTACTTTTGGTGTGTACCACAAGTTCTGATATCTCATTTTCTTTGGGAGAGTCTAGTCCCTGCCAATGTCATAACCACAGACTGCTCTTTTTGTTTGTTTGTTTTGGGGCTATACCTTGCAGTGCTCAGGTGTTACTCCTGGCTCTCTGATCAGAAATTACTCCTGGCAGGCACGGGGGACCATATGAGATGCCAGGATTCGAACCATTGTTGGTCCTGGGTCGGCTGCTTGCAAGGCAAACGCCCTTCCGCTGTGCTATCTCTCCAGCTCACAGCCTGCTCTTTTGGTCTCTAGGTCAACAGCTCTTCAACCCAGTATTGGGCCTAGTTCCACTTCCTATTTCTTCCTATTTCTCACCCTTTCCAGCTGGGAAGCATGTGCCCTGAAACTCAGTTTATCCAACTTAAGTTAATGTCTCTCTTCTGAAACCCCCACCTTAGAAGATACCTTACAAGATTTTCCCCTCCATTCATCTTATATCTTCTCCTGACATTCTCTGTGTTTTTAATGTCTTTTATCCCCCACCCCATACCTGGCACATAGCACAATGCTATTTATATTTTTATTGGTGTGATTTTTATTTATGTCTGCTTCATTTATCACAGCATGGCTAGCTAGTACTTTTAGTATCTGAATTTGGTTTAAGAAAATGAAGCCTGGGCCGGAGAGGTAGTATGGAGGTAGGATGTTTGCCTTGCATGAAGAAGGATGGTGGTTCAAATCCCGGCATCCCATATGGTTCCCCAAGCCTGTCAGGAGCGATTTCTTTCTTTCTTTCTTTTTTTTTTTTTTTTTTTGGTTTTTGGGCCACACCTGGCAGTGCTCAGGGGTTATTCCTGGCTGTCTGCTCAGAAATAGCTCCTGGCAGGCACGGGGGACCATATGAGACACCGGGATTCGAACCAACCACCTTTGGTCCTGGATCGGCTGCTTGCAAGGCAAACACCGGTGTGCTATCTCTCTGGGCCCCAGGAGCAATTTCTGAGCATAGAGCCAGGAGTAGCGCTGTTGGGTGTGACCCCAAAACAAAACAAAGCAAACAAAAAAAGAAAATGAAACCTGAGTGAACCAAATTTCTAGTAAGGATATGTGTGTGTTGCGGGAGATCACTTGAAGCTAAGTTTCTACAACTTGCCTGCTTGGATTTCGGCTCCTGTCCTCATTTTATTGTGCCTTACACATAATCCCTTCTCAGAAATTATCTTCTCATAAGTAGAGATAGAATCACCAGCTAAATGGCTTTGGAAATAATTTGGCTTAAACGACATAGATAACTAATATGCTTTGACATAACTAAATGCTTTGACATGTAGAACTCAATCAGTAGTTTTTGCAATTATATGTGAAATACTTTGAGTGGCAGGAGTGGAAGAAGAGACCATAGAAGAAGAAGCATTTGAACTAAGACTTGAAGGTTAAGTAAAAAGGTGCTAGGCAGCAATGAGGGCAATTCAAAAGCACAAATAGATGGGAAAACATTCAACTTGTTGAGAAAATAAAACACAAGAATACATGAATATTGGAAGCTAACATATGATGACAACAAAAACTAAATACATGGATACATGACATCAAATTTATGACTCAGAGGATTAAACATTGTAAAACTATTCATGTTTTAGAAAAGAAATTCAGGCTAAAATAAAGACACCCCATTGAATGGGAGAAAATGTTTGTGTACCATTCATCAAACAGAAGGCTAATATCCAAAATATACAAACCACTCAAAAAGCTCAACGACAATAAAGTCGTATTCAAAAATGATGGGAGACATTTCTCCAATAAAGATAGACAGATGGGCAGTAGTCATATGAAGACGTGTTCAATATAAAAGACTGTAAAAAGAAGCAGTGTTGGCAAGGATGTCTTGAAAAAGAAACTTGGTTCAGCTTCTATGGCAAGCAATATGGAGATAAGTTTAAATAAACCAGAATAGAGCTTTCATTTGAGCCAGTCATTAGACTTCCTGGCATCTAGCCCCCAAACAAAAACATTCATTCAGAAAGACATGATCGTTGCAGCACTTAGTGCAATAGCCAGGATGTATCAACAACCCGATGTCCTACAACAGATGAACGGATAAAGAAGCACAACTGAATGTTCTGCAGCCATAGATGAATCAGGCATTTCACTTGGATGGAACTGGAGGGTATCATTTTAAGTTTTCTTAAAAACGCTTATCTTATCTGTGCACCTCGCCTGGCTGTGCAATGGGCCGGCTTAGGTGGACCGCGTTGTCCCTATATTCCGACCCGTAAAGGAATGTGGGCCGCTTGCACTGGTGTCCACTGGAGGGCGAAAGCCTCCAGGACAGCGAAGGGCAGTGGCTTCCCATCACCTCCCCACTCCTGCTGTCTCCGAAAGGTCCCTGGGATGCGCAGTCTGAGAGGGGCGCGAGGGAAAACGGTCCCAGGGTCATAGGCGCGCCAGCCGGAGAAGCCAGCGGGGCTCTGAAGGAGAGACCTGCGCTGTCCTCGCCGTAGAAAGAGCCCCCTGGGGCCGGAACGGTAAGGCGTCTGTCTGCCTTGCCGGGGCTAGCCTAGGACGGACCACAGGGTTCGATCTACCCGCGTCCCATATGGTCCCCCATGCCAGGAGCGATTATTGAGCGCATAGCAAGGAGTAATCCCTGATGGTCATCGGGTGTGGCCAAAATAAAACAAACATAAACAAACAAACAAACAAAAAAGAGCCCCCTTAGTGTGGGATGGGACAGCAAGTGGGGAAGACAGAGGGAGGGGGCGAGGTGGACCCAAGAGGTCCCTAGTTGGGGTCACTTTTCATTGGAGACGCCAGCAGAGCCCCGAAAAGGCAGGTGCTGGTGCAGCTGCAGGCGGGCAGGTCGAACCCATGGGGCAGCCCCCTGGGCAGTCTCTGGGCACTCTGGGAGAAGGACAGCGTAGGGCCCATGGCAGCGTGGAGATGCCCACGGTCCACACTGCGGCGCGCCGGCTGACTTGAAGCCGGAGTTTGCTGCCGCCCGGCGCGACCCGCCGGGTTCTAGAGCGGGGGGCAGGCGCACCCCCACCGAACCCGCAGGGTGGCCCCGCCCCGGGCAGTGGGGAGGCCCCTCCATGGGGGGCGGAGTTGGCGCCTCTCTCACTCCCTCTCTCTTCCAGGGACCGCGGCCCCTTCTTAAGCCTGCGGAGGCTCTGGCTGCCCCTCACTCGCCTCCCACCCGTCTCTCTCCCGCGATGGCCTCGGCGCTCAGCTACGTCTCCAAGTTCAAGTCCTTCATCATCTTGTTCATCACCCCGCTCCTGCTGCTGCCACTCATCATCCTGATGCCCGCCAAGGTCAGTTGCGTGTCAGGGCAGCCCCGCAGGGGACTCCGACTTGGGCCCGTAGCCAGCACTGAACCTGGTGGAACTAAGCTGCAGGGCACAGCTCCCCTGAAATCACTGGGACTTTGGGAGTCTGGGTGCCAGATGGGAAGTGCCCTGCAAAAAATTGTGATTGGCACGGAGATCCCAGGGCACACTGATGTTGGGATACGCAGAACTAAGGGAGCAAGTACATCCTGGCAAGCAAAGACCTAGAGTCAGCCCAAACTTAGTTACTCAGCCCATTCATAGAGCTCCTGCTAAAAATCTCCCCAGAAGGTAGAACTGTGTAGTGCCCTAACTCCTACCTTATGTCAACAGGGACCGACCTGGAAGCTTGTCTTTCCCTCCTTACCAGTCTTTCTTACTCACCCCGATGCAGGTACCTAAATGAGGATATTGTCTAAGTAGACCCTGAGTGCACGCTTTCCTGCTTTCTAACCTTGCTCTGAGCCTCAGTTTCCCTACCTATGAACCACCTTTCTTCCCAGCTCTGAAACTCTAGAAGCCACCGTTGAATGCCAGTCTTGCTGCCCCCTGGACCATAGGGCAGGATTGGCCTGCTTTGCTCCCTGCCTGCTGTGGTTGTGGCAGGAGGCGGGCTGCGTTCCCAGAGCTCACGCCTTGGGTGGCTCGACCCAAGGTTGCAGGGAAGCCGTGTCCCATGCCCTGGCCTCTGAGAGCTCCTGGGAGGGAAGGAGAGAATGAATGGCCTTGGCCCTGGGGAGGGGGCGGGGCGCAGTGCTCAGGCCCGGGGTGAGCTGGGCTGTGTGAAGACTGTTTGGCAGAAGCCCAAAGCCTTTGAAGGCTTTTGTGGCTGCTGGCTGCTCCTTCTTGGTTCCCTCTTTCAGCCCTTTCACTCTCAGCCCAGACAGGAAACCTCCAGCAGCTCCTCACCCCCTCCACATCCCTCCCTGGGCAGGTTTGGGAAACAGAGGATCTCTTTGGGAGATGTTCTGGGGTCAGTCCTGGAGGAGCAGCAGCTTTGTATTGGGATATCTGGAAGCCAACCTACAAGAAAACCACCATCTCTGTGCCTTTGGCCACGCCTCTGTGTTTTCTGTCTTTGGTATATTCGTTTGTGCAAAGGGGTGAAAGGATTGAAGGCTCTGATTTGGGGGGCAGTAAGGGTCACCCCTCTCTTGATGTTTAGAGGTTACTCCTGGCTCTGCACTCAGGAATTATTCCTGGTGGTCTCAAAGGACCATATAAGATGACAGGGATCAAGCCTTGGTAAGCTATGTGCAAGGCAACCTCCCTACACTCCAGCTCCAAGGGGGTTGAAAGATCTGAGTTAAAGTGCCAGCAAGGATAATGCCTATTCCTAGCAGTGGGGAGGAAGTGACTGGGAGAAGCCTTAGGGTGACCTGAACACAGAACCTGGAAAGGTCAAGTACAGTTGATCCAAATAGAGTGTCATGCCCTTTCTTTTGCCACTGCAGTTGGGAGGGAGTGGCTGGAGTTCCTCTGGAGAAGATGATGTGAGTTATTATTGTCTTAGGAGGCCAGAGAGCTGTGATTTTTTTGTGTTGCAGTATTGCAGGCAGGCCGGGATGTTCTCTGGAATAATTATAGTAGCTTGGTTGACCTTCCTGCTTTGAGTGTTTGACTGAGACCCCATGCCTACACATACATACATACATACATACATACATACACACATTTAGGTGAGCCCTGAACTGCCCCACACCCCCAATTCTCAGGATGTGTTTGCCTGTCATTAGCTAGGCATAGAAGTAAAGACCAGGCTGGGAGCAAGGAGAAAGTTCCAGACAACACCTTCCCTTAGTTTTCTCCCAGTGGGTCAGGGCACCAGGAGCCCAGATCTCTTTTTCCTTGTTTTCCCTTCCTCGGTGTTTCTGTTTTGGCCATACGAAGATTTCCCTGCCCCATTCCTCCATGATACACTTCTCACTGTGCAAGGAAGCTAGAAGTACCCATTGGGCACGGGGTAGAATGACGGTGAGACATCAGCAGCCTGGGGACACTGTCCAAGCAAACTAGTACCTGGCCTTTCTCCACTAGCCTCCCTATTTATGTTCTCTTGCACCTGCTTCCTTGCTGGCTTTACCTTTGACCCACTTTCTCTGTCCTTAAAAACAACCACAAAACAGCTCTTTAGGATTTGGAAATGGCTCAAAGGGCTAGAGTGCATGGTTTGCATACAGGAGGTCTGGGTTATCCACAACACTGTCTAGTCCCCCAGCATGAAGCCAGAAGTAGCCCCTCAGTACCATCAGGCATGACTCAAAACCAAAGGCTTTTTTTTTATAATACCAGCATTTTAATAAAATGAACAATAAGTATGTTATTTATCAGAATTAGAAAATATTATTTAGTCAATTTTAATATGTCCTCAGGAGGACCAGGGGGATCTTCCTGATGATCTCAGCCATCTAGGCTGTACTTCAATGCAAGGCACTAAGACTGCAGTGCTGCTCAAACCCTGCAGACTATGCCATCAGTGCTTGGGCAATCTCAAGGGCTATACTCAGCAAAGCTCAGGGTATCATGTAGTGTAAGGGAATCCAACTAGGGTCAGCTGTAGGCAAGTTGTATGCCTTAACCCCTATACTATTTCTCTTTTTCCCCAATCTTATTTTTAATGTCTGCAAATCTAAAATCAAGCCCAAAACCTCATGTTGCACCATATTCACAGTGGTATGTCATCTTACCTACATCTTTTCATTAAGCAATATGCCAGTGTCACACACTTGTTTACTTTATGAAGCCCTGCTATGGTGGGGCACATTGGATTTGAAACCCATTCTCCATTTTTACCTCAGCCTTCACTTTCTCAGGCAACTTTTCTCAACTTCCTTAGCCAGAAGAAGAAAGATAAATACAGAATGATATCACTTATATGTGGTATTTAGAATAACTGCATAAAGAAATGCAATAGTTTGAATGGGAGTTGTCTCAGATACCCTTGGCCCCAGAGTATAGTGAAAATGAAAGGAACTGAGTGGAAGAGGAGAAACAGAAATATGAAAGGATGGAGGGCCAGGGCCTAAAAGTCTCAGATGCACTGATAGTGTTATAAAAGGACAGAACTAAATATCCAAGCCAAAGGCAACAAGAATGGAATCAAGAGACCCAAACTTTAACAATCTAAGCTTAAAATGGGTTTGTTATACTGGCAGACTGGGGGGTTCGGGGGCTGATATGGGATGTACTTGGGGAATATTGGTGAATGGAGGTGGACATTAGTGGTAGGACTGACCCTGATTCGTTGTATGACTCAAACCTAACTATGAAGAATTTTGTAAATCACCGTGGTTTCAATAAAATTAAAAACATTTTTTCTCTATTTCCCCATGGGGCACAAGATTTCTCTGCAGAAATAAATCTTTCTTATTCTGCAAAGTTACGTCTGCCTTCTGCTCCTGGCTCAGACTCCTCCAATACTGTCCCTTATTCTGCCATCTCCACCAGCACTGAAGCAGGGTCCTTTAGTTCCTTAAACCATCTACTATTTCTAAGTTTAGACCAGAAAAATCATTACTTACCTGCTATACATTGTCTGTGAAGATTAAACACACTGAAATCCTGAATCTATGGATGAAGTCATGAAGCATGCAAAGAGCTAGGATTGAATGCAGGAACAATTTTCTCATTTTAGGGGCAGGGCCAATAGTACAGCAGATAAGGCATTTGCCTTGCATGCTGCTGACCCAGGTTCTATCTTCAGAAACTCATATCGTACCCCTAGTCCCACCAGGTGTGACCTCTGAGACAGAGCCAGGAGTAAGCCCTAAGTACAACCAGATGTGGCCCAATAACTAAAAAATTAGAATGTTTTATCAGTGCTTGAGTGGAGAATTGCTATCCTCTTATGTTAAAAAGGAGGGCTGTGGCCAGAGAGATAGCATGGAGGTAAGTCGTTTGCCTTGCGTGCAGAAGGTCGGTGGTTCGAATCCTGGAATCCCATATGGTCCCCTGAGCCTGCCAGGAGTGATTTCTGAGCATAGATCCAGGAGTAACCCCTGAGCACTGCCAAGTGTGACTCAAAAAAAAAAAAAAAAAAAAAAAAGGAGGGCTATTTTACAGATAATTCAGATAATTGCTACTGTTTTTATTTATCTATTAGCTTAATTTTGGGTCACACCTGGCAGTATTGGGAGGTGTGAAGGTGGGTAGCTTCTCCCATTGAGATGCTGTTCCCTGCAGTGCCTGGGGTGATCATATGCTGCTTGGGATCAAACTCCACCTGCTATGTGCTAAGTCCATGCTGTGGCCCTCTGGACCATCTCCCTATTCTAGTGCTCCTGTTTTAAAACTCTCTATTCACATTGATGGATGTCATTCTGGGTGTCATTTTTTCCTCTGCTGCCTTTGACTTCAAAGCCCAGGGAAAGTTACTGACTACAAAAGGCAGGCAATGGTAGACAGTTTGCTTTGGGCAGAGTGGGGGAGGGGGATGAGGTGGGGAGTTAAAGTTGCTCTTGAAGCCACACCTCTGCTCTACCTCCACCAGCTTTTAATCAGCTTTGGCAGCTGCAACCCTCAGCCAGGGCACATCTACCCAAATCTGGAAACTTTTGCTGTCACAGTTGGAGAGAGTACCACTGGGACCTGGGACTTAGTGTGGCGGAGACCAGGGATGCCAATGAACATCTTTAGTTCCCAGGACATCTCTTCTTTTCTACAAAGAACCACTCAAGCAAAAATATGAATAATGTCCAGACTAAAAAATTCTGCTTTGGACAGTAGGCTGGTGTCCTGGGATGTTCATGTGGAAGGAATCCACTTTTTTAAATGGCTGATCACACAATTCAGACAAAGACGTTCTAAGTCATGCTACAATGCTGTGTGCCCAGAATTGTGTGTGCTTATTTTAGTTGGTGTTAAACAGGGAGAAGGTTGAGGTACATTTTCCTCCCTGCAGTGCTGTTAGAGCTTGTGCTATGCTTGGCCTCTTTTCTAATAAGCATTTACTTTGAGTCTCCTGAATCCTAGGTGTGGGGGAGGCCTCATTTTCTTGAAATATCCTTCTAGGCTTGTACTGTTGGCATAGATAATTGGGACAGGTGAGATTAGCAGAAGAGACCAATGTTAATCACAGGTGCACAGAAGGCTATAGCACAGTGGAACAACTCTTCTGGCCATTCCAGCATCTCTAGAAAAGAGCTGTCCACTAGGTAGGTGGAGGAATAGAGCTGAGAATTCTGGAGGAATAGAGCTGAGAATTCTGCAGCATGGTCTACTTAGAGAAAAGGTTAATGGAGAACAAGCCACTGGAGACAGGCCTGGAGATACCTGCTCTGGATGTCAGTTTGGTTTTAGGAGTCTTGATTTTCTGTCTTGAAAATATCTTTTCATTGAAAATCATCTGAGTCCCATTCTGGTGCAGTTAATTGTTGGCCCCAACACAGGACTATGCAGGAGGGCCACCAGGGAGAGAGCTGAGCAGAGCACTGCCCTTGGGCATTCTTTCCAGCTCTGTGCTTCTTTGCACATGAGAAGCAGAGGGCTGCTCTCTCTGAGACATTTGGCTTTTGCCATGGAGGCAATAGAAATGATGATAAAAGATTTGAAAAGAAAAACAGGTTGTGGGGTGGGATGAGGGGAGACTGCTTGGTTGTGATACAACTTGAAGGATCAAATGAGAACTAGGGGAGAGCACTTACCTTGCACTTGAGGCCCTGAGTTCTTCACCAAGCACCATAAAAAAGGAAGTTGATTATCACAGTCTGTAGGAAGAAGAGATCTTCCCAAGCAAAGGCTGTGGCCACAGAGTGAAAGCAGGAGGTAAGAGGCCAGAGAACTAGGACACAGAAGCTACAGGTGTTAGTGAATTATTTCTCTGGGGGCTGAAATGATGGCTAGTTAATAATGTTGCTGACAACAGTAAATCACTGCTTTGGCTAAGAAAAAAAAGTTTATTTTCAGAGTTTTTTATTTCAAGGTTGAGGATTCACCCAGAGAAAAACAGAATGGTATGAAGGATGCCCTAAATACTTCTTTCTACTCCCTACCCCCACCCCAAGGAGGGTTCCTGCTAACACACCCAGCAGGATCTTCTCCTTAGGAAAACAGGCATTAGGGTTATCATCTCCTTCACAGAGCTGTGCTTCAGCAGCCAGAAACTCGTTTTCCTTCTTCCTAATAGAATTGGAAATGCTTCCTTGAACTCAAGGTCTTTATCTCTCAGTCAGACTCAGTTTTGTGTAAGGAAGTGCAAAGAGATAATATCATAAAGAATGATTTTGGGGGTCAGAGAGATAGTACAGTGGGTCAGGTGCTTGCCTTACATGAAGGTGGCCTGGTGTTGATCACCAGGACCCCATATAGTCCACTGAATTTTCCAGGAGAGATCCCTGAGTTTAGAGCCCTGAGCAGCACTACCAGGTATGTGTGTGTGTGTTTGTGTGTGTGTGTGTGTGTGTGTGTGTGAGAGAGAGAGAGAGAGAGAGAGAGAGAGAGAGAGACAGAGAGACAGAGAGACAGAGAGAGACAGAGAGACAGAGAATGATTTTTATTTTGGAGGTTTAAGGCATCTGTCTTGATATGATTAACTCTAGTTCAATCCCTGAGCATTGAGTCAGGAGTAACACTCCAAACACCACTGAGTGTGGCCCATTTCCCCTTCACACTACCCACCACCCCCACCCCACCACCCATGTCTCCTTTTCTTCAGTTTTGTGATAAGGAACCTGCTTCCTTGGTTCTGAGGCTGCCAGTGACTTGGCAAGAGGTGATACAGGTGATAGCTTCCAGAAAACTTGATCCTCTATGACACTCTCTTTTCTCCTAACCCACATTTGTGATTTTTTTTCTACAAATGATTATTATAACAAATGCTGTCGAATCAGCCTAGAGAATTGGGAATTCTTATACACATTTTAATAGGTGATGAGACTGAGGCTGAAGAGGTTCATTCAGTGACCAGAGTCCTACAGCAAGGAAGAAGCAAGTGTCATGAGTGTTGGCATTGGCATGCAGGACTGCTTCTTCAAATGCCATGTTCTGCAGCCCTCACACCTGAGGGACCCAAATATACAGTTCACATAAAATTAAAAACAAGTTGTAAAGCTTGAGGACTTTGTAGTCAGACATGCTCTAAGGAAAACAAGCAGCACATCTTCAAATATCATTTTAAAAAAACATGAAAACTCTCCATGCTGGCAATTTCTATTTTTAAAAAAATTTATTTTGGGCACTGTGGTTTACAAACTGCTATTAGTAGGATTTCATACATGAACTATTCCAGCACTACACCCTCAACTCAGTGTCCACTTCCCTCCATTGGTGTCCCAGGGTCCTTCAAAACACCCCTAAACCCAGGCTAAGCTTCCTACTGAAAACAAATTCTCATTTTCTGTTGCCTTTGGACATTTGTTATTCCACTATTTTGTTTTTTCATATCCATCATACAAGAGAGATTTTTCTGAGTCTGTCCCTCTATTTCTGACTGACTTCACTCAGCATGATACTCTCCAACTCCATCCACATAACAGCAAATTTTATTATTTCATTTTTTCTTACAGTTCAGTAGTATTTAATTGTGTATATATGCCACAGGTTCTTTATTCAGTCATCTGATCTTTGACACTTGGGTTGCTCCCAAATTTGGCTATGGTAAATAGGCTGCAATGGACATAGGACTGAAGATATCTTTTATAAGTTGAGTTTATGGATACTGGAATAGTTGCCCTGAAGTAGAATTTCTGTGTCATATGGAAGCTCAATGCTGGCCATTTATTTCTAACATGATTTAAACATTGTTTACATTTTGTTCATAATACAGTTGTTTGAGGCATTCAATGCTCCAACATCAATCCCACCACTGTTAGGACCTCCCCTCCATCCTTATCCCCAGTTTTCCTGTCCCCAAGCATGTTCCCTTAGCAAGCACAAAATAATTTATTTTCTAGTTTGTTACAACAAAAGGAATGATCAAAAAATAGTTCAGGAAAATAAAAATCATGAAAATTGTTATCTCACAATGACATTATTAAAGTCATTGTCTAAGAATTTACCGAGCTGTTTGTTGCTAGTTGACTTTCTGTGCTATTGTTTTTGTTTATTGAGTTCAGAGGACTTCGAGACTCCTTTTTCATCTAATTTGCTGTGTTCCTACTGGACTATCAGTATTGTGAAACTTGGAGTTGTTGCACAGCCACATATGTGACTGTGTATTCCAGGAGCAGTAGAACGGGGATGATTCTTTGATTTGGCATCTATAGAGATTAGTTGTGAAACCATGAAACTATTTATATGCCAGAAGCTTTGGAGTGTGGGTGTGTCTTCTAGGACTTCTGGCAGTAGGGAATAGAGGAAATGGAGGGAGTCTGCTCATCCCTATTCCAAAAAGGCTTCAGTGAGTTTAGCCCGAAGATCATGTACCTGGGAGTTTCATCAGTTTGACATCACTTCTGAGATTAGTCATACAGCTGTGAAGTTGGCCCATTTATTTGATGGAGGTTGTGAGGTGTGGATGCAGCTCCTGGGGCTTCAGCAGAGCAGGAACTCGGCCTGCGCCAATGATGGCAATTTCTTAATGAACTGGTTTATATGGATTCATGGGAGCAGAGAACATTGCAGCAACCCTAAAGAAGGAAATGAGAAATAGACAGAAATAGGAGTTAGAGGCTGTACTTCAGGAATCACTTCTCAGGGTTGCAGTGCAGCAGAGACCTCCGAAGGTGACTTAGTGGCTTATGACACCTGTCTGAAAAGGGATAGGTGGGTGAGTTTAAGTCCCAGAGCCTCTATATGTCCCCAGGTCATCTTAACAGCACCAAGGTCTGAGGGGAGAGAAAGAATAAATGAAATCAAATTAAAAACAAAAGGGGGGACTTTAGAAAATGAGAACTCAGCATCTTTTGGATGAAGAAGAAACAACTTTTACTCCACTATTGGAGAGTAAAGAAGTGAAGCCATCTGTCCAACAGTTTATGGAATATTTACAGTTTTAAAAATGACCACTGATAGGTCTAGAGAGATAGTAGAGTGGGGAAAGTGATAACCCCCTGGATTAACCCAGGTTTTATTCCCAGCACCAAATATGGTCCCCTTGATATCAAAGATAATATCTAAGAACAGAGCCAGTCCTGAACACAGGCAGGTAAGCTCCCAGCACACACATCAAATAATCACTGGAAAGATTAAATAGCCACATGAAAAAAATATCAATGGTAGCAATTTAAGAAAAGAAAGTAACCTTGAGTAAAAACATGTAGAAATTCACATTTGCAAAATGTAGAAGATGTAGAAACTTGCAAAATGAAAAAGCTGCATTTATGTTTTAAAGTGACTTTAATTCTGGGCTGGAAATAAAGCTTAATGGATGGAGTGCAAACTTTGCATGTGGAAGGCATGGACTTGAACCCCAGAACTACCCTAAGCCTCAAGTTGGGAGTAGGCTCTGAACAATGTTGGACGTGGTCCCAAAACCAATGTCAGTTGGCTGCATGCCTTACCCACTACACTATATCCTGGTCTGACTTAGATCAGGTTTTAAAAATATTTTCTTCTTTGCTTCTTACTCCAGAATCTTTCTTCTCCTTTACTTCCACCCTCTCTTCTAACTCCCCTCACCCCCACTCCCCTTTTATCCATGCCTTCCTCTATTTTCCATTAGAAACATGACAATGCCAAGGTTTGGGAGGAGGGAAGACTGATCTGGAGCTGGTCAGCAAGAGCCAGGGTCTCCATGCCTGCTGGGTTCTCCTGCATGTCCCATCCCTAGAAAGTTCTGCAGAAATGCTGGAAGCAGGATGATACCAAGAGGATCCTTCCCTCTACTGAGACCACTTTGTTTTGGTGACTTCTGCTCATGGCTGCCCTGTTCCTGTGGGGAGGACAGGGGGTAGCAGTGTATGAGGGTGGGCCTCAGAACTGTCACTTCAGTTTGTCAGGTGTGCTTATGTCATCATCCTCATGGCCATCTACTGGTGCACAGAAGTCATCCCCCTAGCTGTCACCTCCCTCCTGCCGGCCTTGCTCTTCCCACTCTTCAAGATTCTGGACTCTAAGCAGGTGAGCACGTGGGGTGACCCTGCCCTTCTGCCTCTCTCACTGGCAACGTTTCCAAGCACATTTCAGAGTTGCATGGTGGTGGGAGGGAGCAGAATTGAGGCATGGAGACAATCCACTGGACCATCTCCACCCACTTCTAATGCTTCCTTGAATTCAGCATCTGATCTGAATCCCTCTGCATCTCAGGACCTGATACTGAATTCAGGGATCACTCAAAGTGGTGTGTGACCACACAGCAACCCTGAAGGCCCCCCTTGCCATCCTGCAGGTGTGTATCCAGTACATGAAGGACACCAACATGCTGTTCGTGGGTGGCCTTATGGTGGCTGTGGCTGTGGAACACTGGAATCTGCACAAAAGGATTGCCCTGCGCACACTGTTGTGGGTGGGCGCCAGGCCTGCACAGTAATTATGCCTCCTTACTTTTGGGCCCAGGGCTGGGATGGGCTTTGGCACAGATGGGGTAAGGATCCCTGGGTGGGGGTGTTGCTCATCTTTGCTGAGAGATCAGGCACATTGGAGGTGAAGAGCAGGGCTTAGTGGGCAGCAATGAATAAGGACCTCTGAATCCAGAGGATACTAGTCTTAAAGTGTCCAGGAGGCTTCCTGGGGCAGGGCTGCAGATGTTCCCTGTTCCACAGGGAAAAGGCAGGTTTGAGGTGGGGGAATGAGTCATGCTGGGTCAGGCATTGCTGTCAGTATGTGGAGAAGGCAGAACTAAGGTGGCTTACCTTCTTAATCCCTCCTCCTTATGTGGTACCTCTATTTCCCCCTGTGAAGAGGCAGCTCATCTCAACTTCTTCTCACTCAGAACTTCCACTTCTTTCCTGTCTCCCAGATGTCCCCATACATTAAGGTATTTCTGCCTGAGCCTCAGAGGAAACAGAATCAGAAGCCATGTGTATTCTCAACATCTGCAAGACCTGGCACAATACTGGGAGCTTAGTTCTTGTCTCTTTTGGAGGGATGAGGCTGGGGGAGCCACACCTAAGCAGCATTTGGGGATGATGCAGTGCCAGGGATTGAATGTGGGGTTCCCATATACAAAGCATATGCTTCAGCCTTTTGAGCCATCTCCCTGATCTACTCCCTATAGCTTTTGAGAGTTGAATATTATTCCTACAACAGAGAGATAGGGAAGATCCAAAATATAGCTGTAGAAGGCCTATGAAGTCATAAGACCTGGCCCTGGTGGGACCATACTTTTCAATGGTCCATACTTTTCTATGACTTCATCTCTCATTGTCTGTATTATTTGGCCTGTAAATAAAATTATAAATATCCAAATAGTCCTTGGCAGAATGAATGATTCTCCCTGCCTGTGAATCAAGAGGCACAGGGCAAAGGGATAAGTTATTGGTGCTAAGGTTTTGTGGGATTGAGTATGGCCTGCCTGAGGCCTTGTCCTTTCAAACAGGAACTCAAACGCGATGTTTTCCCTAAGGGATGGCATCCCAATCCAGCCCTGGGAAGTAGGGATTTGTTATTTCCCAGTAAGCCTGTCCTAGATGTCAGCCACTATGTGGGGTCCTTGCATACAGATAACAGGATCTCTGAGCCAGAGGACCCAGCCTCTCAAGCAAAGGCCCAAACCTTCTCATGGTATTAGTTTCCTCCAACAATGGGTGCAGGATGAAATAGCAATCCACTGCATTGGGGCCGGAGTGATAGTGCAGCAGGTAGGGAGTTTGCCTTGCACATGGTGGACCTAAGTTCGATCCCCAGCATCCCTTATGGGATGCTGAGATTGCTGAGAGTAATTTCTGAGTGCATAGTCAGGAACAATCCTTTAAAGGCCACTAAGTGTGGCCCCAAAACAAATAAACAAAAAATAGCCATTGCATTTTGGATCACTGCAGAGATAGTATAGGGTTAAGGCACTTGCCTTACATGTGGCCAACTGATTTGGTCCTTAGCACCACATAGAATTCTCCACATATCCATGTACTACACCAGTAACCCCCCATCTAAGCATCAAGAGCTAGGCTACTGTTTCTGCTGGGTGTTATCAACTCTGCACCCAAAAGCCATTACATTTCCTGGAAATGTAAAACCGTGGAGTCTCATAATTCTTATTCTAAGTATCCTTCCATCAATTTCCTTCTGGAAGTTGGAGAGTATTTCTAGAAGAAAATTCCTAAGGCCATGAAGTCCCCAGTAAACTTGCATGCCCCTTCCTGATACCTGGTTCCCTTCCTGCTATTTATTGCACTGTCTTTCCTGGGCTCAACTGCACACTGTACACTCATGGTACCTTGAAATACTGCTTAGAACATGAATCATATAAACTCAGAATCTACTTTCAGCCTGAGTTTGTCTTGTTTTTGGAAGTCTATGGTATCAACCTGCACAAACACCATCTTAAATCTTGGTGCAGGGGTACCCTTAGGTCCCTCTTTTAGGTACATTCATGTGCTGGCAGGATCCTGACAACAGTGTGGCACAGAGACTAGAAAATAGAATCATTGTGTTCTGTTATCCACTCTCTCCTGAGCCCTTTGCTTATGCAGGGGAGCAGGGGTAGAGGGTACATGGAGAATAAGTCCTTGGACTTGCTCAGATCTGAAGAGAAGACGAGGAAACAGGCACTTTGAGACATTCAATGATGAGTGTTGGAGGGAGAAAAGAAGTGGAGTGGGATGTGCTGGGAAGAGGCCACTGAGAAGACATGGTACAGATTTGGAAAGACTGTAGGAATGTTTTAGATAAATGACAGGTGGGTCAGAAGTGGAAGATAGGTGCTGTGAGTGAAAGGAATAAAGTTCCTGAATATTATTTGCCTAATCTCACTCATAGCAGAGCAGAAAGTTGCAAAATGTGTCATGATAAACAGGGTCTGGGAATGGACAATGGAGCCATGTGGGAGATCCCAGTACCCCTTCCCAGATCCCTGCTGTGCCCACACAGCACTGCAATCTTGTGAATATGAGAGAGGGAAGCAAGGGATTGGCTGGGATTTTCTAGTGGATTCTGAGGCACCAGGGCACCAACTCACCTCTGGGCCATCTTGGGCCAGCTCCCCACCTTGGGTGAGATCTCTGGATGCTGGTGCCTCTCCTATTGGATGGGTTTTGTGAGGACTCCTAGGACCACAGTTAGATCTGAGAAAGGCCTTGTGGTGATACTGGAATGAGCATAGAAGTGCTGTTGAAGGAGAAAGAGAAAGGGGGTCATTTAAACTCAATACCCTCCCAGACTCCCTAGGACTGGACTGGCCTCAGCACTTGAGCCAGACCTGGGCATCTCTGCAGGCATCACTTTCAGGGATGAGGTTCTTCTCTTCTTCTCTCTGCCCCTCCTCTGCAGGTTGATGCTGGGCTTCATGGGTGTCACAGCCTTTCTCTCCATGTGGATCAGCAACACGGCCACTACTGCCATGATGGTGCCCATTGTGGAGGCCATGTTGCAGCAGATGGAGGCCACAGATGCTGCCATGGAGACCAACTTGGGGTCCCTAGAACTGGCTGACAAAGAAAAGACCAGTGAGCTTCCAGGTGAGCCCCTGGCATGGAGCTGCAGAGATCTTCTTCCGTAGTCTTCTTTGTTGCCAAAAGCTTTGGCTACCTCCCCAATTCCTGGAGGGCTTCCTTAAACCAGCATTTAGTTAAACACAGAAAATGCTGTTGCAGTAAGTTTTAGGAATGTCACGATTGCCTAAAAGTGAGATCTTTTATGGAGAGTATAGTAAGGTCTCACTTTAAGTTCCTGCCAGAATTTAACCCGAACTCATTCCATTATGCATTTGGACATCTTTTGAACCCTCCCGAGGCCCTTCAGCACTTGTTTCTCTTACTAACTGCAGGGAAGCTTTGTGCAAGCAGGTCAAGTTGCTCTACTCTGCTGGCACAGCTTTTGGAGTTAGTCATTTTACCCCTGCCTCCTTGCTGGGCAGTGTCTCAGCTCAACTTACTATCCATCCTGGGGCCCCCGCACCATGCCCATGCGGATGGCCTGGTGCTTATAAACTCATGGACATTGAGGGGGCAGGGAACAGCCTTTGCACAGCTCCTGGGTCAGAGTTTAGTCATGGGGTGCCATTAGCCAATTACCAGGGGAGCTAAGAAATGCTAAGGGCCTTGCTAGGAGAAAGAGCCATCTGAGACAGATTTGGACAGGCCCTGGAGGAATGGAATAGCTTGAGCAGCAGGAGGGAGGTAGGAGAGAAGAGGGGGTCTGTCTAAAGTTGCAGGATTGGCATGAAACTTGGAGGAGCCATAGGGAAGCCATGGGAAGAGACTGCAGGAAGCACAGCAGTCAGACGGGAACTGGGAGTTGGATGCCAAGGAGATCCTGGGGAGCAGAGCTGGTGGGTCCCTTCACAGGTCAGCAGCTGGGTGGCAGTTTACCAGTGCCATTTCAGCTCATGGAGGTGTGCCCACCACAGGGAACCAAGTGATTTTTGAAGGCCCTGCCACCGGGCAGCAGGAAGAGCGTGACAGGAAGAGCATGTGCAAGGCCATGACCCTGTGCGTGTGCTACGCGGCCAGCATCGGAGGCACCGCCACCCTGACCGGGACAGGACCCAATGTGGTGCTCCTGGGCCAGATGCATGAGTGAGTCACTGGCCATGCCTTCTGGGAACAGGAAGAGGGCTTGAGGTTCCCCTCCCACCTCTGGGCATTCATGGGAGGATGAATTCCCATAAACCTCTATGTGCTCCACCCCCGCTCCTCCACAGGGTGGGAATGGATGGCCAAATACCTAACTACTTACTGCTGGGGAGAGTTCTGCATTTGGGCTCAGGATCTTACTTGACGGGAAAGTGGATAGAGCTGGGGGCTGACATGGTGGAAAAAACAAAGTGGTGTGAGGTTCTGGGTGTTTGATTTTTGGCTAAAACTTGTAGAAAATAGGTTCCTACAGAAATGCTACTTCTGAGCTGCCCCCAAACATTGGTTGTTAATTATACTGGGTCGCCACATGGGGAATCCCACCAAGTCCCTCATATTTCCCTGAAGGTAACAGGTGTTCCCATTGGAGGTCATGGTAATGGGTAATGGAAGGAATGAGTGGTCTGGAGCCCTTCTGCTTTGGCAACAAAGAGACAGCCTCGAAGACCTCAGTTTTGGACCTGGCTGTATGCAGGGGGGTTGAATGGCAGGAGTCAGAGAAACTTGGGATCCCCTGGCCTCCTAAGAGAAGCAGGTGCCTGAAGAGCCACAAGCAGGTCTGCCTAATGCATAAATGTAGAATGAGCTGGAATGGCACAGAGACACAAAACAAAATCAAGATGGTTCCTGCAGATCCAGCCATTGAAGACCAGTACCTGAACAGCACAAGGAGAATATTAGGTCTAATCAGAAAACAATTCTGAGCCAGGAGTGTGTTCTATAATGGCAGTCTTATGACTCTTAACAAAGTTCCTGAAGTCCTGTCAATGCTGTCTGGGCTAAGTGGGGAAAGTTGGGTGACTGCTTTGACACAATGGACTAAAAGTGGGGTGAGTAGTACAAGTGACTTTCTTCTAGTCGCCAGGAAGCTGTTCTTGTTCCACCTGATTAGGAAGGTGCTTTCCCTTCCTACTGATTCACCATTTGAACCAGAGGCTGTCTGCCCCATTGGGGTGCACAAAGGAAGGACTTCTTAAACTGTCTCCATGTTCAACTCCCTTTTCCCAGAGAAGTTTTTATACAATCCCAAGTATATAAAATAGGTATACAAACCCAACTTTTACATATAATCAATCAATAATCAATACTTAACAATCATTCAAATAATTAATAATTAATCCTAAAGAAGTTTAAAAAATAAAAATAACACCTAAATAAAACCCAAGTCCTATAGCCCCATATATATAGACATACACATTTTATAGTCATATTTAAACTTCTCTGGAGGAAATTAGGAGATTCTCAGCTAGGTCTGGGCCCACAATAGGGTCATTTGGTCACTCCTCAGGCTTGTCTTGAGCCATGAGGTCATATTCTAGAGGCCTCCATGTAACTAGCTCAGGGCTGGCATCAGGCTGGGGAGACTGGCCTGCAGAGGATGTGGACCTGCTCTGATCCAGCCTCCAGCCAACGTGCTAACAGTCTGTTCTCCAGGTATCAGCCTCTGGCAGATATGTGCACCCACATTTCTTTTCCTGCAGATTGTTTCCTGGCAGCAAAGACCTTGTCAACTTTGCCTCTTGGTTTGGCTTTGCCTTCCCCAACATGCTGATAATGCTGCTGCTTGCTTGGTTGTGGCTCCAGTGTATCTATATGGGATTCAGGTGAGTCTGAACTGCAGATACCATGGCCACTCCATGTTCCATGTACCTGTAGAAAAACCCTGTGAAGTTCTCTGTGCCTGAGTCTTTTACTTCAGCAGCCTTTCTCCTGAAGCCCAGCACTCCTCACACTACTCTCATGCTTCTTTCTACTATACCATTCCTCTTTTTAGATGCTGCTCCTGACCAGTCTTCCCATGTCCCATCTAAATCTTCAAGGCTAGTTCAAGGTTGCTTCCCTAGTGAAACCATCCCCAACATTGCTGCTCCCCACCCCCATCTTGAAAAATTTGCTGGGTTTGTGCCTTGTATTAGTTTGGCATATCACAGCACTGTTGCTTAGTATCTATAACCTCTTCTGCATGACCCTTTCTTTTTTGGGGGTCGGGGGCTTGGGGCCACACCTGGCAGTGTTCGGGGGTTACTCCTGTCTCTATACTCAGAAATCACTCTAGGCAGGCTCGGAGAACCATATGGAATGGGATGCCAGGGATCAAACCTCGGTTGGCCAAGTGCAAGGCAAACACACTCTCCACTGTATTACTGCTCTGGTCTCCGTTTCTAGCTTTCCCCAGAACCCATGACTTCTCTTCTTCCCTGTCCCCAGCCCCCAATCCTGTTCTCAGGGTGGGGAGAGGAAGAGCAGGTGTGCCATCAACCAAACAAACACAGCTTTCTCAGAGGGGTGGAGACTGCTGGATAAACTTTCTTTGAGTGCAGATGACCACTAGGTCATGTCATTGCAAACTTACTGGACACATCCTAATCCATTTGTCAAGACTTTCCCTGAATGCCTACAATGTTCTGATCCTGGGTTGGCTTCTGGAAAGTTTACCTTCCTATTCCTGACATTCAGGCAAGTGTACCAGAATCAGTTTTGACAGCTACCAGACTTTGGACAGAAACCATGATGTATGACTGCCAGTCCTCTAAAAAGGTGGTTGTTATTTTCAAAGGCACAAATCTATCTAGAGTACAAAGGTGACTCTCTCACGCTGAAGATTCTTATCCCTGAGCTATGCCTTAAATCACAGAGGGCAGAAAAAAAGACAAGTACAAGGACTATGTGGCCAGTGGGTGGCACCCTTCAAGTCAGAGATAAATGAGGAAATCTCTGAACACCATCAAAGCATACATTATAATCAGCCCATGGGCAGATGTCCTGGCATACACAGGGCCCATGGCTGGGGGACATGAGCCTGCCTTTCACTGGCCAGCTTGGCTGGGATGGCTGTTCTTTGCCCTGTTTCTTGAAACTGCTCCATGACCAAAGTCCTATTCTCTCATTTATGTCCATCCAGGAGGCCATGGGCAGCCTGCCCGGCACTGTCACAAGCTACAAGTGAATGCCTCTGCCTTCTCAACAGGTGATAGTGATACCACTGATCAAAATGGATTGTGTACTAATTAAGCAACAGACTTTGCCAGAGACTCTACATAAATAAGCTAAATCTTCACATCAATCAGTGAGGGAGGTTCTCTTGTTAATTTTAATTTACAGAGAAGACCACAGAGGCAAGGAGATGTTTCAGTTTAGACTCTTCAGTTTAGAAATTGTTTAAAAATTGAGAGACAGGATTTGAATCCAAGCACTCTGGCTCTAGAGTTGGTGCTCATTACTTACCATATTATCTCAGTCAGCTGTACCATGCTGCAAAACCCCCCTAGAAAAGATGGCTTCCATTTTTCCTCATGATTCTAGAGGCTAAAATCCAAGGTCATTGTGCTGGCACAGGCTTTTGTTGAGGGCTCTTTTTCCAGGTTGCAGAGGACTCACTGCATATTATGTGGTAGTGTATCATCTTTTTTTTTTTTTAGAGGATCAGCATCTTATAAAGATATGTGTGCTCTCATAAGGACTCATCCCCATGACCTTAATTACCATAAACTTAATTACCTTTGAAGGCCCCTCCACCTAGTGCCATACCAGGTAGAGATAAGGTTATAGCAGGTGCTTTAAAGAAATGCAATTTGGTCTATAAACATGCCTTCTCAAGAGAAGTCAAAGGCTGCTGTCCAAGATAGCCTTGAGACCTAGATAGAGCTAGATATTAAGGCCTAGTTGTGGCCTTTCTTCACTTCAGAATAGATGCCCTGAAGTCATGAGCCCTACTGAGTTCACAGACGAGCAAGTAGAGGGGGGCTGATATAACCCCAACACCAAAGGCTCATCAAGCTCCAAAATCAGATATAAAGCCCATCTGGAGACCTCCCTGCCAAGAAACTGAATTGCTGTTGACATAGATACTCTCAAGACTAGGAGGAAATCTGAAGATTCCAGAGTCAGTCTGTATTTAGGGTGAAGGTCTACCATACTCTCTACCTGTTCCCCACATGCTTCTCTAAGTGCAGGGGCCCATGCCACCACCTTACTCACAGGAGGTCTATGTCAGGAGGTTTTTTATGCTGTTTCAGTAACTGGCATGGCATCCTTAGACCAGCTCATCTCTACATCTGAACCTACCTCTAGCTCAGTCCAGGCCAGGCAATGCCTGTCTTTTTGGGAATACATGGAAAATGCCTTTATTATACTTTCTGGCCCTTGAGTCATCAGCATGATGGTCATGAAGAGGCATGTCATAGTCACACTCTCTATCCTGACCCATAACAATTTGGTTTTTTATTTTTTAAGGGCAGCCTTGTGGCCACACCCTGCCCAGAAAGCAGATGGGTATCATACCCAATTGGATGTGATGTGGGAGCTCATGGGTTCTGTGCCTTTCCCTGGCTGCACAGCATCAAGGTGAAACTAGTCAGAAAGACCCTTTGCACCCGCACTCAGGTTTCCAGCAGATAGGCTGAGTCCCTGGACCTGTGTCTTGTGCCAGCCCATCAGACAGCAGACAGTTAATTCAGAGGAAATGAATCCATTCCAAGGAGAAAGGTCCTGGAAGAGGAACAACAATGTGACTGCCAGTATCAGACAACTGCTTGCATGTGCATGACTGCCCCCAAAACTTGCAGCTGTGGTATGAGGATAGTTCTTCAAAACCAACGATGGGCAGAACTGCAAGGATCACCAAAGTCAGACCTTATCCTGTACATTGGACCGTCTAGAATAGCCTAGAAGCAGGCTAGTACGTGGTAGAACATACCTTGCCCCATGCCAAGGGGCTAATGACAGGCTGCAGCATTGCTCCCAGTCCTAGTGGGGGCCTGGCTGGGCGATTTCCCTGGCTTAGCTTGGAGATTCCAGCAGCTATGTAAGTCTGAGACCACAGAGTCTGAGCAAACTCCCTGTGATAGCCAGGCCTGCTATTACCCCAAATCCACTGGGCCTCAAATCTAAATTCCCAGCTCCTCTTAATCCGAGCACCCACCTGTTCCTGTGTGCCCAGCCTGCCTGCATGAACAACCAGCTGATTAAGACTGTCAACCTGGCTCCATGAAGGCAGTTCCAGGCTATCGTGAGGTAGTCCTCATCTTACCTGGCACTGCTTGTAGAGCTTTTCACGATCTTCCTGAGGACAACAAAGAGCAGCCAGTTTCCAGGCCAGCACTTGTCAGCCCAGTGTCCACTCTGCTCTATTCCACCTCGTGGCGTTCTAGCCCATCGTTCTCACACTCCATGCCACATTCTGCAGCCCAATGTTCAGGCTTCTGTCCCAGGAGCCCCTGAGTCTACCAACATGCCCTGTGTTCTCTTGTCTTTGCATCCTCTAGTTTTAAAAAATCCTGTGGCTGCGCCCTGGAGAGGAGGACAAAGGAGCAGGCTGCATACGAGGTGCTTCGAGAGGAGTACCGGAAGCTGGGGCCCTTCTCCTTCGCAGAGGTCAATGTGCTGCTGTGCTTCCTCCTGCTAGTGGGCCTGTGGTTCTCCAGGGACCCTGGCTTCATGCCTGGCTGGTTGTCACTCGCCTGGACAGAGGGAGAGACAAAGTAAGTGGTTGGGCCCAGACCTCTTTTGGAGCCCTGCTTTGTGCTCAATGAGCCTTGGAGGACTCTGCTGGTTCTAGGACCCCTTTTTATTCTCTCTCATCTTCACAACATGCCCACAAATGTGTTTCTATGGTCCCAGCAGGTTAAAATGAAAGTATGTGGCCAGGTGAGTGGGGTGGCAGGGATGACAGATACTAGTTGGGCTAGAAAGTAAGGTTCTCCCAGAGTTCTGGTTTTCAAAGCTCAGATCTTTCCTAGTGTTTCCTTTCTCAGATCAGGGCAAGTCCCTCTGAAGATTGGGAGTCCATAGCTGGGAGTCCAGAAGCTTCTTTAGACAGAAACCAGATGACAGAGAGGCCCTGTTGTGCGTCACCTGGTTAATAAGCTATTACCGGGTCAGACTAGAAGAAAGGTTGAGAAATTTCATGTACTGGAAGAATGTGGGCAGGGACACAGCTGCAGTTACAGTTTGTTCCTTCTGGAAGGTCTGTTTGGGTCAGGACCAAAGTCCCAGTGTCTGCCCTGGTGAGCACAAAATTCTAGAGAATCTGTCAGGATGAGGTCGACAAGTTCACCTAACACAGGCCAAAGTGAGCTGCAAATGTTCACCCAGTGTCGAGGCAGAACCAGGTCAAGAGCATGGTGCCTTGGTTCCCACCCAGGGTTCAGTCTACCCTACACCACCCTTGATCTGAGCCTTTGGGATCCAGTGCTTAGCCTCAGTCAAGCCTGTTTATTCAGGTCAGAGTTCGGAATTGGCGGATAGGTGGGGGTGGCTGCTGCAGCTCTGTTCTTCCCTTCTAGATATGCCTCTGATGCCACTGTGGCTGTCTTTGTGGCGATTTTGTTATTCATTGTGCCTTCACAGAAGCCCAAGTTCAACTTCTGTAGCCAGACAGAGGAAGGTAAGACTCCCTGTACAAAGACTCCCTCAAGAGAGCCAACCTACTGAAGAGTTTTGGCTATAAGCCTGAGAGAGGGGTGTCTGTGGAGCCTTCCTGAATTTCTGTTTGGAGTAAAAATAATCTTCTACTTGGTTTTGGGACTATACCTAGTTATACTTAGAGATTATTCATGGATCTGTGCTTGGGCACTCTAGGTGGTACTCATGGTACCATATGTGGTGCCAGGGATAGAATCAGAGTCCACTGCATGTAAGGCAAGTGCCTTACCCTAGTATTGTCTCTCCAGCTCCCTATTTTGCCTTTTCAGTACCCAAAATTTTATTTACACACTTATAAAAATAGAAAAGTACTTCAAATTTGCCATAATGGCATTTTGTATTTTTCCTGTTTTCCATGACGGTAATGAACATTCCTATTTGATACTTCTAATCCAAACACACATGATTAGAATCCCGTTTCTTTTGTTATGATTTTTCTGGAGATGACAATTTTCCAGTTGCTTGAATCTTCAGTTTTATTTTCTCTAATAATGATATGAGAGAGCATTAAGGGGCCATATGCATTCTTCTTTTATGGAACATTGTTTTTGAATCTTCACTGTTACAAATTAACTTCTGACAATGCTCAGAGGTTATTCCTGGCGTGGTGCTCAGGGTCACTCCCAGAAGTGCTTGGGGTACCATTTGGTGAGGTGCTGATTGAACAATTTTCCAGCCCCACTCCCTGGTGCTGTATTTCAGGCCCTTAGATGCTTTTCTTTTAGATAAATTCTAAATGATATCTGTGGGGTAAAAGTACATACATACTTTAATAGATCATATAATGTTTTTGCCAAATCAAGTTTCCAAAGAACTTACCAACTTATAATGCTGCTGGGAATAGTTTAATAATATCCTTATCAGCAAAGAATCCAGTCATTTATTACAAATTATAGTTCATGAGCTTTTATTTCACCCCAATTGCATCTTTTGCTTGCTTTCTTTTTTTAAATTAAATTATAGTACTTTTATTTTCTTTTAATTTAAGCACCATGATGATAAACATGCTTGTAGTTGGACCTCAGTCAAAGAAAAAAACACCTCCCTTCACCAGTGCAAATCCTCACCACTAGTGCCCCCCTGTTCTCTCTTCCCCAACCCTCTGCCTATATTTGAGACAAGCATTCTACTTCTCTCATTCATCAATATTGTCATAGTAGTTTTTAGTGTAGTCATTTCTCTAATTGCATTCATCACTCTGGTGAGCTAGTCCTTCGGCCCTCATCTTTATCATCTCTGGGCATTATTACAATAATGTCTCCCCCCCTCCCCCATTTCCTCCAGGACCTCATGTTTCCTGCACAGTTTCTCAAAGTAGTCTCTGATTATCCTTGGATCTCTGTATTATCTGCAGTGGCCTCCCCCTTTTCTAATATGATTTATTCAATTTCTTTCCCTTTTCTTGTGAATTTTGCTAGTGATTCATCTATCTTGTCTATTTTTTCAAAGAACCAACTTTTGCTTTTGTTGATTTTTTGGATTATTTTTTGGGTTTCCACCTCATTAATTTCTGCTCTAAGCTTTGTTACTTCCTTCTGTCTGCTTATTTTGGGTTCAAAATTTTGTTAAGTCATTTTCTAATTTTATAAGCTGTATCATTAAGCTTATTTATGTAGGTCCCTTCTTTCTTCCTGATGTATGCTTGCAACTTTGATTTTGAGCCTGCATCTTTTGCTTTCTAATCCTCTGAGTTGTGTGTGTTTACATTATGTCTTTCTTCTCAGAAAGGAAAACTCCATTTTATCCCCCTGCACTGCTGAACTGGAAAGTGACCCAGGAGAAAGTCCCCTGGGGCATTGTGTTGCTCCTGGGGGGTGGATTTGCTCTGGCTAAAGGATGTGAGGTAACTTTGGAAGCTTTGATTTTCCAGTCTTCTGACAGAAAGAGGGTGGCCAAAATCTGTTGTTTCTCTTTCCCTGTTCCCCAAGCTGTGACTACCATCTTCTATATCTGTCTCTTTCATACAGTTGTTCATACCTTGAGAACAGGGACACTGTCACCTAGGAACTCTCTAATGTGAATGGGTCCTAGAATAGAGAAAACAATCTTGAAATGTTAGCAGGAACAACTGCGTAAGTTATACTCTATACTATATACTAACAGGGGTTAGTATAGAGAGGCAGAAGACACTGTGATATCCCTGGATTTTGGTGATGAGAATCTCTGCTTTAATTTATTCTAGAGAGATCTTTCTAGTGCTCCTGAATACTGAATACTATAGTTGACATTGCAATTTTTTTTTTCTAGCTAGGTGTGTAGCAATGGAGGAGAGATCAGTTTTTACAGGAAAACAAATGAAATGTTTTAGCTTTCTTCTTCCCTTCTAGGAATCTAGGAGTCCCTTTATTTATAGGAAACAAACTAGCTAGAGGAAGGGACAAACCAGTTTTCTATACTCCATTCATTTACTTGTCATCCATGATCCATCAATTCATTGATCTCTCCATCTATCCATAAGTTTATCTACATATAAAACCACCTATTAATATACCCTTATGTCCATCCCTTCACCTGGAATAGAATAGAATGAAACTTATCTATCAAACATCCTATTTTTGTATGTATTGTGACAAATACAGGGCTTATAAAGGAGGTTGAAATATAGCCCAACACCTACTTTTTTCCCTAAGACTTTATAGTCTTATAGAGGAGAATATATCTGGGGATCTTGCAGGAGACCACTGAACCAGCTTCATTGCTGAGGGGGGAAATATATTGGGAAGGGAATTTTAGGAAGAATTGAGACATGAGTAAAGAACTGAGTATTGGTATCTTTCTATGTGTGGAGGCAATGCAGAATATGGGGCTGGTGAGGTCAGTTGTCTTGAATTCACTTCTCATTTCCCTGAGCATCTTAAATTCAAGATGTAGAATCTGGTCTTTTTCTTTGAAGGCAGGTTCTGAAGAGTTGAGGCTCAATAGTAACTTGATTGGATATGAGTGGTAGCCTAGGCAGGAGAAGCATTGAGAGATCTAGTAGACAAGTCTCAGAGCACTGGAGTCTTTGGACCCTTCTCTTCCTCTTGAACTCCCTTCCTTCTCTCCTGTCTCTATTTTGTTCTGGTTTTCTTCTAACTCTATTACTGCTCTTCCTCCTTTACTGACTTAGGATACTGTCCCTTTAATATGATTGTTTCATAACTCTATTAACTTTTCATTCTCTCTCTGAAACAAATCTTAGCTCAAAGTATGACACCTAAATCCTCAATTCCTGGATGAAATCTGGTTGATTGAGTAGATGGATAGGAGAAGTTCAGTGTGACTTGGTGACTCATTAGGCATAAGTGTGGTGGGGTAGTAGCCCCTGATATGACTCTCTGCCTTCTAGGTCAGAAAACGTATGGAGGACAAGTTCATTCACCAAATTAGGGAGCTCAGAGGGCTGATTCTGGACTGGAGACTTATGATGGATTGGGGCATGTTGAATCTCATGTGCTCAAAGGCTATAGGATGGAAATTTCTAGAAGGCATATGGATATCTAAATTCAGATAGTAGACCTGCAGTTCTGGAAAGGTATCTTTAGGAGATTGTAAATTAGGGATGGAACTGAAATTGTGGGCATGGAGGTTACTGTAAAATACATATAGAGTGAGAAGTCACAGTTGAGGGTGGGCTGAGCTCCTTGGAGAGAGAAGGGTCCTTCTTGGATTTATTCTGGATAAATTAAAAACAGTAACACCACAGTGACTCCCCATCTGGTACTTCTCAGGCTTCGGGGCTGTCTGAATGGATGGGGAAGCAGATGGAACCCTTGCACACTGTGCCACCAGCAGCTATCACGTTGATCTTGTCCTTGCTTGTTGCTGTGTTTACAGAATGCACAAGCAATGTGGCCACCACCACCCTGTTCCTGCCCATCTTTGCTTCAATGGTAAGTATCCCCAAGTATCCCTCAAGCATCATTTCATGGGACACTGTCAACCTGTACCCATATCCTAGGTGCCTAAAGACCTGGAGATCCATGGCTCTTCCATGGATGCATGTGCCATTGGTGAGCCTGGGCCTTGTCTTCAATGAATTTCTTTGATTCCTCCTGACTGACTACAGTGCTAAATACAAATTAGGTGTTCAAAATTTATAAGCATAATGGAGATCTAAGGGGTGCCTGTGTTGAGTGAGAAGGGTCTCTGGGCATGCCTCTGGAGGATTGCAGAGCAAAAAGAAACTGAGACCTGTGGAGAAGACTGGGGAAGGTATGTTTTAGAAATGATGGACAGCCTGGAAGATGGAGTCACTCACATAAAGGAAATGGAGCTATTTACCAAGAGCACCCAGAAACCTTGTTTGGAGAGCAGAGAGAACAGGGGTCAGAGGGTACCGAGTTCAGAGAGGAGTGGATGGGGACAGAAGTTGGGGTGGGAAATGAAAAGCTTGGTTCTTTGGGAAAGCATGTGTTTGAGTTGGTATTCAGAAGAAAGTGAATCACAAAGGAAATTCCACTGTGGTCTTTCATTGCATTTCCTTTTCTCACTCATGACATGGAAGTAACTGCCTCAGGCTGGCATAGAAAGAGCTTGGGTCTGGGCCAGAAGACCTGAATTTAAGTATGGGATCCTTAAACACACTGATTAAATTCTTTTCTCCTAGATGTGTGCACTAAAACAAAAAAACAGCAAAAGCATTAGATAGTAAAAGCCTGTCAAAGCTGAGGTACTTATGCTGTATTCATGAGTCAGATTCCCAGGGGGCTGGATAAGCAGTTGGCACTTATTAACTTGACAGCCTAGGAACCATGTGTCTAAAAAGCAGAGCAACTTTTTCTCCCCATTCCAAATATAGACCAAGGTATTCGGCATAGTGGAATAGAACAAAACAAAATAACAACAACATAAATGGAATGGCTAAGAAATTTCCAATAGGGGCTGGAGAGATAGTACAGTAAGTAAGGCACTAACCTTGCAATCAGCTATCCCAGATTTGATCCTCAGAATCTCATAAGGTCACCCAAGCACTGCCAGGAATGATTACTGAGTGAAAAGTCAGTAATTACCCCTGAGCATTACTGATTATGACCCCAAAACAAAAAAGAAGTGTCAAATAATACAGAAGCACATACCGAATTATTTATTTGTAGTAATAAAAGAAGACTTTAGCCTCTCCCTAGAAACACATTTTGTTTTATCATAATTTATTTTATTTATATTCTTTGTTTTTTGGGCCACATTTGGCAAGGATCAAGATACTTCGAGCTCTGTGCTCGGGGGTCATGCCTGACATAAGTGGTGACAGGGATTGAAGACAGGGCTTCCTGTATATAAAGCATGTGCTCAGCTCAGTGCTATCTCTCTGGCCCTATTTTGTTGTGGAGGGTTTTTTGTTTTGTTTTGTTTTGTTTTGTTTTTGTCTTTCTGGAGGTATTATATTTTCTTTAAACAAATGTTATCATTTTAAGCTATTCTTTTGTTCCTTAACTATTCTATTAGATCCTCTAGATCTGAAAGACCTTATGTATGATAGAATGTAAACCTGCTTAATCTTTTTTACTGGCACAAACTACTTTGTTTGCAGCATATGTTTTATTTAACCATCCTGCTTATGATGGTTGTCAAGTCTGTCTCTTGCATGTTTTCACTGTTACATTATTGCAATGAACGTTTTTGCATGTGTCTGTCCACATATGCACATAGACCTTCATTTTAATTATTTAATAAGTATGGCATATATTTCAAACTCTATCATTAATTCATCCAACAAATATTAAGTGAGTTTCTACTCTGTAGGTGCTCTTACAAGTGGCTGCATTATTTTTATTTATGCATGTATAGTCAATACACTGCAGATAAAAAGAAAAACTCAAGCAAGAATGTGAGTTTGTAACTTTATTATAAATGTATGTTTTTGAAAGTGGGTACAAATTACCAATGCATCAAGCTTGTCTAGTGTCAGTGGATCCTCATCCTTATTACATTTCCTGGACAAACACACAGAGATGCCATGTGTGTTGTTCCTCACTCTTTTGGCGAAATAATTGTGTTGAGCCTGAGATCAAATGCACAGGTAGTGAGCATATGGCTGAATTTTAAGCTGCAGAATCAAAATGGTAGATCCATATTCTATGTTAGAAATAATGCCATGGCTCAGGAAAACAAAGTCACACATAGATCATCTTCTACAAAGGAGAGAGGTCATGGTCCCTGCCATGCTCCTCTAGGCATTCTCATCTCTATGGCAGGACTGATGGACATATCCAAGCTCCTGGAGGCTGCAAGAAAGCCACAAGTCTAAGTGACTATGGTTTCTGGCACTCAATAGGTGCCTAGATAGGTGTCCTATGTTGGAAAGGTCTCCCAGGTGATGACTCTGACTTTGACCTACAGGTCTATCAGAGCTAGCATGCAGACACAAAGCCGAAATGTAAGGCCAGATGCAAGATGGAAACACATGATGCATTAAGGGATGATTTATCAGATCACTGGTTCCTGGGATCTTTGGTTTTCTGCATTTGTGATGTTGCAGTGCTGTGTTTTTTCCCAGTCACGTTCCATTGGCCTCAATCCGCTCTACGTCATGCTACCCTGTACTCTGAGTGCATCCTTTGCCTTCATGTTGCCTGTGGCCACCCCACCTAATGCCATCGTGTTTGCCTACGGACATCTCAAAGTTTCTGACATGGTAACAAAGTTGTTTTTATGTATTCCTACCAACTAGCAAGCTTAGACCTTGAGGGATGTCCCAATCCTTAATCACATGTGGACTCAGAAGATCTAGCAATACTACCAAATGTCTACAGGCCAATCCTCATTGTTTGCATTAATATGCAGCTTTTCTCATTTTGAAAAAATTAATTTCATGGATTGTCCTTTCCCCCAAACTTAGAGGGGGGGTTGGAGTCTGTTTCCTATCTGGAGGAGTCCATACAGCCACCAGGTAATGGTGCCCTGCTGAGCACTTGGAGAGGTTGGACACAGGGTTCCATGTGGCCAAGATGGAGACTTCAAAAAGTATTGAGACTTCTGAGGTTAGGAGGTTTTAGAATGATTGTGGATCAGAGTGGAAATATAATGACAAAGATGTTTGTAGAGTCTGTATGGGAAGCAGGACAGAGAGACCTCTGCCTAGAGCAGAGAATGCCTCCAAAACACATTTAGTTTAAGAAGAAATTCTTGTCTGCTTGAACTTTGCCTCTCGGTAGAATAAAGAGGCAAGTCCTAGCTGAAGAGGAAAGTGTGCAAGGCTGGGAAGCAGGGAATGAGGGAGACCACCTGATTCCCCAAGCGTTACTATATCTGAGCCCACCCTAAGTATCTCTGGGCTTCAGGCAGCATTCTCATAGAGGGAAAACTCCAGGAAACGCAGTGCAGGCTCCACACCATGCCAGTCCACAGAAAAAGTTGCAAGTCATGTCTAACGGACAGCAGAGAACAGAGCAGGATTAATGAATCAGTGATTAATGATTAATCATAATTAATGAATCAGTAAGAGCCAGAGGAGGGTCTCAGGAAGTGTGGTGTGCTTGTGGGACCATTAAGGTGTGAAGAGAAACAGTTGAACCCAGTAAGATATGGTTAACCCCAATAGTTCTTTAAATGTTCTGGAGCAGTTGCCTCAGTTGACTCCCAGAGGCCCACTGTCCCAAATGCTGGAGAGAGCAGAGACCTGTCTTGCTTGGGCTCCAGAGATGCTGTCAGCACTAAGGGCACTGGGCAAAAAGTTGCACTGTCTATAGTAAGATAAGCATAAAGCACATCCAGTGTCAGGGACCCAGAAAAAAGTCTTCTGTCCCCTTATCCCTAGTCTTCAGCATCCAGTTCATCTTTATTTTAACAGCTTTGCAGATCTCATAGGGCTGGCTAACTCTGACCCTGTTTTTATCCAGGTGAAAACTGGACTAATGATGAATATCATCGGAGTCTTCTGTGTGTTTCTGGCAGTCAACACTTGGGGACGAGTCATGTTTGATTTGGATCATTTCCCTGACTGGGCTAATGTGACACATGTTGATACTTAGGGAGAATTTCAAGACCAGCCACACTGCCCCACCCTCCCAAGGACTCCTGGAACTTACCTTGCAACAGAGATTTGGGGTCCACACTTGGAAGTGATTCAGTGATGCTCACTCCCCTTGAGATTCAGCTTTTGCCTAGACCAGGTTCAGAAATGGAAATGGGCAGCAGGAGGGCAGGCTTGAGGTGAAGGGGCCCAAGAGATTGCTGCTGTCTTTCTCTCCAGGGGCCTTGCCATAATCTCTGGCATGGGCAGACTCCTCCAACCAACCCATTTTGCCTCCAGCCAACTCAACACTGGGCTCTGATGTCCACTTGCTTAGTGCCTGGGTCTTCTAACGAGATCCCAGATCCCCAGCTCGGGAAGTGAAGAAACGCCTTCCAGAATCTGTGACTTTCTTGTTCTCGTGGGCTGCCTTGGATGAATCATTCAAGCGATCAACAGCCCAGGAAGAGACATGCAGCTCAGGGAAGCTCCTGCTGCTGAAGATAGAGCTCAGCATCCCTGAAAGACAAGTGTGCTATATCAAAGGACACAGAATTTGAATTCTTGGCTTCTGATCACATCACCCATAGCACAACCATGGCTCACTGCCCCATCAGTCCACTATAACTCATATCCTTTCCTCAGCACTTCCTTCAAACCCTCAGGCCCTCTGCTATCTGGGCAAATATTGCTGGAATCCCCTGGCTGAGACCCTTTGGCTCCCCTCTTCTTAGTTTATTCTCAGTTGATTCTTCCCAGAAATGTCTGTCCCACCATTCCTGTGTTCCTGGGATCACACTCCAAGTCTGAGAAGTGAGTTATTTAGGGGCCGCCAGGTCCTTTCACCTGAAGAACCAACCAGCATGGACACAGCTGTAAAAGGTCAAGAGGCCTTCATCTTGTGTCCATGGCAGTCACACCTGGAAACAACAGAGCTTTCTTGAGAACCAGCAGTGTTTGAGAGCTCCAGAACGAGGCCCTTGTCGATTATTGATTTTTTCTGACGTTACACAGCAGAGACTCTCATGATGAATCTTTCAAACTCCTGTGAGACAGATGGAAGACATCACCCCTTTTATCTTCTAACTCAATTTTATTTGCTTCTCATGCTGCTTTAGGAAAGGTGGTGGTAGACATAGAAAGTGAGAGAAAGTATAGGGACCTGTGGAAGCTGCTCAAGCACAAACCATGTATGCTGTTTCTTGGATAGGAAATTTCTGACCATGCCTGATTTCCAGGGGAAGGCACACTGGCACAGCACCTGTTGTGTGTGTATGTGTGTGTGTGGTCACCGAAGAAGCACCCACTGCTCCACTGAGTACACTGGCCTCCCACACCAGGTGCATCACTGACTCTCCCACCTAATATCTCAAGCACTCCCTTAAATCTATCAGCTGCTCCACCTTGGTGCTCAGGTGTCCAAAGTCAGATATCAGGTCTGTGCAATTGGGTTCCAACTCAGATCTTCTGTCTCCAGGCCCTCTCTTGCTTTTAGCATAAAAGCTGTTCTCAAGTAATTCCTGTAGATAAAGATGGATGACCAAGAGCAAGTCCATCCCAAGGCCCTTTCTGTCATGAAAAGGGATACCTGTTCCTCACCAAGGGAAAAACCACCTACTTCCTCTGTTCAGACT
Source organism: Suncus etruscus (assembly GCF_024139225.1). Lineage (NCBI taxonomy): Eukaryota > Metazoa > Chordata > Mammalia > Eulipotyphla > Soricidae > Suncus > Suncus etruscus. The sequence goes on along the minus strand of NC_064848.1, from coordinate 155,979,144 downwards.
CTTCAGGCCACTGCCCTAATGGTTCGAAGGTTCAGTGAGAACTTGTGCTATCATTGGGTCCACAGTAGGCTACCTTGAGTGTGACCAATAGATGAATGTCCTTACTGTGGACAGTCAGGGAAATATTACGTATAGTAGCAAAGGGCTCTTTCAGACTCCTGTTGGTTTAGAGCTGACAGGAAGGCTAAGTGGTTACTTCAGAAGGATGATACAATGCTGAGGAGGCAAAATAATGGCTATCTCTGAACACATTTCTTAATGTTGACTAAAGTTGCACCAATATTTATGGCCAGTGACAATTAGAAGTACCAGTTAAGCTGCAAGTAAGAGGTAGTTCTGTTAAGGGGGGTAAACATCTCTAAGGTCACTTAATCTTTATTTAAAATTCTGGAGGCAGGTGGATGCTGCTCTGAGCCCAGCAGCTTATCAGGCTGGTGAGATTTAGGCTCTATCGTACACTCTGTATGCCTTGACTTTGACTCTGATGCCACATACACATCTACATTGATTGAAAGCAGGAAGAAAGGAGGTGTACGTGGGGGCTGAGGGTTCCAAACATATACCATTCCCAAATGTAATTGTCAAAGCAAAAGCTTTCTCAGAAGCCATCTTTTGTTCTTTCTTTTTGGCAAGAACTGAGTCATATATTCACTCTTAGGATAATCATCAACAAAAGAGACCTGTAATACCATAGACTATCGAGGTACTTATCTTTTGGGTTTAGGAGTAAGCCTGTTTTTTGCTGATATTAAGATTTCTACCTAATACAAAATTTGGGTGCTGTCGGGAACAACAGCAGGTGGAAGCAGGTGGTGGCATGAGTAGGGTCTGGTGTTATAGTTCTTTTACTAGTCTGGTCTTCACTCCAAAGTTGCTGTCTGGAATTCAGTAGAAACATGTTTTCAGGTAAGGAGAGAGTAGGTGGTATTGGTCACTGCTTCCACTCCTCGAGACCACTGGAGGGAGAGGCTTGAATGAGAGTGACAGACCTGTCAACTGACATGCAGCAGTCAGCCATTCTCTGTGCCTTGGTTCCTATAGAGAAAGGGCTGGAACGGAGGAGTTCTATGGGACTGTCCTCAGAGTTATGGGCTCCCATTAACCCAACTGTTGATACTTCATCTCCAGTCCCTAGACTCCCAGCCTGAAATCAGGCACAGGTCATGACACATTACATGGCTTCCCCTGGAGTCTCTACAAATGACTAAAAACATCAGAACTTTCCCTGCTTATTTACCTCTTACACTTTATAGAAAATGTTCTACCCAAGACCTCTGAATCTGTCATTTGGAATCAGTATTAGACAAACAGAACATGTAATCTAGACTAGGCTCGTTCTCTGAATTGGTTTGCCAAGGACTAGGATTCTGCACATTCTCCTTCTCCTGGTTTTGGGATGGGAGCTCCAATGGGTGGGCCCCATGACTCCTTCTCCACTCTTCTGAATAAAGAGCTTGCATAGGGGATGAACTGGGCATCCTATTCTGGCAGTAGGGCATTTCCCCAGAAGTGGTGAAGTTGTTTCTCCCTCCTACCATCTTCCATACTAACAACAGTTGAAATTGAGACTCTTCTCTGAAATCAGGAGATTGGTTCACTAACACGTTAGGGCAGTGGCCTGACGGGTCTGAACAGAGGGAGTAGGGGGTTTTTCCCTTGGTGGGGAACAGGTATCCCTTTTTATGCTGCACCCATTCTCAGAAGGAATCCCATCTTTCTTGGGTAGGACCCTTGGTGATATGGTATTGGTTTGTGGAGCTAAAAACCCAACATTAAATGGTTATGCTAAAAACAATACCTGACAGTCCTACAAACACAAATTCATTCCTATCATTTATATCCATTCAATTACTATTGTTGCAAAGGAGGCTTTCATTGTATTGTAGGTCAGAACTCCTCCCAGGGCCACTACTAAGGCCTTGCCTCCAAAGCCTTAATTTCTTGTTATCATCTCATCAAGAAAACTTATGTTCAGATTTTTTAAGAAAGCTCCATCAGGATAATCCTCCCCTCCACAACAGGAGAAAGGGTTTTTTTTTTTTTTTTTTTGTTAATTTGTTTTTTGCTTTTTGGCCACACCTGATGGCACTCAAGGGTTACTCTTGGCGCTGTGCTCAGAAATCGCTCCTGGCAGGCACAGGGAACCATATGGGATGCTGGGATTCAAGCCACCATGGGTCCTGGGTCGGCCACTAGCAAGGCAAAATGCCCTACTGCTGTATTATCTCTCCGGATAGCACCAAACAGGAGAAAGGTTTTAGATTCTTTATCAGAAAGCTTATCATTTCAGACAGAAGTCTTGTAAACAGATATTCAGTCTTTTGCACTTGGTGACCTGAACCAGGACTCAGGATCTTATTTCTGCCCAAGAATGCTTCCAGGTGCATCTGCTTGTCCAAATGCCCACTTCCATCTTGAGATAAAACTGCCCACTGAGTGTAGTATGATGTGAACAGCTCCTGTGTGCCTAATATTTCCCTAACATTGGGAAATATTAAAATGAAATAATAACACCCTCTTCTCCAAGAAAGTTTACCCAGGCTTTAAATTTAAACATTAATATGAACACAATAAGAGAATTTCCAGCAGTACAAACTTTGAGGGCCCTGTTCCCTGTTCTTTATGAACCCAGAAAGGCAATTTCTGCACAATTTCTCACTTATCATTCCCAAACAAGTACACAAGCTTATAATATATATTTTCTATTACATATAGGAGCTGGTCACACAGGTCCTTGTTTCCACACCTGAACAAACCAGCACACAACTTAATTACTTTGAATATCATTCCAATTGAAATCATGTTAAGTTTGACTGGGTATTTTTTAAAATTCAATAGTTCTTTCTGTTTTTAAGTTGAAGAAACTTAATGCAGTGAATTGCATATCATAAATGTGCAACTTAACTGATTTAGACAACTGCAGAGACCTTGTAAGAAACTTCAGGTCACTCCTCTCCTCGGTTGTTCTTGCCCTGTTGCTCTACATAGTCCTCTAGTAAGTAATGCTGAATTTGTTACTATGGATCCTTTCGCCTGTTGAACTTTAAATAATAGAATCACAGTTACATACCTGTTTGTATATGATGTGTTTGGCTTACAAACACAAATTCATTTCTATTGTGTATATCCATTCAATTACTATTGTTACAAAGGAGGCTTTTGTTGTATTGATGTCTCAATTTTTTTCTTCTTCTTTGGATGTATATTTGGGTTGTTCCAGTTTGAAGGTTTTATGGAAAAAGTGGTAAAATTCCCTGTAAAAGTCTTTTTTTTGTGTGTGTATGCATATGCTTTGCAAAAAGCTTGTATTTTTAAGAGCTGTCTAGTAATTAATTGTTAAGTATGTATCATATAATAAACAATCAAATTGGAGTCATTTCTGAAACTTTATTAAATTTAGCCTGTGGTGAAAATTGTGCATCTATGTGAGAAGATGTCTACAGGATGACATCCTGGATAAAGGGCTGTAATGTGTTTAAATTTAGGACAGATGTCAAATTGAGATCCAAAAAGGCTCTGCTAATATAAAACTATGTCTAAGGCCTTTCTCTCACACCCTTTTAGCAATTTTGTGTACAATCAAATTCTTAGTCAAATCTGATAGTTGAAAATGTGAGCTCAAATCACTTAAGATATTTTCCATACATTCATAACCCATTTGTGTACCTTTTTGGAGAAGACTAATTTTTTTAGGTTTTTCTCTTTCTTTATCTTTGGGTCATTTATGATGAGTATGGACAGCATATTTATTTATGCTTGCCATAATAAAGCTCATGGTGCTTACCAGGAGCTAAATGGTTGATGCTTTCACACTTTAGATGTTTGCAGGGGTTGAAAATTGGATTGTGGTGCTCATGTGCTTAGCTACAGTATTCACAAAGCAGCATACTCTTAATTGTGAGGCAATGAGACACACTTGGATCAGTACCCCTAGTGATATCATCCTATGTTGTGTTATTGGAAATCTCAAAGAAAGTGATGGTGGTATTGCACTCAAATTGGAGTGCCAAGGGTCAAACCCAGAGCCTCACAGCAAGTGTTTCATGACTGAACTATAGCCTTTGTTCCCTATTTTTTTTCTGTTGTTTCTTAGTTTGGGGACCACACACACCCAGAACTGCTTACCAGGCTTATTCCTGAGTCTGTACTTGGGAATCACTCCCAGTGGGGCTCAGAGAATCATATGTGGTGCCAGGGATCAAAATTGCGTTGGCTGTACATAAGATAAATGCTCTACCCACAAACTATCTCTCCATCCCCTCCAAATATTTAAAAGCTTTTTTTATTTATAAAAACTCTTAATAAGGAACCCTGTCATTTGTTATAGGAATATTTGTAAAATATGTTGTGATCTAATGCAGTATTGTTTGTTATTTAATTTTTATTTTGGGCCACATCAAGTGGTGTTCAGGGCTTACTCTTGGCTCTGCACTCAGATATTACTCCTGGTAGGTTCAGGGGTTCATATGGGATGCTGGGGAGTGGATCAAACTCAGGTTGGCTGCATGCAAGGCAAACTCCCTACCTGCTGTGCTTTCGCTCTCGACCCAGGGCCAGAAACCACCTGACCTGAAATCCTGGGGCTTTGGACTTAGATAATAACCATGGATTTTGTGTCAACCCAGCAGTTTTATGGATAAGAACTGTGCCCAATGAGCACACATGCACATCTCCTTTGTTCCAAGTTGACTTATATAGATGTCTCCAAGCGTACCATACATGTGGCTTTTAGAGGTCCTGTTGTGGTTTCCAGGATGAATGCTCAGATCAGTTGAGTAACTTCTTCAGATTTCATCTCTTATTTTTTATTAGGTCCCAAGAACTTTTATTACATTCCAAGAACTCAATCCCAACTCATTAACAACTTTGTAACTATGTATCTCATAGTGATTCAGTTAGAAAAATATATTTTAAATTTTTATTTAAAGAAAACAAACGAACAGTAGTTTTCAGGTGACTGTGTCAAGGTGCTGGAAAACATGAGATGACACCACCCAGGTGGCTTAGGAGCCACCACTGCTGCACAGGCATCTGTAAGTAGTTCAACCCGAGCACAAGGTTAAGTTTCTTGCTCATTACTGCCTGTGCTGGGGCTGAGCTCAACAACCAACATTGAAGGTCTGTGCATCAGAGTAAACTGCACATGAAGGTGAGCCTGGAGGAGGTTGAGGCAGTGGGATTCACCTTTAAGAAGTCCTCCAAGGGCCTGAAATCTATTCAAGTCTCTGGTTCTGGTAGGATTTTCTGTATTGAGGGTGAGAGGCAGCCAAAAGAGAAGAACATGCAGAAGTGGAGATCTAAGAAAGACAAAAGCTATAATTATGTTGATCTGGACCATCATGCCAAAGAATGAAAACTGCCACCCAAGCCCAAGAAAGGCCTCTACTGCCCAAGTCCACACTGTGGCCAACTGTCCACTGAAAACTCAGCAGACCCCCAGCTCCCAGGGGAAGCCCATTTCCAGAAGGAAAAAGAAATCCATTCATCTACCCTGCTGCCTGAGACACATAATTAAGCCAATGGGCATGGGGCTTTCTTTCTGTGATCAGCAAGTTTCAAGGAAAAGGCATCAATCAGTAGAGAGGAGAAAGTAGGGATAGGGTGGGAAGTGGGAGTTGGTGCTGCCATGTATGTATCTCAGGCTGGGATTCAGAGCTCATTTTCTCTTCCCTCTTGGGTGAAGAGGTTAAGGCAGAGGAACTCTAGCCATGCTATCTAAATGTATCTGAAGGCCTTGAGGGCAGCCCAGAATTTTTTTGAAATATTCTAGACAAAAAAGAGGGTTTTGTTTGAAAGAAGGCTATGCAACTATTTTTCACTCCAGAGTGAAAAGATTGATCAGACAACAGACCAGAATGAAGGGTCCAACCTACAAGCTTCTGCATTCCACAAGAAGAAATCTCAGAGCTAAGACAGGGCTGGTGTGTGTGTGTGTGTGTGTGTGTGTGTGTGTGTGTGTTTTAATTAAAAATCTGTGATTTACAATGTCACAGACACATTAAAGTTAGTATGCTTCAGCTTAAATCTCATGTTTTCAGTGTTGTTGAGTCTGTGCTTTGGAGGTATAACTACACCACTCTCCCACGCCCCCAATATAATGAAGCCCAGATCTCTGTTCCCCCATTACTTCCCTTTTCCATCTTCTTCCTTCCCATTTTAATTTCTTCTCTATCCATTTCTCTACTATATATTTATATATATTGGAGCTTGAGTTCATAAATTTTCAGAGGATATATCTAAATCCACTTTGAGATGCTCAGGTATGGATATGAAAAACAGGGACCAAAATCCAGAACCTTTTTTTATAATAATAATTTTTATTTTGACCAAAGTGGATTACAAATCTTTCAGAGTAATATTTTAGGTACATATTGACATTGAAGCAGGGGAATTCTCAACCTTGTTTCCAGCATACACCCCCTATCCCCCACCCTTACCCCTCGGGCTGCTAGTATAAGTGGTCCCCTCCATGACTAGTTTTTTGTAGATTGGGCATCAATTCTGTCATCACTGGTTTAGGGTTTGGTGCCTAAGTCCAATCATTTTTATTACCTCTTAATGATTATACATTGTTTGGTCTTGGTGCCCTCCATTATTTCCCCCCTCAATTTGAGAGGCGGGACAGGATGGTTAAAGTTATGTGATTCTGTTTGAAGAAGAGAAAAAAAAAAAGAAAAGAACAAGAGAAAAATAAGAATAAAATAAAATAAAGTAAAATGGGGTAAAAAATCAAACAAGCAAAAAAAATAAATAGAGGCTATAAATAATAATTTGAGAGAAGAAAGGGAAAAAGGGAGAGAGACACAACTACAATACAAAAGGAATAATAAAAAAAATCCAAAAAGCACCTCAGCAATAAAGACAACCACCACGCAATACCCATGATCTTAAACTAACAACAAAACAAAGCACATAAAGTGAAAACAACAGCAACAACATTAGCAGCCCCCCACCCCAGATTATTTTGTGCTGCTGCTTCTTTTTTTTTTTTTTTTTCTGTATAGGCAAGTAAATATTGGGGAAATTAGATAGGGAATTCCCTTGGCCTAAGAGTTCCAGGGTTTCTCCACCCTTGAAGTATCCTTGTTCATTTACTCTAGATTTTTTTTGTGGTGTATGGATAACTTCCGTTCCATCATGGATGATTAGACCAGACCTCTGTATCTAGAGATCTTGGTCAAAATCCAGAACTTTTAACTCTTTGACTTTCAGATGTCTCCTTTCTGTGGCCCGGAGCTAGTGTACTCCCCTATGGTATCAGCAATTCATGTCATGGTAGCCAAAGAAGAAAAGTAGGGAAGTCATTTACATGCTGTGATTTCTGCAAATCTCTATGCCGCTGTGTTGAAATGGGGCAAATGCATTGCATGCAGACACTGCATTGCATATGTCTGATTCTGAATTCTTGTTCTCCCAACTTGTAGCCCATATTAGTTATTTTACTTGTTTGAATTTTATAGAATTTATAATTAACTGGTGATTGGCAGGTGGCTTAGTTTGTGTAAATATAATATATTGGTCTCTTCATGTTCTTTTGGGGCTTTCTTGTTTAACATGTCTGCAGAAGAAAACATCCAAAGCATCTTTGCAGAAAAAAATTTCTGCATCAGGCAAAGTAATTTGAAACGAGCTTCTTGAAGTGGGGAAAGGGTCATGAAAAACCCTTTCTTTTGTGTTCCACTGCCCCTATTTTCTATTTAAAGTTGGGTATTCTTGTCCTCAAACTTCTACCATCTTCAGGATCTTCTTCCCATTTCTTTGACCTGCCCAATCTACCATCCAAATAATACAAATTTGCATGTGCGTATCTCCACAAGTCTTGAAATGACTTTTTTTGGGGGATCATATCTGGTGACGCGCAGAGATTACTCCTGGTTCTGCACTCAGAAATTGAGTCTGGCAGGCTTGAGGGACTATATAGGATGCCAGGAACTAAATCGGGGTCTGTCCTAGGTTGGATGCATGCAAGGCAAACGCCCTACCACTGTGCTATTGCTCCAGCCCCTTGAAATTATTTTTGCAAATGGTGTTTAGAAACAAAACCTATTCCTTGTTTCCAATCTCTGAAGAAAGGACTATGATTTGCTATTTTTCATGATGAACACTCACTGTTGTATTACTTTAATTTTGAATCATAGGGTAGAGAGAAACAATGTGGAAACCTTCCATGTAAAAAGTGAGATCAGGAGACCAAGAAAAGAAAGATGAGAGAGAGAGAGAGAGACAGACAGAGAGAGAGAGAGAGAGAGAGAGAGAGAGAGAGAGAGAGAGAGAGAGAGAGAGAGAGAGAATGTGTGTGTGTATAAACTTAAAAAACTTTTGTGCAGGTGCAAAAAATTCATTCCCCCATATTTTTTTTTTTTGGTTTTCTGGGCCACACCCAGTGATGCTTAGGGGTCATGCCTGGCTATGTGCTCAGAAATTGCTCTTGGCTTGGGAGACCATATGGGATGCCAAGGGATCGAACTGTGGTCCATCCTAGGCTAGAGCTTGCAAGGCATATGCTTTACCTCTAATGTCACCACTCAGGTCCCAATTCCCCCATTTTTAAAATTTTTTAATAATGTCTGTTTTAAAGTGCCATGATTACAAACATGTTTGTAGTAGGGTTTTAGTCATATAAAAGAGCACTCCCTTCATCAGTGCAATATTCCCACCAACAATGCCCCCCATCTCTATTCTCCACCACATCCTGCCTGTATTTGAGACAGACATTCTATTTTGCTCACTCATTACCATTGTCACGATAGTTGTTAGTGTAGTTATTTCTCTAACTGCACTCACCACTCTTCATGGTAAGCTTCATATTGTGGGACAGTCCTGTCAGTCCTCATCTCTATTGTCTCTGGATATTATTACAACATGTGTCTTTTATTTTTTGTAAATCCCACAGATGAGTAAGACTATTCTGTGTCTCTCCCTCTGAATTATTTCACTCAGCATAATAGTTTCCATGTCCATCTATGTATAGGAAAATTTCATGACTTCATTGTTGATGATGGCTGCAGAGTATTCCATTGTGATTATGATCCAGTTTCTTTAGCCACTCATCCTTTGTTGGGCATCTGGGTTGTTTCCAGATTCTGGATATTATAAATAGCACTGCAATGAATATAGATGCGCAGAAGGCATTTTTGTATTGTGTTATTGTGTTCCTAGAGTATATCCTTAAGAGTGGTATGACTGGATCATATGAGAATCAATATCCAGTTTTTTGAGGAATCTCCATATTGTTTTCTATTAAGGCTGGACTAGACAACATTCCCACCAGCAGTGAATGAGAGTTCCTGTTTCCCCACATCCCCGCCAGCACTCATTGTTCTTGTTCTTTGTAATGTGTGCCAGACTCTATGGTGTGAGATGGTATCTGAATGTTGTTTTGATTTGCATCTCTCTGATGAAAAACTGTGGAGCATTTTTTTCATACCCTTTTTGGCCATTTGTGTTATTTCTTTGAGGAAGTGTATATTTATTTCTTCTCCCCATTTTTTGATGGGGTTAGATGTTTTTTCCTTGTTCTGTAAGTACCTTTATATCTTAGATATTAGCCCTTTATCTTATGGGTAGTGGGTGAAAAGTTTCTCCCTTAGGTGGGTGGTCTTTGTATCTTAGTCACTCTTTTCTTTGAGATGCAGAAGCTTCTCAGCTTAATATAGTCCCATCTGTTTATCTCTGCTTCCACTTGTTTGGAGAGTGCTGTTTCCTCCTTGAAGATGCCTTAAGTTTCAATGTCATGGAGTGCTTTACCTACATGTTCTATATACTTTAAGGTTTCAGGTCTGATATCAAGGTCCTTAATCCATTTTGATTTGATCTTTGAGCATGGTGTTAGATGGGGTCCAAGTTTGCTTTTTTTTTTTCATTTGGCTGACCAATTGTCCCAACACCATTTGTTGAAGAGGCTTTCCTTGCTCCATTTTAGATTTCTTGACACTTTATCAAAAATTAATTGATTGTATTTCTGGGGAACATTCTCTGAATACTCAAAATTTATTCTACTGATCTGAGAGTCTAACTTTATTCCAATACTGCTGTTTTAATGATTATACTTTGTAATACAATTTAAAGTTAGGGAAAGTGCTGCATCCAACATTCCTTTTTCCCAAGGACTACTCTAGCTGTTCATGCGTGTTTATTGAATTTCAGAAGTGTTTGATCCACTTCTTTGAAGAATGTCATGGATATCCCTAAAGAGATTGCCTTAAATCTGTACAACGCTTTTGGAGTATTGCTATTTTAATTATGTTAATCCTCCCAATCCATGAACAAGGTATATCTCCATTTCATTGTGTCCTCATTTATTTCTTGAAGCAGGGTTTTGTAGTTTTCTTTGTATAGGTCCTTTACATCTTTAGGTAAGTTGACTCCCAGATATTTGAGTGTGTGTGACACTAATGTAAATCCGAATTTATTAATGCCCATTCCTTTTCTATCATTATTGGTGTACAAGAAGGCCACTAATTTTTGCGTGTTAATTTAGCAGCCTGCCACTTTGATGTATGAATCTGTTATTTCCAGATTTTTGGTAGAGTCTATAGGCTTTTCTAAATATAGTATCATGTCATCTGCAAAGAGTGAGAGCTTGCTTGACTTCTTCCTTTTCTATCTGGGTGCCTTTGATATCTTTTTTTTGCATGGTCACTATGTCAAGAACTTCTAGTACTATGTTGAATAGGAGTGGTGAGAAAGGGCAATCTTGTCTTGTACAAAAGTTTAGAGAAAAGGCTTTTAGTTTATCTTTGAGTTTATCATTGAGAATAATATTTGCACCACCTTGTGGTAGATGGCTTTTGCTATATTGAGAAAAATTCCTTCCATTCCCATCTTTTTTTGTTTTGTTTTGCTTTTTACTTTTGGTTTGTGGGTCACACCCGGTAGCGCGCAGGGGTTACTCCTGGCTATATGCTCAGAAATAGCTCCTGGCAGGCTCGGGGGACCATATAGGATGCTGGGATTTTAACCACCATCCTTCTGCATGCAAAGCAAAACCCTACCTCCATGCTATTCTCTTGCCCCTCCATTCCCATCTTGATGAGAGTATTTTTTTAATCAAAAATAGGTATTGCACCTTATCAAATGCTTTATCTGCATATATTTATATGACCATGTGGTTTTTCTTTTTCTTTTTGTTGATATGGTGTATTATATAGATTGATTTACATATGTTAAACCATCCTTGCATTACTGGAATGAAACATACTTCGTCGTGATGTATGACCTTCTTGATGAGGCATTGGTTCCTATTTGCCAGGATTTTGTTGAGGACCTTTGCATCTCTGTGTTTATCAGGAATATTGGTCTGTAGTTTTTTTTTCCCTTTTCTTGCAGCATCTCTGTCTGGTTTTGGAATCAAGGGTATCAAGGTGATGTTAGCTTTATAAAAACTATTTGGGAGTGTTCCTGTTTCTCAATTTCATAAAAGAGCCTGAAAATGATTGATAGTAGTTCATCTTGAAAGGTTTGAACGAATTCATTAGTGAGTCTCTCTGGGCCTGGACTTTTGTTTTTGGGAAGACTTTTGATTATCATTTTAATTTTCTTAGTAGTGATGGATTTGTTTAGATATGCTAGATAATCCTGGTTTAACTGTGGAAGATTATAAGAATCCAAAAATTTATCCATTTCTTCCAGGTTCTCATGTTTCATGGTATAAAGATTTTTCAAAATAGTCTCTGATTACCCTTTGAATCTCTGCAGTATCTGTAGTGATCTCCCCCTTTTCGTTTCTAATCCAGTTTATTAAGTTTCTCTCTCCAATTTGTGAGTTTTGCTAGTAGTTTATCAATCTTGTTTATTTTTTCAAAGAGCCAACTTTTGCTTTTGTTTATGTCAGATTGTTGTTGTTTTTTTCTCACTTTATTGATTTCTGCTCTAAGCTTTGTTATTTCCTTCTGCCTACCTATTTTTGGTTACTTTTGTTGATCATTTTCTAATTTTATAAGCTGTGACATTAAGCAATTTATGTATGCCCCTACTTCCTTCCTGATGTGTGCTTGTAGAGCTATAAATTTGCCTCTTACTACTGCTTTTGTTATGTCCCATAAATTCTGGTCATTTGTGTTTTCATTGTCATTTGTTTCCAGGAATGTTTTGATTCCCTCTTTGATTTCATCTCTGACCCTTTGGTTGTTTAGTAGTGTGCTGTTTAATTTCCAGGAGTTATTCTTCTGTGTTCCTTTGCAGTTCACTTCTAATTTCAGTGCACTGTGGTCTGAAAAGGTAGTCATTATGATTTCTATCCTCTGGATTTTATGTAGATATTTTTTATGGGCCAGCATGTGGTCTATCCTGGAAAATGACCCATGTGCTTTGGAGAAGAATGTGTATCAAGTTTTCTGGAGGTTCACTTTCTTCCATTTCCCTTTTCAAGGCTAGTATATTCTTGTTGGATTTCAGCCTGGTTGACCTATCAAGGGGTGACAAGTCAGTGTTGAGGTCTCCCATAATTATTGTGTTGTTATTTGTGTCTTCTTTCAGATTTGTCAATAATTGTATTAAATATTTTGCTGGTCCCTCATTTGGGTGTATATATATACATATATATATATACATATATATATATATATATTAGGAGTATGATTTCTTCCTGTTGTACATATCCCTTTATTATTACAAAATGTCCATCTTTGTCCCTTATAACTTTTTTGAGTATAAGTTTGTGTCGTCTGATATTAAAATGGCCATTTCAGCTTTTTGAAGGAAGTTGTTGGGTTGGATGATTTTACTCCATCCTTTGATTTTGAATCTATATTTGTTCTGACTATTCACATGTGTTTCTTGTAGGCAGCAGAATGTTGGATTCAGGTTTTTGATCCATTTTGCTACTCATTGTCTCTTATCTGTTGCATTTAGTTCATTGACATTGAGATAATTGTCATGGTATTTAGTGTTATCTCTGTGTAGAAGTTTGGTGTGTCTGTTGGTCTGTCTTATCTTAAAGTAGACCTTTCCGTTTTTTAAGGCTGGTTTTGAGTCTGTAAAGTTACTGAGCTGTTGTTTATCTGTGATGCTATGTATGCTTCCTTCAGACCTGAACGTGAGTCTGCCTGGGTGAAGTTCTAGGTGAAACATTCATTTCATTGAGCTTTGTCACTATATCCTACCACTGCCTTCTGGCCTTGAGGGTCTCTTGTAACAGATCTGCTGTAAATCTCTGGGTGTGCCACTGAATATAATTTCAATTTTTTATCTTACTGCTTTCAGTATTCTATTCCTATCTGTGGGATTTGTCATTGTGACTAGGATGTGTCTTGGGTGCTTTTCTTTGGATCTCTTTTGGCTGGTACTCTTTGGGCATGCAGGGTCTGGTTGCACGCACTCTTTTTCTCTGGGAGTTTCTCTGCAATGTTGTCCTCGACTATTGACTCTTAATGGGTATTTTCTTCCTGGGTCTCCTGGGATACAATGTTTCTTATGTTGTTTCTGTTGAGTTTATTGAAGACTTCTATTTTCGTCTGTTCCCATTCTTTTAGGAATTTTTCTATTGTCTGATCATTTTCTTGAAGGCTCTTTTCCAATCTCTTCTGTTGTGTGTAGTTCCTATGCATCTCATCTTCCACTCACTGATCCTGATCTCAGCTGCTGTTTCTCTGTTGGAGAGGCTTTTTAGTAAGGTTTTCATTTCATCTACCACGTTTTTTTGGTCCTGTTATTTCAGTTTGGAGTTTTCTGTTTTCATATCTTCTTGATTCTTATTTGTTATTCATTCAGCTCTATCCTTGCTTTGAGTTCTATGAAGATCCTCCGTATTTTCTCTAAACTACTTATCTGAGAGGATATATAGATGTGGTTGGCAATTTTCTGGTCATCAGAACTTCCATTTTCATTCTCTATGCATGGTATTGGCCTAAGTTGTTTCCAATTATCATGCTTGTAATGTGATGTTTTCTATGTATTGAGCTGGAGTTCACTCACTAGTAGATGTGTCCAAGAGAAGTGGAGTGGCCAGTTTCCTCTGGCTCTACCCTTCGTGGTTATAGTTAGCTCACCTATATTGACGTGGTTTCCACAGGCTTTTCTGGGTTGGGTTGGTCCCAGCACCTGTAGCTCCAGGTCTTGGATGACAGATGCATTGAAAAATGTGTGGTGGGGATTTAGAGCAAAAAATTTAGGTTGAAGTGGCCACAAGACTGTTTAAGAGGAGATGGATGAATGTAACTTCATATTTACTGATAGAGACCAAAGTTTTGTGTGAAATCTGCATTTATGGGAGGGGAGAGTGGGAGAGTAGGGGAGCATGTACATGTCTATTCATTCCCTGATACTTTTCCCTCATTAACTGCAGGAGACAAGAGCCCTTGGGCTTTGGTGAGCCCATCCTTGAGAAATGCTTATTTGATAGTTGATTTTTGCTCTATTGGCTACTTCCTTTACATTTTGCTGTCATTTCAGTACATACATGCTAATTCTTTCCCTAGTCCCTTTCTGTACCCTGTGAAAATACAACGAATAAAGACTGACTGCAATTTAAAAAAACGTTTCTTGTTCTCATGTTTTTCATAAGACACCCTAAGTCTACTTCTTTTGTTACTAAATAAACAATATAATAAATAATAAAAACCTGGCTGGCATGTACCTTTGATTCTCTTCCCTACTTCCTTCATCTTTAGGGTTCCTGACCCCCATACTGACCCCAATATTGGCATTTAAGAAGGAATAACTGTTGTATGGAGCTTATCTGTGCACTGTGGGATATTCAACAGCCTCTTGGCTTCTATTCACCAGATGCCAATAGCTACCCTGCTCCTGCACTTCTAATGGTGACAATGAAGAATGTCTACATGTATTGGCAAGTAGCTGAGAACCAATGATTGCTTCAGCTCTAATAGCCTCATTACTGTTAGTTTCCACAACACTCAGTGGTCATTCCTGAGGCTGCACCTTTCAGTTTCTCTCAGTGTCCTCAGCCTATTGGAAATGAGAGCTTCAGCAGCTGCTCCTCCCATGGCCCTCCGTCTTTCATCTTCTACATACACATAGTTGGCTTTGCTAGTTCTTGTGTGTCTGACCCCATATTTATGAGTAGCAGTTCTCTCAGGGAAGAAGGCTTTGCATGTATGCTAACTAGAATGGGCCAGATAGGACCCACATACTTCTTTATACACCAATAGAGGAGGGAAAGGAAGAATCCCCTGTGTCCTCAGCAAACCAGGCGCTTGGTTAATATCAATGCACAGGAATCTAAAAGGTATCTTTCTTATAGGACTTGTCCTAAACCTCAAAAGGGTAGTTTCCCATCCATTGTGATTTTCCTACACATCCTCTTAAAACATTTCACATCCTCCTAAAAAGTTTCTGACAAATCAGAAATTTGAATTTCTTTTGGTAGCAAACATTGGCCTGTTTTTACTGTTACTATTAGTGAAATCTGGAAGGTAAATGGCTGTATTCAGGCTTTATTTTGGGGGTATATTGGGGCCATGCAGAGCAGCATGACCTGGGTACAGCAGATACCCGCGTAGCGTTCATGAAGCCAACACGTTTGGTATCTGGCATCCCATATGGTTCCCTGAGCACAGAGTCAAGAATAAGCCTTGAGCACCACTGGATGTTTCTCACAAACCAAAAATTAAGTAAGTCTGTGTTGTGTCATGGTCTCTCTCCTCATCACCCATCTTGCAGTTCTGCCTGACAGTCCCTGGGAGAATTGAGACCTTGGTAAATGGCACTTCTGGGGTATGTATCTCTCTCCCTCAGGGTGTCATCTCTGAAGAAAGTATGAAGGAGACATTGCTCAGATAGACGAGTAGGATGTCCTGTGGGATGTTGGACAAGCTGAGGGGAATCTGATCTTTTCTGTTCTATTCTTTGACCTAATGGGAGGACCTGTGCAGGGTGCCCATGGGTTCCAATGTTTCCCAGTCTGTCCAGTAGAGATAGAGTGTTGGAAAGAGACTGTGAAGGCTCTGAGAAGACATAGAGGGCTCTTCCTTTCCCTCCTCTATTGGTGTGTAATGAGTTGTATGTGATTCTGTCTCACCTTTACTAGTTATGCCTTACACTAGGTCTGAGACCTTTTCTGCAGGCACTCCTCAGGGTTCCTGCTTGCAGCCCAGAGCTGAAACCTGGCTGTTAGGAAGGTTTGGGGAATAGCCCTGTAGCGAGCAGGGAGGTTGGGGTGGCCGGCTCTTGTCCACTGCAGGGCTTTGGCAAGTGTCCTGTGGTTCACCACTTCACATTTATAGTTACAGTGCTTTTTAGTTTTCTGTCTCTGTGGTGGGAGGACTGGCTCTCTGGAAACCGCACCTGTGGTTAGTTGGGTGCCCGCCTGAGTTCTGAACTGTGAGGGACACCCAGCCCCAGCCTCAGGCTAGCCCTGGTCTCCTCCATAGAACCTGGCTGAAGCTCTGGCTCCTCCCCAAAACCACAGAAGAGGGTTATACCTAGGCATTCTGGGACATGGGAGTTGATGCGAAAGAAGGTGAGTGGTGAGGCTTGAGGAGGAGCCATATGCTAAATGAACAAAGAATGGTTCCTAGGTCCAGTAACATTTTCTGAACCAGCAACTCTCCTAATGCAAGTAGTCAAGGAGGGCCCAGAATCAATACTAGGCTGTCTGGAGTTAGAGCCTAGATGAAGATATAAGACATGAGGAGCTGCTGCTTGTCACTCTAAATTTCTTGCCCTGCTCGTTTCACACACAGGTTCGCCTTTATAGTTGCTGGCCCTGGACTGAAGCTACTTTCTGGGTGGAAGCCATGAAATTTTCAGCCTTTGTTTCCTGGAGAGCTCTGTGAAGACACTGATATTGGGAGAGGGGAGAGTGTAGATTGTCTAAATGCTGACTAGGACTGATTTTGAGTATGGAATCCTGTCCTCAGTGTTCCCATAAAGATCCCAGGCTTTGTCTGAACAAGGGAGTGGTTCCCCTTTTCTCCTCTTCCCCCCAAACCCCAAGTTTTAGAGGAACCTGTCAGGAGCTTGTCTTTGCTCCTATGAACCTAGCCATGACAACTCTGCAAAGAGACTGCCTGTGTTAGCCTGACTCCCTGTGCCTCTACTTCCCACCCAAGGACCCCAACTCTGGCCTGATCCTTGGGAATCCTGGAATTCAAAAAGGCAGGTCAGGAAGGGAGAAAGGAGGGAGTCAGGGGCCAGGCATGAGGCAAGGCTGTGGGGCGCCTGGAAACTCACACCCTGCAATCCAAGGAAACCCCAGAGAGCAAACAGAGGAGAGGGGGCAGGTAGGGCCATGATTATGGGTGGGTGTGGAGGGACCTGTGGGAGGGCAGGGCCCACCTTGGGAAGAGGCAGCAGGGAGGCAGTTACCTAAAAATGGAGATGATCTCTTATAAATAGAATACCTTTTGGATGTGTCTTTTTTAAAGTGAAGATTTATTTCAGAGTTTCTTAACAAACACCACTGGCATGTAGGCCTGTGGGGGTTTCAGCCACACCTAGTCTGCGGGCTCTTTCAGGTCATGGGTCTTGGATCTGGGTCTCTAAAGCACAGTTGGTTCTACATTTACTGACTTTTGTGTGTGTTTGTGTGTGTGGTTTTTCTTGTTTTTCATTTTTCCACACTGGCTATGATCAGGGCTTACTCCTCCTAGCCTTATGCTCAGGATCCTCTTGGCTTTACTTTAGAGGACCATATACAGTGCTGGGGGATCAAACCTTGGTTGAAGTATACAAGGCAAGCACCTTATGCCTTGTATTTTTATCTTTCTGGCTTAAGATGATCTTTGAGGTGGGTCCTAGAGAAGAATCTGGTTTTGGTTCTGCCCTCAAGAGTATACCTTGCAAGCGCTAGCCAAGGAAGGACCGAGGTTCAATCCCCTGATGTCCCATATGGTCCCCCTAAGCCAGGGGCAATTTCTGAGTGCTTAGCCAGGAGTAACCCCTGAGCATCAAATGGGGGTGGCCCAGAAAACCAAAAAAAATAGAGTATACCCAAACAAATTATCACCCTATATATTGACAGGAACTAATGAATTCATCTGTGTGAATCAGGAGAGGTATTCTGAGAGTTCTGAAGGATGAACAGTTTTTAGTGTACCCTTTTTTCTTGCAACATAACTAAGCACCTGCTATATGCCAGGTCAGATATCAAACTAGTGATAGGACAGAGGCTCACCCTTAAGAGTATGGTTGGACACAGCTAAAAATATACTATAATAGACCACAGATATATTAAATGGGACAACATAGTGTTTGATGTAAGGTAGAAGTATTTGAAAGATGCATAAAGCCAGAGGAGAGAACAACTTATTTTATGTGGTATAGAAGAGACAAGGTCCCTATTGGGAACAGGATGACTTGGCATGGGGCTGGCTGAGGTATGAGAAGTAACATGCAGGAAGATTTATGCTAAAATATTGAACTGGACTTCCTATGACCTAATGCCTAATGAGATATCAAAAGGCCTGAGACCACCACACATTAGCCAGTAGCAGGACTGGTGGTTTGAGACTGTCTGTGGATGAATGTAGTAGTCTGGAGGTGCTTAGACAAATGGGTTCTAGTTACAGCTCCTCCTCAAAATTGGATAGTCCTTGAGCCCAATACTTCACTTCTTTGAGCTCGTTTCCTCATATTTTGACTGGACACTATGACTGGTCATCTCTACTATGCAGGGTGATGAGACCATAGTAGAGAGAAGGTACTGAATACCCCATTCTATAACTTACTCCTGCCTTCCCTATCCACCAGGCTTTCATGCAGGTAGCCCTGGAATTGAAGGCATGTAGAGAAAGAGGGAAATATCTATGGCTAGGGGACCCCCCCAATCTACTCCTTTTTTTTTTTTTTTTTGGTTTTTGGTTTTTGGGCCACACCTGGCGGTGCTCAGGGGTTACTCCTGGCTATCTGCTCAGAAATAGCTCCTGGCAGGCACGGGGGACCACATGGACGCCGGGATTTGAACCAACCACCTTAGGTCCTGGATCGGCTTCTTGCAAGGCAAACGCCGCTGTGCTATCTCTCTGCACTGCCCCAACCTACTCTTGATTTGTTAAGGGAACCTTCAAGAGGCTGAACTATTATTTTTTTTGGATGCCAGTTCTTGGAGGGTTCATGGCTCCTGAGGAGTGTGGTCTATATTAGTAGAGTCTGAATAATCATGAGTGATTTAGTCAAGCCTGGCTCATGATGCTCTTTGTTTTTTAACTTTTGGGTCACATACAGTAGTTATCAGGATGCGTATTCCTGGATATGTGCTCACACTCCTGGAAGTATTCTGGGACCATATATGGTGCCAGGGATTGAATTTGTGTCTACTGTATGCAAGACAAATGCCTTACCTGCTGTACTATCATTCCAACCCTGAATGTCTGTTCTCTTTCTCTTTTTTATTTTTGTTTGTTTTTTGGGCCACACCTGTTTGATGCTCAGGGGCTACTCCTGGCTAAGGGCTCAGAAATAACCCCCGGCTTGGGGGGACCATATGAGACGCTGGGGAATCGAACTGCAGTCGTGATCTTTCCTTGGCTAGCGCTTGCAAGGCAGACACCTTAACTCTAGCGCCACCTTCCCGGCCCCCTCTTTCTCTTCTAACTGGGACTCTCTGGGTAATGCCAGCTCTGACAACAATGCCTAACAGTCAAGAGCTTGGCCTATCTCAACTAAGGACCCTGGTGATAGTCAGGAAGGTGTGTAGAGGCTATGAAATCAACCTAAGGGAGGTTAGCCTAGAATGGAACTTTCCTCAACTCCACATTCCCAACCTGAGACTCAGGTTGTGTCAAGATGGAGAATCCCGATTGCTCACAAGTATCAGTGGTCTTATCCAGGGTAGGCTGCTGAATTGGCCTTTGTGAAGGCTGCCCTGAGAGGCACTCCAACAAGATGAGCCTTGTGAAAGGCCCGTTACCTGCCAGTGCTCGACATCTAAAATAGAATTCTGAGGAGCAGCAAAGCCTTTAATTCAATGTGTCCCAATAGTGGGTCGGTGTGGGGATAACTATGATCTAACTGAGCTTGAGCTATAATTATGGAGTCAGAATAAAAAATTACAGGCATTGTGTGGGCTTGTTTTAAATATAACGTAATCCATACCGTCCCCTCTCTTATTTGCAAGATTTGAGGTGGAGTCTTTGGCTGTTGGCACAGAGTTTGTCTGACGTGTAGCTGATAAAAATGGCTCTTGTCCAGTAAAAAGAGCACAGTGGGAGGCTTTTTCAGATTCCTTATGTTCTACTGCCTATCACACTAAAGTCATATGTGTACAGTCTTCTTTGTTGAGCACATTCTCTGTAGATTGCATCTCCACACAGGCTTCCCTGCCTCCAGTCTCCCCGAGTCAGAAATATCTTTGTAAAACACAGTCCTAATACTTAAGATGTCATTAATAGGGGGTTGACCTTTGTCAGCAGGGTGAATTCTGTTCAGAAAACAAACTTATAGTCCCATCATGTCTTAACCCCAAGTCCCATTCAGAATTATAGGTAGGAAGAGCATTTATAACAAAGTGAAGTTCAAGGGTTCTAGAGTCTGGCTACATTGGATCAAATTTATTTCTTTGGGTTGAATAAGGGTCCACACAGGTGATTTATTCCACCTGTTCTAGCTTCTTCACTACATTTTAGATTACTATAGAGATAGACCAGCACACTCCTAGAGTGACTATGCATGCCCCTTTCCTTACCAAACTTTAGTTTACTTATTAAAAGGAGGTAATAAGTATATTTCCCTATTCATTACTAAACCTTTAAAATGTTATTTTTTATTTTTAAATTTTGGGCCACACCCAGGAGTGCTCTGGGGTTACTCCGGACTCTGCACTCAGAAATTGCTCTGGTAGTATCAGGGGACCATATGGGATGCTGGGGATTGAACCCTGGTCTGTCCTGAGTCAACCACGGGCAAGGCGAACGCCCTACCGCTGTACTCTATTCCGGCCTCTAAAATGTTACTTTGTGTGTTCGTGCTAGCTAAACCTTAATGGAAAATAAAACAGAAATACACTGGCAAAGAGAAAATATGCTTAAGAAATTTTTAAAGACTAAGTTTAGGTATGGCCTAAATGGGAAATCAAATTATGGGGAAATATATTTAAAGCAATTAGAGTATTATTTTATGTCTTGGAAGGCAAATGCTCAGCATTTGGGTAATAGGTATTTATGGTGTGCCCAATCAAAACACTTGTATTATGCCATTAAAAATCTTCATTGAAGGGCCAGAGCAATAGTGCAGTGGTAGGGCATTTGCCTTGCATGTGGATGACACAGGACGGACATCGGTTCAATCCCCGGCATTCCATATCGTCCTCCAAGCCAGGAGCAGTTTTTTAGTGCAGAGGCAGTAGTAACCCCTGAGCATCGTTGGGTGTGGCTCACCTCCCCAAAGTGTACACTGAAGAGGCTGGAGAGATTAGTACAGTGGGTAGGGCATTTGTATTGTTTGCAGCTACCCTGAGTTCAATCCCTGTCATCCCATTGGTCTCCTGAGCCCCATCAGTTATGATTTCAAAGCACAGAGTCAGGAGTAAGCCCTGAGCAACCCCAAGTATTAACCACTGTCCTCCCCATTTTTTAATTGTTCAGGAACCAGAGTGATAGTACAACAAACAGGATGCTTGTCTTGCACAGAGCCAACCCAAGTTTGATCTCTAGCATTCCATATCTTCACAGAGCACTGCCAGGGGTAATTTTTGAGTGCAAAGCCAGGAATAACTCATGAACACTGTAAATGTACCCCCCCCAAAAAAAAACCAAAAGAAAACTGAAGTGCTCATTGAGGCATACAGTTGACAAGTACTGATTCAAATCTCCCTAAGTACTTCTAGGAGTGATCCTTGAGCACAGAACCAGGAGGTGTACTGTCTGGTATAGACCAAAATACAAAAACAAACTAAAGTGTTGACTAAAGAATTCATCATAATGGAGGTTTACTGCAGAGTGGTAGCTAAGGAGCAAAGGTGCAAAAGCTGTGAGTCACACCTTATCCATGGTACTCAGGAAAATGGATCTGGGCAGAAATGAGTAGGTAAATTCATAGGCTTTGCAATCTCATAGAATAGAGAGGAGGCTCTAATGAGTGATTCTGTTAGTGAGAGAGACTAGGAGAGGCAGAGAAATAGAACAGGGGGTTAAGGTGCTTGCCTTACATGTGGTCACTCTCATTTCAATCCCTGACACCATATATAATCCCCTGCGTACCATCAGGGGTCACTCATGAATACAAAGTCAGGAACAGCTTCAAAGCACCACTGAATGTGACCCAATATTCCCCCTTTCTCTCTCTCTCTCTCTCTCTCTCTCTCTCTCTCTCTCTCTCTCTCTCTCTCTCTCTCTCTATATATATATATATATATATATATATCCTCTCTCCCCCTCTCTCTGTTTTTTTTGGGGGGGGCATACCTGGTGACACTCAGAGGTTACTCCTGGCTATGCGCTCAGAAATCGCTCTTGGCTTGGGGGACCATATGGGACGCCGGGGGGAACAAACCGTGATGTCCTAGGTTAGCTCGTGCAAGGAAAACACCCTACTGCTTGTGCCACTACTCCAGCCCCACACATACTCTTAATACTCTTAATAAGGAAGGAGGATTCTCTGGTAGCAGGACCTGAAGAGCTGCTAATGGGAACCACCATCTGTGGGAGCAAGGGAGAGGAGTGTCTCTTGCAAGATAACCAAGAGAAGATAAGCAAGAGAAGCAGTGTGATGGGACACAAACATCTCACTACAACCCCACCCCACTGTCTCAGATTCTAGGCATGATTTTTCTCTCAGATCTTCCAGCATGGGTACATAGTTGGCTCTAGCCAAGGTTCAGCAGCTCAGCTGAGAAAGTGGAGTAGTCAGAGAGTTGGGTCCTTTTTTTTTTTGCCAGATGAGTGCAACAGAGTTGGAGTGGGCAAGAGAGCTACCCCTTCTGCCTAGACCCTGTTTTCTCCATTATCCTTGGCACTTCCTTACTTATAGTTCTCAGGTCCCCATAGGGCTCCTCCATAGGAATCCTTCTTGATGTCACAGTGCATATGCATCTCTGCGAGGGAATGCAGACCGTATCTAGATATGGCTCTTGGCACATTTTTGTTCATGGAGTTGTCTGGCACAGAGTCTGGCATGTGCTAGCCCCCCCCCCAATGCTGAGGAAAGGAATGAACAAGTCACAGCAGAAAAGGGAAGATAGGCATTACCATTAATCAGTAAAATGATGACACTGATGGGGAGAAACAGATTTGTTTTTTGTTGGTTTGTGTGTTTTGTTTTGGGCACCTGGTGATGTTCAGGGGTTACTACTGACTTAGTCCTCAGGAACTGTCACAGACTGATTAGCCATGACACTAAGGAATCTTCTGGGGTTTCTTGGAAAGGAAAAAAAAAGAAAAAATATCTGACATCAATCTACTCAAAAGAGTCTTCTCTTAACACTGAGAAGATTTAAACAACAACAACAACAACGACCTGCGTACTGGACAGGGCTTTTTGCATTGCCCTTTAATTTTGAGTTTAAATTAGAGGATGCTCCACACCATCCTGACTTCAATGTAGAATATACAGATTCCAGGATCTTCAATACAGAAACATAATACCAACAACAGAGACTTGTGTGAAAAATAAAAATGTATTGGCAGTACAGACAATGACCTGGATTGGACAAAATAGTTTGCCTGGAGCCTAGAATTGGTCTTATGTCAGGAAACTTCAGGGATAGGGTCTTCTTGTATTTAAGCCAAGACTGTTCCTTTCCATGTCCCCCATACTTTGGTGGGCCTATGCAAATGATAATTGCCACTCTAACACCATTTTTACTGTGCTCCTTTGACTCTAAACCTTAAAAAAAAACCCACTTAAACTTTTGAGGTTAACTTAAACTAATATGCATGTGCATGGAAATGTAAAAAACTACTATGTCTTTAAGTTTAAGGAGTTACATAACTTTTATGGCTTTAGATTGCTTTGTGTACCACTAAAAAAATTTATAATGTACTACAATCTGGGGTCTCCAGGGACAAAGTAATTGTACATGGGTTCTGTTTTATCTTTCTTTGATTGTAAGTTTAAAATTAAGATGTCAGCAGGGGGATTTCTTCTGAGAACTCTGTTTTTGGGTGATTGTCCTTTCACTGTAACTTTACCTTGTCCTCTTTCTTTGCATCATTGTTCACATAATTAAAAATAAAAAAATAAAAAACAGAATTTATTATAATAAAAATGCTTATTATTTGCCTTCCATACAGTCAACCCAGGTTTAGTCCCTAGCATCATTTCTGGTCCCTCGAGCACCACCTGGAGTGATCCTTGAGTGCGGAGTCAGAAGTAAACCTTGAGCAATGCTTTGTATGACTATAAAATAAATAAAAAAATTTTAAATGCTTTTAATCTACTTTTAAGTGAATATAATAAATATAAAATTGAGTAAACTCAATAAAATATATATAAATATACATTTACATATAGTTTTTTTGTTTTTGTTTTGTTCTTTGGGTTTTTTTTGGTCACAGCCAGCAGCGCTCAGGGGTTACTCCTGGCTCCATGCTCAGAAGTCGCCCCTGGCAGGCACAGGGGACCATATGGGATGTCGGGATTCAAACCACCGTTCTTCTGCATGAAAGGCAAATGCCTTACCTCCATGCTATCTCTCCGGCCCCTTCTTCTTTTTTTTTTTTACATTTACAATGTTTATGTGTGTTATGTACACATGAATGTATGAATGTGCCTCGGTAGTAAAATGTATGGCTACATGTATGGGATCTGGTTTTAATAAATACCACCTCTGAGTACATACATGCACACACATATAGTTACATATATACATATTAGAACTAGAATATCAACTATCTTAGTTATATGTAGAATTATAACTTAATAAGTGATATTTTCTATTTTATTTTTTTCTATATACATTCCAAATGTTTTGTAATAGAATTTATAAGTATACATACATACATACATACATAAACATATATATTTATATGTTTGGGGGCGACATCTAGTGGTGTCCAGGACTTACTATTGGCCTATTGGCTCTGTGTACAGGGATGACTTAGTGTGACTCAGGGGATCACACATGGTACTGTGTATTGAACCGGGGACATCCATGTGTAAGGCCAGCACCTTATCTGTTTAAACTGTCTTTTCAGTTCCAAAGTATAATAAGTTTTAGAACTGTGTTAAAATGCTCAATGAGAAAGTAGAATCTGATGCCTGAACTTCTGTGGTTTTTTTTTGTTTGTTTGTTTTTTAAATATGGAACGCTTCACGAATTTGCGTGTCATCCTTGTGCAGGGGCTTGCTAATCTTCTCTGTATGTTCCAATTTTAGTATATGGGCTGCTGAAGCGAGCACTCTTTCTGGTTTTTAAAAATCTCTAGTTCTCACAAACTGGGACCACTGTAGAGACCCAAACTCTCCAGGCTTGCTTGTCTTAGTAGTAAGTAGCAACAGTGTAGATCCTTGCCTGGAGTTTCAAGTCACCAAGTTGAGGATTCACCAAGTACATCTGCAGACCTCTTTTATGAAATCTTCTTGAGTGTCTTCACTGCCAGGGAAAATAGGACAATGTAACAAGTCACTCTGCCCCTAAACTACCACAAGTACTGGTGGATCCTGTCCACCTGGATCCAAGTGTTTTTTTTTTTTTTTGTTTTGTTTTGTTTTGTTTTGTTTTTGTGCATTGGTGAGTCCTTTCTGTTTCAGGCAAGTCACTTACTGGAGAAGAGAGGCATACTATGCTACTGTTCCCACTTGGGGCTATCTGTCTGGAAGGCTACCTGTTTGGAATTTGAGTCCTTACAAATTGGCTCTGTCAGACAAAATATTCCCAGCAGCCACAATATGCAAACTAGTTTATAAGTTGACTTCAGGTTGGAAAGCCTAAAACATTTCATCATAGAGGGTCCTGTGACAGGTTAGTCACTCATAGTTCTCAAGAAGTCAAAGGAGGCCACTAGGAGAGTTGGAAGAGATACTTGAGGAAATCCTGGTAAAATGGAGGGTTCCATCTTGTTGGAGGCTGTTAGAGCTAGAGAGCAAAATGGAGTCTCTGATGCCTGAGAAACCAAAGGCCTGTGTACCTGACAGGCGGCCACTGTGGCATTTACCCCCTGGACCTAAAAGAAATGTTAACCAAACAAGTCAGATGTCCCAGTAAATCGCCTGAGTTGCTAAGATAAGATCACATCCTGTTAAGCTACCATTGTGAAATATAAGTCTATGCGATATAAGGGTATGTTGTAAAACTGGAAAGTCCATCCTGTACGACCCCCCTACTTTTCTATACCATGGAAAAGTACTGAAAGCTACTTTCTTATGCTGTAGAACTATATAAGCTTGTCTTGCCTTAATAAATTCAGCTCTTGATCAGCCAGCTTGACTTGAGCTCATTTCTTTCTCAGCCTCTTTCCTCCATTTCAGGTCGGATCCCGCTCGTGACCCAGGAATTACTTCGTGATCCTCATTCTCACACCCCCGTGGGTCGGGGGTCCCCCATCGGGGGTCACACCATCTGAATTTAGTCGAAGACACCTTTGAATCCATGGCAGGGATGTGCAGGTCCAAATGGCAGCTTGTTGAAATTTGTCCAGGACTTTCACATGCCTGTCCAGTTAGAAACCAGAGAGACATATTCAGAAGCAGAGTCCAAGGAAGATAGTCAGATAGTAAGGGCATACAATCAGTGAGAGGCACAGAATGAAGACAAGACAGCACTGGGGATTCTGTAATGGAGACAACCCCCATGACAGAATAGCGAGAGTAGATCAGCACCTAGAACACACTCATTCTCACTATAATCAGGAAAATACAGCAAATTACACAAGTCTGATGTGCTATTTTACACCTACTAAATTAGCAAACATTAACAAAATTATAACTTTCTAAGGCTGTGAGATTGTGGTAAAAGCAGCTTTAAACACACTGCTAGTGGTGGTATAAATTAGTATAGCCTTTTAGGGAAGAAATTGGGCAATATGACTCCAGAGCTGTTAAAATGTTCATTCTTTTTTACAAGGTAATTCCACTCCTAAGAATGTATCGAAGGAAACAATTAAATGGAAAAATAAAAGGTTTCTACATACAAGATGTTAATCTGTCAAGTTTAACATGTACAATATGTTCAATGTGACTATTTTTAAAAATAAGTTAAAATCACAACAAATAACACCTGTGATATCTGTAATTTGTTTCCCTCAAAACTTTGTTGTCTCTGGTACAAGGTGTGGAAGAACATTAAGTATGCATTTACTTTGAGGGCTGGGAGAGCTTCTTTATTTCCTAGTGCAGATGGCCTTGGAATGACACTCAAAGGAAGCTATTACCTGATTAACACTTGAAGGTGATTATCTTTAAAATCACAGGCAACATGCTTTGAACAATATAGAGATACAAGTCAAACTTAGAAGTAGCAGTATTTGCTCTGTGTAATAAAGGATGCATTTTTAACTTAAAAAGTTTTTTTCCCCACATTGCTGACTTGAATTCAACCCTCAGTACCCCATATGGTGCCCCAAGCACACCAAGAGTAAGTCCTGACCACAGCTGAGTGTACCCCCCCCAGTAAACCAAACAACAACAAAAAAGCTCTTGGTTTCATTAATAGTTTTTTCTTCATTTCCATTTTATTAATTTCCACTGTTCTATTATTCCAATGTAGTTTTGAACTACACTTGATGTTATTTTTCTAGCATCTTTTTTTGTTTTTGTTTTTGGGTCATACCCGGCAGCGCTCAGAGGTTCCTCTTGGCTCTACACTCAGAAATGGCTCCTGGCAGGCTCGGGGACCATATGGAACACTGGGATTTGAACCAAAGACCTTCTGCATGAAAGGCAAACGCCTTACCTCCATGCTATCTCTCCAGCCCATTTTTCTAGTATCTTAATATGTTAGGTTACTGATTTGGAATGTTTTATATTTATTGATGATCTCATGAGTTGCTATGAGCTTTCTCTTTAAAAATATAAGGATTTTAAGCAAAATTATATATAAGACAAATAATTACACGAAACAGCTGCTCAGATGCTCAGACTCACTTAACTGCCTATTGGCCATTAGAGACACTCCAATCTCCCACTGAGAGCCCTGCCCTGACACTCCCTGTCTGGGGTTTTCATAACTGTGAAATCCTCAGACCTCAGACTAGTGAGTAGACAGTCTCAAGCTAAGCCTGTCTCACAGGCCAGCTTATACATGTGGCCCCAGGTAGTCTGGGTAAGTCCTGCTGAGTCACTTTGATATCACAATTTAAGGATTCAAATTAGAACTAAAATGATATTGAAGAAAAGAGAAAATGCAATTTATAAATCCTTAATACAACAAACAAAGAAATAGTTTGTCTAGACTCCTAATTGAGTGACAGGGAGTAAAGGTGATTTATAATAGTAATACTAAAAAGAGCAGTAGTATGGTCAAACTCTTGGCTTGCCCCATAGGTAGTCTCAATCATCTTTTATCTGTGAGTGATCCAGACCTGTCTTCTCCAGGCTCTGAGTGGCCATCACAGAAATCAGCATTGGAACTCAGTAAATTGTGGGTGATTGAGAAAGAGAAGGGGGAAAAAACCTTGAGTATATGAATAAATATGTGCCACCAAGCAATCCTGCCTTTATTCAAAGTTTGTCTGGCTTCCCAAATGCACCCTCAGGCTCTGGAGAAGCTACACCTCTTGTGTCTGTCTGTTTGCTACCTGCAAAGGTCTGGAACACTTAGTGACTATGTCTGTGTCCAGACAAACCTAACCTTGTTCATTTGGTCCACACATAGTTATTGAACACAAAGAGGCTTTATGATAGTACCTTCCTTTGATATGCTTTCAATCTCATGGGAAACAAGAATAAATAAGAACAGATAAATCAAGGGGCAATCACATAGGTACTGTAAAGAGGAGCAGTGGTGAGGCATGAGAATATATTACCTAGGAAGGGACACAGAGTCAAATGGAGAACCAGAGAGGTCTTCTTGGGGGAGGCAGAAAAGGACGATGACCTGGAGGAAAGGTGGAATTTTACCTGGCAGAAGGAACAGAAGTACAGAGACAAAGACAAGTATATACCAACCATCACTGTCAACTAATCATGAGCTTGTCAGTGATCTTGACCTAGTGCCAATTGCTGTGGCTCCTGAATTCATTTTGACCACTCATTATTCATACCACAATATGCTACATCCTTTAATAGATTTTTGAGGATAGAGTAACAAGTCAAAGTCCATGCCCTTCTTCTGGGGAACAAAGACAATAAAGAGGGACAAAAATGTTCACATTGTTTTACAGACTACGAAGAAACAATGGCTAGGTGGAAAGAATGGTGATAGTGGGTGAGTCAATAAACAATTGACTTAACATCTAAATGATGGAGGAGGCAAATAATCAAGAAATTTAGAAGGGAACTTTCTATAACAAATACAATGGCAGGAATAATATCAGTAAATTTAAGAATCAGGGTAAAAGGGGTTGGAGCAATAGCACTGTGAGTAGGGCATTTGCCTTGTACACAGCCTACCCAGGCTCAATTTCCAGCTTCCTATATGGTCCCCCAAGCCTGCCAGGAGCAATTTTTGAGTGCAGAGCCAGGTGTAACCCCTGAGTGCCACTGGATATGAGCAAAAGCCAAGGGAAAAAAAAAAAAAAGAATCAGGGTAAAAAGTCCAGTAAGGTAGAAACACTGTGGTGTTGAATGGGTAGGGGAAGGTGTTGATGGGAAAAGTGGCTGGAGAGACAATGAGAGGCTCTGGGAACCAGGCCTGAGTATGATGTTCATTCCTGGGGTCCAAGAAATTAAGAGTATCAGTCTTGAGTTAAAGGTCTCAGGACTAGGGCCCGGAGAGATAGCACAGCGGCGTTTGCCTTGCAAGCAGCCGATACAGGACCAAAGGTGGTTGGTTCGAATCCCGGTGTCCCATATGGTCCCCTGTGCCTGCCAGGAGCTATTTCTGAGCAGACAGCCAGGAGTAACCTCTGAGCAATGCCAGGTGTGGCTCAAAAACCAAAAAAAAAAAAAAAAAAAAAGGTCTCAGGACTAGACCTTGGCCCTATACACAAGGTGCTCATTGGGTTCTGGTACATTTTACACTCTCATTTAGAAGTGCCCACAGAAATAATTAAGTCACACATATTGGTCTTCTTCTAGAACATGGTACCTGTAACTTCTTTGGTTTCATCAATTCCCATTCTAATGCTCTTTTCCTGTGAATCCAGATAGCAGTACTCTAATCTTGTCATGCCTTGAAACTGAATTACAAGGTATGCTATTTAGGGGTCCAGAGGAATAGTACAGATAGGGTACTTAATTTGCATGTGGCTGATTCAGGTTCTATCCCCAGTATATGGTCCCCAGAGCACCAGGAATGATCTCTGAGTACAAAGGCCACAAGTAAGCATTGAGCACTGTTAGGTGTGGTTTAAAAATTAGAACAAAAGAACAACAACAACAAATACACTATAGTGTTCTATTTAGAAGTGAGCATTAAAAGAGAATTGTCATTGGAGAACTGAATGACTATAGGAAGCTGGTGGCAGATGACAGGGAAGTGAAGGCCAGGCTAGACATAGTGTAGCAGTACAAAAGCACCAAAAGTTTAGGAATTGGGGAAGAAAAGAGAATAATTGTATTAGAAACATGATTTTGATAGTACTTGGATGGATCAAAACAAAGTCAAGAAGAGCAGGCAATAAGATGATAAAACACTGAATTAGAACTAGAAATAAAACACTGAATTAGAACACTGAATTAGGTGGTGGTTGGTTCCAGCCTCACTCTTAGGACTAGCTTGCATGAGGGTAGTAATTGTAAAAAAAAAACATAACAGTCAACAACAAAAGATATTTCTAACAAGTGGCTAGGCAATAGTATTATTCACTGAGGAAAAGAAGTCAGAAGTGTGTGGACAAAGTAATAGTAAGGAGTTGAGGTAAGAAGACAGGTCATTTCTGGACACTGGAAGTAGATGAGTTGAGTCACTAAAGACAAGTTATCTAGGCTGTAAAGGTCTGAGGTTCAAGTGAACAAACTGAACAAGAGGCATACTGGAATTTAGGCCACAGTTAGTATGGCAAGTGCTGGGGTAAGGTGTGCAAAGTGAGAAAAGAAAGCTAAGAAGAGAAATCTGTGTAACTCTAGCACTGGGGATGAGAGCAGGGGGGCGGACATAATGAAGGTCAGAGTTCAGGATCACAGAAACCAAAGAGAAATTTTTGAAGAGAGCATAAAATGATACAATAAAATGATAAATGATAAATGGTGTCAAATGCTATAGAATGACAAAGGAGAATAGGAACTGAGAAAGGTCAGGTTTTGGCACTGAGAACAGTTTGAAAAGTTTTGAAGGTTTGGGAGGATAGAATTTGGGGTAAGGAAAGATTATAAATGGGGAAGAGTTTTTACAATGTTTTGAACAAAACATAGTAAGAAAAACTATATTTTAGAAGTGGACTAGAGTAGTAGGTAAAAGGGACGAAGGTTTGAGAATAGGAGATGAGAGGAAGTGTCCCAATAACCTTCCACTTTCTTCTCCCTTTTCAAATCTCAGAATTCCTGGGCTCTCCTGTGCAATACTGACCTAAATTCTCTGTGACATCTCTTCCCAATTTCTGTCATCCTCCTTGTTCATGGAGATAATGCTGAAAACCATCTGACAGACTGCCTACCCCATTCTGGGACTGGATTCAGTGTTAGAAAAGTTCTTGAAGCAAAAAAGAAATACCAATGACCAAAAGTCACATGAAAAAAATGTTCCACATCACTAATCATCAGGGAGATGCAAATCAAAACAGCAATGAGATACCATTTCATGCAACAGAGATTGACACACATCACAAAGAACAAGAACGATCAGTGCTCGCAGGGATGTGGAGAGAAAGGAACTCTCATTCACTGCTGGTGGGAATGTCGTCTAGTCCAGCTTTTATGGAAAATAGTATGGCGATTCCTCAAAACACTGGAAATATGATCCAGCTATATCATTCCTAGGGATATACCCTAGGAACACAAAAATACAATACAAAAATGCCTTCTGCACATCCATATTCATTGCAGCACTATTTACAATAGCCAGAATCTGGAAACAACCAAGATGCCCTTCAACACATGAAGTGCTAAAGAAAGTGTGGTACATATACACAATTAAATATTATACAGCCATCAGGAGAGATGAAGTCATGAAATTTTCCTATACATAGATGGACATTAAAACTATTATGCTGAATGAAATTAGTCAGCAAGAAAGAAATAGTCACAGAATAGTTTCTTTTGTCAATGGGTTTTAAGAAAAGCAAAAGACACTATTGTAATAATACCCAGAGACAATAGAGA
The DNA here is from genome assembly GCF_024139225.1 of Suncus etruscus. Taxonomy (NCBI): domain Eukaryota; kingdom Metazoa; phylum Chordata; class Mammalia; order Eulipotyphla; family Soricidae; genus Suncus; species Suncus etruscus. The sequence continues at coordinate 155,946,951 of NC_064848.1, read as the reverse complement.
TGAGGGCTGGAAGGACCGGCTCATGATACGAAGCTCACCACAAAGAGTGGTGAGTGCAGTTAGATAAATAATTACACTAAGAACTATCATGACAATGTTAATAAGTGAGAGAAGCAGAACGCCTATCTCAAATACAGGCAGGGGTGAGGGAGGAGGAAGAAGGGAGGCATTGGTGGTTGGAACGTTGTACTGGTAAAGGGGGTGTTCTTTTTATGACTGAAACCCAACTACAAACGTGTTCGTAATCATGGTGCTTAATTTTTTTTTTAAAGAAAAATTGGAGCCAGAGTGATAGCATAGTGGTAAGGCATTTATTTGCCTTGAATGCAGCCAATACAGGACAGACCCCGATTCGAATACCAGTATCCCATATGGTCCCCTGAGCCTGCCAGGAGTGACTTCTGAGTGCAAAGTCCACCCCAAGTGGTATGATGCCACCCACCAAAAAAAAGAGAGGCTGGAGCGATAGTGCAGCGGTAAGGTTTTTGCCTTGCTTGTGGCTGACCCAGGGTGGACCTTGGTTCAATCCCCAGCATCCCATATGGTCCCCCAAGTCAGGAGCAATTTCTGAGTACATAGCTGGGAGTTACTCCTCAGCATCACCAAGTGTGGCCCAAAAAACCAAAACCAAAAACAAACAAAGAAAGAAAAAAAAGTTCTTAAAAATATGAAGTAGAAGTAGTGGAGGGCTGGGATTTCAGTGGAGTTGGACTTAGTATGTTTATATGGAATCTTAAGATAAAATTTCAGTATTACCCCCATATTGATTCCAAATTTATCTACTGCAAGTATACAACTTAGATTTTTGAAACAAATACAATATTTCTCTTGTACCAGTAGAAACCAGTGGTTGAGAGTATACATAGTTAAGAACCAGATGGTTTCATATACTGTCTCTGGTTCCTCTAGTTGATAACCCTGGGTGATTCACATAAGCGCTCTAGCTCATCTAGATATAGAAATGCAGGGGTTACTACATAGCAAGTATTAACTCCCTCACACATTTCAGCATATGTGTAGTGGGAGAGTCCTTACTCAATAACTATTTATTGCCCTTAAGGGAATGTGAAATAGGGGAGTCCTCCCTAAACCAACTTGTTCATATGAAGATGCTTTGATTTTCTAAAATGCACATGACAAGGCCCAGTCCTGAATCACAGGTCTGAGAAAAACTGGCTACTAGACACACCATAGGGAAAAGTCCTGAAATAAGAATCCAGTCTAAGGATAGAGAAAGGAAAGAGGCTAAAGCAATATGACCTGGAGAATGTCTATATACACTTATGACCACAAGCTGTCATGCTTGAACGCAAGTACACTGAGTTTTCCCACTAACAACTGTCACTTCAGGCCTGGTAATTAGGGTCCAAGATTTCATTCAAGGATCAGCCTTTGTAACCATGAGGAGATTGCCTGACCTCTGCGGTCTACTGTCTGTCATGGCACAAATCTAAAAAGTCACAAACTAAGGGGCACTGTAGCAGGACAACCTTAGAGATAATGCTTTTCCCCCATCAGATTTTTGTTTGTTTTAGGGCTACATCCAGAAGTGCTCAGGGCTTACTCCTTACTTTAAATTCAAGGATCACTCCCAGAAGGTTTAGGAGATAATATGGGGCATTGGGGACAGAACCCAGGTCAGCCACATCCAAGGAAGCAAGCTACCTGCTGTACTACTGCTCCCATCCCCTTCCCCATAATTTTTGATAGTGCAAAATAACATCAACCCTAAGCAAATTAAATGTAGATATGATTCGTTTTATTAAATTATATATTAATCTGGCAGTATCCCTTCTAGTAAGTAAAAGAGAACTCCATAAGCTCTAGAAAATGTAAGATTTTTATAGGCAGAAAGAGGGCATGATAAAGGAATAAGATATTGGTTTAAGCCTATAATATACTGAAGGGGAATAAAACAATGATTTGTGGACAATTAGCTCACTTTCCTTTGGAGAATGAAAGGAGGTTACTTCATTGATGCTCACTATAAAATAACATAGCTGAAAGTTAAGACAGCATCAATGGAAAAGCTAAATACTCCTGTCAATAGAGATATTGTTTTGAGGTGATATTTAGCCCTCAAAAATCACCTCTATTTTGAAATTCTCATTTTGTTTTTATACAATGATTCTTCAGGGGCCAGAGTGATAGCAAGTGGGGAAGGCATTTACCTTGCACACAGCTAACCCAGGTTCAATTTCCGGCATCCCATATGGTCCCCTGAGCCTGTCACGTGTGATTCCTGAGCACAGAGCCAGGAGTAACCCCTGAGTACCATCAGATGTGGCCCCAAAATAAAACATAAAAGAAAGTGGCTCCTCAACTAAGTTATATATATATATATATATATATATATATATATATATATATATATATATATATATATATATATATATATATACACACACACACAGACACACACACACACACACACACTTACTTTTTTTTTTTTTTGGTTTTGGATCACATCCAGAGGTTTACAGGGCTTTTACCTAGCTGTGTTCTTGGTGGGGCTCAGAGGTCTCTAGGGATCAAATCCAAATTGATTGCATGCAAAGCAAGACCTAATATATTATTGCTCCAGCCCCTGCCTCCATGAGTATCTTTTACATAAGAGTGCACACAAAATTTTCACTAAGAAATTCTTTATTAAAAAAAAAGAAATTATTGGGAAGAGGCCACACACAGCAATGTTCAGGGTACTCCTGCCTATATACTTAGGAATTATTCCTGGTAATACTTGGGGGTCCACATGGGATACTGAGGATCAAACCTGGGTTGGCCACATGGAAGGCAAACACCATACCCTCTGTACTATTGCTCTGGCCCCTCACTAAGCAATTCTTAAATTCACTGTGTGAAGTCTGATAATTATGCCGCATTTCATTAAGTAAGAAAAATGCTGATTGCAGTTTACTACACTAATTTCATTGTCAAAGTTTTCTTTTTTTTTTAAAAAAAGTACTTGTATAGCAGTTAAAAACAAAACAAAACAAAACAGTATTTGTACCAGAAGTTAGGGTGTGTGCCTTGAATGGTTCAAAATTGAGATTGAGGAATATTATGCAGCCATTAGGAAAAAATGAGGTCATAAAATTTTCTTATACGTTGATGGATATGGAGATATTATGTTGAGTGAAATGAGTCAAAGGGAAAGAGATAGACATATAATAATGATCTCACTCATTTGTTAGATATAAGAAAAATAAAGAAAGTATAGTAATAATATCCAGAAACAATAGAGATGAGGACTAGGATCAACAGTCATGGTAGGAAGCTTGACACAAAGCAGTGAGTGTAGTTAAGATTAGAAAAGGGTCCACTATGACAATGATAATTGAAACTGATCACTCTGGACAAGAACTGGGTGCTGAAAGGGGATAAAGAAACATGCACTGTACCCCTTCATTAACAATAGTAAAAACCACAGTGTCTAAAAGAAAAAAAGATAGGTATATATAGAGAAAGGGAAGAGAGGGGGGTATAGAGAGAGAAGGGAGGAAGGGAGGGAAAGAGAGAGAGAGAAAGAGAAGCAAAAAGCCTGCCTCAGAGATAGGCAGGGGTAGGTGGGTGGTAAAACTGGAGAGATTGGTGGTGATAAAAGTGCACTGATGAAAAGTAGTATACATTCTATGACTAAAACTCAATTACGAACAATTTTGTAACGACAGTGCTGAAATAAATTAATCATTAAAAATAAAAAGTAAACAAAATTAAAATAGAAATGATTTTCAAATATTTTATTTAGCATAAGAACACTTTTTAAAAATGCAATCTCATTATCAGATAAAAAGTAGACCCTTCTAGGATGAATAATATTTGATTATTCATCTAAGTCTTACAGACATACAGGAGTCTCCCTCTTCACGGTTGGCAATAAGAGGGTCTTCCTACAGACAAGGGCAGATTTAATAGAATGAAATTCCTGAGGGCTTGGTCAGATCTCATCTCCATAAGAAATCATAATTTCAATTCTCTGACTGCTATAGAATTAAAAGCAAGGAATGATTCCTAGGGATCCAGCCTAGATTGGCCTCAGGGCAAAACACAGATGGTTTCAGAGCACAGCAGCTGAAGTCTGGATCAACCTGCTCCCTGTAGCTGGAAGTCCACAAGGGCTTACACCAAACAGCTAAATTGTCCCAGGTTGACCAGTCTGGGCTGAGAATTCTGGAACCTTCTTGGGATGGGGGCAAGTAGATCCCCTCCCACACCAAAAATCCCAGAGCCCCTGCCCATACTTGACATCTTCCAGCATAGAAACAGCTCAGTTTAATTAATCTCAGACAGAACATGATGCTGCAGAATCATCCCATGATGTAAATTGATCCTGGGTGAGAACTCTGGGGCTTTCTTGGTATGGTTGTAGAAAGATTCTCATTTCTGCCTTGAGGGCCAATAGCTCACACTCACACCCCTCCAGCACAGAAACAGCCCAGTTCCATAACTAATCTCAAAAAGAACACCAAGCATCTAAATCATCTCAGGTGGACCAGTCTCTGGGATGAAAATTATGAAACTTTCTCAGAATTGGGTGGGCAAGTTCACCTTTCTGTCTAAAGGCCCACACCTAATACCTCCCAGCACAGAAATGAACCAGCTCTATAAATGAACCTCATCAAGTTACCAATCATTTAATCTCCATATTCCTAGAGTACAGGGCCGCATACATGTCAGCAAGACACATTCAAATTTCATAATATAGACAGTCCAGTAGAAGCACAACCAAGTTGACAGGAAAGATGCATAAAAGACCACCAAACTCAATGATCAAAAACAGTAACAAAAACTCAATTATCATAAATCAGCTCAGTAAATCTTCCAGTAATTACTTTAATAACACCATAGTGAGTTATAGTAATTATCACAAATGACTTTATTTATTCTTGGTTTTGGGGCCACACCCAGCAGTGCTTAAGGGTTTCTCCTTGCTCTGTGCTCAGAAATCACTCCTGGCAGGTTTGATGGACCATATGGGATGCTGGAGATTGAACCCGGGTTGGGTTCCAGGTTGGCAATATGCAAATAAAATGCCCTACCCACTGTGCTATCGCTCTGACCCCATTAATCTTTTATTTTTATTCCATGTACCTTTTTGTTGTAAGAAGTACTATAAATTAAATTTTTTTTGCCTGCAAATGGGGCAGGCTTGGGTGGTAGAGTGCTCTGTAATATTCTGAGTAGAAAAGAAATACAAATTATATTTACTCAGAATATTACAGAGCAAATAAATGTGTGAAACTGAACTAGGGAACTCTAGAATGAAGATCATGTACTCTAGTCCTTTGAGCTATCTCCTGGGTTTCACTATGCTAATTTTCAATTAAACTCAAGAACATATCCCTACCCTTATTTGGCTATCATACACAGACATCCTGGGAGGCAGTAAAAAGTGGTTCTAAGAATCAGTTCTCTAAGCAAGTTATTTTTGCTTCTATGGGTTTCAGTTTGTTGCTAGTGTGCATTCCATGTTAGTTTTTTGTTAAGCTTAGGTGACTTCTATGCTACTTTCACATCTAATTTGGTGTGTTCCTACTGGGATATCAGTATTAGGAAATCTGGAGGTGTTGTGACCAAAGTATGAAGAGGTAGAGGGAGACTATCTACTCTCACTCAACAAAGATCCCAGTTTCAATCCCAGAACCATCATATCTAGAGTTTTTGTCAACTAAGTGCCAATGCAGAAATTAGTGATGGAGCAGTAAAGTTGGAGCATTGGCACAACACTAATTGTGGGGTGGGAGTGTAGCTGCCAGAACTTCAGCAAAGCAGGGCAGGGGCCCACAATCCTGAGGGTGCTGAGTTTTCAGCTTCAAGACCAGTATACCCATACATTTTTGCAGTTTGGCTTGCATTTCTTTCAAGAATAGTATGAGTCTATAGAGAATGAGCTGACATGGCAACATCTGTGGGATGTGACTGTGGCTCAAAATCAACTGAAAAAATGTTTTTAACAGTGACTTCTTCCTCCAGAATAATAGCTGTAGGCCCCATTTAATAGCACACATGAAATTCCAAAGAACTAAGTCAAGTATTCTGGGCCTGGAGACTGTGCTAGTACAATGAGATGAGAATAAAGAAAGGATCGAGGGGCTGGAGAGATAGCATGGAGGTGTTTGCCTTGCATGCAGAAGGACGTTGGTTAGAATTTCAGCATCCCATATGTTCCCCTGAGCCTGCAGGGGTCGATTTCTGTGTGTAGAGCCAGGAGTAGCCCCTGAGCGCTGCCAGGCATGACCCAAAACCAAAAAGAGAGAATCGATAGGACTGGAATGATAGTACAGTTGCTAGGTAAGGCACTTGCCTTGCATGTGGCCAACTCAGGTTCAATATTCAGCATCCCATATGGTCCTGATAGCACCAGGAGAAATGCCTAAATGCAAAGTCAGGAGTAATACCTGAGCACCATTGGGTGTGACACAAACCACCCCCACCCCCTAAAAAGAAAGGAACAATAGGAATCCTAAATGATCAACAGGATGACTTAAGCCAAATATCTCACTGATTTGAATTTTGAATTATTTTCAAATTTGGTGGGATTTGTGGGAAAGTATTTTAGTAATAGCATTCTTTCAAGTATTTTCAACAAAATTGACAGCACATCTCAACTTCTGCTATGAATGGATTATTTGGAGAATAGCAGAATGATTTTCACCTATTAAACTGCTCATACTAACCTGGTTGGCAACAATGGAAGGCAAGTCACAACTGACTTTTCACAATAAATTCAAAGGATTAGCAGATGGAGCTGTAAAGGATTCCTGGCATGGAATGAAGGGACAGCATTGCTCTTTACTGCACACAGGTTGATATACCACATCCAAGATACAACAGAGCCCTTATTCTTCTGAACTTGCAAGAGAGGCCAGTGTGAGGAAGAGGAGACAGAAGTATGTGAACCACATATTTGTAACATGTTTACAAATCATGTTCAAATAATGATAAGACATTCTTTAACATACTTATCCATTTGATGTGTGAACTGACATGTCTAGTAAAAACTATGACATACTATTTTTTCATGTTTTCCTTTTTTCATTTTTTCTCCCCCCTTTTTTTTTTCGGGCCACACCCATTTGATGCTCAGGGGTTACTCCTGGCTAAGCGCTCAGAAATTACCTCTGGCTTGGGGGGACCATATGGGATGCTGGGGGATTGAACCGCGGTCCTTCCTTGGCTAGCGGTTGCAAGCCAGACACCTTACCTCTAGCGCCACCTCGCCGGCCCCTTTTCTCCTTTTTTTATTCTGTATATATGTCTTTGGATTTTAGCTTTGAAACTTAGATAAATGAAAAGAGAGGAAACATTGGCAAACTCTGTTTTTTTGTTTGTTTGTTTGTTTTTGTTTTGGGCCACACCCGTTGATACTCTTGGCTATGTGCTCAAAATCCGCTCAAAATTCGCTCCTGGCTTGGAGGATCATAGGGAATGCGGGGGGGACTGAATTGCGGTCCGCCCTAGGCAAGTGCTTGCAAGGCAGGCGCCTTACCTGTAGCACCACCACTCCTGCACTGTAGATCCTGTTTTTTTTTTTTATAACAAGGTTAATAAATGAAATTTAGTGTAGTTTAGGTACTAAGGTGATAGAAACAGTTAATGAAGTATATTCATTATCTGTTGGTCTGGAAGACTATTTTACATAAAGTCTGCAAAACATATACCATATATAGATACTATTATAAGAGATACTATTTTCTAAAAATGAATATGGACATATGAAAAAATATTAATTTTTTCTTTACAAAGCTTTAAATAATTTCATTTGAATTAAGCTCATATCAATTTTGTAATTAAAAAATAAGGGCACTGCTAAAACAGCAACCACTTTATTAATTTAAAAAACATTTAGAAAGTGGGGCTGGAGCAATAGCACAGCAGGTAGGGCATTTGCCTTGCAGTGGCCAACCTGGGATGGTCCAGAGTTTGATCCCTGGCATCCCTTATGGTCCCGAGCCTTCCAGGAGAGAATTCTGAGTGCAGAGCCAGGAATAACTTTGAGGGCTGCTGGGGTGCCCCCCCCAATTTAGAGTGTATATATTGCAGTCTGTATTGTTAAAAACAATAAATAAGCTCACCAAAGACTAAAATTCCAAGTCTAATTACTAGTTAACAGAATTTTAATGAAGCAGAGCATTAGGGTAGCCTCTGGGGTTTTACCCTGTCTTGAACCCTGTTCTACTGGGCAGTCCAGAGTACTAGCCTATAATTAAATGAAGTAATGAATAATGTGAGTAATCACTCAGTTCTGTGCCTGGTAATAGCACTTTCTCACAATGAAGTCTCACAGAATTAAGATTCTTCCCGTCTGCTACATGGGACGCACTTTCTTCCTGGGGTTAATATCACATAAATTATTGTAGAATATTACATAGTTTTCTCAAAAAGTGACCATATCTCTTTCCTCTGAGAGCCCCTAATCAGGCACTAGATAGTGTCCTCTTGTCCCTCTCCCTAAGTATAATCTTGCTATGATGTAAAATTCTTACCCCCCAAAAGATCATGATTTAGCTTTCTAGAACTTGCAGAACACTGACCTGTGGGTGGGGTGACACTTCAATTTCAGGTGAAAGTGGAGGACTGACCTGTGTATTTATGGAGGTTTAGCAGCATCTGACTTTTATCACTGAAAATCATATATTTTTTTGCCACAACTGTATTTGATACCCAGTTGTGACAAAAAATTCTCCTGATACTGCCAGTGTATCCTTCATTGTAAAGCTGCCTTCATTTGAGAATCACTGTTACAGATCAATTAACCTGTGGTTTTTCTGATGCCAGGGATCAAATACCCACATATAGTATGCAAGGCAAACAACTCTACAAATAAACTACATTTCTGACTCAAATTCACTTGGTGACAGTGAGTCATTCCACAAATTACTTGAGACTGGGTCCACAAATATCCATGTCAACTTCCTCCCACCTAGAAAAAAACAAAAAGAAATAAAAGGAAATTTTGAATTTTTGAACTTAGGATTCTAGAATGTTTTCTCTGAAAACTGAGTTTTCTAAAACATTTCTGTAACATTTAATGCAAACATTCCCCATTATTGATGGCGAACAAAGGACTATAGCCAAATAAAAAGTACAGGTAAATGAAGCTTATCCATGTAGGGGTGAAGCAAAGGAAGATTTGATGCTTCCTGAAGAGTAAGATCTTAAATTTATCCCTGAAGCATAAAATTAGAAAACTAGATAGACTGATAAAAGTTTCCATGACTTAAATAACATCTATGTGCTACATTTCCTATTTTCAATATATCCTTTTTTCTTCCAGCCTCTGTCATTGAACTTACACTCGATATCTCTACCAGGGCTTTGTATCAGCACCTTAAACTCAACATGATCTTAACTGAACTGATTTTCTCTTCTACACCTGATCTTTCCCTAGAATCTCAGTAAATGGCTTATCAATACTGCTTATGCCCAAACTTAGAAGCCATCTTTGGTTCTTCTATTACCTTACCTTCCAGGTCCAACAGTCATACTGGCTCTACTTCCAAAATAAACCCCTCACTGTCCTCTTTTTTCTATCATTCATTATTATTATTTTTTTTTTTTAGTTTTTGGATCTACCCAGCAATGCTTAGGGACTATTCTTGGCTCTACACTCAGAAATTACTGGAAGTGCTCGGGGTAGCATATGGGATGCCAGGTTATGAACCTTAGTTGGACACATTCAGGGCAAGCACTTTAACAGCTGTACTATTTCTTCAAACCTCTGTGTGTTCTTTTCTCTAGTTGCATTCTGCTATCAGAAATTGAACAGCCTTTATTTTTTCCTGACTAGTTCTCTCCACTTTCCTATATCAAAGTGTCTTAACTTTACACTATTGACATTTTGGACTGAGTAATTTGTTGGGGTGTAGGAGTATCTTGTTCACTATAGGTTGTTTTGGTTTCTATATATTAAGAGTCATCAGTACTTGCTCAAATTTTAACTGAAAAATATGTTCCAGATATTGCTGAATGTCTCCTACGGTAAAAGTCTCCAGTCAAGAATCAATGTTTCGGGGCCGGGTGGTGGCACTAAAGGTAAGGTGACTGCCTTGCCTGCGCTAGCCTTGGACGGACCTCGGTTCGATCCCCCGGTGTCCCATATGGTCCCCCAAGCCAGGAGCGACTTCTGAGCACATAGCCAGGAGTAACTCCTGAGCGTCAAATGGGTGTGGCCCAAAAACCAAAAAAAAAAAAAAAAAAAAAAAGAATCAATGTTTCTGTACAGCCACTGTTTTAACAACTCAAATCTCAGTTCAATTGTTGCCTAACCTGCAAGGCCTTCATAACCATAAAGAATCTTTATTTCAGGACCCGGAGAGATAGCACAGTGGTGTTTGCCTTGCAAGCAGCTGATCCAGGACCTAAGGTGGTTGGTTCAAATCCCAGTGTCCCATATGGTCCCCCGTGCCTGCCAGGAGCTATTTCTGAGCAGACAGCCAGGAGTAACCCCTGAGCAACACCAGGTGTGGCCCAAAAACCAAAAAAAAAAAAAAAAAAAAAAGCTAAGAATCTTTATTTCAATATCACCACTCTCTATCGTATTATTTATTCCTTTTTTAGGATGAAACATAGTATAAAATTGTTTGGCCTGGTCATTTTTCTCTTTACAGAATATTGCTAGTACCGTCTGTCTTGTTCACAACAATAACCTATGTGCTAGAAAAAGAGCCATAAAGAGTAGATACTTAAAAATAGTCTGGTGGTGGGGCCGGAGAGATAGCATGGAGGTAAAGCGTTTGCCTTTCATGCATAAGGTCATCGGTTCGAATCCCAGCGTCCCATATGGTCCCCCGTGCCTGCCAGGAGCAATTTCTGAGCATGAAGCCAGGAGTAGCCCCTGAGCACTGCCGGGTGTGACCCAAAAAAATCACACACACACACAAAAAATAGTCTGGTGGAAGGGTGAGAGAGACAGTACAGTGGGTAAGGTGCTTGCTCTGTACACAGCTGACCCTTGTTTGAATACTCAGCACCATCAACCCAAGCAACCTCAGCACCTCAACCTAAGCATCACGAAGAGTGATCCGTAGGATAGATCAGAGCCAGGAATAAATCCTGACAACTTTCAGGTATGACTGCAAAAAAAAAAAAAATTACATATCTGTTCCCTCAAACTTCAGGTCAGGGACCAGAGTCATATAGTATAGCAGGAAAAATTCTTGCTTTACATGCAACCGACCTGGGTTTGATTCCTAGCAATCTCATACAGTCCACTGTGCCTACCAGGAGTGATCCCTGAATGCAGATCCAGAAGTCACAGCCCTATGAGCCCCCCAAAACAAACAAACCCTCTCGGATCAGGTTACCATCTCTTTCTCTTGCTTTCCCTCCTTAGATTATCCTGAACTGTTAATTTTATTGTTTGCCTAAACTTTTCATTTTAAATAACTATCCTATATTCAAAAGCTGGAGAGATAGTGCAGCAAGTTGGGTGTTTGCCTTGCATGACCTCTGCCTAGGCTTGAACACTGGCATTCCATATAGTTCCCAGGACCCCACCCCCACCCCACATTAAAAAACTGTGTGGGAAGAACAGCATTACAATGGTTAAGTACAAAGGTAGTAAGTGCTTATTTTGATTGGGTTGACAAGCTAGAACAGTGGATAGGGCTTTTGCCTCACATGGAAGCTGACCTAGTTTTGATCCCCAGCATTCCCTACGACCCCCCCACCCCAACCACCAGGATAATTCCCGAGTGCAGATCCTGGAGAAACCCCTGAGCCTCGCTGGATTAGGCCTCCAAACAAGCAGCAACAAACTAATTGCTTATTATGAAACTAAAACAAGGCCCAATTAATGCAGGTCTGGCTTTTAAACCTCAGGTTTTCGGTATACATCTAAAAAGAATCACTACATAGGCCATGAATTAATTTGGTCCCTAGCCTAGATCTGATGTAGTGAAGGTCTTTCAGGGGCTCTAACTCCCAAACTCACCTGGTGTCGAGGTTCAAATGGCCTCTTTGTCCATCGAGCCAATCTACAGTTCTTAACACTTGCGGTGCAGCTTCAAGGGAAATCTTTCATTGAGGTCAAAGTGTTCAGGATGCAGGGCAGTCGATGCAAGCTGGCTGGGCGCCGACGAAGCAACCTGATGACTTCTTCCATTGATTTCTGAGCTGTTCTCAGAAACCAAAGATGGGGCCACCTGCTGGCTGCAATCTGGCGGGCCTCGTCCAGCCTGGGCGCTGGGCCCTTGACCCCTCAGGGCATCAGCCCTGCACCTCACCAGGCCGTTTTCACATTCGGGCGAGCCGCGGGCTTGTCACGCGCCCGCAACGGGCTCTCCACGCGGTGCAGCGACGTCTCCACCCGCCGGGACGACGCCCTGACTTGGCGCGAGGACATCTCGGTGCGCTGCGAGGACGTCTCCACGCGCTCGGAGGAGACCTCGAGCACCTGCGGGGCCCGTTTCCCCTCGCCCAGGCGCTGCGACGCCTCCACCACTTGGCGGGAAGACGTCCGCACCTGCCGGGAAGACGTCTCCACGCTGCGGGACGACGTCTCCACGCGGACCGTCGACGTCTCTCGGGAGTGGTGGGTGGTCTCCACGCGGGCCGCTTTCCTGGAGAGCTTCCCTGGAAGGGGGGAGGCCATGCTGCGCGTGCAAGGTGGCCCCCAAACACACACACACACGAGGCTCGGGCCTCGGCATGCAAGGTGGCCTGGCTCTGGGTCGTCGCGTCACAGCGGGGCAGTGGGGGCTTGACAGGAGCGTTTGACGTCAGGCGGGCACCGGGCCGAGTGAGTCATGGCGCCGTGATGATGTCTTTTGGTCTCTAGGGCCTCGACTCCGAGTCTAGGCAGACTGGCTTTTTCCTGGAAAACCACCGCCAGGCCTCAGGCTGCAGCGCAGGCCCGGCCCCGGCCCCGCCCCTCCCGCCCGTCCAGAGCCTGAGTGGGCGGAGCTAGAGCTGCTGGCCCGAAGACGGCGAGGCCGGAGTTGGGCGGGTCCTGGAAGGGGCGGAGCTAATCGCTGAAGGAGGCGGGGCCTCCTGGAGTCGCTCCGGACGGTGTCCCTCCCTGCACCCAGAATGCACTGCACCGGAAGGGGAGGCCGAGGTTTCCGCCAGTTCCCCGGCGGCCGGGGAGGTTGCTGAGCTGTGCGCTCGGTCCCAGCTCTTTCGTTTGTGATGGCCGCGGCTGTCGCTATGGAGACGGGTAAGAAGCCGAGAGTAGACGCAAGTCGAATTCTACTCTGCTTAGATAGCCCTTCCTTTTCTCCGGGAAGACCTTCCAGACCTGTTTCTCAGGATCCGAGTGTGGCCCGAGGAGGGGGAAGGACTCTTAGGGTCTTGGGAAAGGCGAAGGTGTTGGGCACCTGCCGTTTCCGCTTGCTCGCTGCTAGGGTTTCCTACTGGTTACTGTATTCAACGAGCGCTGTCGCCGATTTCAAGGAGTGGGAGAGATGGAGAGAGAGGACTGTAACCTCGTTTCGCTTGGGTTTCTACGTCTTCTATAGCTTGCGGAAATGTGAAATACCGTCGATAAACTTTTGAGTCATTCTGCCACCCAAGCTGAAGCTACTCCATTGGCATATTCTTCCGTTTCCACGGCTCTAGTCACTTGCATCTGCACCTTGACCTGATTTTACCTTCACTTTTTTTTTTATAAGTCTCTGAATAATTCTAGCGCAAGACTAAAAAGAGAAAGGCAGTTTTATAACCTTACTTGGCTAAAATTGCTACAAGTGGTAAACACCATGTTCCACGTGTTTGTTTTCTTTTAAAATTTTTAACTTTCAAGAAACTCGAACTCTCTTCCTTTAGACTTTTATGGAAGTTTTGTCACCACCGTTTAGAAAAAAAAATCACACCATATATTCAGAAATGTATTTCAGTTAGGTTTCTTCATTGTTTTCTTTCTTCAGATGGACGTTGTATTCAGTGACCTCTACTGTGAATGATTTTTTGCTATCTTCTCTCCTAGATGATGCGGGAAATCGACTTCGATTTCAGTTGGAGTTGGAATTTGTGCAATGTTTAGCTAACCCAAATTACCTGAATTGTAAGTTGCTGAGAACCTCATTTAATTGGACGGTTACATCTCACAAAAGTTGCAATTCATAATGTTTGCTTTTATACATACCCAACAGAACTACTGTTGGACGTAGTTGGGTGTATCTATAGATTTATTTATGTGCCTACAGGTATACATCAAATTCGGACGTTTTGTGTTTAAATTTTATTTTGTTGGGTATTGATGGTGGGGGTAATATATATACATATATATGTACATATATACACATATAGTATACACATATATAGAGAGTATCTTAAGTCATTGGTTTACTCTACTTTTTTTTTTTTTTATGCCTTTCAGTTCTTGCCCAAAGAGGTTACTTCAAAGACAAAGCTTTTGTTAATTATCTTAAGTATTTGCTTTACTGGAAAGAACCAGAATATGCCAAGTATCTAAAGTAAGTTTAATTTTTATAACCTAATATGTATATTCTTTATTATGCTCTAAACTGCTGGTATTTAATATGTTCTAGTTTCACACTGGAAAAAAGTGTATTTTGAGTCATTTCTTTAGATGTCTGCGGCAATCTATTCTCACTATTCCAGTTTCCACACTTACCTTTCTTTGTTTCCCTGTATTCATCTCTGCCACCTTACCAAGCTGAAGAAAGCACAGCAGTTTTCTTTTAAATCTTTTTTTAAAAAAAATTAGGGCTAGATATACTACAGGGAGGTAAGGTTCGATATGTGCTCCACACTGCATAAAGTCCCCTGAGCATCACATCACAAGGAGTGATGTGCAAATCACCCCCTGTAAATCAGTCAATAAATGCTCAGAGACTAATAGTGTGCATGCTTTGCCTGCTGAGGGCTTGAGTTCAAGCCCAGGTACGTCATTCCTGGGAGTATTGCCTGGAGTAGCCCCTGAACACCACTGTATTTAGTACTAAAACAAACAAAAAATGTAAACCACAACTGATCCCTTTCTTGTTTCCAGTCTTAAAGTGGTTTTCCTTTGCACGTGGATAAATCTCTTGTCTATTCTTGGCAAAAGTCTTATTTGCTCTGGCTTTCTTGTTCTAGTCTCATCTACTACTCACCCACCCACCCATCCTGCTTGTATTCTTCTTACTCCAGATTCGTACAGTCTGTAAATTCAATAATACAGCCATGGCCTTAAAATTGAAAAACAAAAAGTGAGTTGCTTAATAAGGTTTTCTGGAGTAGGGAACTTGATGTTAATTACTGCTCTCGATTTTTATTTTTAGGGCCTCTTCTGTACCAAGCACTGTGCTCATTTTAGAGCATACACTTCATTTATCTTTTTATTATAACACTGATAAGAAGAAAAATCCCAGCCTAGGCTGAGTGAAACAAATGACCTATTTGAGGAACTGCTTTAATATAAATTCATTTGTCTTAATATGATAGTGACTTTGCTCATCTGAAAACACACATACAAAATAATGCCATTCATCATTTATTTCATCATAACATTGATGAGGATAAAAACTTATGTGGGTCGAGTGAAACAAATCACTTGAGAACCTGCTTTATTTTGGGGTGTTTTGGGGCCATGCCCAGTGATGTTCTGGGGATACTCTTGGTTCTGCACTCAGGAATTTCTCATGGCTTTGCTCAGGAGATATGCATTACTAGGGATTGAATTGATTGGTCAGTGCAAGGCAAATGCCCAACCCACTATACTATGACTCTGGTCCTGAGAACCTGCTTTAAATTTTTTTTTTCTGTTTTCAAGAATCTTTCCAGTCTAAGAGGAAAGTGTACTGTGTATAATTTTAGTTATGTACAGATGCTTTCATTTTAAGGCTTAAATAAAATGCAAGAAATATGTACTAATGATAAGACTGTACTTTTTTTTGTTTTTTTATTTTATTATTTTTTAGTTATACCCCATGACATTCAGGTTACTCTTGGCTCTATGCTCAGAAATCAAGGCTGGCGGGCTTAGAAGACCATATGGGATACCAGGAATCGAACCTGGGTCTGCCACGTGAAAGGCAAACAACCTATCCAATGTGCTATCAGTCTGGCCCCAAGATTGTACTTTTTTAATGGTAAAAAATAAACCGCAGTTGCATATATCTTTGACTTTGGGGCAGGAAAGAACAGTACATTGGATAAGATGCATGTACCTGATCTGAGTTTGATTCCTAGTAATCCAGTAATCACCAGGAGTGATCCCAGTGTGCAAAGCCATTGCAGTGGCCCAAGGCTGCCAGGTCTGCAGGACTGGAGACTGCTGAGGCCCTAGGCTGCCAGGGCCTGGTGCTGCAAGGCTCGGGCCTGTGGGGCCTGGCTGCCAGATGGGGCCTTGTACCCACCCAGGGATGCCAATGTGTAGCAACCGCCTACCTTGGATAAAGAGAAAGAAGAGAAATGGATACCAAGTACACTTTGATGGAAATTCACTGGCCAGAGGTGATGAGGGAGGACCTGGGTACAAAGAAGAAAGATACAAAGCAGGCAGCATCTCTCTGATACTTTATCTCTGGTCCCTGGGGACCAGAATGCACTGCTCTAGTCACTATTCTAGGTCTTCCCCAACAGTCCAAGGTTTTTCTTTTATACCCGGCATGATATGGGGCCATGTCCAGGTTCAACAGTCATTACAGTGGGGGTATCCAACGGATATGCCCAAATTCAACTGCCGTACATTACTGTTAGGGGTTTATAGACTTAGCCAACCAATCACAATTAAGGTCTTATTTAAAGGTATGAACCCCTTTTATGACTGGATGGTGCTGGACTGTAAGATTACAGACTGTAAGCCCTGAGCACCGATGGGTGTGCCGCCCCAAAAAAGAATAAAGAAAACGTCTTTGGTTTTTTTTTTTTTCCTAAACAAGCACTTTATCTAAATTACTTTATCTAAATTACTTCTAATCTGTTCCCAGTATCCATGAATCCCATATCCTTTTTGTCCTTCTAGTCTCCTTAGTACCCTTACTGATTCTTTATAAACGGCCACTTATTCATGTAATACTTCAGTGATTTTCTTCTATGTTGGATTTTATGTAGGTTCAGACTTACTATTAGAATTAGATAGACATCATATTACCATATTTGCTGGCGTGTAAGACGACCCCCTAATTTTGCAGTTAAAACATAGGTTTAGAGGTTTAGGCCTATATTCGCTGTATCAGACAGAAAGTTCCTGTGCTGCAACTGTGCACCACAGTGAGCCAATCACAAGCAAAGGTTCAAAGGTTATACTGTTATAGACGTCCTCTCTGACGCTGGCCAATCTGAGCAGGCTTTTTACAGTGTAGATTGGGGTCCAGAACATTGTCTAATTTGCATGCATAAAAAGCCTGCTTGGATTGGCTGAGTTAGAGAGGCGGTCCGAGCAGCCTTGCAGTGATTGGTGCAGGATCGAGTTGGAAAATTCGTTTCGCGGCAATATTCAGACAATTTTCAATTAATTGCATATTGAAACATTTTTTTGGGATATACTTGGCGTATAAGACGACCCCCGATTTTTGGTTGACTTTTTTTTTCTTTCAAAGGTCGTCTTATACACCGGAAAATACGGTAGTTGCAAAACTTTAGACATTTTCTTATGCCAAACTGTTCATAATATTTATAGTTTTCACTTTTCAATAGTCAGCATTTAAAAAATGGAAGATTATATTTGATCAGATTTTCAATTACTTTTTAAAATGTGCAAAATCTGTTCATCATTCTCCCAATGATTGGCAAAGATGAGAAGCAGCTGCCTTTTTCAGATATTTATCACTTGGCCTCTCTATTGCTCAATTCAGGACTAGCTGGCTTAATTGTTAGATGCTAGAAAGTTCTTATTTTGTTGTGTAATAACACTTCTCCAAGTAGCCTCAACTCCTGTTCCCAGTTGTGTTTTGGGCATGGGGGATGGTTTGGATCATCTAGTAATAGTCAGGGCTATTCCTGAATCTGTTCAGTAATGACCCCTGGCAGTGCTATGGGGACCATTGTGGTCTTAGGGATTGAACCTAGTTGGCAGCATGTAAGTACACTATCTTCTGTATTCTCTGTTGCCCATTTTTTTGTTCCTGAATTAAATCAAAAGTTGTTCTGGTCTCCATGAGGCAAATGTCTGCATCTGCCTTGTAGTTATTTAAATTTAAGAGGTTGCAAATAAACCCCTGTGAGCATTTCATTTGGTATTTAGTTTTCATTTTTCAATAGTCAACATTTAGAGAATAGAAAATTGTATATAATCAGATTTCCAACTACTCTTTAAAATGTGGAAAATCTGGCCACTCCAGGACAGTCTTCCTTTTCTGAACGACTGGCTAGAATTGAGGAGCAGTTGCTATTCTAGACATTCCACCACTTAATCTGCTTCACTAATAGCCAGTAACTATAACAGTAATTCTATTTCATACCTACCTTTACCCATGTCTTAGTTTCTCTTTGGATATTTTTGCAATTTTTCTCTACCCTATTCAAGTGAACAATTCTACTTTCTATATTTATTTCTATAACTGCTCTAAAGTATGTTCTCTTTTTGTGTTTTTATACTTTTGTAGAATATGAATGGAAGGCCAGAGGTATGGCTCAAAGGGTAGAATAGGCCTGTGGAGGCCCAGCACAAGTCCAAATACAGAACTTCTTTTTTGGTATCATAGGAGCTTGTTTTAAATGTAGAGCTTGGGCACTACTCAGATCTAATCATTATCTGTGATTTAGGTGATTCATGGGCATATTAAAGTTTGAAAAGGATGAAGATAGTTTACTGTCCTAAGCTTTAGTCATTGAATATCACTTGCCTGGCCTTGGTTGCTGTGTATTCCTATAGGATCTTGTTTATTTTGTTTTGTTTTTTGGGCCACCCTGCAGTGCTTAGGGTTTGCCTTCAGGAATCACTTCTGGTAGGCTTTGGGGACATTATGGGATGTCAATGAGTCAACTGTGTGCAAAGCCAGTGCCTACCTACTATGCTATCACTCCAGTCCCATGATCCTGTTTGTTTTTTATGAATTCACATTTCCTATCTTTTTTTAATTTGAAAGTAATTTTACTCACACATGTTAGAAAATAGTAAAAATAATTCCTTTATTTTCTTCACCCATGTGAACATTTTATGAGTACAGTATTATCAAAATAGAACATTGATGTTGAGTTATGTTTTGCCAACTGTCAAAGCAATAACCATGCTGGTACAGTTAACCATTATCTTCATACATTGTATTTTATCATTCTATCATCTTAAGTCTCCTTTAATCTTACTTTTTTTTCTCATATCTGTGATATATAAGTGGTCACCTTGGTATATAATAGGAGTCATAGAAAGTCAGTTCTAAGACTTATGATGTCAAATTTTTGTGGTGTTACTTGTTAATGTATTTCAATATTTTTCTCTTTTCATCTATGTCTTGTGAGGGAATATAGACTACGTTATGTCTTATTCATGGCATTTGTTTGTTTTGGGGTTATCATCTGTGGTACTCAGCTTCTTGGGCTATCTATCCTCTGGCCCCATGTCATAATTTGCCTCACTAATTCTAGTATGTATTGAAGATACGAAAATTTTTTCCTGAGATTCTTTCATACAGATCACTTTATTAGTTGAAATTCGATTCTAAGGAACATATCTGTGCTCCCTATTTACTTATTTAATGATATCAATATAGGCACTTAGGTTTCTTTTTTGTTTTGGGGCCACACCTATTGGTGCTCAGGGGTTACTCCTGGCAAGAAGCCATATGGGATGGATTGAACTTACATCAGCCACATGCAAGGCAAATGCCTTGTCTGCTGTTCATTTATCATTTTGCTTTTATGCCATTTTTGGCCTTTGAGCCCCCTTTCATATTGAAAGTGTTTTTGTTATATTTTCGTAATTTTTTTTTTTTTTGCTGGTGCTTCAGTCTCTGCTTTTATTTTCTCTTAACTGCCTTTTTGGGGGGCATGGGGGTCACACCTGGCTCTACACTCAGAAATCGCTCCTGGCAAGCTCAGGGGACCATATGGGATGCTGGGATTTGAACCACCGTCCTTCTGCATGCAAGGCAAACGCTCTACCGCTGTGCTATCTCTCCCCCTTCTCTTAGCTGTAGAACCAGCCATTTTTCCAAATAACTCTGGGGAAAGCACCCAGGGTTGGTTCTTAATGTGCTCATTGATACCAGTATTATTGCTTCTATAATCTCAGCACACAGTTTAGGAATTTTGTGGAAATATCTATTTCTTAATCTGCTTCTTTATGTTAAAAGCTATTCAAGAATTTCCAATTCAGGAGCTGGAATAATATAGTAGGGCATTTTTGCCTTTCATGCAGACAACCTGGGATGGACCTAGGTTCAATCCCTGGCATCCCATGGCCCTGGAGCCTGCCAGTAGTAATTTCTGAGTACAGAGCCAGGAGAAAACCCTGAGCACCACTGGATGTAGCCCAAAAATAACTAAAAAAAAAAAGTTTCCAATTCATGCCCAATAACCTAAGCTTACTTTCTAGCTTACTACTTTATCTGGGATTCCTTCTTTTTTGATAACCTAAAACTTGGTAATCTTTGATACAATATACTTATGTATGTCTGCTCAGTCTTAGACTATACATACTTTTAGAATTACTGTATTTGCACTGAAAATGACTTAGCTTTTTTCTTGTTTATAGATCATAATCCCTGCTTGTGACATACTCTGCTTAAGACATACTTCTGGTCCATGCTGCACAATGCTTGGTGTGGGCCATATATAAAGCAAATACTTTACCTACTGTACTCTTTGGCCTGTCTGACTTTTTACCATTATTGATAGGAAACTAATAGTTTTTAATTAAATGCATGATTTTGCTTTTGTTTTTGTAACACACTCAACAGTGTTCAGGGGTTACTCTTGGCTCTGCACTCAGGCAATTACTCCTGGTGGACTTGGGGAACCGAGCACATGGGATGCAGGGATTGAACCTGATGTGCAAAGCAGGCTGCAGTCTACCTACTGTACTACTTCTCAAGTCCATAAATGCATAATCTTGAAAAGAAAATCTTCATATTTCTCTCCCTGGAACCCAGTATTATTTGCCACCAAACGTTACTGTGCTTAACAACTGCTGTGTGATCTTTGGAAAGTTATCTTTTTTGGGGGCTATACCCAGTGGTGCTCAGGGGTTACTTTTGGCTCTGCGCTCAGAAATCACTCCTGGCAGACTTGGGGGACCAAGTGTTGAACTTGTTTTCATTAGTATTTAACACAGTGAAACACCAGTGTTGGGTGTTGAACCCTGGTCTGCCGCATGCATTCACGCCAGCCCCCTAGTCCCCATCTTTTGAACTTGTTTTCTCATTTAGAAAATTTTACATAATGCTATCTTTTGATGCCTAAGCTGGAAAAAAAAAAAGTACTAATAAGGCAAAGTGTACTAATATAAAAATGTTGGACTGCAAGATAATTGGTGACTGGAATAGAGCTTGGCTTTTTTGGCTTACATTATGTCAATCACTAATTTATAAACTCAAACCCAGGTATCCTCAGTGTTTACACATGTTAGAACTGCTCCAATATGAACATTTCCGCAAAGAACTGGTGAATGCTCAGTGTGCGAAATTTATTGATGAGCAGCAAATTCTGCACTGGCAGCACTATTCTCGGAAGAGGATGCGCCTTCAGCAAGCCCTGGCAGAACAGCAACAGCAAAATAACACGTCAGGAAAATGAAAAGCTGGACCCAGAACACGCTCTTAAGCAAATGTATATATGACTTGTACAGAGAAGACTTTTCCCACTTTTTATTGTGAAAGCATCTAGAACCTTTAGCGTGCGGTTTAAGTCAATGAACTTTTTTGTTAATTGTTAAATCAGAATTGTTCTTTGATTTACCTTGAATTTGTTTTCATTAGTATTTAACCCAGTGAAACACCAGTGTTGGGGGATTTACATCAGGATGGAGTAGAGTACATCCAACAAACACACTAAACTTTCTGAGTTTAGCTTGTTCTTGATGTAAATGAAACTTAAGGAAAATATGTCTCAGAATTTTTCTGCCCTTCTTTTAGTATCAACAACACCATCTCCTTGTCTTATCTAAAGAATGAGAAAACAGAGACCCTTTAAAATCAGTAGGAACTGCCAGAAAGGAAGACAGACCTTTGCTAGAGAGCTAAAGGAATAATATTTGTTGTGTCTTGATCTAATGTTTGAAGTTAGGGAGGAGCTAGAAGATTAACTAATGGAACTCTTGACCTTAGACTAGAAGAGCCATAAATACCTGTGGTTAGTTTAGATTCTAATATTAACTTTGTAGATAACTACAAACCTGACAGTCACTTAATTGCATTCTCATTTTATTTTCAGAATAGTTCTGTTTATAAAGGAGAAAACCGGTTTAGACAGGTTACAAGTCTTGCCTACAGTTGCACTGCTAGTAAGTGGTAGGTAAGCTGCATGTTCTTCCTAATCACTGGGTTATGTAGTCTCCAACCTATTTGGCATACACATCCTTGATAGTAAAAGCACATTCAGAAATCTATGAAAGTTAGGACAGTGCACAATGGACTTGAATATTCTTTGCAATCAGGCAGTAACCCCTTCAGATATTGAAAACTATCTATTGCACTGTTAAGGCGACTTTTAGCATTTCTGTTAACCCCAGTAAACATTCCCTTGCATCATTACTGCCCTTTTTTAAAATGTCATATCTAAAAGTATCCATAAAGTACAAGTAAACAGGGTCTATAAGGACTTTAATAGCAATGTTTAGCCATATGCCATTTTCACATTATTAATATGAATTCAAAAGGAAATCAAGACAATTGTCATCAATTATTCATCTTCAGAGAACAACATTTCCACGAGGTTGGCCTGAAGACACTCGGATTCTACCAGTTTCTGAGGCTATAAGAAAAGAACAGTCAAATCTTAACTCACAGTATAGTATATCATTAGGAACAGTCAGTTCTGCCTTGATGACTCAAATCTTGAGACAAAGTAACCATAATAATTGGATGTTACCAACAAGCAATAACAAGTTTTATGAAATAGTTCAGATATTCACTGTAGGATGAATCAGGAAAATGCTTTGTTCCAAATACTAAATCAGGAAAACAGAAAGCTCTCTATCACACTCTTAACCTCCACTTTTTTTGGGGAGGGGAGAGGGGGGTTTTGGGTCACACTTGGCAGCGCTCAGGGGTTACTCCTGGCTCTACGCTCAGAAATCGTTCCTGTCAGGCTCGGGGGACCATATGGGATGCCGGGATTCGAACCACCGTCCTTCTGCATGCAAGGCATACCTCCATGCTATCTCTCAG
Source organism: Suncus etruscus (assembly GCF_024139225.1). NCBI lineage: Eukaryota > Metazoa > Chordata > Mammalia > Eulipotyphla > Soricidae > Suncus > Suncus etruscus. Next base: position 155,923,738 of record NC_064848.1, on the reverse strand, counting down.
ACCCCATAACCTCTACTTTTTAATTTTACAATCCCTTAACGATGACTAGAACGAGTGCCCTCCTTTTCTCACTCAAGAGTTATGGATTATATAGAAAACAAAGGGTATCAGTGTTTCTCGATCAGTTTTTTTTTTTTTTTTTTAAACTTTGGGTCATACCCGGTGACACTCAGGGGTTAGCTTGTCTAGCTTGGGGGACCATATGGGACGCCGGGGATGGAACCCAGTTCTGTCCTGGGTCAGTTGCGTGCAAGGCAAATGCCCTACCACTGAGCCATCGCTCCAGCCCCTATTGATCAGTTTTTAAATTATATAAAAATAGCTTAACTACAAGTAGTCTTTTTTTTTTTTTTTTTTTTTTGGTTTTTGGGCCACACCCAGCGGTGCTCAGGGGTGACTCCTGGCTGTCTGCTCAGAAATAGCTCCTGGCAGGCACGGGGGACCATATGGGACACCAGGATTCGAACCAACCACCTTTGGTCCTGCTTGCAAGGCAAATGCCGCTTGCAATCTCTCCGGGCCCACAAGTAGACTCTTAAATTGCAAAAGACTAGCTTTATGAGGCCAGAGCGATAGTACAGCTGAGCTGGTAGGGCACTTGCTTTGCATGCAGCCAAGCCAGATTTGATCCTTGGCATCATATATGATCCAACTAGCACTACCAGAAGTGATCTGAACAAAGTTATGAGTAAGCCATGAGTATCATCAGATACCTGTGTTCCCTCCATCAAGTCTTCTCCACAAAAGGAAGGTCTTTTTTAAAAAGCACAGACTAAAACCTAGTATTTTATATTTTGGCATTACTGAGTTTATTGGGATGGGCAATAAAGACAGGTTGTAGGTTTTTTAATGCACTCCAGATATCAGTATGATATGCCGAATGGAGTATCAAGATCTTTTCAAAGTTAAGTTCAAAACAAGCCAAAGGAGTTTGGTATCTAAAATAGCCTGGACACAATTATGGATACTTACTGTTCCATTTTTAAGTAGTGTAGGTATTGCAGTTATTTTCAGTTTTTTTCTAAAGTCATTATCTGGATCTTTCCAACTATTTTACAGAGAAAAAAAATGGTCAGGAAAAATATTTACAGAGTTTCACACAGTTTGATTAATAATATATTTAGTTTTAGTCTTTCATTGCATTTGGTAGACATTTTTATAAAAAGTAAGGAATGACATGTACTACCCAATGCAAAGTTTAAAGTATGCTGACATAAAATGTGGAAACAAGTTTCAAAGTAATCCTTTGCCAATTTCTCTCGCCTTTAATACAAATAGGCTGGACATTTAAAATTTAAGTAATGTAGTTAATAGCATTTGATTGTATGGCATTACTAGTTTCACCATAAAAACTGACTCTGTGTATCCCTTAGGACATAGGTCCTTCCCACCCAAGTTTTCACTGTCCAGTCCATGTCTGGAAAAGGAGTATATATGTTGCCACTTACTAAGGTCTCTCTCCAACTTGGCAGTGGATGAACACACGTCCTTCTTTAATATGCTTCAGCCCCTCTCGAATCACTGGGTCAGCTTTAAAAATAAAGATTGATACATAATTATCAACTCTAAAATCAACCATCAGATAAATACCGATAAAGTGCCTCAGACTTCATAAACACTGACTAATCTGCGGCTAACAAAGGTCAAGGAATCAGACCCTGATTTGTCCCCAAGCCAGTGGACCCAGAAGTAATGGCGAACATATTTGCTGACTTATCGAAAAGAAACCAAAGTCACGTTTCTTGTAGGACAATCACGGGGGGGATGAAAAGTTGAAGAACGAATCCCAACATCTGTGTCGCCAAGGCGCATTCTTGGCGGGGCGGGGGCAAAGTGAACAGGACAGAGGGAAAGGTTGAGGGACGCTAGAAGACATTCGGTTCTAGAAGCGAGACCCCAGTCCCGGTGGCATCGCCGCCGGAAGCCTGCCTGCCTGCCTGCGTCCTGCCGCCAGTCCCGCCGGGCAGCGGCCCAGAGCGGACGCCCAGGCTCACCCAGCTCGCAGTCGGGGCACCAGCTCTTCCCTTCGGCGTCCTTGGAGCCGGTGAAGTAGGCGAAGATGGTCTTGCCCCGGTGCTGCTCCACGGCCTTGCCGAACTCCTCGAAGCCCAGCACGCTCACCTCCTCGAACGCCGCCATGGGTTCCGGCTGGGACGGGGCTGGGACGGGGCTGGGACGGGGCCGGGGCGAGTGAGCTCCGGGCGCGGCCCGCGGGGCTCGAGGGGCGGAGCGAGGCGGGCGCGGGGTGGGTCAGGAACTGGGAGGGGCCGAGGAGCCTGCGGGAGCCCTGAGGCTGCCGCGGCCTCTAACAGACAAAGCATTCTTTCCTTTTGTTTCCCCGTCCAACCGCAAACTCCTGACCTCCTTTCCTCGCCTTGGACCCCCCCACCTACCCCCCCCACCCCCGAGCACAGCGGCTGCGAGACGCGTCGCCCGGCAGCAGCCGCCGCTCCCTCCCCGAGCGGCTCCCGGGACGCCCTGCGCGCGCCTGTTGCCATGGCGACGGGCGAGCGCCCGGAAGTGAGGCCTAGTCGGGAGGGTCCGCGCCGGCTTCTGGCTTCGCGAGCCTCGCCCCAGGCAGGTGGGCTCGCGCCGCGCCCGGGGGGATTCTGGGAAACTCCTCCCGAGCCGGGGGCCTGGGCAGGGGAAGCCCGGAGCGGGCGGGCTCGGCGGCCCCGCGGTCCCCGTCGTGCGCCTCGACCCCGCCCACGCGCTCGGGGGTCGCGGGCTGGGGGCGGCGTCCGTCCGGCCGCGGGGCCGGCGCGGAGTGCGTGAGCGCGTGGGCGGCGGCGCGGACGGTCGGGCCGCCTGAGCGCGGGGTCCGAGGCCCAGCTATGCCGGGCCGCGGCGCGGGGTGGCCCGGCCGGCCGGGCCGGGGCGAGGGCGGCCGCGGAACGCGCGGCCGGGCTCGGGCGTCGTGGCGGGAGACGCGCGGCGGGAGGGCGGAGAAGCCGCCGCGCGGCCGGAGGCCCTGGAGGCGGGCCCCCCCAGGGGCCGTGGACGCCCGCGAGGCCTCGGGGCTGCCCGGCGGCGCGGGCGCCGTGTGGGTCAACGGGGCGGCGGGGCGGCCGCACGTGGTGGGGCCGGCGGGCTCCGTGTGGGTGACGGGCCCGGGAGCCGAGGCGGAGGCGCGGGCGCGGGCGGGCGGCGACGGGAAGGACCCGGCGGGCGCCGTGGGGCCCGAGAGCATCCTGGAGCTGTGGCTCAAGGTGCAGGCGCTGAGGGCCGCCTCGGGGCCCCCGCCGGGCAGCCGCGTGGAGCTCCACCCCGTGCCCACCGGGGAGGGCCCCGTGGAGCGGGGGGTGCCCGGCCGCGCGTCCTGGGTGGAGACGAACCGCGGGGGCGTCACCGGCCCCTGGGTGAAAGGACCGGCGCGGGGCCTCCCGCGGGGCGCCGGCGCGCTGCGAGCCTTGTGCGCCCGCGTGTCGGGCTTGTGCGGGCTGCAGCCCGCGGCCTGGGTGCCTCCTGTGAGAGTGCCCGGGACCTTGGAGAGCAGGGCGGAGACGGCCCCCCTGCCGCCAGCCCGGGGACAGGCCGCGGGGGCTCCGAGGATGGTGGACCAGCTAGGCTATGGGGTGGCCCCTGCCACGAGGGGGGTGCCCGGGACCCCAGGGTGGCCTGAGGCTGCGGAGGTGCCGAGGACTGGGGAGGGCGTGCTAGACAGTGGGGGTACGGCGAGTTTGTGGGAGAGAGGACAGGTAGGGCAGGTGATGGCCCAGGCGGCAGAGTGTGCAGATACCCCCGGCGTCTGGGGTAGGAGACAGGCTGCAGGACTGCCTGAGGCTGTGCAAGATGGGGTTGTCCCGGTGGGGGCCCCAGGCATGTGGTTGAGGAGACAACCTGAGGAAGAGAGAGGCATTGAGGGCATCCCGGGTCTGTGGGGCACAGGACAACCGTTAGGAGAGCCTCGTGAGGAGGCAGCGAGATATGGCGGTGACCCAGGATTCAGGGATAGGGATCAGGTTTTGTGGGTAGATACGGGCTCTGGAGGGAATCCAGGATCCTGGGACGCCGCACAGGCTGAGGAGCAGGAGAGGCCTGGGGGTGCTCCAGACCTATGGGGTGTAGAACAGACTATGAGGGCCCCTCAGGCTTTGGGGAAGGAAGTGGGCTGTGGGTCTGTGCCCGGTGTGTGGGGGACAGAACAGCCTGTGAGCATTCCCCAGGCTGTGGTGGCACCAGGAGTCATAGGACAGCAGCCGAGTTGTGATGCCATCCCAGGGCTGTGGGCCAGGCAGCCAGGTCTGGGGATTCCTGTGGCTGAGGTCATGCCTGAATCCATCCAAGAGAAGCCATGCTGTGGGAATGTCCTGAGCTCCTGGGAACAGAGGCAGGCTTTGGAAGAACAGGAGGTTCTGGTGCCTCCAACATTAGGGGCTTCTGGGCCTGTGGATCAGGAGACTGGCTGCAGAGATGCATCCTGCCTCTGCAGGAGGAGCCAGGCAGTGGGTTTGAATGAGAACTTGTCAGTGACTGGGGCGGCTGATGTGCCCATGCAAAGATGTGCGCCATCGGGGGCACCCATAGCTGTGGATCTGCCTGGACCTGGAAGGGTGCCCGAGAGGGTCCCAGCTGCTATATGGGTATCTGGTCCTATGTGCCAGGGAAGCAACTCTGGAGATGTATCAAATGCATGGGAAAGGGTTCATGCTGCTAGAATGCCTGTGGAAGCAGGGGCAGCTGTTTGCCCCGAAGAGCTGTGGTGTGGAGGAGAGGACACTACTGCTGGAGTTTACCCTGGATCATGGGGAAGGAGACAGGGACTTGGGGTGCCTGTGATATCTGTGGCTTCTGAAGTGCCTGGGCTTAGGACAGAACAGACTGGCTTTGGAGGTACCCCAGGTTCTTGGGTGAGGAGACAGAGTGCCAGTGTTCCTGCAACTACTGGAGTGCCTAAAGCTCCTAGGAGAACTGAACCTCTGGAGGAAGAGACAGGCACTGGGACTTTCTTAGGCATGCCAAGAAGGAGACAGACTGCAGGAGTGCCTGTGATTGCTGGGGTATCCACAGCTGATGCAGTGCTGGTTACTCCCAGGGTTCCTAGATCGATGCCAGAGACTGGCTCTGGAGGTGTCTCAAACTTGTGGGGGGAGAGGGAGATAGTAGTAGGCTCTGCAGATACCAGGTGTCCCACAAGGATGGGTATGCCCCTGACTGTTGGGGTGCGTGTGCCCATGGGGGAGAATGGTCCTGGGAGTGTCTCAAATGTATTGGGAAGTAGACAGACTATAGGCGTACCCAAGGCTGTCAGATTACATACAGGCAGAGGGTTGCCTGGGCTGGTTGGGGAGGAAGTGTTCTCTGGGAATCTCTTGGATAATGCTGGAAGACGACAGACTATTGAGATGCCTATGACGGCTGGAGTTGCCATGGATGTAGGAGTATCTACAGAAGCTGGGATGATGGAGGGTGGTCCTAGCTCTGGGGATGATTTAGACGTGTGGGGAAGGAGACTGGTGACTGAGGCTGCTGCTGCCAATGTTCCTGGACCTGTGGTGGAGGAGTCTGGCTCTGGTGGTATTTCAGGCGCATGGCGAAGGAGGCCCAACGAATCTGTCCCTGAGGGCCCTGTGAAGGCACCTCTGACTTTGGGGGTGCTTGCTGCTGTAGGTGTTCCCATTGCAGGGCGCATGCCTGCTGCAGTGTGGGTGACTGGACCTGCAGAAAATGGTGTGGCTGAGTCAGGCCTCACTACGGTGAGGACACAGTCCACAGGAAGGGTTTCAGGAGAGGAATCTGGAGATGGAAGTGTCCTGGGGTTGTTCCGGAGGCACGAAGTTGTAGGGGTGCCTTACACCCATGGTCATGGGACCAGAATATGGAGCTGTCCAAGGTCCCAGGGGGAAGATAGAGCATATGAGAATGTGCCAAGAATTGTAGAGTCAACAATAACTATGGAGGTGCCAGAAACTCTGACAACACATTCAGATTCCAGAGGGGAAACAGGAATTAGCCATTTCCGAGAGCAGGATAGGAGGACACAGGCTAGAGTATCTGGATTCAGGGTGAGGGGGAGCAACTTGGGAGCAAATTGTGGGGGGGAGGACAGATTGAGAGAGTTGTTCCAGAAGTAGGTGAGGAGAATTGCTGGGATCCTGGGACTCGGGGGTATCAGGTTTGAGGAGAGATTTATCCTGGGCTTGTGGATGTAGGGGTGTCTTGAAAGAAAGGAGAATGATATTTGTAGGAAATTGCTCCAGCTTTGTAGAGTAACAAATTGGAAGGCTCCTTGAAGTACTGGGGGAAAAGGCAGGTTAAAAGGAGAATAATGTCCCAGGAATTTGAAGAGGGATAGTTTGCAGATGGATGTTCCTAAATTTGTGTATTTTTTGTGTGTTTGTGTGTGTATGTGTTGTCACTTAAGAACCCTGGAAACTTGGGATCATCCTGTATTTTTCCTAATGGAGAATAAATTATTAGACCTTTGTCATCTAAGGAGAAGTGCTGATCATTTAAAAGTTGCAAAAGCCCTGGGTCCAACATCAGGGTTATTCATTTGACTGCTCTGGCCCCATGAACTTTGGGATGCCAAGCCAATTGGGATTTGCCTCGTTCATGTGCCTCCTCAGATCTTCATTTTTAACCATGTCTCTACAGCTTTAGAGATAAATAGTCTTGGACAATTGCCTTTTTATTCTTATAGCTGAATCTGCCTAATCAGGCTAGTCTGTAAACCTTGGGTTTATTCCAAAGCTTAACTAAGGATGTCTTTTTTAAAAACAATTTTCTCAGTTGACTTATAGGAAATTTAAAGGAACCAGTTCTCCACTGTGTTTAAAATTACTTTATGGAAAATCAGCTTAATTCAACTGTTGAGTTCAGTTGCCTACTCTGTTCAAAGCACAATTCTGTGGGAAATATCAGAGAAGAGCAAGACAAGGCCCTTAACCTCAAGGAACCTTGTCTAGCTAGGAAGATGAGACATAAACTGAAATAGGTAAATAATGTGATTAAGTGTGATAAGCTTATCAAGAAAAAGTTTTAAAAGAAGCATTAAGTAGAGTGATATGTACAATTTTTTAAAGCTTTTGTGTAACATCTTGAAATGCTCAGGACTCAGAATCAAACTCCTGGCAGTGCTCAGGGAACCTCATGGGGTGCAAGGAATTGAACGTGGGTCAGCTGTGTGCAAAGCAAACACCCTACCTACTGTATTATCTTTCTGACCCAAAATTCTTAACAGCTTATAAAATACCTTTATATTTCTCTCACAGTTGGGAGGATAAAAGGGAGATCAAATATTTATAGAAATAGTTTCTAGTTAACAGCAAATGTTGGCAGAAATGTAGGTACTCTGATTCTGTGCTTACATATAGATTCATTCAGAGTTGTTATTTTGAGCTAGCAAAAATATATGACATGATTGCTTTTTAAATATTGGCTAGAATAATCTAAAAACTGCCTTGCTGTAAAGTACTAATTTACCATAACAGAGCGCTGTTTGGGGGATAATAGCAGGAAACTTTGAGTTAGAAATTTGGAATGAAAACCATTCAAAAGGGGCCGGCGAGGTGGCGCTAGAGGTAAGGTGTCTGCCTTGCAAGCGCTAGCCAAGGAAAGAACCACGGTTCGATCCCCCGGTGTCCCATATGGTCCCCCCAAGCCAGGGGCAATTTCTGAGCGCGTAGCCAGGAGTAACCCCTGAGCATCTAAGGGGTGTGGCCCAAAAAAAAAAAACCAAAAAAAAAAAAAAAACCATTCAAAAGGTTATTAAGATAGCGTTTCCTCTTCTACTCGAAAGTAGAATTATAAAAGTAGTTGCATTTTTTTTTTTTTTTTTTTTTTTTTTTTTTTGGTTTTTGGGCCACAGCCAGTAACGCTCAGGGGTTACTCCTGGCTATGCGCTTAGAAGTCGCTCCTGGCTTGGGGGACCATATGGGACACTGGGGGATTGAACCGCGGTCCGTCCAAGGCTAGCGCAGGCAAGGCAGGCACCTTACCTTTAGCGCCACCGCCCGGCCCAAGTAGTTGCATTTGTATATGGAAGAAACTAATTTCAGTCCTTAAACATTTGCTCTAAATTTAGTATGAGATTGTAGCTTATTATGAGTATGCCATTGTGTTTTTTTTTCTTTCCCTTTGTTTGAAAAACTTGGTCTAAAAGTAGTTTGCCTTCCTTTTAGACATGCTTTTAGAGAAGAACTGTTGGCTGATGACTGCACTTTCATTGTTTTGCACTTTTTGACACAATGGGACCGGGTAGATCATCTTCAACCTGCGTTCCTCTAACATCTAATGTCCAACCAGATGGGATGTGTGACTTCAAGAGACTACAGACCCAGGTAGTTTTTCATTTTCTTCAGATTTTTATTATGAATCATCTCAAGGTTCAAAGAACAATAATCTCTTAAATCACCTTGCAAAGTTAACAGTTGTGAATAACGTTCTTTTTTAAATCTGTCATGTCTCTGAAAGTTTTATAGGACATTCCTAAAGTAAGTTGCAATAATTATGACCCTCGTTTCTAAATATTTTAGAATACTTCCCCTAAATTAATCTCTCCCCCTTGACATATTACCTTTATCAACTAAGAAAATGAACAGAAGATTTCTTCATATCAGTAATCATTCAGTTCACCTGAAATGTTTTCTCCCTTCAACATTATATTATGAAACGTAAAAAAATATAGCAAGGCTGGTTTTTCAAGGTACCTGGTTCCATTATTATTTTCCTGTGTTTGTCTCGTAAATCTGAAGTCCGCTCCTCAAGAATCCTTTGACCAATTCATCTTTCTTTCTTCTGTTTTTGGGCCATACTCAGAAGTGTTCCAAGGACTTCTTTGATACTCTTGAGGCTCATACATATTATTGCATTAATCATTAGAAATTTGTTTTCACATAAATACTATTTCTAGCAGGGAGTATACCTTCTAAGTTTAAAATCATTATAAATGAAGCTGCTATGAATTATGCTTGGGGCTTACTCTAGGCTCTGCTCAGGGATTACTGTTTGCAGGCTCAAGGGATCATAGGTTGTGTCAGGGACCAAACCTAGATTGTCTGTGACAAAGGCAAACACCTTACCCACTGTATTATTTCTCCAGCCCTTTTACATATATTTTTATAAATATGTCTTAATTTGTTACGTACATACTTAGGAGTGAAATCAAAGATGGTTGTATCATTTTGCATTCCTACTGTCAATGTATGAGACCTGCTGTTGTCCACATATGTGATGACTTTTTTAAAAAAGTCCTGTATAGATGTTTGTCCATGGAGCAAGTTTATAGTAGGTTGAATTGATTACTTCTGGAATCTGACATTTTGTGGGGAGTTAGGAACTTTTTTAGTTGCTATTTGATGCTTTCTGGGTTCTTTTATAGGAGGATCCCAGTATGTTCTTAGCAAATAGTACTTTAGGCTTGGGTGATTGAAGGTTATAATCATGAGGAATAGATTCTACTTTATAGGAAAAATATCTCTTAAAACTAATAATTGTGTGGTGAAATTTTAGAAACTTGATTATAGACATACCATCTGAAAAACATGTTATTTTTCTAATGTGTGCTTGTTTCTTTAAATTTTTTTAAAACAGCTGCAGTTTAATAGGAGTGTTCCTCCACATCCAAGCAACTTGGCAATTCGATATTCTAGCCCACATGCTATTAGAATTGAAAAATTGAAGCATTCCTACAATGAGTCATCTCATTGTAAAGATTTGGATTTTAGACATGGTCTTGATCTAAGCAGTTCTGTTTCATTTTCTGTCATATCAGAAGAGAGACTTAATTATGCTGTCCACCTAGCCAAAAGAGATGTGAAACGAAGACAGTTTGAAGAACACATAAAAGAACATCATCTCAAAAGTCAACCCCAAACCTCTAAGAAATGTGGACATACTAAGCCAGTTATATCTGACCACAGGGTAGAAAGGAAGGAATCAAAGAGTCAGGAAGCCTATCAGTACAATCACCAGCCATCCAAAGTAGAGGTTTCCAGCTCAAGTGCCAAGGTATACCTATATGCTACTTATCCAGGACAGTCGGATCTTGCCCTGCCAAATCTACCAACTGCCCAGAATCCAGGACTTCAGACTCATGTTAGGATAAGTGAGCACAAAAACCTATGTGAACACAAGAGCCTGTTAGAAGTTCAAAGACTCCAGAAAGAATTGAGTAACTGTATCTGTAAAATTGAAGAATTAGCTAAAAAAGGTGAGTAAACTATTAGTTTACCTTGAAGAGATGCAATGAGAACAAGAGAGTTCAAATTCATTCCTGTAGATGCTAGAAAGATAGTATAGTCTTACATCCTTCTTACTCTGAACTACTTATGGTTCCTGAAGTACTACTATGAGTCACTCTTGAGCACTGAGCCAAAAATAGCTCTAGTTCTGCTGGATGTGACCCAGACCTTTCCCCCTCCATCAAAAAAAAAAAAAAAAAAAGTATTCCTTTGGAACCCTGCCTTCCTATCAGATTCCACTCCCTACTGTGAATTTTCCTTTTTGTCAGTATCATTTTTCTATACGTTTGCCCTGCCCTAATCCCTCTTTTCACACAAGTCCTTTTTCTATAGACTGCTCTTGGTAAAGAGACTAACTTAGGGTCCAGCCTAAGTGTTGGGAATTCTTCTGTCGAATCTTAGATATCTAGGCACCCAAATGCAAGCAGTCCTGTTTTGACAATTTTGTTGTTGTTGTTAATAAAGAGCATAGTATATATGGTAGACAGTACCATTTCTAACTTAGCTACATGTCAGGGAAGAAGGAAAGTTATGGATAGATAAATGAGCAAAAATATCCATGTAAAAAGCGTATATTATTTATGTACTGTTCTCTATAATTCTTCATTGTTCTTGATGCCCTTAAGCGTCTCTGTGGAGGAGAATATTCCACGTGAAGAACTCGCAGTCAGCAAGGGTCCATGCACAAATACAGATATAATAGGATAGATAAAAATTCTTTGATTAATATATGTCACAGGAAAAAATAAAGAAAATTTGGGCTTACCTAGGGGTGAACTACATGTTTCTGATTTTGCAGTAACTGAAAAAAATTTTGGTCATTAGCAGAATTTGCAAAGTCTAAAATATGGAACTGTATTGATAGCACAGTGGCAGGGCATTTATCTTGCACACTGCCGACCCAGGACAGACCCGGGTTCTATTCCCAGCATCCATATGGTTCCTTGAACCAGCCAGGAGTGATTTCTGAGCACAGAGCCAGGAGTGACCCCCACACACCATTGTGGCCCCAAGACCAAAAAAAATAAAATAAATTTCATCTAAGAAAATATTTAAAAAATAAAATAAAGTAGTTGTGTGAAGAAAATTAATCACATATTGAGACTGAAAAGAAATTATGGGTCTCAAAAAAAGAGATTATATGGGTCTTCATAAAAAAAAATTGTGTAACATCAGGAACATTCTACATTGAAAAATAGGATTGTAGACCAGAATAATACGTGGGTGGAGTACTTCCTTGCATGCAGCTAGCCCAGGTTAGTCCCTTATTTCACATATAGTCCCATGTTAGGACAGGAATGATCCTTGAGTACAGAGCCAGTAATGACCGCTGAGCATCGCTGGGTATGGCCTCCAAAACAAAACCAAAATAATATAAGTATTCTATCTCATTTCTTAGTGTTCATGTGTGATATGACCCTCTGACACTTCTAAAAGTCATACTCATAGAAATAAGACCTTAAGTCCCTCTGCTTTGTAGATATGAGCTAGTAAGATGATGTTTAAAGTTTGAAAAACTGTAGGGAAGAACTGGGTTGAGTGTTCTCAGATTCAATTTTTAGTTTGTCACAAATATATATATATATATATATATATATATATATATATATATACACACACACACACACACACACACACAAATTCATATTGTTATAAAGTCACAATAGGCCAGGTCTGCTTTGCATACTCAAGTTCAGATTCTGTCAGCACATGGGCCCCTAGCACTGCCACATAAATCTTGGAGAACCTTAGCACTATTGAGGTGGTCTTGGTATTTCTCAGCATCATGGGACTGAACTTCATATTCTTGATTCATGTCATTGAACCACCTGCCCTATTAGGTAGAGTGTTATTGTGAGTACCTCCTGGGTCCCTTATGTACTGCTTGGGAGCCCATTCCCCACCAGATATTACAATGGATATTTAAGAGGTAGAAGTATATGTTGAAATCTCTAGCACTGCATGATTCCCCTCTCTTCTTAAGTCACAGTGGCAGCAAAACATGAAATCTGTAAATGCCTATTTTATTGTGGACTAGAGGTAGTTTGCAGTGTTTTCTACCTTCAGTCTACTCAATATATTTGAATTTTTCAATTTTCCTTCCATAAGGCTATACTGAAAGGGTAAGGGTATAAATCTAGAGTTGAGTGCTGTGAAGATCAAATAAGAGATAGAAACAGTTGAACTCAATAGTTTCTGTGAGATGGTGTTTGTATCTACAATTTCTGCTTTTAAATATTCGCTTTCTTAGCTGTTTTCAAGTTTGCCCCTTTTTTTGGGGGGGGGGGGGTGGTGGCAGGGACAGCCACACTCAGCGATGCTATTCCTGGTTCTGCATGCAGGAATTCCTCCTGTTGGGACTTGGGTTCATATGGGGTGCTGGGGATCAAACCCAGGTTGGTCCAGTGTAAGACAAGTATGATTAGTATGTTTTATTTTGGGGCCACACCAGCAGTGCTTAGGGATTACTCCTGGAAGAGCATGGGAAATCATATTAGTTAGCAGGAGATTGAACCCGAGTCTGCTGCATGCAAGGCAAATCTCCTATGTGCTGTACTATTGCTCTAGCCCTCATTTGCCTTCTTTCTTAATGAGCGATAATGAATTTTTGAAATATACTTAGTAATAACTGCTTTTATATGACTTATCTTAGAGTTTGTTTTTTAGAAATATAATTTGAAAAATATTTGAAAACCACTGACTAGAAGGAAAAGTAGACTCTCAGGTAGTCTTTTAGAAAAAAATTTCTTCGAAAAAATCTTTTGTAAGTTTGGAGCACTCATGTGTCTAATATTTGGAGGCCTTGAATATTCAAATTTTAGCACTTTTATTATATATTGGGGAAAGGATTTAACTTTCAGATTTAAGATAAAGTATGAGATCTTGCTTTAAAAAGGCAAATAGGAGCCGGAGAGATAGCATGGAGATAAGGCATTTGCCTTTCATGCAGAAGGTCATTGGTTCGAATCTCAGCATGCTATATGGTCCCCTGAGCCTGCCAGGAGCGATTTCTGAGTGTGGAGCCAGGAGTAACCCCTGAGCACTGCTGGGTGTGACCCAAAAAAACCTCCCCATAAAACAAAACAAAACAAAAAACCAAACAGGCAAATAAGGGATTTAAAAAGTAAGAGTTAAGTAGAAAGAATTTATTGATTGTAAAGCTTGTGTAATGGTAAACTGCCCAATAGGTTTTGATTCAGAGAATTCTGTGTAGAGGGTGGGATGTAGTCATGCCCAGTGGTCCTCAGGAGCAATTTATTCCCAGCTTGGTGCTTCGGGATTGCTCCTAGTAATGCTCAGGAGACCATATGTGGTATGGGGAATTGAACCTACATTTTCTGCATGCAAAGCATGTGCCAGCCTTGTTCATTTATCTTTCTAGCTTCATTCCATCTCTTGAGTTTGCACAAATTCTGTTTATTTTTATTTCTTGGCTGATAAAAAAATAAAAATTATTTATCTTTGTGTGTTTCAATGAAGCTAGACATCAGAAAAATTCTCTTGAGTATTTGAAAATTTTAATCCTTCATATGATTTATAATTGCTTTGGTGGGATGGGGGTGAATATTTGCAGATCGAATGGAAGACACTTTGGATCCAGATGAAGAAAGGCGAGTCCGCATAAGGAGGCAGGAGCAAGCTGTTCGTTCTGCCCGAATGCTCTATGTTCTTCAGCAGCAGGTGAGGAATTCCTGTTAAGAAGTTGACATGGATATTGCCTTTCCAGAAAATTCTGTCTCCTTTTGTCTCGGGAATAAAAGCACCTAAGTATCCTTTGTAAATTTTAATGGTTGTGAGGCTAAATGCTGAACATACGGGCAAGTGAGTCTTCATTTCATCATCTACCTGTATGTGTCATTTGTATGCTTTGTGTAAATGTCCAAAATTTTTCAAGTTTTTACTTGAGGATCATATTTACGCTTAAAATCATTGAGTTTTTGTCCAGAAATAATGTATTAACAGTGCAAATGTATTTTATTTTTATTGACATTTCAATTATTACTAAAACTTGAAAATAATGACATACAATTTTATAACCTCATGTTATATAATTTTTGCTTATTTACCTCTTTCACATTTCACTTAAAACTATTATTATTTAAGATATTTTAAACTATAGCAAAGTTTTTTTGGATATTGGTATTTATATTTTAGGGGATATGGTGCTTTTCAATACCACACTCACTTTTGTACCAAAGTGCCAATCTTTTTCTACTGCTTGTCCCTAGTCCCCTTCTTCTCTGTTTCTCCGCACTTCCTAATTTAGCAGGCTCAGTTTTGTTGACGAAATCTGAGGATTTGGTTTTCACTGGCTATTGTCTATATCCCTTTGTTTTGTTCTTTATACCGCATATGTTAGTAAAATCATTATGTATTTGTCCTCCTTGCTTAATTAGGTTGCCATGCATGAGGCCCTTTAGTTCCATTTAATTTGTGAAATGTAAGCTTTCATCTTTCATAGCTGAATAGTTTGCCATACTGTATTTATATCACTTACCCTCGTTTGTTTTTAGGTCTTTGAGTTGTTTTCAGATCTTGGCTCTTACACAAAATGCTGCAATGAATAAGTGCTAGCTTGTATCTAAAAAAAGAAAGACTACCTCTATCAAAATCCATTGTTAGGTTTTGTTTATATTGTTTATATTGGTTGTTGGTTTTAGTTTTTGATGCTTTATATTGACAGACTTTCCCAAATTTATATCTCATTCTGAATCTTTGTTCAATTTCTGGTCTTACATTTCACTACATTGTCAGCATCTTCAATCCTTTTGGTTTTTTGGAGCATATTCAGTGGTGCTCAGGTTATTCCTGGTACTGCACTCAGAAATTACTTCCCACAGCCTCAGGGGACCATAGAGGATGCTGGGGATTGAATCCAGGTCTGCTTTGTGCAAGACAAATGTCCTACTATGCTGTACTCCAGCTCCACTTGTATCATTTTTAGTGATTTTGTTGTTGTTGTTGTTGTTCTTGGAAAAGTTAAGTAGATCAGGTTCCCTGAAACCCTTGGTCCCATAGAGAAAAATAATCCTTTCAGTTCCTTATCAGTCATAAATTTAAAAAATAATGGAAGCTTAACAGTTAGAAATAATTTCATTTCCCTTTCTTTAAGCAGTAAAGAATGGATAATACTTAAAGGATTTTTTATTAACAGTAATTGAGGGGCCGGAGCATTAGCACACGCAGTATGGCATTTGCTGGCACGCAGATGACTCAGGACTCCTGAGTGCTGCCAGATGTAGCACAAAAAAAATCAAACAGTTGTTGATAAATAGGTATTTATTTTCTTTACATTGCAGATAGATTTCTTTGAACTGTTTAGTACCTTACTTATTGAAAAGCTTTCAACTTTCTAGTGACTGAAGTCACAGTATCTGAACCCAAAACTGAACTTTAAATTTAAAAGAAAATGTTTGTTAGGATTTGTTTTCTTTCTTTTTGTTTGTTTGTTTTGGGCCACACCTGGTGGCACTCAGGTTACTCCTGGCTCTGTGTTCAGAAATTGCTCCTGGCAAGCTTGGGGGACCATATAGGATGCCGGGATCCAACCCAGGTCAGCTGCATGCAAGGCTAGCATCCTACCTGCTGTTCTATCACTCTGACCCCAGGATTTGTTTTCTTTTTGGTTCTATTTTGATTTTTATAATATCTACTATTGTAAATAGAGATTATTCTAAAATATCAATGCATAGTCCTGTCCTCTGCTTGAAAAAAAAATCCACCAACTCTGTAATATAGAGGATGAAACTAAAATTCTTTAGTGTGGCACTCAGGACTTCATGATTTGGCTCCCAAGCCTTTTACCTCATCAGCACCATTTCACTTTGCATTTAAATTCCCATTAATTAGAGATCAAGGGATGGAAGGTGACCACTGTGTTGTGTTCATTGTCTTGAACCAGAGACCAGTTATTTTTAGTATGTGAATAAAGAGTCTTGTTCTCATTTTCAAGTGACTTTGAGTTAAGAAAGGCTATATTTGAACAAGACAAGATATATCTTTCTGTAAAAAAGATAAGCTCAAAGGTGTGAATCTCATTTTTCTCCCTTTAAAAAATAGGTTAAAGAAATCCAGAAAGAATTGGACAAGTTGAGTCCACATAAAACTAAACACACTAAAAAGGTATGATGCAACTGAATTACATTATTATTTCTTTATAAATTACATTTCTACTGTTTTGATAGTACTATGTGTGGATTCTTCACAGAATATTTTCAGCATATGTAGAAACCTATTAAAGAAGTTAGATATATTTTGAATTTGGGGTTAACTTCCAAGCAACAATTCTATTAATGCTGCAGCTTTGTCGATAAAAGAAACTAGGAAGGGAAAACTTTGTGATTAGATATTCTTCCATCTTAACAATTCCCTTTACCATGAAAATGTGTCTTGATAGGAATGGTTTTGTATAGAGGGAATATGGTGGGAGGAGGGCTTACTATAAGGAAATCCTGCATTTAACTTACATCTCATTTATTACCAGTCATGGGCAATGTCAAGGCTGGCAGCTGCCCATCGAGGAGCCATTCGGGCCTTACAGATGTTGGTTACTCAGTATACTGACCGAGGAGAGGACCCAGTTCCTGCTCGATGTAAGGAGCTGGGAAGTCTTATCCGCCAGCTTTCTCTCTGTTCTGCCAAGTTGGATGTTGATTCTTCTGTTCCTGATGTAGTTATAGAGATCCTGCAACAAATTGAGGTATGGAACTGACCAAACACTGACCAGTTTTTGTTAAAAGTGCATTGTTTCTAAGAAAAAGTAGTATTTCCTGTTGCCTCATTTTAATTAGATTGATTTATGGAGAATATGAGCAGATAAGACAAAGCTACAACCTAGTCAATTCAAGCATTTTAGAGGCCAGAAGTACTTAGATTTTATTTTGTATTTTCAATTCAATCTGTAATTGTATTTCATTTTAAGAATTGAAATTTGAACCTAGACTGTATAATGGGTCTTCAGGTCCATGAATTACACGGAATGTACAGATCCCTGACCAGGCTATTTAATAAAGAATTTATTAGTTAAAAAAAAAAAAAAAAAAAAGGAAAACAGTAAAGCATTCTCTAGATTAGTGCTTAGAACAAATTATTAAACTCAGTAGATGAATTGAAGAAAAAAATGGATGAGCTTTCCCACAGGTTAACAGCAGCTGAGGATAGAATTAGTTCACTGGAAGATGAGATGAATAACAACTACATACAGCAGAAGAGATTGGAAAAAAGCCTTAAAGCAAATGATCAAACAATGGAAAAATTACTCAAAGAATGGAAACAGATGAAAATAGAAGTTTATGATAAGCTCGGCAGAACAAATTATTAGTGCATAATCTAGATTTTTGAAAAGAAGGAAATAATAATGCTGAGGAAAAAAAAAACAATGCTGGAAAAAAAAGTGCTGTGATTTACAATTGGGTTACTGCTGTTTTACAGAATAAAAATCCAAAGGTCACTTGAGTTAACACAGCTACTTCTTTTGTGCTTTTGAAGTCAAATTTTTATATTTTGCCTCCAGTGCCAATGTTTCTGTCATACCAAATATATATACTTTTGTTTTTGTTTTTGGGTCACACCCGGTGATACTCGGGTTACTCCTGGCTATATGCTCAGAAATTGCTCCTGGCTTGGAGGACCATATAGGACACTGGGGGATTGAACCTCGGTCTGTTCTAGGTTAGCACGTGCAAGGCAAACGCCCTACCATCTTTGCCACCACTCTGGCCCCAACACCATATATTTTCAATCACAGATAAAAGGATGTTGTTAATGTGTCATTGTAGCTGGGACTTCAGGCCCCTTTACATTTGCAATATCCAATAAATGTGTTTGTGGTTACTCTATTATATTTGTGTATCTCTAATTTATTATTAGGACTATTATTGTCAGAAGCAGACTTATAGGGGCTGGAGAGAGAGCACAGCGGTAGGGCATTTGCCTTGCACGCAGTCGACCCAGGACGGGCAGCGATTCGAATCCTGGCATCCAGCATGGTCCCCCCAAGTCGGCAGGAGGGATTTCTGAGTTCTGAGCGCAGAGCCAAGAGTAACTCCTGAACACCACCGGGTATGACCCAAAACCAAAAAGAAAAAAAAAAAAAAAGCAGACTTGTAAATGAAACTTAATTATAAGAAACATTTACTTACTGAAATAATTTCATTTTAAAGAAACACATGTTTATGTCCCTTGCTTTTGAAAAAAAAATTTGTCAATACAAAAAACTGGTTCTTTCCTACTGATAATATTTAAGAGTTTATTTTCTTAATTAAGGCTTAATTGGATGAAATCTCCCTATGTTCAGTTGTCTTTAATTTGTATTGAACAGATGGAGATTAGACTTTCACAGTTTAGTGATAAATAAATAGAGGATATAACACAGGGGTCGGAGTCATAGTACAATGGGTAGGGCTTTTACTTTGCATGCAGCTGACCCAGATTTGATCCCCAGCATCCCAAATGGTTGGTCCCCTGAGCTTTTCAGAGTAATTACCTAGCACAGAGCCAAGAGCACCACTGGATGTGGCCCATAAACCAAAAGGGGGTGCACATTTTCTATCATTGAGTGACCAAAGTCACTGGACCACCTAGATTTTCCTTATATTAAATATATCATATTTAATGTTACAAAATACCTAACCCACTTACGATACTTCATAAGTTGTCCTGGGGAGATAGCTGAAAGGGATAGAGTGCATTTTTGCATTCAGAAGCCCTGGGTTTGGTTCCCATCACCAGCTGTCCCTTTAGGATTATTATGTATAACTTGGAGGTCCTCCAATCCAATTGGTACTAGCTTCGGTTCTGATGGTTTCTGAGCATAACTGGGTTCAAGCACCATTACATTGCCAGGTACAAGGACTGAACTATCCTGTCTGCAGAGCCAAGCTAAATAAATAATCACTGTGAATGGCTCAGGTCCTTGAGAGCATTGCTTGGGAGATCCAAAAGTAAATAAATTAGTTTATAAGATTTTCATTGAGAATTAAAATGTCTTGGGGTTAGAGTGATAGTTCAGTAAGTTCTTTGCTTTTCCGTGGCCAAATAGAATTTGACCTTCACCCTTCTGGTTCCTCAAGCATTAACAGGAATGTCTCCTGAGCTCGAAACTAATCCTGAGCCCTGCTGGGTGTGGACCAGTTTCCCCCTCAAAAGAACTAAAATGTCTTAAGATAGGGGCCAGAGCGATAGTACAGTGTAGGTACGACACTTGTGTTGCATGTGACTGACCTAGGTTCAATGCACTCTTCTGGTCCCCCAAGCATTACCAGGAGTAATTACTGAGTGCAGTTCCAGGAATAATCCCCAAGCATTTGCCTGGTGTAGCCCAAAATAAAAAAACCAAAGTCAAAAAGAGTCTTAAAATAAAAAACCAGTCAAAAAGAGTCTTAAAATATAAATAGGATTATATTCTGAAAACTAGTTTCTAAAATGACTGTTCTTAGTTTTGGCTATCCTAAAATAAACTAGGCTGTAGCCCAGGACTCTTATAAAAATCAAGATTTCTTAGTACAGAGGCCTAATTTTGACAACAGAGACTGAGCAGAACCTTTGGAACCATAGTTTCCTAGACTTCGGCTTAGGGAACGAGCAAAAAAATTGGAGCACATGCTACAGAAAACTGAACACACCAACAATGATGGAACAGAACCTCTAGAATCGTAAGGACTCTATCCTAGGCCTTGTCCTAAGACCTGCGCAAATACCAAGATTGCTAGCTACTACAGTGACCTGATTTTCTCATCCTCAACCAAGAGGAAAGTTTCCTGACACCACAAAAACAAAAAAAACAAAAAAAAAACAAAAAAACCCCTGGGATATGGCAATGAGTATGTATGGAGCCAGTGGTTTTTTTCCCATGACAATATGCTTCAAGAGTGGAGAAACCCTGAATTTCTTAGGCCATGGGAATTTCCTTCCTTCCCCAATACTTATTGTGCCAATGCAAAAAATAGTGGGGAGAACACCAAACCCTGCCACTCCGGCATTCCTTTTTCTTGTTTTGTTTTGTTCTGTTTATTTTTTGTTTTTTGTGGTTTTTTTTTTTGGGGGGGGGGGGGTTTGGGCCACACCCAGTAATGCTCAGGGGTTACTCCTGGCTATGCGCTCACAAGTCCCTCCTGGCTTGGGGGACCATATGGGAAGCCGGGGGATCGAACTGCAGTCTGTCTTAGGCTAGCTCTGGCAAGGCAGACACCTTACCTCTAGCGCCACCACACAGGCCTCTGTTTGTTTTTTATATTATTTTCCTTCTCCTTTTTCTTTAACTTTTTTCCTTCTCTTTCACTCTTGTGGATATTATTTGGTGATTTTTTTTTTTAAGTAGTTGATAACAAATTTTTCTTCTCTTTTCTTTAACCTTTTTATCTCCAACAGAATAGCATAACTTGAATCATTCAGCCTCATAAATTGAGGGGGGGAAATGATGATACCAGGACCAGTCATATGAGCATGTAGTGCAAATAAAAAATGAGCAGACTGGAACACCAAACCCTAAGTCAATGACAGAATAGATACCCAATCTACAACTGTAAAGTGGAGACCAGTTACACTAGTATTCTGGGAGGTAAAAGAGGGAGATATGAGAGACATGCTGGGAACAGGAAGGGAGGGAGGACAACATTGGTGGTGGGAATGCCCTTCATTCATTGTCACTATGTACCGTAAATAATTCTGTGTAATGCACTTCAGTCACAATAAAAAAAAAATAGGGGTCACTCTTGAATTGGTTGGGGGTCATCCATACCCATCAGTGGCTTAGCAGATTGAATTTATAACCTTGTTGAGTTGGGCCTGTGCTATCTTTTTTTTGTTTTTGTTTTTGTTTTTTGGGTCACATCTGGCAGTGCTCAGGGGTTACTCCTGGCTCTATGCTCAGAAATCACACCTGGCAGGCTCAGGGGACCATATGGGATGCCGGTTTTCAAATCACTGACCTTCTGCATGCAAGTCAAACGCCTTACCTCCATGCTATATCTCTGGCCCCGGCCTGTGCTATCTTAAGCTATTTCCCACTTCAAAAATATAGTGTTAAATTAACATTTGATTAATTGGCCATTTATAAATAAGTATTTAATAAATTTTCTGAAGCCCTATTTCAGTTTTGTGATTATAAGTCCAATGTGAGATAAGCTAAGAGAATAATTGACTGTTTCACAACAGGCTTTGGAATCCCTCCTGGAAAAGAAATTTTCACCAAAAAGGGGGAAGAAATGTTTCGGTGAAATTCAAAGCAGATTTTCTGATGGTAGCCACAGAGCCTTAGATAAAGGGCAGAGTGTATCTGCAAAGAGCCAAAGGAGACCCTTCATAGCAAAGGAAATCCTTCCACAGGAAACAAAGCCCCCTTCCGTGGCAAAGTCACTTCTTGCTGGTATGTTTCTGAAACTGTTTACTATAAGGTTATTTTTATTCTTTGAAATTTTTGGACTGGAACCATTGCTTCACTGAGGAGGTCATAATTTAGAACTCAGCAGTACATTGCTATTAACTAAGATAAGTAAATATAGCAGTGTGTCTTCTTTAGGCTGGAGTATTTTCTTCTGTATTGGTGGAGAAAGTAAAATTCTTTTTTCCTTCATCGATGTGTTTGAGCTACCCAAAGTAAATTCTGTTGAGCTGGAGGTTAAACCCCTACTATTTTTGTTCTTGTTTTAATGATAGTCTCGTATCATGAAGTTCATATTTTACAATTGACAGCATATAAACTATTTTATGATGTTTTAGATTTGAGGAAATAGTAGGAATAAGAAAACTTGTTAGTTGATTCTTTCGCATGTTTTCACACAGATAAGATCACATACAATCAAGGAAGTTTTTTTTATACCACTCAGACTACATCCTCTCCCTCTATCCCTTCCAGAAGAAAGAGAGAAGATCATCGATGGCCAAAGGCAGTCGCAGAAGCGACACTTAGAGCCGACTTCACACTCAGGAGAGGACGCTCTGGCTCCTCCTCATGGCATCGGGTGCTCTACACGATCAGAGAAACTTCTCTAGTCACATACTATAGAAATGATCCCTGAAAGTATAGTCTTCAAGGAAGTTTTATCTTGCAATTTTTACACCTTTATTTTTTTTCTGTATGAAGTGGTTTAATTTAGTGTTGCTTAATAGTTAAAATAATGAACAATTTAAATTTAATAGGGAAGTATTTTCATATATGAGTTTTTTCTTATGTGTAATATAGTTTTTTGTTTGTTGTTTTGTTCCATTTTATTTTAGGCACCATGGTTTACAGTACTATAACTGTTTAGCACCAGATCTATCAGAGCATCTGCTTCCTTTCACCATTGTCTCAATGCCTTCTTCCCATCCCCTCTCCCCTTCTGTTTTCTATTTCTGTTGCCTTTAGGCATATGTTGTTCCCCTACTGTCTCTTTTTATCTCACATAAGAAAGATTCTGTGCTTGTCCCTCCTCCCTTTCTGACTAACTTTACTTAATACATACTCTCCAAATCCATCCATGTAAATTGCATAATTACATCTTTTGGGGAGGTGTGTGGGTTTTGAGCCATACTTGAGGATGCTCAGGCTTTATTTTTGGCTTTGTACTCAGGAATTATGCCTGGTTGTGGTGCTTGGGAGACCGTATGGGATGCCAGGAATTAAACTCTACTCAATTGTATGCAAGACAAGTGCTCTACTTGTTATACTATTGGTCTGGACCTAATTTTATATTATTCCTGAATAGTATACTACGTGTGTGTGAATACAGCTTCAGTGAACAAAGGAACAAAGGAATGCAATGTTTTTTCTTAATAGTGTTTGGGCCCTTGGGGTAGATGCTATGTTCAGTTCTTAAGGATGAACATTTGGGTTGTTTTCAGTATTTTGCTTTTATAGTGATGCAGGGATAGCGCTGCTGGTACTTCTCATGTTTATTGGGTTTTACAGTGTGGATGTATCTCCAATCTTACAAGAGCAATTAAATTTCTGCCCTAAGTGGGATCACTTAGGTTGGGATTACTCCCAATGTAGTCTCTTGTGAGAGTATTTATTTTTCTAAATACTTGTTTTTGGTAGCCACATTCAGATCACCTCTGTCCATTGTGATGGTTGTAAAGTGATACTTAATTGCTGTTTGATTTTATGTTGTAAGATGCTATAGATTAAAACCAGAACCTTACAGGCAAAGCCAATGCTCTCTCATGCCCCCAGACTTTGTTGATTTTATTTGAATTGTTCTGGTTATTTGGTGATCATATATTCATGTTTGTATTGACAGTTTAGATTTTCTCTGTAAATTGCAAATTTCTATCCTTTTTTTTTTTTTTTTGGTTTTTGGGCCACACCCGGCGGTGCTCAGGGGTTACTCCTGGCTGTCTGCTCAGAAATAGCTCCTGGCAGGCACGGGGGACCATATGGGACACCGGGATTCGAACCAACCACCTTTGGTCCTGGATTGGCGCTTGCAAGGCAAATGCCGCTGTGCTATCTCTCTGGGCCCGCAAAGTTCTATCCTTTACATATTTCTGTATTAGTTTATTTTTCTTACTGATTTCTAGATAATTCTTATTCTGGATATTAGTCCTAAGATTATACACCAATGATAACTTATAAATTCTGGCTTGTCTGTTTAACTTTATGTCTTGTTATGAAACTTATTTGTAGATTAATTAAATTTAAACTTTTTTTTTTCTTTTTTTGGTTTTTGGGTCATACCCGGCAGTGCTCAGGGGTTCAACCTGGCTCCATGCTTAGAAATCTCTCCTGGCAGGCTCGGGGGACCATATGGGATGCTGGGATTTGGACCACCGTCCTTCTGCATGGAAGGCAGACACCTTAACTCCAGGCTATCTCTTCGGCCCCTAAACTATTTTTTTGCCTTTGGGTTTTCAATGTGTATCAAATTTAAGTTTATGAAGTGTGAGACAAAGATCTAGTTTAACTGTTTTTATTTATTCTTGGGTCATACCCAGTAGTCTCAGGGATCACTTCTGGCAATGCTTGTGGGACTGTATGCAATGCCAGAGATTAAACCAGGGATAGCCACATGCAAGCCAAGTGCCTTTCATTCATGAAAACTACTTAGAGCTTCTTTCGTTTATTTATATTGTGGTGGGGGGATTAAAACAAGTATCAAGGCAGGCGTGCTTCTACTGATCAATAATATCTACCCTTCTTGGTGTCTTTTAGAAAGCATGCCAAATGTCTTAGTATTTTTGTTGCCATTGTTAATGAGATATTTTTCTTTTGTATTTTTGTTTGTTTGGTTTTTTTTGTTGTTGTTGTTGTTTTTGGGTCACACCTGGCAGCGCTCAGGGTTATTCCTAGCTCTATGCTCAGAAATTGCCCCTGGCAGGCATAGGGGGGCCATATGGGATACTGGGATTTGAACCACTGTCCTTCTATCTCTCCGGCCCCTTCTTTTATATTTTTATATCAGCTATTTTGACACTTGAGAATGAGTCCGTTCATATGTTTTTTACTTTTATCCATAAATTTGCTAAATTCTCTGTAGAGTCTCTTGAATTTCCTACAAAGAAAACATTGCCAAATAGTGAATTTCTTTTCCCGCTGCATCTTGAATGTCAGGGAGTTCAGACTTTATTCTGTATTAAGTTAGGAGTCTTGAAGAGTCTGAAAATGACGTTTAAATATTTTCATTTTAACAAAAAATTGGTTGTCTTAATTGAAGAATGGGTTACTAAGTAAATATAGTTGTAGTCACGAATACTATACTGAACAGACCTTGAGTGGTATCAAAAGGTAGCAAAGACACAAAATATGCCTTAATATTAGGATCAGAGAATAAGTACAGAGCTGGAGAGATCATACAGAGATTAAAGTGTTTGCTTTGCACATGGCTGGTTTGATCCCCAGCACTACATTTGGTCCTCGTAGTGCTGACAGGAATGATCTCTGAACACAGAACTGAAAATAAGTCCTGAGTACAACCAGGTACAATCAGGCCCACCTCCCAAATAGTAACAAGTGTAAAAGATAACTTACTCTTTGTATCAAAGAGGGCGGCTGAGTGAAGGAAAGTAGGCGGGATGAGATTCAAGGAATCACTCATGACACGTTTCTGTTTGTAGAATTGATATCCTAGTCATAGGATGATGAGCAACTTGACATAAAACATCCCATTTTCTGCAGTTATGAGAGGTTTGTAGCTTAACTCATAAACAAGTCACTAACTTGACATAAGTAGCATTATTTTGTTCTTCTGAAATGTCCTTGTAGGTAATTGTCGACCTGATGCAGAGATTCCAGTAATAAAGAGTTTGGAGAATGAGCTTGGTATATTAGATGCCGATTTTCCCCTGGAAGAAACTCCATCTGTTTTAGACCAAAATGCAAACTTAAAAGAAGAGGCATCAGCCATGGTAAAAACAGTGAAAAAGAAATCAGTGACTAATGTGCCATTTAAGAAAAAAGATAATTTGCTGCCTGCAAGACAACAGCAAGTATGAAAATCTTTTCTTCCTTTTGAACATTTTTTATCTGTCCTTGTATAGGATCACATAGTCTAGTAAGTGGTGGAGCTAGATTTTTGACTTTTTAAGCAGCTGAATTGCCTGAGTCTTTAAACTCAGCTGTCTAAAATATGCTAACTTAGCTTAGCTCCATTTTTATAAATTTTAAATAAAAATTAACTTTTTATTTGAGGCTCTGGCTTAATGATAGAGTGCTTGTGTAAAGCTCTGGGTATAATCCTTAGCACCTATCCAATACTAGCTCCAGGACACTTCCTATCATGACCCCAAAATGGCAATTGTTTGTTTCTAGGATAGAAAGTTCTCTTTTAACTTGGTTTGGTAATCCTAATTTATTTGATGAAAAGTTCCCAATTAGGGTGGTCTTTTGAAATTTCTAGGTTTTTTCAAAATCTTTAGAAGTGTGAAATTGAAGGGAATTAATTAGACTTGCTTCCTGGGGGTTGGGGGAGGAAGAGTTTAGCTCCTGTTAAGGATAAATATTGACAAATAATCACTTGTTATTAAAAATCATCCTAGGGTAAGTACTTGCTCTTTTTTATTATTAAAAACTGAAATATATAGAGTTAAAAAGTTGATAGTTGGGGCCAGAGCGGTATCGCAAGTGGTAGGACTTTTTTTTTTGGTTTTGGACACACACACACACGGACACATACACACACTGGTGCTCAGGTATTACTCTTGGTTTTGGATACACACACACACACACACACTGGTGGTGTTCAGGTATTACTCTTGGTTTTGGGGACACACACACACACACTGGTGCTCAGGTATTACTCTTGGTTTTGCACACACACACACACACACACAGGTATTACTCTTGGTTTTGCACACACACACACACACTGGTGCTCAGGTATTACTCTTGGTTTTGCACACACACACACACACACACACACACACATATTACTCTTGGTTTTTCACTTAGGAATCACTCTTGGTAAGTACAGAAGACCATATGGAATGCCCAGGTCAGCAGTATGCAAGACAAAGACGGTACTTGCTATACCATCACTTTGCACTCCCTCTCTTTTGTTTTGGGGCCACTCTCAGCAGTTACTCCTGGTTTTGCACTCAGAAACCTTTTCTGGCAGGCTCAGGGGACCATATGGAATGCCAGGGATCAAATCCAGGTCATCCACAAGTAAGGCAAACACCCTACCACTGTGCTATCACTTTGGACTCAGAATCTGTTTCTTTAATATTCACTGGATTTTAAAATGTGTATTGCAGGGAGTCCACAAAGCTGAAAAATGTAGACCAATCCAAGTTCACAGCAAAAGCAGGTTGCACCAGACAACAGTCTCTTCCAGATTAAAAATGAACCAACAGCCTATGAAAGAACATAGGGCTCCTTGGATACCTCCAAATCCTACATCTCCACCAACATCTCCTAAATGGTAGGTAAAAATTCAAGTGACTGTTTGGGTATGAGGTTTTATTTTTCCTCCACAAATCAAAAATGAGCTATTGCTTAGGACTAAAAAATTTCAGTTGCCATTAAGAAGAAAATCTTGGACTGAAGTGATAGTACAGTGGATAGGCACTTCTTTGGATGCAGCTGACCCAGGTTTAAGTCCCAGTATCCCATGTGATACCCTGAGCCTGCCAGGAGTGACCCCTGAATGCAGGGTCATGATTAAGCCCTGAACACTGCTGGGTGTGCCCTTCCCCCAAAAAAACAAGAATAGAAAAGAAAAAGAGGGGCCGGAGAAATAGCATGGAGGTAAGACGTTTGCCTTGCATGCAGAAGGATGGTGGTTTGAATCCCGGCATCCCATATGGTACCCCAAGCCTGTCAGGTGTAACCCCTGAGTGCTGCTGGGTGTGATCCAAAATCCAAAAAGAAAAAGAAAATCTTATTTAGGGACTGGTGAAATGGTAGAGTATGTAAGGCATTTGCCTTGCATGCAGCCAACCCAAGTTCAATCCCCAACATCCTATATGGTCCCTGAGCCTGCCAAGAATGATTCCTGAGTGCAAAACCAGGAGTAAACCCCTGCACATTGCTAGATGTCACTCCCCACCCCCCAAAAAGAGAGAATCTTGTTTGGGTGAATCTTTGGAAGTATGTTAGTTCTAACTATACTAGTACTCTAGGGACATGAGAATTGTGAACTTTCTTCCCCCAATAGATTCTAGATGTTTGAAGCTAATAATTTTGCCTTTCATTTATCTGAATGTTAATGCTTAGTATGTTGCCTGGCATTTTCTGAACCTCAGTATAAGCATTTAGAAAATCTTTGTTGAATAGATTTTTAAAAAGAATTCTAGTGCTAAGTGGTAAAGCACTTGCCTTAGCAAGTGTGGCCCTGAGTTTGATCCCTGGCACCACCAGCACCCCACAATAAATTAAGATCATTATAAAATTAATATGATATTAGTCCCTTAGACACTGCTGTGCCAGTAAGGCCAATTAGATTAATGCTGACATACTGCTTCATTTCTAGCAAATGCAAAAGAGTCACCACTCTACAGTGTTGCTTCAGGAGTAGCAAGAAATAGATGGAAATAGTATTTGGGGAAAAGGTAAATGGGTGCTTGTTTATCAAGAAGCAAGTAGTTTTTGTTTGTGGTTTTTTTGGTTTGGTTTTGATTTTATAATGTGCTTGCAGTGGGTAGTTATATTAGTCTTCTGAATTTTGTGCTTTTATATGTGTTAAGTGAATTAAAGTGAGTTAAATTAATTTAAATTTTAATTATTTTAGATTAATTTATTTTAAGGTTAAATTAAAATACATAAAAAATTTTAAATAGTTGAAGTCAGTATTCCAAATCACATATTCTGGACTATTTTCTGGAGTGTATGACCATGCAAATGGGAGTACACAGGGTTCTAGGTTTACAGTGCTGAATTATTTCTATTTATAGAGTTATTGTATAATGTGGGATAGATACATAATTAGTGGTTTAGATTCATAGTATAATAAAGTTATGTTAAAACTTATCCATTTTCTAGAATTTATTATTTTAATTTAAAATTGGATTTACTTTGAAACAAAGGAGAACCACCATATTTTTGTACCATAAGATGTACTTTATTCCCCCCCAAATATGGGGAAAATGTCTTTGCTTTTTATGCTGCAAATGCCGCCTGGAGCTGAAGCCTGAGTGCAGGGGAGGAGAGCACATACTAACTACTTGATATCTGTAGTGTTATGCCCCCTTTATTGCACAGACATACCACATAGTACGAGCAATCAGGTTAACACACTTTTACATCACATAGAGAGCTTTCATTTAAGACTATTTGATCGCTACTGCGACTTTTATATTAATGAAAAGGTATTTCAAAAATTTTTTTATTATTTTCTGATGTAAAAAAATTAGGTAAATGTGTTTAACCAACTATGGTACCTGCATATTTTAAATGTACTTCAGCCTCGAAGGCTGGTTGTTCCCAGCTGCCATCTCCTGACGGCATCTCGAATTGGCACCATTTGCTTTAGCACATTGTTTTTCTTGTTTTCCTCCTCTAAAACCTATGTGCGTCTTATGGTCAGGTGCGTCTTATAGTGTGAAAAATATGGCAATTTCTTTTAAATAGCCTTACTAGCCTTACTGTAGATGATTCCTTTTTTGTACATTTAGCTTCTTGTTTATGGTCCATGCTGTAGGTCAGTGATTATCCATCTTTTTTCAGACGATGGGTCCTTTCTGACCTTGCATTCTTGATTACAAAAGTCTCTCTCTCTCTCTCTCTCTCTCTCTCTCTCTCTCTCTCTCTCTCTCTCTCTCTCTCTCTCTCTCTCTCTCTCTCTCTCTCTCTCTCTCTCTCTCTCTCTCTCTCTCTCTCTCTCTCTCTCTCTCTCTCTCTCCCCCCTTTAGTGTTACTTCAATAAAGACAAAATCTACTTCTAGAGAAGCAACAAAAGAACAATCTCTCCAACAAGAAGAGGTTCCAGATGAAAGTCGGTACAGAGATTCTATTGGCCATGAAGCAGCTAGGTTTGTGCTTGTATTTTTTCTACTCTTTGAAAATTATAGGATTCCTTTTATATGGATTCTGGGGTTTGTTTTGTTTTGGGGGTCCATACCTGGTGGTGCTCAAGGATCACTTCTGGTAGGATTCAGGGTGCTGTGGATAAAACCCTGTTTGTCCATATGCAAGGCAAGCACCCTGTCCACCATGCTATCACTCTAACCCCCTTTACATAGGCTCTAAAGTGAATTTTCTTCTTAGTCTATGTATAAAGTTAGTAACTTCAACTATAAAACACTAATTTTTTTCTATGTATATTAATTGCTGGTCTCTTTCTTGGAACTCAAGTGTTTGGGGTTCACTCCTGACTTTGGG
Source organism: Suncus etruscus (assembly GCF_024139225.1). Classification (NCBI taxonomy): domain Eukaryota; kingdom Metazoa; phylum Chordata; class Mammalia; order Eulipotyphla; family Soricidae; genus Suncus; species Suncus etruscus. Next base: position 155,893,819 of record NC_064848.1, on the reverse strand, counting down.
GGACAGTGCAGTGTCTGGGCTTTAACTAGGAACCCTTTATGCAAAGCATGCTTCTAGCCTTTGGACCTGTCTCTTTAGATTTGATTGCTTATTTCTTGTATGGCCCAGTTGTGAGCTCTGTAGAGACAGAATCTGGGTTACTGGTTATTTATGTCAGTAGGAAGGATAGGACTTTTTTTAAATTAAATATCTTTATCTAAAACCTTGATTACAAATATGATTGTAATCATATAAAGAACACCCACCTTCACCAGTGCAACATTCCCATCACCAATGTCCCAAATCTCCCTCCTCCCTATCTGTATTTGAGACAGGCTTTCTACTTCCCTCATTCATTCACATTGTTATGTTTATTGTCAGTATAGTTATTTCTCTAACTGCACTCACTACTCTTTGTGGTGAGCTTCATATTGTGAGCTGGACCTTCCAGCCCTCATCTCTTTTGTCTCTGAGAATTATTGTAAAAATGTCTTTTATTTTTCTTAAAACCCATAAATGAGTGAGTCTATTCTGTAGAAAGGATATATCTTAAAGAGAGGCCAGATAAATATCCTAAGAACCAAAAGATTATGAACTGAGACTGTTTAGAGGACAGGCTGGTTTCTTGTTACAAAAATTTAGTTTTCATAGAACTAGATAAACATTAAATCAGGATTTGCATAGACTTACTTCATATGTGAGGTAATGGGTTGAGAACATTTAATAGGAAGAGAGCAGTGAAAAAAAGTTGCTCTGCAATTGTTTAGATAAAATTGTTTTTGCAAGTATGAAAAAGCAAACAAAAAATGGACCAGTAAATAATTAATATTTACATCTCCTAAACTGAAAGACTCAAATGCCTTTCTGTTTTTATTTTTCTTCACTATTTGTTTTCCCAGTGGAGTCCCAAGTTCATTTTTTGAATAATCTTAAAAATATACCAAGGACTTTTTATTATCGCTAAACAAGAAATTTTCAGTACAGTGGTGGCTATTTTTCTTGAGAATATTTATGGACCATTTCTTGTTGCATTGTGCTCTAAGTAGAAGTGCTTTTGTTTGTTTTTGTTTTGAGGCCTCATTTGGCTATGCTCAGGGTTTACTCCAGGCAGTGCTTGGGAAACAATATGTGATGCTGGGGATCAAATTCAGGTCTGCAATGTGCAAGTCAAGCATCCTGCCTTCTACAGCATCAAGTAAAGATCTTTTTACACAGGAACTTTGACTTTACATAAAAAATTTTATGAGTATATTTCCCACTGTATCTTGAGTTTATCTAGGATTGAGCTCTCAAAACCCTGTCTTCTGATATGATTCTATGTTAATGACACCCTGCAAGGTAAGCAAAATTGGTCTGACTCTTGTTTATTGTCTACTAGACTTGCTTGGCTTGATGCTGAGACTTCTAAAAGATTGAAAGAATTGGAAGAATTAAAAGCTGAAGAAGTGGAAAAGATGAAAAGGCAAAGGTAAATATGTGTTTCTGAAGCAGAGAAAGATAAAAGACCTATTCCATAAAATCAAGCTATTCTAACAACTAATTGAGAAGGTTTAGAGGCATAGCACACTTCTGTTTATTGACTGCCTGATTATAGACTTTGAAATCAATTAACATACCTATAATGAAGCTAAGATTGAATAAAAGACTCCTTACTATGAGGACAGTTGGATTGACTGTTGATGCTGAAGCTTCAAGAACAACAAAGGAATTGAATAATCTCAAGACAGAATCGATAGGCTTTAAAAAAAATGATGTTTGTATCTATTTCTGAGGAAGTCAAGTGAATGTTTACTTACTGTATTTGCCGGCGTATAAGACAACCCTTCAACCCATGAAAAACTTCCTAAAAGTCTTAAAAGTAAGTTACTTCTTAAAAGTAAAGGGTGCAGATCACTCATCCCTGAACCTGGAACAAGTTTCAGCATGCCGTATACCAGCATATAATATGACTCCCAACTTTTAGGAAGTTTTTCATGGGTTGAAGGGTTGTTTTATACACCGGCAAATACGGTATTTTAATTGGTCTAGGCAGTTTTACCATTATTGGGTCTGTCAACACCTTATGGATGAATGAGTAAATGAAGGATGGATAAATAATAGCTTATCTGGGAACAAAGAGATAGCACCGTTTCAGGACGTTTGCCTTGCATGCAACTAACCCAGGACAGATGGTGGTTCGATTCCTGGCATCCTGTATGGTCCCCTGAGCCAGCCAGGGGTAATTTCTGTGTGCAGAGCCAGGAGTAACAGGTGTTACACCAACTAGGTGTGACCCAAAACAAAAACAAAAACAAAAATAATAGCTTCTTATCTGTGTCACTTGCACAGTATTTGCTAGGATTTTTTTTCTGGTCTTGGCAGTATTTTTTTGGGGGGAGGGGTTCATACCCAGTGGCACACACTCAGCGGTTACTGCTGGCTCTGTGCTCAGAAATGGCTCTGGGCGGGCTTGGAGGACCATATGGGATGCCAGGATTTGAACCACCATCCATTCTGGATCTGCAGTGTGCAAGGCAAGTGTGCTACAGCTGTGCTATCCGGCTCCAATACTATTTATTTTTAACTTTTTAAAATTGAATTACTATGAATTACAGAGTTACAAAGTTAATTTATGATTGAGTTTCAGGGCCGGAGTGATAGAACAGTGGGTAAGGCATTTGCCTTGGACATGGCCAACCTGCGTTCAATCCCTGGCATCCCATATGATCCCTCAAGCCTGCCTGGAATAATTTCTGAGTAAAGAGCCAGGAGTTACCCCTGAGCACTACTGGGTGTGGCCCCCAAATCAAAAAATATATATTTAGGGTCCGGAGAGATAGCACAGCGGCGTTTGCCTTGCAAGCAGCCGATCCAGGACCTAAGGTGGTTGGTTCGAATCCCGGTGTCCCTTATGGTCCCCCGTGGCTGCCAGGAGCTATTTCTGAGCAGACAGCCAGGAGTAACCCCTGAGCACTGCTGGGTGTGGCCCAAAAACCAATATATATATATATAAATTAAAAAATATGTATATATTGTTGAGGCTCAGGCATACAGCGTTCCAACATGAATTCTTTCAGTATCTCCACTAAATGTCCTTAGTTTCCTTCCCCCATTTTGACTTGTCTCTATAGCAGGCATTATTTTCTCCTTTTTCCCCCCTTTTAGGTACTGTGGTTTTCCACGTTGTTACTGATAATGGCATTATGCACGTCACTTTACCTCCTTTCAGCACCTAGTCCTAGTCCAGAATGATCACTTTTTTTTTTTTTTTTTTTTTTTTTTTTTTTTTGGTTTTTGGGCCACACCCAGCAGTGCTCAGGGGTTACTCCTGGCTGTCTGCTCAGAAATAGCTCCTGGCAGGCACGGGGGACCATATGGGACACCGGGATTCGAACCAACCACCTTTGGTCCTGGATTGACTGCTTGCAAGGCAAACGCCGCTGTGCTATCTCTTCGGGCCCCACTTTTCTCTATCATTGTCATAGTGGTCTCTTTCCTAATCTTTACCCATTAGTAAGGTTCCTATGAAGAGCTAGTTCTTCTGTTCTTTGCTTTCCCTCTACTATGTTTTGTTATATCCCACATATGAATAAGATCATTCTGTCTGTCCCTCTCCCTCTAACTTATTTCACTTCAGTATTATATCAGATCCATTCATGTATCTGCAAATAGCATGATTTCATTTTATGGTGAGTAGTATTTCATTGTGTATATGTACCATAGGTTAAGTTATTTGTTCTTGGGCACTTCAGTTATTTCCAGATTTTAGCTATTGTGAATAGTGCTGCATGTGTACATGTTGTGTTTATGGGCCTAGGAGTAGAATTACTGAGTTGAATGGAAGCTTAATTCATATTGCTTTTCCAGATTTCTATACCAGTTGACATTTCTACCAGTATTGAATGAAAGTCCCTTTATCCAGGCCAACATTTGTTTTTGTTCTTTGATTGTTGTTCTTTGAGTTTTGTGCCACACTTATAGGGAGTGCCAGGGATCGAACTTGGGTAGTCCACATGCAAGGCAAACACCCAACCCGCTGTGTTATCACTCTGGCACCCTGTAGAGACCACCTGCCTGAGACTGAGAGAGAGGGAAAGAAACCAAGTATCTTCTGTATTCCTCCTGGAGTCTGAGGCCTGCTGCTGCCACCTGAGGGTTTGGAGGGGAGGGATTCACCAGTCAGATGTAGCAGCCCCCCTCCCCCGGGGAGGCTTGGGTTTAAAGAAGAAAGAGAAAGGAAAAGATACAAAGCAGGCAGCATGTCTTCAGTGCTTTTTTTCTCTTTTATCTCTGCCCCCCCCCCCCGCCCCCCTGAAAGCTGGCAAGTGCTGCTCTGGACACTATCCTGAGGCCCCTGCAAAGATCCAAGTTTTTCCTTTTATATCCAGCATGACAAGAGGGCATATCCAGGGGGCATGTCCAGGTCCACCTGTCATTCAATGGTTTATCCAAGGGACATGTCTAAGTCCAGCTGCCATACATCAACAGCACCCTCTTTTTTTTTTTTAATGAATTTGTCTGTGATATGAGGTGATATGATTGCTATTTTAGTTTGCATTGCCCTGATGATTAATGATACAGAGCTTTTTTTTTTCGCATGCCTTTTGGTCGTTTGTATTTCTTTAATTTCTGTTGATCTTTTCTCCACATTTTTTGATGTGGTTGGATTTTTTTTTCTTGTAAAGTTCTACCAGTGTTTTATATACCTTGGATATTAACCCTTCATTGGATGAGTGGTGGGTGATATAACTTCTCCCTGCTTTAGTATTCTGATCATCATTTTCTTTGAGGTGCAGAAACTTCTTAATGTCCTATTTGTTTGTCTTTGCTTCTGCATGACTGGACAGTGGCACCTCATCCTTAAAAATGCCTCTAACTTCAATGTCACGAAGCTTCAGGTCTGATATAGAGGGCATTAAATAATTGTGCATGGTGCTAGAAAGAGGTTTTAGAGGTAAAGTTTTTATTTATCAATGGGAATTGAATACAAGATTTGCTGTGAATTTATAATTAATGGCTTTGACTGTTGTAGAAAGTTCCTTCAATTCCCATTTTATTGAGTTGTTATCATGAATTGGGTGCTGGATCCTATTAGTGTTTCTTTCATTGTTTCTTTGAGTATCTTAAACATTGTCAACTTTTCCATAGTAATTTGCATTCTGAAAGTGTTTCTTGTATGTTGTATAGCTAAGTGACTAGCATGTCAATGTATGCACATTGTGAGATGTGAAGATGTGAAGTTACATACATTCACATCAGCCATGCACTTGGTAGGGGTCCTTAATCCAGACTCAGAAATGAATGAACAGATAGATAAATACCTTTATACTGTGTGCCTTTGATTCTGTAATTTTGTTTTTGAAATGTTTTCTTTTTTAGTTTTGTTGTGAGAGTGGGCCAAACTCAGTAGTGCTCAGGTCTTATTACTGACTGAGCTTAGGGATCAGTCCTGTCAGGATCTTGGCACCTTATGGAATGCTAGAGATCGAACCCAGCTAGTGCACATGCACGGCAAATACCCTACTATCTCTCTGGTTCTGGGTTTTATATATATATTTTTTTTATATTTATATTTATATATGTAAATATATATATTTTATGGAGTTTATATGATAACAAAACAAGTACAGTTTGGCAGTACTTGGGTGCTCAGGGGAATCTCTCAGTGCCACCAGCTATAGAACCTAGGCCTCCTGCATGCAAGGTATTTCCTTTTGAGCTATCTCTCCAGCCCTAGACAATTTGTCTTGCCTCAACTTGGAATGCATAAATTGTATGGGTTATTAAAAGCCTTTTTACCAAGTGACTTACTTCCTTCAGTTCTATAAAATATTCTTGCCTTGTTTTGTAGTTTTTCTTTGTCTTCTTTTTTTACTTTTCTAGACTGCTATTTATTTTAGACTTCCTGAATTGGTCCTCTACTTTCTTAAATTTTTTTCCCTTTTATCTTCTTTTTTTTTCCCATCATTTTTCTCTCCTTCCCTCCTATCCACAAGATTTCTTTAGACTTTTCAAGTCTGCTACAAGTCTGCTATTTCTGCTACATTGTTGTAGATTTTAAGAGCCCTTTTATATTTCTAAAAATCTTCTGTTTATAGTTTCCTATTCTTTTTGGATACAATCTACAGATATATATCTTTTGATATATTCTAAGTATATTAACAATATCTCCCACCTTTCTTTGCCCTGCCTAATTTCTCTCTTATCCTTGATCATATAACTTGGCTACCTTATGATGTTTAAATGTAGGGTACTGATTACTTATTAAAAGCTCTGGGCATGTGACTTGGAAATTAGTATTTGAGTTTCAGCTTTTAAAAAATTGTTGTGTAATTTTTAGCATTATTGTATTTGTAATAATGACACAGATGAGTAAGATTCTTTGTTTTTTAAGTAAAATCCATAGTCATCAGTGCTTGGCCTAGTGATATGGTACTGATGGTTGAGTAGTTGGGCTTAGTTCTGGGTGGTGGAAGCCACCAGAGCCACCCTTATAGTGCACAGAGGCACTCCCATTGGTGGGGGGATAGTGGTTATGGTGTGGAGATTGAATTTAAAGTTTGAACATGCAAAGTATGAACTCTTTTCAGCCATGATCCCAGCAGTTTTTGACAAAAATATATAACTTCAGTAGCCAATATCCTAATCAAGGAAAAGAATATATATATATATATGTATATGTATATATGTATGTATGTATATATATATATATGTATATATATATATATATATTTAAACATCGTGATTACAAACATGACTGTAGTGGAGTTTTGGTCACAAAAAGAACACTTCCCTTTATCAGTACAACACTCCCACCACCAATTCACCCTATAACCCTCCACCCATACCCCCTGCCTGTATTCAACACAGGCATTCTACTTCTCTCACTCATTAACATTGTCATGGTAGTTTAGTTGTTAGTGTTCTAACTGCACTCACCCCTCCTTGAGGTGAGCTTCATATTGTGACCAACTCTTCTGGCCCTCATCTCTGGGCATTATTACAATAATGTGGAAAAGAATATGTTTAATCAGCCTGGAAAACTTCCACATGTCCTTGTTGACCTCTGTTCCACCAATTTTAGGGTTTAAATATTTAAGGGACTGGGCCCACAACCAACAGTACCTTGTGCTTACTCCTGGCTCTGTGCTCAGGGATCACTCCTAACAGGGCTGAGGAACCATATACCACGTGGTGCCAGGGATCTAACCCCAGTTGTTCCTTGCAAGCAAACATCCTACCCATTGTATTATTGTTCCAGCTCCATCAGCCACTTAATTTACCCTAGGGGTAGTTTTGCCTATTTTTTTGTACTTCATAGAATTAGAATTAACAGGATCTAATCCTTTCTTGTTGTTTTTGAGCTACAACTCACAATACTCAGGTTTACTCCAGTCTCTGCCCTCAAGAATCACTCCTGGTGAGTTTCTGTGACCATATGGGATTTCAGAGATTGAGCCTAGGTCTGCCGTGTGCAAGGCAAGCATTCTACCTGCTGTACTATCTCTCAAGTCCAAGATCTGTTCCTTTATGCCTTGCTGCTTTTCCCTAACAAGAGAGTGAGATCCTTCACACTATGTATATATGAGACTAGATGGAATGTTACTCCATGTACAGATACCCACAGTATATTTATTTATTTATTTATTTATTTATTTATTTATTTATTTTTTTTTTTTTTTTTTTTTGGTTTTTGGGCCACACCTGGCGGTGCTCAGGGGTTACTCCTGGCTGTCTGCTCAGAAATAGCTCCTGGCAGGCACGGGGGACCATATGGGACACCGGGATTCGAACCAACCACCTTTGGTCCTGGATCGGCTGCTTGCAAGGCAAACGCCGCTGTGCTATCTCTCCGGGCCCTTATTTATTTTTTTTGTAAACAACATTGGGGCTGTTTTCTATTGAAATAGGAATTCCTAGTATGAATAAAGCCACTATAATAAATTCTTAAACAAGTTTTTCAGACATATGCTTTCATTTTTCTTGGGTAAGTAACTCAGTAGAATTTCTAGGTCAGAGGATATGCAGATGTTTTAAGTTTATAAAATTGACTAAAAGTTCCCTAATAGTACAGGTGGGGGTAGGGTGGGGAGGAAGGAGATTTGGGATATTGGTGATGGGAATGTTGCACTGGTGAAGGGGGGGTGTTCTTTACATGACTGAAACCCAACTACAATCATATTTGTAATCAAGGTGTTTAAATAAAGATATTAATTTAAAAATAAGTTCCATAATAGTACTACTTTTTACTCATCAGCACAGTGAAGACCATTTCTTATTCTGGATCACATTTGTCTTTTAAATTGTAGCCCCGTATGCTTTTTATTTACATTTCTTGGATGATTATTGATCAGCACCTTTCCTGGTACTCATTATGAAGCTTGTTCAGCTATTTTTGCCCATTCTTCATTGCTTTTAAAATTATTAGTTAATTTTTTCTGGATATGTACAGCTATACCACTCTTCCACATTCCCAATATAACTAAAGCCCAGATCCTTGTTACCTCATTACTTCCCTTTCTCATCTTCTACTTTCCCACCTTGATCCTAGACTGAGGTCAAAGGTGATCTAGGCAATCCCTCTAGCCCCTCTTTACTATGCATTTTTAATGTAATTATTTTATAACTACAGGTAAGTGTTTTGTCTTTGTTCTTCTGGCTTCATTCAACATGATGTCTTCTACTTCCAACTAGACTGCAGCAAATTGCATGAGTCCATCATTCCTCACAGCTGCATAAAATTTTATTTTGTATTTGTACCACATCTTCATAATTCATTCATCTTCCGTTGGATACCTCAGCTGATTCCATATCTTAGCTGTTGTACTCATTCAGCAGTGAATAATGTCATGCATATGTCCTTTTGAATGAACATATTTCAGTCCTAAATGTGGAAACTGTAAAAGTGGAACTACTGGGTCATATGGCAGCTCAATTTTGAGTTTATTGAGAACTCTGCATACCATTTTCCACAGGGATTGAGCCAAACATTTCCACCAGCAATGGATAAGAGTTTCGTTTTAACCACATCCCTGACAGCACAGATTGTTCCTACTGTTTTTGATATATTCCTTCTGACTGGTGTGAAATTATATCTCATTGTAGTCTTGATTTGGATTTCTCTAATGATAAATGAAGCTGAGAACTTTTTTTGGGGGGTTGGGCCACACCCATTGACGCACAGGGATTACTCCTGGCTTGGGGGACCATTTGGGATGCTGAGGGAATCGAACCGTGGTCTGTTCTAGGCTAGCGTGGGCAAGGCGACACCTCACCACTTGTACCACCACTCCGGCCCTGGATTTTCTTTCCTGATCAATCCAGCTACTTTCTTTTTATAGGGTAGTTTAGTACATTGACATTGAGAGAGATTATTGGTATAAAGCTTTGTGTTGCCATTTTTGTTTGTGAGTCTGGAATCTAGTTATTTTTGCAAGAGCCTATTTGTCTTTTATAGGCAGTCTTTCAATATTTCTGCAAGATTATTTTAGCTGTCACAAATGCTGCCAGTCCTTGTTTATCTGAAGATTCTTATCCCTTCCTAAAGTCTAAATGATAGCTTTGCATGGTAGTGGATTTTAGGCTAGAAGATCTTTATAAATTCAATATTTTGAATATGGCATTCCACTCTTTCCAGGCTTATAAGATATCATATGGAAGATCTATTGCTATTCTTACGTTGTTTTTATATGACAATTTTCTTTTCTCACTGTTTTAAATAGTCTTTTGATTTTACTATTATGATTTTAACATTATGTGTCTTGGTGGTGTTTTTGTTTGTTTTGTCTGTTTTGTTTGCTCTTTGCACCTTTGCTCTTGAATCTGTGCAAGAGCCTCTCCAAAGATCAGGGAAATTCTTCCACCAGCTCTTCTTTCCCTTTCTCTTAATCCTCTCCTATGGTATTCTTATGATTTAATGATTATTCCTCTTTCCTGTTATCTGCCTCAGATCTTAAATTCTCTTCCACTCATTTACTTTTCTTATCCTTTGTCGGTGATGGCAGCAATTTTGTATAATATATTACTGATACTTCATTTTGAATTCATAACTATGGCTTACTATTGTATTTTTTTAACTCTTTCAGTTCCATTTCTATGGGCTCCTTAATACCTCAGATTGTTCATCTTTGAGTTGGTTGGAGTTTTCTTCCAGTGATTGCTTTATTTCCATGTCCATCACAGTATACATGGAGTTAAGTTCCTCATTGAAGAGGACTGAGGCATTCTTTGAGATTGCTGGTTTGTGGGAATTTCTGTCTGCTAGAGCAAGTGAATCCCTTTGTTTTCCAGTTCTTAAAGATTTATGAGTGTAGGGGCCGGAGCAATAGCACAGCAGTAGGGCATTGCCTTTCATGCGGCTGATCCTGTATGGACCTCGGTTCCATCCCTGGCGTCACATATGGTCTCCCAAGCCAGGAGTGATTTTTGATTGCATAGCCAGGAGTAACCCCTGAGCGTCACCAGACTGGGTGTGGCCCAAAATTTAAAAAAAAATAAAAAAGATTTATGAGTGTTGTAATTTGAACTTCAGATTTCCCTTATCTGACATTTTATCTAGTTCATTTTTTTCAGCAAGTGGTTGCACCTTACAATCTTAATCTAACAATTTTTTGCCCATAACATGCTATTTTAGTGGTCATGTAGATGATTAATATTCCACTTGCATAGTAGGGTTATTACAGAAGTATTTGAGAAAAAATATAACCAACAATCCTTTAGAGTTGGGGTTAAAGGAGGTGGAATTTTAACGTGTATGTGGTGGTAGCTTCACAGACCCATGGTCCATAGGACACAGAAAAAGGTCACAATGCAGGGGTAATGGGGCAGGAAGCATTGATACACTTAGATGATGAAAAAGGCTAGCATCAGTATTATGGGTCCTGAGTCTGTAGTGATGTGTCCTGGCTTCCAGAGCTGGGCAGTGGAGTGGAGGCAGAACTTTCATATTCTACAGAACAGAACAAGAAGGTCTTTTTTCTTGTTCAACAAGCATTTTCTTTTTTTTTTTTTTTTTTTTGGTTTTTTGGGCCACACCCGGTGACGCTCAGGGGTTACTCCTGACTATGCACTCAGAAGTCACTCCTGGCTTGGGGGACCATATGGGACGCCGGGGATCGAACCGCGGTCCATCCTAGGCTAGCGCAGGCAAGGCAGGCACCTTACCTCTAGCGCCACCGCCCGGCCCCAGCATTTTCTTTTTAAATAAAATAAGAAATCATCAATCATTGTTATGCTGTGGTTTCAAGGCAATTTCTTACTTTCTTCTAAATGCTATCCTCTGGCCCCTCTTTTTATTTTTTTTATAGATTCTTCACTTCTTTAGTTAACTTGACTCCAAGGTATTTGAATTTCTGTGGTGTTATTGTGAAAGAGAGTTTTTAACTGTTTATTTCTTCTTTATCATTTATATATAAGGCCATTGTACATTATTTTGTTACCTGCCGCTTTGCTATATGAATTTGTTGTTTCTGGGAGCATTTTGGTAGTCTTTAGGATTTTCTAAGTATAGTATCATGTCATTTGTAAACGGTGAGAGCTTGACTTCTTCCTTTCCTATCTAGATGCCCTTGATATCTTTTTCTTGCCTAATTGCTATTGCAGGTATTTCCAGTACTATATTGAATAGGAGTGCAGAGAGAGGGCAGCCTTGACTTGTGCCAGTCTTAGGGGAAAGGCTTTCAGTTTTCCCCCATTGAGTATAATATTTGCCATGGGCTTGTGATAAATGGCTTTGACTATATTGAGAAAAGTTCCTTCCATTCCCATCTTGTTGAGAGGTTTTAGCATTAAATGGGTGTTGGACATTATCAAATGCTTTCTCAGCTTCTATTGATATGATCATATGGTTTTAAATTTTCTTTTTGTTGGTGTGGTGTATTATGTTAATTGATTTGCATATGATGAACCATCCTTGCAACTCTGGAATAAATCTTGGTTATGGTGTATGACTTTCTTGGTGAGGTATTAGATCCTATTTGCTAGGATTTTGTTAAGAATCCTTGCACAGCCACGTGCAAGGCAAACACCCTACCGCTGCACCACCGCTCCAGCCCCAGGAGTGTGATTTCTCCCTGTTGTACATGTCTCTTAATTATTAGGAAATGTCCATTCTTGTTTCATAAATTTTTAAGTCTAAAGTCCATATCATCTGTGATAAGTATGGCCATTCCAGTCTTTTTTTTTTTTGTTTTGTTTTGTTTTTTGTTTTGTTTTGTTTTTGGGCCACACCCTGCGGCGCTCAGGGGTTACTCCTGGCTGTCTGCTCAGAAATAGCTCCTGGCAGGCACGGGGGACCATATGGGACACCGGGATTTGAACCAACCACCTTTGGTCCTGGATCGGCTGCTTGCAAAGCAAACGCCGCTGTGCTATCTCTCCGGGCCCATTCCAGTCTTTTTAAGGAAGTTATTTGTTTGAATGATTGTCCTCCAACCTTTGAATTTAAGTCTATGTTTATTCGAGCGATTCTAGTGTTTCTTGTAGGCAGCAAAATGTTGGATTCAGCTTTTTTTTTTTTTTTTGTGGTTTTTGGGTCCACCCGGCTTTGCTCAGGGGTTATTCCTGGCTCCATGCTCAGAAATTGCTCCTGGCAGGCACAGGGGACCATATGGGACGCCAGGATTCGAACCGATGACCTTCTGCACGAAAGGCAAATGCCTTACCTCCATGCTATCTCTCCGGCCCCGGATTCAGCTTTTTGATCCATTTTATCACTCTGTGTCTTTGAACAGGTGTATTTAGTCTATTGACGTTGAGAGAGATGATTGTCATTGGATTTAGTGTCATCTTTTGGTAGGAGTTTGGTATGTCTTCTCATGTCTTATTTTAAAGTAGATCTTTCAGTTTATCCTTTAAGGCTAGTTTTTTTGGGGGAGGGGGTTGGTTTTGGGGCCACACCCGGCAGCGCTCAGGGGTTACTCCTGGCTATCTGCTCAGAAATAGCTCCTGGCAGGCACAGGGGACCATGTGGGATGCCGGGATTCAAACCAACCATCTTAGGTCCTGGATCGGCTGCTTGAAAGGCAAACACCGCAGTGGCCCCTTAAGGCTAGTTTTAAGTCTGTATAGTTCCTAAGCTGTTGTTCATCCATGAAGCTGTGTATCTTTCCTTCAAACCTGAATGTAAGTCTGGCTGGGTGAAGTACTCTTAGTGATGCTTTCATTTTATTGAGTTTTGTCACTATATTTCACCACTGCCTTCAGGCCTTGAGAGATTCTTATGACAAGTCTGCAATAAATCTTAGTGATTGTCCTTTGAATGTAATTTCCCTTTTTGATCTTGCTGCTTTCAGTATTCCTTCCCAATCTATGAGGTTTGTCATTGTGTTTAGGATGTGTCTTGGGGTGCTTTTCTTTGGATCTCTTTTGGCTGGTACTCTTTGGGCATGTAGGATTTAGTTGCATGCACTCTAACTCTGGGAGTTTATCTACGATGATGTCCTTGCTTATTCAAACTTCATGGCGTTTTCTTCCTGGATCTCTGAGACTCCAGTGATTCTTATGTTTCTGTTGAATTTATCAAAGATTTCTATTTTTGTCTGTTTCCATTCTTTGAGGACTTTTCCCATTGTCTAATCATTTGCTTTGAGGCTCTTTTCCAGCCTCTTCTGTTATGTGGAGTTGTTATGCATCTCTTCTTCCAGCTCACTGATTCTGTCTTCTGCTGCTGTTACTCTGTTGAAGAGGTTTCTAGTGAGGTTTTCATTTCTCTACCAGTTTTTTCAGCCCTGTTATTTCAGTTTGAAGTTTTCTTTTTTTTTTTTTAATTATTTAAAGAAAATGCATTACATAGTTAACATAACTGATAATAATACATTTTAGGGAGACCAAAAGCAACATTTTTTAAAATAAAATAGAAAATTGAATAACTAAAGAGATGAAAGAGAAAGGAAAGAATATTTTTGAAAATTATTGACTCACAATGAATTCATTGAAGCACCAGCAGAAAGTTTAGTAAGCTCTTTTTTTTTTTTTTTAAATAAAAGGATGAGTTAAAAAAAAATACAATAATAACGGTGTGAGGGTGGCAGTTGTTGTTGTTTGCATTGGCCCAGCAAAATATGGGTAAAATGAAAGGAGAAAAAAAAAGCCTTAGCCTAAATACAAAGATACCTTATCCCTGAAGTTTTCTGGCATAAGACTGACTCTGGGTTCCAGGCATACTAGGTTGTCCAACCCCTGAGTCATTCTCTGTAGTCACAGTGAAATTTAGTTTGAAGTTTTTTAATTTCAACTCTCATGTGCTCTTGATTCTTACTTGTGGTACGTTCAGTTTGTTCCATGCTTTCTTTGAGTTCTATAAACATCTTCCATATTTCTTCTCTAATGTCCTTGTCTGAGAGGGAAACTAGGCAGTTGGTATTTTTCAGGTCATCAGAGCTACCATCTTCATCCTCTAAGCATTGGGGGGGGGCCCTGTGTTTTCCCAAGTTGTGATTGTAGTGTGATCTTTTCTATGTCCTGTGCAGGCATTTCTTGACTAGGAGGAGCCTTCGAATGTAGAGCAAAACGAAGTCCATGGCTCTTTGTCTTTGATTTGGATTCTGTTTCTCACCTGAGTGCTGCCCATGTGACTTAGGCTCCAAAAGCCTCACGCATCAACGTCCTCTGAGTCTGCCTGCAACCTTGTTGCTCTTATGCAGGTTCAGTTGTTCTTGGTTCCCAGTTCTCACCTGGGTGCTGCTATTGTACCTTCTGGCTCCAAAAGCCTCTGGGTCTGCCTCCTCCAACTTTGTTGCTCTTATGCTGGTTCAGCTGCTCTTCAGAGAAGAACTTTCTGATCTTATATCCCAGAAAGACGAGAACAGTTTGCCAGTGTCCTCAAGCTGCATTTGAGAACAGCCATGAATCTTATCACTCTTCTTTTAGCATTTACACTTATCCCCCAGTTTAGTGGGATTCTACAACTTCAGTTCTTATTTACATATCCTAGTCAAGAGACTCTTCCAGAGAATGAGCTGCCAGACTTCTATCTTTGGTCAGAGGCTAATTAGGTGAAGTAGGGAAAAGGACTTCGGGCTCAACTTCTCAAATAGCATTTGTTATGTCCACAACTGCTTCAAAACCTAGAAATCTTGGGGCTGGAGAGATAGCACAGTGGTTAGGCATATGTCTTGCAAGCAGCCGATCCAGTACAGACGGTGGTTCGAATACTGGCATCCCAGATGGTCCCCTGAGCCTGCCAGGATGATTTCTGAGTGCAGAGTCAAGAGTAGCCCCTGAGCGCCTCCGGGTATGACCCCCCCCCAAAAGCAAAAAACAAACAAACCCCTAGAAATCTTAAGTCAGCAATGCAAGTTGTGTTGAGTCTCATTTTTGGTTTTATTTAACTTGATTTTCTTATTCCAGCTCTTAGCACTTTTCTCTTTCAGTTCTCAAGCACTGTGTTTTTTTTCTTACTAGGTTTATGTCTCACTCAACTATTGTTGTGTTTGTGGGAGGATTAAAATTAGTTTTAAGTAGTCTTCTCTCTTTAGTTGTTTTGTCATCTATTATTCTTTAAAAAATGTACCTAGGCCTAGCATACTTCTTCAGGTTTATCAAGCTTTAAAGTTAACATGGAGTCAGCAGTACTCCATCACCTGGATGCTTGCTGGAAATGTAGACTCTGTCTTCATTGGTTCATCTGAATAGGAATCAGCATTTTGATATTCCAGAGGATTTATATGGACATTAACATCAGAGAAACTGGTTTTAGTCATTTTACTTCCCTTGCCATGATTTGTCCTTCCCTTTGGGGCGGTTCAGATTGCTCAGAAATATGAAAGAATATTTTCTTGCTTTTGACCTTAATTATAAATTTTTCTTTTCCCATAGAGTTTCTGCCAACCAGTTAGCAGACAAGGTAGAGATGGCGGTTTTTGAAAATTTGAAGCCTCTCCTGGTTAAGGCCCAGGTAATCTAGTTCATTTCATTTGTTTATCATGAGGAGTACTAGACTACAAAGAAATATGTAGAGGGCCCGGAGAGATAGCACAGCGGCGTTTGCCTTGCAAGCAGCCCATCCAGGACCAAAGGTGGAAGAAATATGTAGAATACAAAGAGTTGCTACTAAGGTCATACTGATCCCTTATAGGACTGAATATATATATTATTGGAAGCTGAATGTTACTGATCTGTTGTGCTTCCTGAGTGCTGTGCAGCTAGACTCCTTTGGGGTAATCCCTCTCCCATAAATCCTCAGATTATCTTCTGTTGTGGATGAAAGATTATAAAAGAGGAGAAAAGTCCTCCTTTTGAGAAAAGAGATTTTAGCCTGAGATTGAATTTACATTGTCATGTCCATTCTGAATCAGGTACACCTGTTGGTAAGTGTTCACAAAGCTTTTGTTGTTGTAGCACTTCATTAACTGCTTCCACTCAGCTGCTTTGCTCTTTTTTTTTTGTTTGTTTGTTTTGGGTTTTTTTGGGGGGGGGGTCACAGCCGGTGTCACTCAGGGGTTACTCTTGGCATCTGTTTTTAATTATTTTTAAATTGTGTTATTGAGGTAACATGGTTTACAATTGTATTGTTACTACTAATGCTTTTGTTGTACAAAGTTGCAATATCATCACCACCACCCAAATGCCAAAAATTCTCTAGTGCTGGTCTTATGTCACTTCTAGTCTTTGTAAACTTGTAAACCCTCCTTGCCAGTCCCTTACTATCTTCTTTAGTTTGATTGCTTTGTTTGGCCCTACCTGCTATGAAGATTCTTCATTTTTTGTTTCAGTTTGTCTTTGATTTTTTTTTCTTTCTTTTTTTTTGGTTTTTGGGTCATACCCTGCAACGCTCAGGGGTTACACCTGGCTCCACACTCAGAAATTGCTCCTGGCAGGTTCGGGGGACCATATGAAATGCCTTCTGCATGAAAGGCAAACGCCTTACCTCCATGTTATCTCTCTGGCCTGTCTGATTTTTTTTACTATAAGATGACACCTAACAATCCAAAGCAAAGGCATTTCCAATCTTCTTTCCCATAATCTCTTCCTTTGATATGTAAAAGTCCACCTGGATCTTTTTCCACCCTATCCCTGTCTAGTGGGATAGATATTGGTTTAATAAAGAGGCAGTTCTGGCTTTTGGTTCAGGGAGTAGCAGACTGGCTCCTGACTGGCTTGGTTTATTAATCTTTTGCCACTACCCCTCCTGGGGTTGGAGATCAGTGATCTCACAAACTGTGGGGATTTATTTTACATTTCACCTTCCCTTATTTTCTCTGGTTTGCACTTCAATTTTTATATTTATGTTTCATAAATATAAATAGTGGTTTGCTTTGCCCTTCTCTCTAGGATTGAGCTCCTTAGCTCTAAATTCGACCAACTGTCAGTGGTCCATAGGTACACAGAGATTGTGGTTGGAGTCTTCCATGAGTTTTTTGTTTGTTTGTTTGTTTGTTTTTGGGCCACACCCGGCGGTGCTCAGGGGTTACTCCTGGCTGTCTACTCAGAAATAGCTCCTAAAGGCACGGGGGACCATATGGGACACCGGGATTCGAACCGAACACCTTTGGTCCTGGATCAGCTGCTTGCAAGGCAAACGCCGCTGTGCTATCTCTCCGGGCTCTTCCATGAGTTTTTTTAACAAGACTCTTTGGAAGATTCCATGTTTAATTCATGTTTGGTGCTTTTTGTTTGTTTTGTTTTGTTTTGTTTTTGGGTCATACCTGGCAGTGCTCAGGGGTTATTTGTGGCTGTGCACTCAGAAATCACTCCTGTCAGGCATGGGGACCTAATGGGATGCTGGGACTCAAACCTGGTCTGGCCCAGGTCAGCTGTGTGCAAGGCAAATGCCCTACAGCTATGCTATCACTCTGGCCCCTGGATAGTATATTCTAAAAGGGAATCTCTGAAGAAGCTGCCAAATGTCTATGTTTCTAATTTAAGAAATGTTAAATTATGAGAGCAAATAGTCTAACCCTCATTTTATCAATGAGGAGGTCATGGAACAGAGAGATTGAATAAAGGGCACAAAAACACATGGCTACTCTGACGATGTTTACAGTATTGAAGGGAGAAAAGGGCAGAAAGCTGAGTTGAGTACATTGCATCTATTTTCATGAAGACAAAATGCTTTGAATTACTACAAAAGCCTACTATATAGAGCTAAGGAATCATTCCAGACACTTCTGGTAGCAAAAGTTATTTGTACTAATATGAGTTATAAAAATTGTAATTTGGGACTGTGCTTTTCTTTATATTAGCAAGTCAACTCTTCTCTGGAAGTAGATACTCCTTTGAAAAATCAGCCATCATGGGGCCGGAGAGATAGCATGGAGGTAAGGCATTTGCCTTTCATGCAGGAGGTCAATGGTTCGAATCCCAGAGCCCCATATGGTCCCCCATGCCTGCCAGGAGCAATTTCTGAGCCTGGAGCCAGGAATAACCCCTGAGCACTGCCGGGTGTGACCCAAAACACACACACACACACACACACACACACACACACACACACACACGAAAAAAGAAAGATCAGCCATCAGTGGAGACATTGATAGCTTGTCCTACAGAGAAGGTATGTGCAGTGGGGAATAGATATGCTGGACAGGTACTGTCTTATACATGTTTTCAATTTTAACAAAATGAAATGGAGTACTTTGCAAATACAACATTATCCTGTTCAAGAGGGGTGGAAATTAATTATTCTTACACCGTGTATTTAGCACTGTACCTTAAATTGCCACTGCAAACTGAAGTTTCTAGAGCCACAGGTTTTTTTTTTTTTAGGAACTCTTTTTGTCTCTTGATGACAGAATGTGGGTGCCCTGCATGATAAGAAATATTGATTGCCTGCGGCAGAAGAATGGCTGCCCTCATTTCCATTTGTTCAGGCCTAATTTTGCTTATTACTGGCCTAATTTCCTTTATACTTAGGGCCTGATATTTAGTGTTAGAAATGACATGTTTTGAGTGCCTAATATGTGACAAATACCTGACCTAGTAGAGAGAAAAGGTGGCCCAGGACAAAAGGAAACTGTTTGAGAAAACACCTATCTTACGTTTGTTCAATCTTTTCGTGCTCTCCCTCTAAAGAGTTTAAAGTCTGATATCTGTGGGAGTGTAAAAAAAAATTAAAATTAAATTTGTGGGATTGACCTACTTTATCTGGGTTTAGGGTGGTAGAGTAGAAAGTACAAATTTTTTTTTTTTGGCCACACCCGGCAGTGCTCAGGGGTTACTCCTGGCTGTCTGCTCAGAAATAGCTCCTGGCAGTCATGGGGGACCATTTGGGACACCGGGATTCGAACCAACCACCTTTGGTCCTGGATCAGCTGCTTGCAAGGCAAAAGCCGCTGTGCTATCGATACTCCGGGCCCCAAATTGTTTTTTTTTTTTTTATTTTGTTTTGTTTTTTAAATATTTGTGGAGATTGAAAAAAAAAAAAACTGCTTTTGTGCCTTAAGAAAGTATAGAACAATGGGCCAGAGAGATAGCATGGAGGTAGGGCATTTGCCTTGCATACAGAAGGACGGTTTGAATCCCAGCATCCCATAGGGTCCCTGAACCTGCCAGGAGTGATTTCTGAGCGTAGAGCCAGGAGTAACCCCTGAGCACTGTCGAGTGTGACCCAAAAACTAAAAAAAAAAAAAAAAGAAAGTATAGAACAAAACAGATACAATGGTTTCAAATACACAAGGAAGTTGGAATGAAGGTCTACCAGCCTAATAATCCAAGAATGGGACCTGGAAGTACCTGGCAGTGCATAGGCGGGCATGCAGTGCCAAAGATCTTGCAAAAACTGCCATATTTGCAAAGCATGCATGCCACTATTTTGAGAGTAATTTCTCTCAAATAACAGGTTGCCATACTCAGTTTACCAATGAAATTTTATTTACAGCATATTTTCATCGTGTTTATAATCATTTTTATTCATCAGTATTTGGGGCTAGAATTTGTGCAAAGACATCATTTGAAAAAATATATTCAAACGTTTGTATTTTTATAATTTTTTGTCTTGGGTCACACTTGGCAATGCTGAGGACTTATTCCTGGAGCTGAACTCTGCACTCCTGGCAGTAGTTAGGGGAACATATGGGTACCAGGGATCAAACTCCAGTTGGCATGTACAAAGCAAGCACTCTTACTCCTGTTTTGAGGGATTTGATTATTTTGTATAATTCAGAAATTATGTGTATTTGCCTAAAAATCCAAATTGTTGATAAACATGATATGAAAATCTAAATCTTTTCACAAGCAGGTATTCATCATGTTCCATCTATCATAGATGAAAAGTATCATTCAAACAAATAACTTGCACATTTATTGTTGATTTAGGGTTTATTTTTTTTAGATTATTAGTAAATTTATTATATTGTTTGAGCAACTGATTATCTCTTTAAGTTTGGGGATTTCTTCTTATTTTTAAGGCCTTTACACACTTTTTCCTTGCTGTTGAAAGGTTTTTTTTCCAAAAAGCTGTAAATATTACTGAATGTCTTGCTTTGTACCAGCCACTGTGCTCTGTGTTCCCACATTCAAGTACTTATATTCCTTACAACTCTAAAATGAAATTTTTCTATGTTACCCCCCCCCAAAAAAATAGATTGCAAAAATATGGCCTAGAGACAGGCCAGAGTGATAGCACAGCAGTAGCGCTTTTGCCTTGCATGCTGCTGACCCTGGATGGACCTATGCTTGAAACCCAGCATTCTATATGGTCCCCCTAGCCTTCCAGGAGCAATTTCTGAGCTCAGAGCCAGGAGTAATCCCTGAGCACCTCCGGGTGTGGTCCCAAAACAACAAAAATAAAATGATAATGATATATTAAGCTTCTCTGGGTTATACAGATAAAAGTTTCAAGACAAATAGATCATGAACTTATGATGAGTATGAGCGTTGTTTTCCTTTTCTTTTCTTTTTTTTGGACCACAACTGGTGATGCTCAGGAGTTACTCCTGACTATGTGCTCAGAAATCGCTCCTGTCAGGCTAGGGGGACCATATGGGATGCCGGGGGATTGAACCACGGTCCATCCTAGTCTAATGCCTGCAAGGCAGATGCCTTATAACTCTATGCCACCTCTCCAGCCCCTGAAGCATCATACATTTTATTGAATTTCTTAGAAAGTTGTGAAGAGATGGGGCTGGAGCGATGGCACAGTGGTAGGGCGTTTGCCTTGCACGTAGCTGACCCAGGATGGACCACTCTTCCCTCTCCTAGCATCCCATATGGTCCCCCAAGCCAGGAGCGATTTCTGAGCACATAGCCAGGAATAATCCCTGAGTATCACCGGGTATGCCCCCCCCCAAAAAAAAAAAAAAAAAAAAAAACCACAACCAAGTTGTGAGGAGAGAAAAGGAGAAAATACGTGTTCAAGAAAGAATATAGGCTTCTTCCAGAGTGGAAAAAGCAAGCAAAAAGACATAAAGACCTACACAATATATATGTTCAGGGGAGAACACTGCTTGCAGAGCAAACCAATGAGCAGCTTTGGTTTGGTTTGATTTTTGGGCCATACCCAGTGGCACTCATGGGCTTGTCCTGGCTCTGCACTCAGAAATCACTCCTGGCAGGCTGGGGTGGGGGGCTTCATATGGGATGCCTGGGATCAAATTGGGTCCATCCTGGGTCCGCTGTGTACAAGGCGAATGCCTTACCACTGTGGGATAGCTCCAGCCCCTGAGCAGTACTTTTATATTGAGCTAAAAGAAAATAGCTATATCTTCTGGATTTTGTGGCATAGAAAAGACTGGACATTATTCTGAGTATAGCACAAGAAAGATTACTTGCTTTATCAGCTGCAAAACAGATAATGATAAATTATGTGAGAAATCACTATACTGCTTATTTAATGGTACCATTTAAATGACTGGTAAAAATTGTATTAATAGGCTATAAATGAACCTGAATCCAACATTTGTCAGCTGGATGAAAATGCTCATGAGCCCTTGGTTGTGACTCAGCCTGAGCTCTTGGATTCTGAAGCCTTAGCTACCTTGGAGGACAGCATGGACAACCCATGTCTGGAGACCATGATTCTCCGAATGGAGGAGATGGAAGTAAGATCTGGGGCATCTTGGGGTACTGACCTTAGCTGATTTTATGGCTTAGTCCTTCTGAGTAAAATGTTCCTGGTTTTAAATCCCAGTTAAATTGCCAACTAAATGGCAGTGATATCTCTTAACCTAATTAGTAATATATTTTTGAGGAAAATTGGAGTTTTAAATATCAGCAATATCTTAACACATAACTAGAAACTGACCATTATCACTACCCCCAGTCTCATGAATAGATGATTTGAAAAACCCTAAGATGGGACCATCAACTTCTCTGTTGTTGTTTATAAATGTTTTTTGAGAGGGTGGATTTTGGGGCCACACCCTGCAGTATTCATGGATTACACTTGGTCAGTGTTTGGGTAAGGGACCATATGCAGTGCTGGAAATTGAACTAGAGTTGGCCACTTGTCCACTTGTAAGGCCAACTTACAACTGTTTTTTAACCCCTGTACTATCTTTTTTGCGTTAGAATGCTTTTGTTATGAACATTTAGAGTTTTCAGACATTACCTAGTCCCTCCTTTAAATTGTTCACGATGGGAAATGGTGACACAAAAAGAGATTAAGCGATATGGCTATGGGTCACAAAAAATTCCTGCCTGGGCTAAGATAAGAATCCAAGGATCGTGACTCCCAAGTCCACATTTTCTTTTATTTAATAGTCTGCGAGATCGGGAGAACACTGGCAGTCACTAATGGAGTTCCTTTGTTTAGCAGTACCAACCTGGTGATTGGTTTTTCTGGCCCAGCATTACTTAGGAAGTATCAGTACTATACTCTGTGATGCTTAGGGACCTATGAATACCTGGTATCAAATTAAGAGCTTTAAACATGCAAAGCAGTTTCTATTAAGCCATATTCCCTAACCCTGTTGTCTTTTGTGTGTGTGTGTGTTGTTAGTTTTTGGGTCACACCTAGTGGTACTCAAGGGTTACTGCTGGTTCTGTGCTCACAAGTCACTCCTGGTAGACTCCAGGAACCATATGGGATGCTGGGATTTGAACCGGGGTCCGCCTTACCCGCTGTGCTATTGCTCTGGCCCCCTTGATGTCTTTTTAATCATAATTAATTCTCATTTTGTCTTTGTTGTTAAATAGAAACATTATAGGAAAGACAAATTTTTGTTGTTGATTTTTTTTTTTAAGAGCTGTGCCATTTCTTATGGTCTTTTAACTGATTTCCCCATCTTGGAAATATCTAGGTCTGAAGAGTTCAGAATGGTTGCTTCTAGCCACATGTGGCCTATTTAAATGTAAATGAATCAAGTTTAAATACACTACTCACATTTCAAGTAGTTCTTAGTAGGACATGGCAAATGTAGAACATTTTCATCATTATGGCAAGTTGTAGTTGGCAGTGGAGGTCTAGATCAGATTAGATTAAACTGATTGCTTCATTTTATTTTAGACTTTATGAACTAATCAATCACTTCTTTGCTGCCAGAGCTGTCATAGCAGTGCCTATCAGATGTGTCTGTTAAATTATTATTTTCTTAACCATCTCTCATATGTTATGAAACTAATTATTTTCTTATGTATCATATTTTTTAAAGAAATACCAAGAGAAAGTTCGCCAAAGATATAATAAAATTGCCTATGCCGATCCTCATCTTTGGATGCAGGAAGAAAAAAATGGTGAGAATTTCTCCCTTTTATTTTGTACAACATTCTATTTTGAAAGTTTTCAAACATACAGAAAAGTTGAAAATATTATATAGCTAACACTTATATATATACTTTTAGATTCTATTACCTGTTAGTATTATTTCATCATAAATTTAATTATCATTTGTCAAGTTTTTTTACTTCAAAGTAACTCACCAGTTATACATGTCATTCAAAACATCCCAACATGTTTTAGAAGCTAGTTTAATATGTATTTCTAGTTTTTTTAAATGTTAAATATTTTTATATTTACAGTGTTTTTTCTATTTTAGATAAAATATGTATATAACAAAATGCACATATCATGACTGTCATTTGAAATATTTTGATTTTTATTTTCATGTGTTACCCAAACCTCTACTAAAACAGATTTACATCTCTTCAGAAAGTTTTCTTGAGGCCAGAATGGTAGGGTGTTTGCCAACCCAGGTTTGATCCTCAGCATCCACTATAGTCACCCAAGGGTAGAACCAGGATTAATCCAAGTGCTTCCAGGTGTAGTTTCCCCCTCCCCCCACCCCCAAAAAAGAGAGAGCAATCTTCTCAGGAAACCACTATGAATTTTCCCTACCATCAATTAATTTTGCATGTTACAAAATTTTATATAAAGGCAGTTAGTGTAGGCCCCAAGATTCTTTGAGTCTAGTGTTATAGAAATGGTACAGGATCCAGGAGATATTCAGGCTGCATTCATTGCTTGAAAGTTCAAGGGAGATAGCAAAGGTAGGGTCTTGGTTCTCAGAACAAGAACCAGGGAAAGTTTTCAGTGGCACAGAGATGAGAAAGGAATGATGTTTGTGGGAGAGTCACAAAGTTGTATGCTCAGACACAGTGAACAGACAGTGTTTTTTGTGTGGAACTCATGTTTTGAGGATCTCCACTTTGGGTGTGTTATTTAGAATTCATTAAAGGATAAAGATCAGAGATAGGTGAGCACTGGGTCCATCTTGACCTGAATGTCTAATTTTATTTGTCAGGTTGAAACACTTTCCTGCACTTCTGTGTAATAGTTGCTGCATGTATCTCAGCCTTTTCTTTTGAGGTAATAGGGAGAACACTGGTCTCAGTGATTGCAGCAGGTTTAAAGAGTCTGTCGTATAATCATACATAGAGTCTTTTGGTTTTTATCTGTTTTCTGTTGCCACTGTCACAATTTTAAGTTTGTAACTAGTGACTTAACTTGTGACTTAAAACGAGTTTTCTCTTACAGTTCTAAAGACATCTAGAGTTCTTAAAATACTAAAATTAATGTGTTGTCAGGATAATTTCTTGTTTCTTGTTTCCTCAGCTTACGTAGCTGCTTTGGTTTTTAACCATATATCACTCCAGATTCTGCTTCTATTGTTCATATTGCATCTTCTCTTCTGTGGGGAAGTCTCCTTCAGCCTATCTTTCAGAAGGACGTGTTGATTATATTTAGGTCCTATACTGATTATTAAGGATTGGTTATCATAACTACAAGTACAGAGGGGAACAGTCAGAGGAATTAGAATGTAGACAATGTATGGGGCCAGAGTGATAAAATAGCGGGTAGGGAGCTTGCTTGGCACAGAGCTGACAAGGGTTCAATCCCCAACATTCATATTGTAACCCCAAGTCTGCCAGGAGTAATCCTGAGAGCAGAGCTGGGAGTAACCCTGAGTATCACTGATTGTGGCCTGAAAACAACAAAACAAACATAAGCGTGTAGACATATTTTAGAACATTTCAACACCCTCAAAAGAAACCCTGCATTCACTTCCCATTCTCTCTTCCCCTACACCTAACAACCACTACTTTATTCAGATAAATATTTGCAATTACCGTATTTTCCAGCGTATAAGATGACTTGAAACAAAAAAAAAGGCAACCAAAAATCGGGGGTCGTCTTATAGCACCGAGTATATCCCGAAAAATGTTTCAATATGCGGCTAAGCGAAACAAAAAAAAAATCAGGCCACAGAGTTTCCATATCTCTTTCTTGGGGGCTCCCAAACAGTACCCAGGAGATCTGGGGGCCACTTCTGACAAAACCCAGCTAACCGTGTTAGTGATTCAGTGCTAGGGTCCGAGGATGGAGTGTTGTTTGGTTTATGTAGTGCGGGGAGATTAACTGACGCCACCAGGGAATTGCCAGAAAAGGTGCCTATAATAAGGGACCAATCACTGCAAGGCTGCTCAGACTGCCTCTCTAACTCAGCCAATCCAAGCAGGCTTTTTATGCATGTAAATTAGACAATGTTTCGGACCCGAATCTACACTGTAAAAAGCCTGCTCAGATTGGCCAGAGTCAAAGAGGAAGTCTATTACAGTATAACCTTTGAACCTTTGCTTGTTGTGATTGGCTTACTGTGGTACATACAGTTGCAGACAGGAACATTCTGTCTAATGCAGCGAATATAGGCCTAAACCTATTTTTAACTGCAAAATTAGGGGGTCGTCTTATATGCCCAGTCGTCTTATACGCCGGAAAATACGGTAGTTTTTTCCTTTCTGTAGCTCATCTCTTTGTTACTTAATTTTAGTAGAGTTTCTTTGTACATAGGTTTTATATTCTTTGATTTAGTAAACTTTTGTAGTCCTAAAGTTACCTCAAGAGTCTCATTTTCGGGGCCAGAGAGAGAGCACAGCAGTGTTTGCCTTGCAAGCAGCCAATCCAGGACCTAAGGTGGTTGATTCGAATCCTGGCGTCCCATATGGCCCCTGTGCCTGCCAGGAGCAATTTCTGAGTAGATAGATAGGAGTAACCCTGAGCACCGCCGGGTGTGGCCCAAAAACGAGAGAGAGAGAGAGAGAGAGAGAGAGAGAGAGAGAGAGAGAGAGAGAGAGAGAGAGAGAGAGAGAGAGAGGGAGGTGAGGGGGCGGGGGAGGGGGGGGGGGGAGAGAGGAAGGGGGAGGGGGAGGGAGAGAGGGGGGAGGGGGAGGGGAGGAGAGGGGGAGGAGAGAGAGAGAGAGAAAAGAGAGGAGAGAGATCTCATTTTCCTTTGAAGGCTTTTTTTTTTTTTTTTTTTTTTTTTTAATTTTTTGGGCCACACCGGTGACGTTCATGGGATACTCCTGGTTATGCACTCAGAAATTGCTCCTGGCTTGAGGGACCTTATGGGACACCGGGTGATTGAACCGAGTTCCATGGGTCAGCCACATGCAAGGCAAATGCTTTGCCACTGTGCCATCGCTCTGGCCCTTCCTTTGAAAGCTTTTTTATTGTAAATTTTTGGGAGTAAAGAGGCATATGCAACAGTGGTCAGGAGTTACTTCTCTCTGCACTCAGGAATCACATCTATCAGATTTGGAGGACTCTATGAGATGTCAGGGATTGAACCTGGACCCATGGCATGCAAGGCCAGGTGCCCTATCTGCTGTACTATTTTTCCAGCCCCTGATTGTAACTTTTATGTGTAGTTACGATCCACCCTGAAAAAAAGTTCACCTTTGTTTTGAGGCAGACATTGATGCTTGTGCCTGCACCTCCTATTTGTCACAATGGACTTTCATTTTTCTCCTCCACTTAAAAAATTCATATGTATATATGCATTTTGGCTGCAGTTACTATGTTAGTCACAGTTTGGGGAGAGAGAGTTTCTCAAATTCCATTTGGCTCATGCTTATTAGTTGCTACTTTACTCAATGAAAGGAGGTAGCCCAATGTGGGTAAACATTTTCTTTAAGGAATTAAGTACTAAGTTTTAAGAGTTGTAAAGAAAATTATGTTTATAGGAGGTTTCTAACAGAAGCCTGTGTTACTAAATATAAATGGGTTTGTTAGTTTTAAAAAAAATACTTCCCATTTAAATTTTTTAATTTACAGAACAATGAACCATCTAAACTTAGTACTGTTGTGTTTTCTTGCCTATTTTCTATTTCTTGGGGCCGTTGGGCCACACCTAGCAGCACTCAGGATTTACTCCTGGCTCTGCACTCAGAAATCATTCCAGTCAGGCAGCATGCCTGTGTGCGTGCGTGTGTGTGTGTGGGGGGGGGGGGTGTCTTATGGGATACTAGGGATTGACCTTGGGTCGGTGCAAGGCAAATGCCCTACTTATTGTGCTCCAGCCCTCTATCATTTTTGAACACTTGTTTCTTTGCTTATGAACTCTAATCCTAATCTTATCCCAGTTCCCTTTTTCTTCTCAAATTACAAGCTGTTCTTCAAGGCTCACCTAGCATCATATTGTGTTATGTGTATTATGTGTTAATGTGTTTCTGTATAGAACTGTCCTCACCTGTTTGTCCTTACAAGCTTTTTTTTTATAAATGCCCATGGACTTCTGACCTACTGTATTTTAGAATCATTTGGAACACAATCCTATCTCTCCCAATAAAGCACAGATTCTTTAAGGCCCATATCTTATTCACTCTTTATCTATACCGTACCTGTATGGATCCGCTACCTGGAGTAATCTTAGCTAATTTTTTTATGGAGATAGAAGGAAGGAAATCTTGGAAGGCAGTTTTCTCCCTGGTGGTTTGGCTTAACACAGCTTAGTTGCATCACATGAAAGTCTCACCCAGGGTTCAGTGTTCACTTTTTTTTTTACCCCCACCTGGCCATGGACCTTCACTTTTCTTTTTAATACTTGGTGGGTTTATTTCTTGTGATTTGTATTTATATTGATAATTTTAGTATATTTTGTTTCAAAGGTGCTTCTAGAGGTGCATATTTATTGAATCACCAGGAAAAACATTTTTAAGTAAGTGGTGGCGCATTGTAAGGTGTTGTTTGCCTTGCACACGGCTGACCCAGTACGGACCGTAGTTCGAACCCCCGACGTCCCATATGGTCCCCCAAGCCAGGAGCGATTTCTAAGTGCATAGCCAGGAATAACCCCTGAGCGTCACCAAGTGTGACCCAAAGACCAAAAAAACAAATTATTATATTTTATATCTTATTAAGGCAGTATTTTTTTAAATTATTTTATATAGGGGCCAGAGCGGTGGTGCAAGCAGTAAGGTATGCATGTAAATTTATTGAATTACCAGGAAAAACATTTTTAAGTAAGTGGCACACGCTAGCCCTAGGACAGATCGCGGTTTGTTCTCCTGGCATCCCATATGGTCCCCAAAGCCAGGAATGATTTCTGAGTGCATAGCCAGGAGTAACCCCTGAGCATCACCAGGTGTGGCAGAAAACAAAAATTTATTTTATATAAGCAACACAGTTACAAAAATGTTCATGTTTGAGTTTCTGTCATAGAATGTACACCACCCTTCACCAGTGAACTTTATCTTCTACCAATCTCTAATTTTCCTCCCACCCACACCTCCATGTACATCTCTAATTTCACTTATCTCTCTCTTTTTCCTTTTTGGCAGTGTGGTTTGTACTATTGTTAATGAAGAGATACCATGTATATCCCTTAATCCCCTTTGAAGCATCCAGTTATAGTTCAGAGTGATCAATTCTAATTATCATAGTCATTGTGGACTTTTCTCTACCCTAATTGAACTCACCATTCTTTGTGGCAAGCTTCTTACTATGGACTGGTCCTCCTGGCCCTCATTTCTATTGTTTCTGGATATTATTACCATACTATCTTTTTTTTATATCCCACAAATGAGTGAAATTATTGTCTATTCGTCTTCCTCTGGCTCACTTAACATAATAATCTCCATATTCATCCATGTACATATAAGCAAATTTTATCGCTTCATTTTTTTTTTACCCCCATTCACCCTTCACTTCATTTTTTAACAGCTGCACAGTATTCCATTGTGTAGCTATACTAGTTTATTTTTTATTTTATTTAAATACCATGGTTACAAAGTTATTCATAATAGTTATTTTCTCCACAGATGAAGTTGTTCATAATTGAGTTACATTCATACAATGTACAATAGCCTTCATCAGAGCACTTTATCCATCACCAATATCCCCAGTTTTCCTTCTCAACCACCCTGATGCCCTCTTCCCTCCCATGCAACCTCCCCTGCCTGCTTCTGAGCAGGCATTTTGTGTGTGTGTGTGTGTGTATGTGTGTGTGTGTGTCTGTCTGTCTGTCTGTGTATTGTGCTTTGCACAACTGTTAACAAAGGGGTGCCATGCATATCACTTATCCCTTTCAGCACCCAGTTCTTGTCCAGAGTGATTAGTTCCAACTGTCACTTTCATAGTAGACCCCTCTCTACCATGACTGCACTCTCCACTCTTTGTGACAAGCTTCTTACCATGGACTGGCCCTCCTAATCCTCATCTCTGGTGTCTCTGGATATCATCCCCACACTCTTATTTCCCACAGATGAGTTGAGATTATTCTAGGTTTATTCCTCTGACTGACTCATTTCAGCATAATGAGCTCCTTGTCTATCCATGTATAAGCAAATTTCATGACCTCATTTTTCCTAACAGCTGCATAGTATTCCATTGTATAGATGTGCCACAGTTTCTTTAGCCACTAATCTCTTGTCAGGCACCTGGGTTGCTTTCAGATTCTGGCAATTACAAATAGTGCTGTGATGAACATGGTAATGCAGAAGGCATTTTTGTATTGTGTTTTTGTGTTCCTTGGGTTTTGTATTTTTAGCAGTAGTATCACTAGATCATAAGGAAGCTCAATTTCCAGTTTTTTGAGAAATTTCCTTTTTTTTTTTTTTTTTTTTTCAGAAAGGCTGGATTAGACAGCATTCCCACCAGCAGTGAATAAGAATTCCTTTCTCCCCATATCTATGCCAGCACTGGTAGCTCTTGTTCTTTGTGATGTGTGTCATTCTCTGTGTTGTAAGAAATTACCTCGTTGTTGTTTTGATATGCATCTTCCTAATGATTAGTGATGTGGAACATTTTTTCATATGACTTTTGGCCATCTGTATTTCTTCTTTGAGGAAATATCTGTTAATGTAGGTTAGATTGTTGTTTTTTTTTTTGCTAAGTTTTATCAATACATTATATATCTTAGAATTTACCCTTTCTCTGATGGGAGCTAGGTGAATGGTTTCTCTCATTCCATGGGTAGATTTTATATCTTAGTCACTATTTCCTTTGAAGTACACAAGCTTCTCAGTTTGATGTAGTCCTGGGGCTGGGAAGGTGGCGCTAGAGGTAAGGTGTCTGCCTTGCAAGTGCTAGAGTAGGACGGACCGTGGTTCGATCCCCTGGCGTCCCATATGGTCCCCCCAAGCCAGGGGCGATTTCTGAGTGCATAGCCAGGAGTAACCCCTGAGCGTCAAACAGGTGTGACCCAAAAACCAAAAAAATAAAATAAAATAAAATAAAATAATGTAGTCCCAATTATGTTTGCTTTGACCACTTCCTTGTTCAGTGGTGTTTCATTCCTGAAGATGCTTTTAGCTTCGTTGTCATAGAGTGTTCTGCCTAAATTTTCCTCTGTATATTACGGTTTCAGATCTAATCAGGATCTTTAATCTGTGTTGATTTTTGTGCTTGATCTTAGAGGTCTTGAGTTCACTTTTTTGCATGTAGTTGACCAGTTTTCCCAACACCACTTATTGAAAAGGCTTTTCTTGCTCTACTTTGTTTTTCTTGTCCCTTTATCAAAGATTAATTGATTGTATAACTTTATTCTAATACCACGCTGTTTTAATGACTGCTTCTATATAGTGCAGTTTATAGTTGGAGAAAGTGATGCTTCCCATCTTCTTTTTTCTCAAATGGAGAACAGAATTTCTTCCCACTTTTGAAACGTATTTAAAATTATAAATAATCTCAAACTTCAAATATCTCATGTCTGCATGGCATAGTTAATAAATTAATGTCTCTACTATCGTATAGATTTTTAAGTGCCCAGGGACAACTTATATCAACTAAATAATGTCAGTGGTCAGGTCTGAAATCAGTAGATTTTCTTTAGTAATTCAGATCATCGAAAGGTTCAGAAATAAACCTGTTTTAGAGGCCTAGAATAGATGACTGAATCCTAATGGGACCCACGTAGCCTGGGACTTTGCCCAGATCTCTCCCAAGACACTTCCTCAGAGCTGTCACAAGCACAAAATGAATTTTTTTAATTGATTCCTTAATAGTTTGTTTCATTATTAAATTAATTAAATTCACCTTTCACATTTTTTTTCCATTGCATTGGTAGCTGGATTCATTATGCTTATGAGACCTACTTTGTGATTCTTTGTAGGTTCTTGTTCAAGGTGTGTACAGCATCTTTTCTTTAGATGCAGCTATTTTGTGTCTCTTTTCTAGACCAAAAGATCCGAATAGTAACTGAAATGCCTCTACCACCTGAGCCTATCCAGATCACAAAGACAACTCAGAAAGACAGGGATGCGAACATCGTGTTAAAAAGGCCCTGCAGTAGCAAGTGAGTGGTAATAAGGCAGTCTGACTTCATTGTAATTGGTTGGCTTTGACACTGTTAAATTTTGAATTTTTTGAATTCCCACAAGACAGAAACACTTCAACAGACAGATCTTGAAATGGCAAATTATGCAATATGAGATAAACATTTAGTATATTGCATCATAAAGAACCTTTCAATATTCAAGAACATTTTGATTGTTCCAAGTGTTGAGGCATATGGGGTACCTGTGGGTGTACAATTAGTTTCTGCTTTAAGATTTGCTTAAAAACTCCTGTGTCTCAACCAGGTCAAAAGTTAGTACAATGAAAAGGGAAAAAAAACACTGAGTGATGATGAGATAAGGAGTTTGGTTCAGTGTGAGAAGGAAAGGAAACCTTTGATTATCAAGTTATCAGGATGAATAATATTTACTCTTGCATATAGGCGATTTTAAATATTTTTATCATTTGCTCTCAGTTCTCTAGATGAAAGTGTGGGAACAGAGGAGAGATCTGACAGAAGAGAGGCTCCTCTTCTCTCTCTTGAAGATTCTCAACATAAAAAGGGTCAAGTTGCCCTCATTGTTCCCCAGAATATGCAGCGGAGCATCAGTGACTACTGTAGCCGTTTCGAGCAGTACCTTCGGATGGTCTCTCATGAGGCTGTGGGCTCCTTCAATCCATGGTTGATTGCTGAAAGGTCAGTAGGATGTTTTATGCCTTTGGTTGGGAACTGAGTACCCAATTGTACAAAAGCTAGGAGAACAATTGACCAAAATCTCCAGCTGTGTGTTGAGTTCCAGTGGTGGGTGACTTTTGGGCTAGTGGCAGACTCTTGAAACTCAATTTCAGGTAGTGGAAATTCTTAAACCATGGGGGTCCTGCCCTATATGTGTCTTCTCCTGCCTCCCCTTCTTGATTGGAGATACATTATTCAGGAGTCAAGTCAGGGCAGATTTCCTCTTGCTGTTTGAGAGAGCTATTTCCCCCCCCCCCCCCAAAAACAAAGCATTTCCAGATAAGAAATACTTGTGCTTATGAAGCTTGATGACTTGGACAAACAAATCTAAAAATAGTAGGCCTTCAGACTTAAATATTTTCTTAAACTTTTCTCCTACAGGGAAACCATCCCTGAGTAAAGTAGTCAGTGGAGTTGTAACTCAGTCTTGGCATTAAATTCATTTTTTGTGGGGAGATGGGTCCACATCTGGCAGTGCCCTCAGAAGTCACTTCTGGCAGGCTCAGGGGACCATTATCAGATGCCAGGGATTGAACCCAGGTCAGCCACATGCAAGGCAATCACCCTACCCATTGTAGGCCCAGCTCCCATTAACTTCTTGAAGAATATATGTTCTTCTTTTCATATAGTTAATTGAAGTATGTGTCAACCCATTCTTTTAAAGGAAAGCCCAAATTTGAATTATCATAGATAGCACTTCATTATGAATATGCAGATAGTTTTCATCATTGAGCTAAAGTGGTAGTAAGGCATTTAAACATTTCTTTATCTCTTTTATTTTTTTATTTGTTTTCTAACAAAAAAAAATGTTTTTGGTGGTTGGGTATGTTGGAGTACAGTGCTCAGAAGGCTATATGGTGTCAGGGATTGAACAAGGGCTCCTAAATGGGAGGCAAAGCATGTGTTCCAGCCCCTTGTAATATCTAATATCTCCCTCACATAATTACATTTATTCTTTTTTTTTTTTTTTTTTTTTTTTTTTTTGGTTTTTGGGTCATACCCGACAGTGCTCTACGCTCAGAAATCGCTCCTGGCAGGCTCGGGGGACCCTATTGGATGCCGGGATTCAAACCACCATCCTTTTACATGCAAGGCAAACGCCCTAACTCCATGCTATCTCTCCGGCCCCTTACTCTCTTAATTAAACAAGTTTCAAACATATCCCAGGAGTTAATAATTGCCTTTTATTAAGGGTCAGGATGCTTTTGGAGCTGGAGTGGTGGCACAGGGCGTAAGGTGTCTGCCTTGCACGCACTAGCCTAGGACAGACTGCAGTTTGATCCCCTGGCGTCCCATATGGTCCAAGAGTGATTGATTTCTGAGTGCTTATCCCCGAGTGTCACCGGTGTGGCTGAAAAACAAAAAATAAACAAAAAAGGATGCTTTCATTACATTCAGCCAACCCAGATTTGATCCCTACCACTCTATATGGTCCCTAGAGCCCTGCCAAGAGTGATTGATCACTGACCACAGAGCCAAGAGTAAGTTCTAAGCACTGAGCACCACTGCCTGTGTGGTCCCCAAACAAAAAATATTAACAATTGCCACTTTTATTTGTTGCTGTTTTTGTGTTATATTTCTCCACACACTAATACCTCAGTATAATTTTCGTTATGTCAATCTATATCTCAGTCAGTCTGACTTGCTCTTCCTATCCCAATGCTGCCCATCAGCCATTTTCTAGTCTGTAATACATCTTGGGACTTAGAAATTCTATCATCATTGATCTTTATATTAGGTTGCAGGAATTTCCTAGTGCTTCTGTAGGCTTATTCTCTTGATGATTATATCATTATTATACCCTGATTTGGGTACTGTAAGGGATTTCTTTAAGCTTACATGTTTGAAAGTATCTTTATTCTATCGCCATACTTAGTATTTAGCTGAGGGTTTTTTTTGTTTTGTTTTGTTTTGTTTGTTATTCATTTGGTTTTGGTTTTTGGGCCACACCTGGCAGTGCTCAGGGGTTAGTCCTGGCTCTGCGTTCAGAAACTGCTCCTGGCAGGGTCTGTCTGGGATCATATGGGATACCGAGGATCAAACACAGGTCTGCCCCGGTCAGCCACATGCATGGCAAATGCCCTATGGCTGGGCTATCACTCCAGCCCCTGATTTGTCTGAGTTTTAAATTACTAATTTATTTCCAGAGAAGAGATCAAAGGGCTAAAGTGCATTCTTTGCATGCTAGGGCCCTGGATTCATACTTGCATCACATTGGTTTTTTTGAGCACTAGACAGAAGTAGCCCGTGAGTACCACTGAGTGTAATCCCAGAGCCAAAATAAACAAAATTAAATCACTTGCTTATTTTTTTCCCCAAGAAATATACCTTCTTTCATGGAGATGAAGAAGGAGTGTCATACAGCTTCCAAGAGCAGCAGGGGCTGGAGAGATAGCACAGCGATAGGGCATTTGCCTTGTATGCAGCCCACCCGGGAGGGACCTGGTTCAAGTCCCAGTACCCATATGGTCTCCCAGCCTGCAAAGGTTCTAAGTGCAGAGCCAGGAGTAACCCCTGAGCATTACTGGTTGTGGCCCAACAACCATCAATCAAATCAATAAATAAAGTATAAAAAAAAAAAAAACTTCCAAGGGCAAAAGTGAAGACCTATCGCTAAAATTACTTTTTCTATAAATTTGCAGACAGTGTACACCTTCTCTACTCCATACCTGATGCTATGTTTATAATTCTCCATAATACTACCTTCTGAATCTGGTGCTTTGTGAAACAAATTGCCTTTATTTTCCTTGGCATCTCTTTTAATAGAACCTGTTTCTAAATCCATGCTTCTTAAATTGTGCTCATGACCCCATGGGGCCATGTAACTAAATGTGAAGGTCATGAAAAATTGGGCAACTGTGAAAGTTATCTGGATGCACAATGACCAAAAGTTGATTTAAAATCGACTGTGTTATAAATTCAAAATATTTCTGGCTGCTCTCACCATGTTACATTGTTGGTTAAAAGGGGTTTTGAGTGAAAAAGTTTTAAGAAGTCCTGTTCTAAATAACTGAACCAATTACTGTTTTGTATTTTTTGTATTTCCTGAAAATCTTGTACATTTTCATCTCCTTTTACCTTTTTATCATTGAGGATTTATGTATTCATTTCTCTATTTTATGTGGAATTTGGGTGGGATCAGAGATAGTAACTAAGTAAACCTAAGATTTACCCTGAGTTTGTAGTTTGCTGGCCCAGTGTGGGTAGGCCATTTGCTTTGCTTGTGGCAGACTCAGGTTCAATTCCTGGCATCCCATATCTTATTCTAGGCCTGCCAAGAGTAATTCCAGAGTGCAGAGTCAGGAGTAACCCCTGAGTACCACCCCTATGTGTGGCCCCCCCCAAAAAAAAATCAATTTTCTGGAGTAAGAGGGTAAATATATATTTTCTCTCTCTCTCTCTCTCTCTCTCTCTCTCTCTCTCTCTCTCTCTCTCTATATATATATATATATATATATATATATATATATATATATATATACACACACACACACACACACACACACACACACTCTAGAATCTATTTGGTGTGGTTTCTCACATAAAAACCCAAACCCAAATAGGGGCCCGGAGAGATAGCACAGCGGCATTTGCCTTGCAAGCAGCCGATCCAGAACCAAAGGTGGTTGGTTCGAATCCCGGTGTCCCATATGGTCCCCCGTGCCTGCCAGGAGCTATTTCTGAGCAGACAGCCAGGAGTAACCCCTGAGCACCGCCGGGTGTGGCCCAAAAAACCAAATGTTTTCTTCTTTCTAAGAGGGCATGACAGAAAATAATTGAGAAGCACCGGCATAGGGAAAGAACATAATAGGCCTTTTTTTTTTCCTATGGTTATTCTCTTTTACTATATTTGACCACAAATGGCAGTGTATCTGCAACACTCTAGCCTATTTTTGATCTATTGCTTTGCTTCTTAATGGTATTCCAAAAGTGAACATTGTATTAGTCAAATCTTGAATAGGTAAAGATAATTATCTTTATATAATAGCCTCATGGATAAGGAAGGAAGTTGGCTGAGTTTTCCTCTTCTTTTTAATGTTTTTATTCTTTTTATACCTGAAATAAAGCATTGTTCCATTGATCAGCTGGAACATGAGATAAAGCAAATAAAATGAGTTACTGTAAAAGGGAAGATATACGATGTTGTTGCTTTTAATGAGAGCAAACTCTTTTTTATTATTTTTATCTTGGGCCATCCCAGGCTCAAGGGACCATATGGAATCCTGAGGATTGAACCCAGGTTGGCCATGAGCAAAGCAAACCCCTACCCATTGTACTATCGATCTAGCCCAGTGAGAGCAAACTCTTAAGGATATCTGGTTTGAAAACAAAATCAGTAATCGTATAGTTGAGAAAGACAATTCGAAACTAATTATCACTTTATCATATGGATTAAAGAAGAAGGCAGTTTTAGGTATGCAAAGTGTACAAAATTTAGTTTTCATGTTTAATTAGCTACCAAAAGGTGTACACTATTAGTAATAAGGCTTATATTGAGGAAGAGAAAGCAGCTTAGGGATCTTTGACTCTAAAATAGAACATCTAGAAAAATGGCTAAAGCTATATCCAAGAGAATAATATTTTAGTTGAAAGCAGAGGGATAATGTAAGAAATAAGGCACTTGCCCTACAAAGTGACTACGGCTACAAAGACACAGGTTTGAATTCCAGCACCACATGCAATCCTCTGAGCATCACTAAGTGTTGCCGAAGGAAAAAAAGAATATTTTAGTGAACATATTAAACAACTAGCCCAAATTGGAGTAGGATAGAGGACTCTGAGGAATAGTTTCTTGATGGGGATGGTCTAAAAAAAAAAGAAGAAAATGTAAATATTACCTAATGTGTTTGAATATACATTCAAAGTACTTTTATATTTTGTCATATAGTTTGATGATAAATTGATGGTAGGAATATAGAGAGCAGAGTATGTGAAAATATTATTTCTGGGCCAGAGAGGTAGTATAGGAAATAAAGTGCTTGCCTTATAAGTAGCTGATGCTTGTTTGATCCCCCTGAGTACTACCACCAAGAGCGATTTCTGAGCACAGAGCCAGGAATATGCCCTGAGCACTGCTGAGTGCAAAATAAGATGATAATAATAATAATAATAATAATAATAAAGCATTATTCAACTTACAATATTGACACCAGGACAGTGTCTCCTCTGAGGAATAGCAGTGTTTCAGAGCTACTCCCAGTACATTGCTTAGGGTTTTCTGTGTTTTGAGATAACACAGTATCCCCTCTGCTCATTTGTTCCCAGAATACATTACTTGAATCTGGTTGTGAAGAAACCAGGTAAATCCAACTAAGGGTCAGTGCACAAAGAGGCCTTACTCTGTTGTGCTGGTGAGGGTGGGGGTCGGGTCTTTACTCTAAAAAGAAAAATGTTAAGGGGCCGGAGTGATAGCACAGCAGTAGGGCATTTGCCTTGTACACAGCTATCCTAGGGGTCAGCCTAGGTTTGATCCCTGGCATCCTATATAGTCCTCCTGAGCCTGCCAAGAGCAATTTCTGAGTGCAGATCCAGGAGTAACCCCTGAGCACCAACTGGTGTGGCCCCAAAACAAAAATAAATACATAATAAAAATGTTAGGATCATGAGCATTGGAGAAAAATTAGATTAAACTGGATAAAGAGCAAGTGCACCAGGCACTTCTGGATTAAAACTGAACTAGCAACACTTTTAATTACAGCAGAGTATTTAGATAGCAGAAAAACTTTTAAGAAAAGTCAGATAATATCCCATCATGCTAATTTTACATTTTTATAATTTTTATCTTGGTTATTTAAGAGAATATGATTGGTTTTAGAAAATGTGCACTGTAGTCATTGAAGAATACCAAGCCTTCATCTGACTCTCAGTTTGGGGGAAAGGTTCTGTGTGCAGAGAGATACATTTGGAGCATCCTGCCCCATAATCCTTTCGGGAAGCATGTGCCTTGTCCTCTGTGAAGCAGTCAGCTGAGGAGCTACATTGGGGGTGGGATGCAGCTGGAAGATTCTTGCTCACCTTTTACTTCAGCTGTCACCTGGGGTTGTTCCTTAGAAAAGGTCCTTTGTCTCAAGACCTCTTATACACCCCTCACTCCAGCAAGACTCGGAATCTAAGAACAATTATCGTTCAGGAGATGCTAGTCCTCCTCTTGTTTTTCCAGGGTATCTTGGTTATTCTTGATCTTTGGGATGTTCATTTAAATCTTAGCATCAACATGTTAAGATCTTCAGTTGAGTAAAATCTGATTTGCTCACATATTTAGCTACATGTACTTCAAGCTGTGGTTTGTGTTCCAGCTTTTCAGAGGAATTGATTGATGAAGCTCTGGGGGCTGTGGCTGCTGAACTTAAGGACATGTGTGAAGAGTATGCAGAAGCTATATTCACCTCAGAATTCTTAGAGGCTGCTCCATAAAGACTCTCCATGGCTGGACCCAACGTGTCACACTGGAGAAGAAATGGTTTTGCCCATATTTGAACCCATATATACCCTCAGCTGTTCCTCCAAGCCAGAAGGTGCTGCCTTCTTCTCACCACCTTCTTAAGGAAGGAAATACCAATGAGGCTGTCTCACTCTCCTTTTTCTCATTGTCATGGCAGTTGCCTTGTCACTTAGGAACGAACTTGTTATATTCATCATTCACTCAGAATTGTAAATTATGATGATGTGTTTTCTGATTGTGTGATTTTCTATTGAAATATTATGCTCATTCCCCTGGCTCAGTTTGGTGATCAGATTGTTGTAGAATGTAATTAGTGTATTTCACATAGGGATTGTATTGCTATTGAGCCTCTAGTTGTCATTGATGCCAACAGAAAAGTGCAATTACTATATGGTCCTAACCATGACTCATGTTTCTTTTGATGGCAGTTTCCTATCAGGACACCTGTCCCTTTTGGATTATAGACTCTCATTGAGCCCAGAGGTTGGCTGCTCTGTTGCACTTAGTCAAAATTGGAAACTCAGTTCATCAGTGCTGTAGTCATTACATGTTGCTGATGGTCAGTTTTAGACTTCCCCAAGTCTTATTGTTGAGTGTTGACAACTTCTCATATATAAAACTGAATTTAGAGGAAAATTTAGAAGAATGTTTACTTCTTTAGGAGAGGCAGGTGTCTCCTGTGCCTTATTGAAGTTCCTGAGCTCAGCTCCACCTCTGATAAGGTCAATTGTTTCTAAGATTTCATCCCCTTGTATGGGAGAAGAGAACCAGCCTAGTCAACATGAAGACTTCTTCACAGAGAAAGAGGAACCTGAGAACCTTAACAGCAGGATCTGTGTGTCTTCTCAGTCAGATTTTACCAAGATCAAAGCCTCTTCAAAAAACGAAAGGCCACTACTTGGAAAATTTTTCCCTCCATTTTATGCCCAAGGCTTTTTTGGTGAAAGAAATGTGAAGAGTAACGTGAGACACCTCACAGAGTAATGTGAATCTTTTTATAACACACACAGTGTTGTCATCTGGGATTTTTTTTCTGAAGTGCAAGTATTTTAGGTGATAATTTCAGCTGCTTGATCACACTTGTTTGTGTGAAATTAATTTTTATTTAATGTTACTGTTTTCCTGCTTAGTTTTATATATCCTCAGGATTAAAGACTTCAAGGGAAATAAGTCTTTAATTTAGAAGTTACATGTGTAATTGATAGGAATGTATTATTGATGTTATTGATAGCTTAATTTGTATGGTGCTTTTTACTGTGTTCATTTTTAAAATAAACTCAATATTTTAAGATTTGGCTATGTCAAATAATTTACATCTCCTTTTTCAGGCAATGTGAAATAATTTCTAGAAATCATGAGAATGCGTATTTGATATGTAGATAGTGTTTCTCTTCCCTTACCCCCTAGGGGTAAAATGATAATAAAAACTGACATTTATTGAGCACATCATTTAATAGGCATTGCTCTATGTGCTTTCTATGTAATAATTTATTCCTCATCTGTGTGAAATAGATACCATTATAATTCACACTTTAAAATTCTAAATGCTAAATTTTAAATGCTTTTTAAATTGAAGTAACATTACAATAGTGTTAATGTTTATGCTTTTTTTTTTTGGTGTATCACCTACACTGCACCAAAATGCCCCCACCAATATTTTTCTGATGTCACTTAAAATCCCTCTCTGCTTTCAGACAGGGATTCCATCTCCCAACTTAAATTCTATATTCAAGGGTCTGGAGAGATAGCATGTGGAGGTAAGGTATTTGCCTTGCATGCAAAAGGACGGTGGTTCGGATCCCGGCATCCCATATGGTCCCCTGAGCCTACCAGGAGCAATTTCTGAGTGTAGAGCTAGGAATAACCCCTGAGCACTGCCAGATGTAACCCCCCCCCCAAAAAAAAATTCTATATTCAAAAATCTAAGGGGTTTTTGTTAGATACTATCCATTCCCTAGCTTTGTTTATATGCAATATATGAATAAGATCAGTTATTTTTCCATTTTATAGAGGAATGAAATGAGTAACCAAAATGAGGTCCTTTTTTTTTTAAGTAAATTACTTTATTTAAAGATCATGTATTATGTAGTTGCTCATACTATTTTTCTAAGACTAATCAAACTACCAATGTAAGATTCCCTCCACCATTGTGCCCAGATTTCCACCCACTCCTAAAGCCTATCCTTTTGTCAGATACGAAATAATATATTTTATATTGCTTATTTTCAGGTAAGTGGTAATAAAAATTTTTAGGTAACGCAGTAAGAAAATTTGAAAATTAATGTCTATGTGATTATTAAATCGTTGTCAGGTTTGCTAAGTGATTTGTTGCTAGTTGATTTTCTATTATTTTGTTTCTGAACATTAGGTAGTTTTGAACCCATGTTGACATCTAAGTTGATGTCTAAATTGTTCCTTTTGGTATGACTACTGAAAAAAAGTGAAATTATCACACAGCCATCCATATATTCGGCAATGCAATCTAGGAATTCCAGGCTCTGTGGTTAATATTGCATCTTTTGTGGGTCATAGTTTTAGTTGCCGACCTTCCAGAAGCCCAAGAAGGTGGGAGATGGGGGAAAGAAGGAAGGTGCCTGCACTCACTTCAACAAAATCCTGGAGATGTTAGCTCAAATATCAGCATATCTGGAGTTTTGATCATTTTGGCTTCTCTGAAGAGCTCCATGATTGAATGATAAAGCTGGGCCTTTTGCAAAGTGGCAGTAGTTAATAGTAAGTGCAGTTGGTGTGGCTTTCTCAAGGTGAGGTCTTGGCTTACCTTTTCCTCCCAAGTTTTGTCATTTTTCTTTTTTTAATTTTTTTTTTTTTTTTTTTTTTTTGTGGTTTTTGGGTCACACCCGGCAGTGCTCAGGGGTTACTCCTGGCTCCATGCTCAGAAATTGCTCCTGGCAGGCACGGGGGACCATATGGGACGCTGGGATTCGAACCGATGACCTCTTGCATGAAAGGCAAACGCCTTACCTCCATGCTGTCTCTCCAGCCCCAAGTTTTGTCATTTTTCATCTGTGCAACTAGTGTATCCATGATATTATACATCTGTATATACATCTCTTTCAAGAATAGAGTGAGTCTATGGAGTTGACTCCTGTGTTTCAGGAGATAATTTTTATCAAACCAGCCTATTCTGTAGTCGTGATCCATTAAAGATGATTACTGTTTTAATGTTCACGTGAATATATTTTCTTTCTTGTCATCACTTCTCACAGTAACCTGACGTAGTTCCTCTCTTAATCTGCTAAAGTAAGCCCAGACTCCTTTGGAGGTCTTTTCTATCTTCTCCAACCACCAGATGAACCTTCTTACCTCAAACAACTTGGGTCAGGTTTACACCTGCCTCCATATCCAGTGTCTGCTTCATAAACTCAGGCCTACTGAGAACCATGACAAAGACATAAAGATAAACTGCAAGAAACAAAAACTGTTTTACAATCAAAGTTGAATTATTATTATTATTATCTTTTTTTTTTTTTTTTTTTTTTTTTCTTTTGCTTTTTGGGCCACACCTGGTGACACTCAGGTTATTCCTGGCTATGCACTCAGAAATCATTCCTGGCTTGGGGGACCATATGGGATGCTGGGGGATCGAACCGCGGTTCATCCTAGGTTAGTGTGTGCAAGACAAGCACCCTACCGTTTGCGCCATTGCTCTGGCCCCTCAAAGTTGGATAATTTTCTGTAGCTGTGCAACTACCCCAGTGGCTAGCATTTTGTTCTTTGTGAGCCAAATTGATCATTTATAAGTTATTTTCTAACTCCCATTGATTTTCCTGTTCTGTCATATAATTTCAGAAACAAATGCATAAGGGAAGTATTTCTCTTGGCATAGGCTGTCCCAATATACAGAGATGCTCATATTGTGCTTTTGTGCTTTCCACTCTGACGTTCCAGTTTGAGAGCCCTGGTCATATGGGTATTTAACCTGTGTTAGGCTTGCCTCTAGCCTCCAGATGGCCTCTTCAGAGCAAGCCCTCCCTCTTTTTGCTCAGTAAGTACTTCTGAATTCATGGAAGAAGGACACTCTTGTACAGGGGAATCAACGGCACATCTAATCCTCAAAATACCTCTCACTTAAGCTATGCCCTGTTAACAGTGCACCTAGCAAGAACCAGATCCACTCTTGAATTCACATTGTGCATTTGGTTTTCTGACCAAACCAAAGTAGTGCTTGGGCCTACTCTAATTCAATGTTTGGGGATCACTGCCAGCTGTGCTCAAGGCGACAAATGCCAAACCCAGGCTCCAGCATATAAAGCATGCACTCCAGGGTTCAGTGTATACAGTAGGTAAAGCACTTGCCATGTACTTGCCTGACACAGGTTTGATTTTCAGCAGCACATGCTCTAAGCCCCATCAGAAATGATCCCTGAGTACAGAAATGGATAAGCTCAGGGCTGCTGGATATAGTCCTCCAAAATACAAAATTCTTTACTACTATGAGCTGTCTCTCCTATACACCCCTGTACATTTGTTCTTCAACTCCAACATCAGGAACATGACCTGCTTGTGAGGTGTGTTTTGCAGTCAAGAGCTAGCCCAAACCCTCAGAACACTGTCACTACAAAATCACATGGGATACTGGAGAGAATATTATGAGTAAGTATTGGCTTTACATGCAGCTAACCCAGGTTCAATCCCCATTCCCCTCACATCCACCAGAAGTGATCCTTGAGTGCAGACCCCTGAGTACCACTAGGTGTGTCCTGCAGAAGCAGGTGAGGCAGGAGCCCCAGAGACAAGGGTGGCTCAGGACTAACTTGAGAAGACAAATTTGGGTTGGGGAAGGGAACGTGCTCCAGAAATTACCCATTTGGTGCTGAGGGGCTGAGGATAAGAGTTACTGCTTCCCTGAGAGTGAGGAGAGAGTGTTGAGGGAGTAACAAGCAGAGAAGCAGTGACTAGGAGGCCCAGGGACAAATATATTGAGCATGCATTGGCTCTGGGAAGTAGTAAGATTTGTTAGACAATTCCTCTTAACCCCGCCGCCACCACCACCAGGGCAAAAACGAAAGGAAGAGATCCTAAGTCCATCCAGGTATGGAAAGTTCTTTTATTTGCAGCACGATATAGATTCCTTTATGTTTGTGAGAGGATGAGAATTGTCACCAGCGAAGTGCCTTTTAAAAAGGGGAGCCCCCATTAGGGCTATTGAAAGCAGCTGGATGTGTCTTCTGAAATACTGGTTTTCCAACCCAGCTGCCTGACAACAGATGAGTGACTAAAGAAACTGGTACAAAACGGAATACTATGCAACCACTAGAAAAAAAAGTGAAGTCATGAGATTTGCTTATACATGGATGGACATGGAGATTATTATGCTGAGTGAAATGAGTCAGAGGGAGAGGGATAAACAGAAT
Organism: Suncus etruscus; assembly: GCF_024139225.1. Lineage (NCBI taxonomy): Eukaryota > Metazoa > Chordata > Mammalia > Eulipotyphla > Soricidae > Suncus > Suncus etruscus. The sequence goes on along the minus strand of NC_064848.1, from coordinate 155,849,441 downwards.
TATCTCATCTGTGGGATATAAGGAAAATAAAAGTGTGGGGATGATATCCAGAGAAAATAGAGGTGAGGATTAGGAGGGCCAGTTCATGGTAGGAAACCTGCCACAAAGAGCAGAGTGCACTTAGAGAAGGGTCTACTATGAAAGGGACATGTCATTCATTAACAGTGCAAACCACAGTGTCGAGGAGAGGGAAGTAAAATGCCTGCTCTATAATCATCTGGAGTAGGGTGGGTGGGAGGAAAGAGGGCATCAGATAGGGTGAGGGAAACGACATTGGTGGCAGGAAATGCACACTGGTGACGGTTGTACTATGACTAACTCAATCATGAAAAACTATCTGTGAAAAATAAGTATGAACAACCTTGTAACCAAGGTGTTTAAATAAAAAATAAAATAATTGACCTTCTCTTCAGCTTTGTTGACCCTCGGACACTTCAGCAAAATCCTGAGTGATTCCTGTCTTGAACCAAGACCCTGGTCACCTACCTAGTACCCCAACAGCTGTTAGCCTCTGTGTGCTCAGCCCACCCATTCAGCAGTCTGTGCTGCCTGGGCCTCAGCTCTAACAAGCAGCCTATTTCTTGTCTTAGGTGTTTCAGAGATTCCCTGATCTAAATTGAGCCTGATATTGGGGATCGATTGAACCTCAGGCCCTGCTCATGTCAGGAATACACCCAGACCTTTGAGCCATCTCCCCAGGCTTTTTTTCCTGGGGCCTATTCTTAGGCCTTTTGGCTTCGGCCTCTTCACGGAATAAAGAGCAGACTTAGGGTGGTGCTGAAGTTGAGCTTTATTCTCACAGTGGCTCTGGCATAAGTCCCTAATCTTAAAGCAATGGCCCAAGAACTCTGCTGTCACCAATCTTGAGGAGTACACCCACCATCCCATGTGAATATTTTCTGTTATTCCTCAATTTCCCTTGGCTATTTCAGCACTCCAACCCTTATCCTTTTTTTTTTTTTTTAACCATATGTGCTGTGTCACGTTTTTTTCCTAGCTGACTTTCTATCTCCCAACTGGATTTTTTCCTTGTGGCTAAGTCTTTCATGACTGAGCCTGCCCCTTATTGGACTTCTCTAGCCCCACAGTGGGAAGGGTCCTTTTATGGGACAGATTAGACAGTTCCCTGCATCTACCATGTCCCTGAACCTTGACTCTCCACTGGAGTGAAAGGAGGTTGGGCCCTCACATCCTTCTGACCACTGATAACTGTTATTGGGTGCCATAAGGAAGGGCCTTTTTCTCTTGAAAGTCCAAGCCATCTGCCATATTCTTAAACCTTAGTGGCAGACTCTCCTCAGGGAGAGTTGCCACCTCAGACACATCCCCTCCCTGCAGGGATTTTGGAGCCTGTAAGTCCTCCAGAAAGAATTGAAAACAGTCCCAGTCATTTCTGGAATCTCCTCACAACAAATGCTCCTTAATTGCTCCTCTTCAATTTAGCAGCCCAGCCTAAGTTGTCCTGGTACGAATAATTGTGGGGACCTGCCTGTATTCCTCTCCACAAGCCCTGCTCCCCATAACTCATTTTGCTTTTCTTTTCTGCAGCCCTCAACCTACTGTGTTCTGTTCTTTCTTACCTTGCTGCTCTCTCCTCCCCAAGTCCTCTCTGCCTCCTCCCGTCTCGGACTAGCTCTGCTTCTGGCTCCTTAGTCTCTCTCGCCCACACACAGCTCTGTCGTCTCACCTGAAGTCAATGTAAGAGAAGCCTGCAGAAGGTCATGGTGTCCATTCAGATAAGCTCAGGATATATTCCTACATTCCTGCCACTGCTGGGACCCAGTCTATCTCTATTCCTGGCATCAGAATGCTGGGATTGAGGACAGGAGCATTCAGATCATCAGCCTATGGATTCTACTGGCCACTGCACAGTCCCTGAGATCCCCAGCCTAAACTGAGTGTGATCTAGGGAGCCCCTTATTCTGTGCCTTTCTTAGCCTCCACTCTGCCCCTTCCCTTTGGCAGCCATGGATCTCAGAGTCTGTGCAGTCACTTTTTCACCCCTAAAACCGCTTGGGAAAGGCCCCATTTGGGATCAGGAGGAAAGCAAGTCTTCAGCCACATGTCCAGCACATGGTTCTCAGGGAATTAACTAGAACCCGACAGATGTTAGGGAACACCAAGTCCCATCTACTTAGCACTTTAATTCACTAAATGACTTCATTTTTAATCTTGTTAGGTCCCCATAGCCACCCTGCCTTGTATGCCCACAGTAAACTGAACCATGTTAACCATGGGGCTGGGGTGGTAGCTCAAAGGGCTTTAGAGGTTTGGGGCCCTGAGTTTAGTCCCCAATATCTCGTGTTCCTCAGCACTCCCAGAGGGGCTCTGTTGTCATCATAAGTACCATATCACTGAGCCTGAGCACTGGACCATCGGCCAATGCTAGACTTTTGAACTGCTGAAAAGCCAATCCCCCCATATTCTTGCATAAAATGAGTTATAGTTAAAATTCCTTGTGTTCTCCATGCCTCAGTTTCCTAATTTGTGAAATGAGAATAATAGTGCCCACCCAGAGTTGTAAGGACTAAGGTTTGGCAGAGAATAAGCTCTGGCTAAATGTTAGTTCCCAGGTATGTCTCTGGGCATTCATGGAGCCTCAACACTTATTTTCTTTTCTTTTGGTCTTTGGGCCACACCCAGTGATGCTTAGAGGATACTCCCGGCTAGACACCCAGAAACTGCTCCTGGCTTGGGGGGGGGGCATATGGGACACTGGGGGATAGAACATCAATCCATGATAGGTCAGTGGATGCAAGGCATATGACCTACTGCTTGCACCATTGCTCTGGCTCCAAGACTTTTTCTTGATCTTGGTTCTCTCCTTGTGCTCTCCTGTCAGTTCCTTACTTCACCTGGCTCTTCAAACCCAACACTTGATAACTCTAAACTTGGCCCTGCCTTCCCTGGGCTCTAGCAACAGGCCTGCCCTTCACTTCTCCAGATCTGGATTCCATTCTGAAGACATAAGTCAAGAGCAGCCATGCTTTGCCCTGTGTGCACACCTGCGCTGAACACATGCCCATCTGGACATGTTGGTACCACCTTGCCCAGCAACTGCCCATCACATAGCCTTCTCTTTACAGAGCAACCTTAGTGGAATGTGTATGCATCCCTGCATCCTAATGGCTGCATTTCAGGCTGCACCTGCCAACATAGGGCACAGACTACAGGACCCCAGCATTGGAACATCCTCATTCCCTCATGCCAGTCAAGCTGCTTATTTATCTGACTGGTCCCAGGGTGGAGGGTGGAAGGGGAAAATTAGATTCTGGATTATTGTATTGTGGATTATTCATAGTAATGTGTCCATCCTGGTAAGGATAGTGGATGAGCAACCTCTCAACAAAATGGACTGACTCCGGATAAGGGATAGACTTCCCAGAGGCTAATGGAGGGCTTGCTCCCTGTCACAGCAGGGGGATGTAGGCCTGGCAGATGAAGACTACTGGCATGCACTACAAAGGAAACCTAAGATTATTTCATTTGCACTCACATAACTACACTCTACAGAGATGCAAAGATACTTAGGGCATAGGCCCACAGAAGAAAAATGTAAGTGAACTAGGAAATCGGCTGCAGTGATAGTATAGATGGAATTTCCTGCACATGGCCACCTGGTTTCTGTTCTGGTATTCATACTGTCCCCCAAGCCCAAGAGTGATCCCTGAACTCAGAGCCAGGAGTAAATTCAGCACAATTGGGTGTAACCCCCAAAAAAGAAATGGAGCCAAAACAATAGTGCAATAGATTTGCCTTGCGTACAGCCAACCTGGGTTCAGTCCTCCCATACTCCATATGGTCCTTTGTGCACTGAAAGTAGTAATTCATTGTTACTAAGTGAGGGTGACTATGTTGACTGTCTTCCTGGAGGAGTTTGATATAGACCTGGAAAGAAAACTGAGAGTCTGAATATCAGAGTGGGGCAGTATCCCTAAGCATATCTTGACAGGGGAGGGCATATTTGTAAATATATAGCACTTAGACTAAGGTGAAAGGAGGTTGGCTATTGTGGAGACCACATCTCCACAACACAGAGTCCATGACATCTCAGTCCCAGTAAGGGGAAGGAGACAGAGAGCAACTCTGACCCCTCTGTGTCAGTTGGGCAGGGCTAGGCTGCCTGTCATTCTCCAACAAACAACTTTTCTGAGCCTGGCATATGGCCCAGCAAGCACCCATGTGCCACACGCAGAAGGATCTGGCATCATAAAAATAATAATCAGTCTGAATAAAACACTAAGAAAAACTATTCTGGATGTTAAGAAACAATGACGATTCTTGTGTACTTCAAAGAAAATAACCTTGGAACAGGAATAGCAATTTCCCTAGGCTTGTTTCTTTTCTTGCCTTGAAAGCATGATTTGCTCCAGAATCCCCTGGTTGCTTCTTTCAAATCCAGATTATTTCTAAATGTAGTATCTATGGTAGCTCTGGCCCTTTCAAGCACTACATCGGTATTTAATCAATCCCTCCCTGAAATCCAATTCGTCATAGATTTCAGCCTTTCAATACATGTGCCAAAAGGCCTGCAGGGACCATTTCTGGAGTTGCTGCTCAAACCAGAGAATTGAGAACAAAGGGATTAGAGGGAGGAGATGGGGAGAGGCTGGTGGACATGGAGCAGATGGAGAGACTGTCTGCCCTGGCTGAGCAGGGTAAGCCCAACTCTGTCCTTAGCCAGGTCTGCTGCCTTTATGAATATGTTGTAATGGAGTCTATCTTTCTCAGTGTGGCAGAGGATCCTGGGCATGCTGAGAGGATGTGCCTAGACCTTAAAGACCTCGAAATCTGCTCTTAGCCTAAAGGGCTCATTGCCTTTGGCATCTGGAGAGCTGATTCTCCAGCTAACACTGCATCAGGAAAAAAATCCTAGGTGTGTTTGGAAAGAAGGGCTCATGAGCAGTGGGGTCCTCTCAACTGCCCTAAAAGCTGGACCTGAGGTGGGGGCAGGCCTTTCTCAGTGTTGACCTGCCCTCCTTGCCTCTGGAGATGGAGATGTGTGGCTTGCCCCCTTGCTCTACCACTTTTTTTTTTTTTTTCGGTTTTTGGGCCACACCTGGTGGTGCTCAGAGGTTTAGAGGTTAGTCTTGGCTCTGCACTCAGGAATTACTCCTGGCAGAATCAGGGAACTATATGGAATTTTGAGGATAGAAGCTGGGTGCAAAGCAAACTCACTGCCTGCTGTACTATCGCTCTAGATTAGATTTTACCTTTTTTTTTTTTTTTTTTGGTTTTTGATTTTTGGACCACAACCTGGGGTGCTTTAGGGGTGACTCCTGGTTCTCAGCTAATATCACTCCTGGAAGGCTCAGGGACTATATGGAATGCCAGAGATCGAACCCGGTTGGCCACGAGAAGGCAAAGACCCACCCTGCTATACTATTGCTCCAGCCCCTAATTCACGATTTTTTGCTGGAACCTGACATACTGAATGCAGCTCAATTCCTATGACCCTCTGTTTCTGTGACAGAAGGGTTGGCCCTGGGCGAGGGCACACAGAAGCTAGCTTGGCTCTGCCAAAGCTTTTAATTACCTCAGATAATCAGCTGCAGCTTTAGACACAAACAAACCCCCAAATACCCACAGTAATGTAGGAAACCTGGCTTCTATATACATACACGGATGAACTAAAATAGGAATTAATGCTATTTTTAAGAATCTAACCCCCTTTAAAATTCTAGAAAAAGCTATGAACTCTTTCCTCAGAAAGCACACCCACATAGACATATGTACATCCGCCTATCCTCCACATATATGCCCTTAACAACTACCACACAGTATACTAAGCCTATAACAGGTACACAAATACACACAAATACAAATGCACAGACACATACACACATGCACACACCTGATCACACATACATAACAAGTGCTCCTTTATACTTCCTTTTTTTTTTTTTTTTTTTTTGTGCCTCATAATTGCTAGATTCAGGCAGAACTTGGTGCAAGGTTTAGAAATAGAGCCTGCACAGAATAATTCTGAGGCCCAGTACTCTTTCTTTAAGTCTTCCTGAAGTTATCTATGTGAAAAGCTCTGTCCCTTACATATACATCTATACACCACAACACACACACATGCACATCATAGCACACATATACCACAGCCCTTTTCCTGTGAATGAGAACAGAAGCCCAGAGTGTGACCAGATTTCAAAAGAAAACAAATGAAAGACCTGCGGTCTTCTTCTTCTTCATATCTGGCATTCATTGACGCCATCCTGTTTCCTTTAATTCTGTTTGTCCTGCTCCCTTTTGCTGATGAACAAATATTACTTGCCAGCCTAGAAATTTCTAATAAAACTCTCACAGTGGGGATAAGAACCCTCCCAAGTTGAAGTGCACTATATTTTCTATATTTTAGACCAAGAAGGCTTTTGTTCAGTTTTTCTTTCATAGCTTAAATAAAATTTGAATCATAACTGTTCTCATTTTCTAAATATGTACTATTGCCATGATGCAACATTTAAAAGCATACAGCCTGTGGCTGTCCGGCTAAAGCACATTCCAGAAGAAGAGTGTCTCCAGGCACTGAGGCCTAGCTTTGTCTTCTTCCCTGAGGTATCCTTCAGAGACTTGCCAGGCCCCACAGGCAGGGAGAGTCTGCATACCTCAAGCAACAGAAGACTTTCTGAAACCTGGGCAGAGTATCAGGGAGGAGCCCGGAGGGAAGTGCAGGTTCAGGTCATGACACAGATCTCAGTGTCTTTGTGACTTGGAATTTGTGATATTTTTGTCTGTTTGTTTTTGGGTTATACATGGTGGTGCTCAGGGGTTACTCCTGGCTCTGTACTCAGAAATCACTTCTGTCAGACTTGGGGGGACCATATTGGGATGCTGGGGAATAAACTTGGGTCAGCCACGTGAAAGGCAAAGGCCCTACCTGCTGTGCTATCACACTGACCCCTGTGATACACTTTCTCATGGAAACTGAATTCTCAGTACAGATGTGAGGAAGCAGTTCCCCATCCTCACGACAAGGTTTGCAGGGCCACCCACACCTGCTCACACGTCCAGGTGTGGCCAATCTGACATGACTTGAATAAGGATGCAGAGATGAAATCCTATCAGGCTGTCAGGGGTGGATTATCTGCTGTGAATAATATGGTTGTTAGAAGTGGCTATGCCCTCTGACACAGAGGTTGTTCCTGTTGAGATCTGAATTCTGAACAAGAAGGGACGCCATTTTGTAAAAGCCACATGGCAGGCTTCTTCTTAGGTTCTGAGCAGGGAGAAAAACACCATTTTGTAAAGACCACATGGTGTGAACCACAGGCTGGTCTTCAGAAGCCTATTTCCATAGATCCTACCTTAGTCTACCTGGCCATACTAGATAGCCTATCAGGGAAGGACAAGGGAGCAATAGGAAGGTACCACTAGACAAGAGCCAATTATTTTAAAGATCATCAGAAAGCTAGAACCTCCCTATATCCCTATCCTATATAATCCCATTCAAGACCTTGGGTGGGGTTCTTTCATCCCTCATGGGAGAGAAACCTGACCAGTCAGTTAGGAGCTATTGGCAGGCGGAATAAAGTTTAAACTTTACTCCAATTTGTGTGGTCTCATCCTTCGATTTCTGGACCCTAACAGTTCCTGTCCACTCCCCAAGTCTATTTTTTAAAGCCTCCTTTGAGCTTCTGAGATATGGCTACCTGCCAATAAATTGCCTCTGACTGAAGAAAGTGTTACAGTCACAAACAGCATGTCACATGCTCTGTGTCTGGCCCTCCAAGACCTCTACCAGCAGGCTCTCTGATCCAGCAACATATCACTGCTTCTCCTGGCATTCAGGGGTGATGGGTATAAGGAGAGAGGGTAGAGGAGACCACTTTACCTCTGCCAGTGGCTTATTCTCTCTACCTTCATAAGAGGTGTGAAGAGACAGGGCTGAGCTAGGAGCTAGAGGTCTTCTGCCAGGATCTGGAGTGATAGTACAGAAGGCAAGGTGTTTATCTTACATGCAACCATCTGGAGTTCAATCCTCAGCATCCCATATGGTCTCTTGAGCTCCACCAGGAGTAACTCCTGAACACTGCTGGTTGTGGGCCTCCCCCCAAAAATATTGGTCCTCTGCCACCAGGACCTTATTTGGTGGAGCAAGTAATCAGACAGGCCTAGAGGTACTTCTACATGGATAGGCCCTGAGTACTAAGCACCAAAGTTTCTTGCTGTCAGAAACAGCTTCTAGAATCCACAGCCTAGAATCCACCACTTAAAACCTAAAAGAGAAGAGTGGCATGGCCCCACCTACACCCCAGTACTGATCTATCTAATGCATTCCCACTCTCCCTTAGAGTACCACACCCCACTCTCCCTTAGAGAGGCTGCTTCCCAGGAATACTTTCTCCTTCCAGGATTTGCCTTTAGAAATGAATTTACATAAAATAACCAGAACAGATTCTGAGCTGCCTCTCTATTCCCTGGCCAGGATGTTTCCTGGATTGACTGCCATTCTTCAGCCGATAATTTAATTGGCACCTGCCTGGTGAAAAGTCTCCCGCTGTGGTTTACTGGGAGCAGCTTGGAAACGAATGTTTCTGTCTCTACGAAAAGGCTGCCATGCCCCTGTCCCCAGAGTGTCCTTTCACTCAGCGTGTAATCTAGTATATCTTTAATAAGTGGAGTCAATTCACTTTCGAAACCCTTGTAAAAATCCAGCCTTTTAGTCATTCGGACCAGAAGCATTCAAATTCCAATATGAATAGAGAGCCTTAGCAGTGCTGGCCGGAGATCTGCCTGGGGGATTAGGTTGGCAGAATTGGAGGAGGCAGTTGTTGACTCTGCCCCAGATAAGATTTCCCTGCTCTGGAGAATCCTATTGACTCCACGCTCCAGAGTACCCCACAAGTGGCCATGGAAAATGAGCAGACCTGGGAAACCTGGTCTGAACCTGGGAGTAGAAAGACAGCTTTGGTGGGGAACTAACCCAGACGGCTCCCAGAGAAGCTATCCTGTACTTTCCGTCTGATTCTGGCCTTATTTTCTCTTGTTTTCTACTCTCCAGTGGTGAAGGTGAGATCACAGGCATCAGAGGACTGAGTCTGGGAGTACTTGTTCCAATACTCATTGTCTAAATGACCTAAATAGATACTTGCCATCTTTGAACCTCTGTTTCCTTATCTACAACATAGAAAGTCATAATAATGCTTCCCTTGGGATGAAAAAACAATTCAATGGACTGGAACACATATTTTTCATGCAGGAGTCCTATGTTCAATCCTAGGCACTGCTTGTCCTCCATCTGGCCCAGATTGTCTAACACTGAGCCAGGACTAGTCTTACCCACGTGTGGCCCCTCCTCCCCCAAATAAAACAAAATAATGGTAGTAACAGTATCTTTCTCATGTTACAGTTGGGAAAGAAATAGAGCACATCCTAGGAAGAGCCTAACAGAGAGAGACATAGTTTTGAACAAAGTCTGGAGGAAGAATGGACAGAATGACCCTGTCTTGGGTGGTCCTTTCTTACAATGACTTTAGCTCAGCTTTTATGAGAAAAAACTGCCTGAGATCAAAGCAATATAGGGAGGATCATCTTTCGGGAGTTAAGACTAAGATACTTAAGAGAACTTAGCAACAAGTAGAGATGCTGCCTCTACACGGTAGAGCGGCACAGGGCAAGTGGGGAAGAGTCAATAGGAGCTGCTAGCACTTGGCAGATGTCTGGGGCTGAGACTTTGTATTCCTCTGCCATAGAGCCTGCCCGCCTGACATCAATTCAGACTTCCCCCCCATACCTCCTGGGAAGGCTGTGGTGGGGATACACTTGGTTTAGACAGGGGAAGAGAGAGGAGATTGTATTGCAGATAAGTTCTGTCAATGACGCTACAGCTCTATAGGAGTGTAGGAGTGACATGAGCTGGGAGTCGGTCGGGCAGGGAGTCAGGCAGATAAGTCTCCTCCCTGCTCCCACTTCAATCTCACAATCCATTTGAGAACCACCTTTATTTAGGGCAGTTTGACAATGTACCATGTTTAGGGAAATGTGTATATCCTTGAGGAACTCTAAGGAATTTCCCACGCAAGATACTGTTTTGGGGCAGGGTGCTGGTGGTGGTGGGGCGGTGACCCAGTAGCATCCATAAAGTCATATGAGACTGTTAAACTATAAAGTGGTACAACAGGGACTAGGGCAATACAGGGGTTAATGCTCTTGTCTTGCATGTGGTTGACCCAGGTTTGAGTATATGAGGTCCTCTGAAACCACCAGGAGTGATTCTTGAGTACAGAGATAGGAGTAAGCCCTGTGTATTATTGGATGTGACCCCCAAACCAAAAATTTAAAAAATAAAATTAAGGGACTGAAGAGACAGTACAGTGGGTAGGGTGCTTGCCTTGTACAGCTTGCTTGTAGTTGACCCAGGTTTGATCCCCAGCATCCCTTGTGGTCTCCCAAACACTGCCAGGAGTGATCCCTGAGTGTGGAGTCAGGAGTAAGCTCTGAGAAGTGCTCAGTGTGGTCCCCCAAACTCAAAAAGTTAAATATTACATAGCTGTCAAAAAAGAACAAACCAAATTATAGCCAAATCCTAAAAATAGGATTAAGGGTGAATGTGAGCTGCAGAAGCACTCTCCAGCAGGGGCCACTGTGAAGCTCTTGATGTCCACTTCCAGGTATATCTAGTTTGTCACTCACAGAGAAGAAAGAACTTTAGAAGATAGATTGGAACAATGCCTATTTGGAGGAGCAGAATGGACAAAGATGAAAACAAACAAACAAACAACACTACCAAAAAGAAACCAAACAGAGAAAACCATTGTGTTCACTTTGTGGGAGATTCCTGAGAGGAAGACTTGGGTGATAGTATAGCAGAGTATAGTATAGCAGGAGGGAACTTGCCTTGCACACACTGGTCCAGGTCCAATTCTCAGAATCTCAAATGGTCCCCTGAGCACCACCAGGAGTGGTCCCTTTTTGCAGAGCTAGGAGGAAGCCGAGAGTACCACTGGGTGTAGCATAAAAACCAAACAAATAAAAAACAAACACATAAACGAAGAGGCTTGAGTCAGTATGATCCTTGGGGAGCTTCAGCTACTACCCTCTTGTATCTCCTTAGTATTTGGCCAACGTGGACACAGCTGGAAATGTGGAACAATCACGGGATGTAGAGTGAGGAGCATGTAGTTCAGAGAAGCCTGAGAGGATAAGCATATCTGAGGCAAGATGGGTCAGAGCTAGAGTAGGTGTAGGTGATGTGCTGATATGAACAAAGCCATCATTTGTTACACAATCAATTATGTAATCAGGTTGTGATTTTATGCCCTTGTTGACAACGTGTCACTGTTGCATTAGTAACCAGGAACCACAGGTAATTCTTCCCCATTGAGTGCTTGCTTTCACTACCTTATCATCTACAACTGTGTTGGTTTTCTGAGTCCTGGAATCTGCCATAAATAAACAATGTGGTGTGTGGTCAGCACAGGAAAGCGTGATGCTGAGGTCAGGGCATATATTTGCTCAGTGACTGTTCAGGCATCTGGCCAAGTGTGGGCTTCTTCTGGAGCATAAATGCAAGGGCACTTTCCTAGCAAACTTTAGATTTTGACCCAGTTCCTAATGTGTAAGTGGTCTAAGGGTAACATGAAGACAACTGGACTTGCTGGAAGCCAACAATTTTTGACATCAAATTAACACTAACTCAGCTCCAACTGCAGAAACTAAGGAGGTGGATTGTGGCTATGTTGCCGAGGAAGTAGATGAGGGTCCCTTGATCTATGATGCAGCTGAGAGGACCACAGCACCTCTTTCACCAACTGGCTCACCACAGCGTCTCTCCTTAGGCAGTGCTACATCTTCCTCCAGCTCCACTCTCCCACAGTTACTAGAAAACCTTCCTCTCCAAAATGCTCTTTGAAATCCCTTCTCTAGGGATCACCACCTGAGTGAGCCCCAAGTCTCAATAGCAGTAAGTATAGACACAGAAAAGACCACTAAAGACTTTCATCTAAAGACTTTCATCTGACCAAGTTCTGTCTCAATCTTCTCGACTCACTATTATCAGTCTCAGTCAAGGATGTCACTTGGTCCACCCATTCTCCTGCTCCGAGCTTCATTGCTGTTCATAGACTTATGTGCTGTTTACAGAGCTGTTCACAGAGTTGCCATCGGGGCACTGCTATTCAAACCTCCTGAACAGAGGAGTGACCAGACAGACCTAACCACCAGTCATAGCCATGTCCAGTAAGAAAATGAGAGTAGCTTGGAATGATTGCCTTCCCTAGGCTACGTTGGCTTTGTATACTGCCACTTACCTTTCCAGGTGCTTGGACACTAATGTCCAGGCAGCAGGTCTGGAATGTTGAGTAGTGGTCCCAGACTCACTCTTAGCCCTGAATGCCTGCAGCTTTCCCACCTATGTACATCTGTATCTGTCTCTGAACACGGGCAGCTGCAAGTTTTGTCTATCTGTCAAACTTGGCTGGTCACTCAGTGGTAGAAGTGGAATGGACTGTGGTCAGAATTAAGGTTCTGGGTCCAAGTTTTGGACAACGGGTTCAATTGGAACCTAATGTAGTCGAATAGCACGAATGCTCAGGAGTCATGGGGCTGATTCTTGCTTGTCTCATAGGCAGCCGAGGTCAGCGTCTCTAAATTGCTAGTTATTCCTTTCTTCAATTAAGGGCTATTCTTCTGCTGTAGGAAGTTTACTCCCACCAGTTAATCTAATGGCCCTGAGTGCTGATGTGTTTGCACAGTCTGAAGGCAGGGCCGGAACTTCCTTGGCAGCTGGGAACAGCTACAGCTTGCACACCGGAGGGTGGAGGGGTAAACAAGGAGGGATTTTTTCTTTTGGAGTCCAGACTGCACTTCAGATAGGGGCTGGGCTGCAGGCAGTGTGAATGACAGGAAGTCATGAATCAAATCAGGAAGTGTCTTTCCGGTGACAAATCCCCTCCAGCGTTGGCACTTTATCTTCCCACCTGGGAAATGGGAGTGGGAAGTGGGTCTAGTTGGAAGATTTCTGCAATTCCATCTACTTGGCACCTCCCCTTAACTCTTCACTGACCGTCCCTTTCCAAAGCAGCTTTTTTGGGATTGTTGCTGGCTAGAATAATGGGGAGGGTTCTTAGTTTCCACTTCAGCACACCTTGAGAGAGCAGGACATATTTACCTGTGTGAACACGAACACGTACATACGTGATGGTACTAGTATGTATTCCCTGGCAGGTTTATTGCTTTTCAAATAGCCACAAGTCTGTGACCATTTATACCCACAGACCAGCTGGCCACACCTGGGCATTATCTGAGTAGTCAGTCTCTGTGCCTACCGGCAGAGAATGACAGGACAGTGAGCACAAGAAGAACACAGTGCCAGAAATCAAATCCAGCACGATCCAGAAACTCCTCAGCCACTTCTTACTGGTCCATGGAGGTTGTACAAACAGCTGAGACAATCCTCAAGAGCTAAATGACTAGTGTTTGGCCCATCAATTAAGTCCTCATGGCTTGTGCTACTGCTGGTGCCCCTGTGGTGAAGGAGGTCGACGCAGACACCACCAAATCATGGGTCAAGATGTTTTTGTTTTTGCTTTTCTTTTTTTTTAGGTTTTTGGGCCACTCGTGGTAGTGCTCAAGGGTTACTCCTGGCTCGGCACTCAGGATTCACTCCTGGGAATGTTTGGGGGGGAATCAAAGGGAATGCAAAGAATTGAAACAGTTGTCAGCATGCAAGGAAAGTACCCTCCCAGTGTACTATGGCCCAAACCGATCCAAGTCCCCCTGCTGAGGCAGCACTGATTCCGGACTGAACCCTGACTGAAATCCTAATCCTAGTGTCCTCAGCCGAACACCCTCAGGCTCCCATTCTGCTGCTCACTGGACGGCCAGCACCCCAGCCAGGCTTTGAGACTCTGGGAAAGACTTGAGGGGTCTCAAACTCGTGGCCCGCAAAAGGCCCTCCGTACAACATTTTATGGCCCTGCCCTAGAGGAATCTTTTTTTGTTTTGTTTTAGTTGTTTGGGTCACACTCCCCAATGTTCAAGGCTTACTACTGACTTTGCACTCAAGGATCACCCCGACTTTGCCTCCTGCGGCCCCCAGGTAAATTGAGTTTAAGACCCCAGTGACTTTCAGGACAAGCTGCTAGCTTTGGAATCCCGGGTGGGAGCTGTACATTTGACGTGACCACTTGCAGTCTGTCCAGGCACAGAAGTTCCTCCTTTTCTGTCTGTCGAGATCAGGCCCAACTCTGGGAAGGAAGGGGAGCCTCTGGCAGCGGGGTTGGGGTGTGTGTGTGTGGTGGTGGTGGTGGTGGGGAGACTGGTTGCCAGATAGATGCCTTTCTGGGCTCTGGATTTGGTGGAGGCTGCGGAGTCCCTGCCTCCTCTTCTCCAGTCCCCTTACCTCTGCTGCCTGCCCCTGTGTCCCTCCTTCCCTGCCAGGCTCCGGCCCCTACGTCCCCTTTCTCCCTCCCCTCCGATGCGCGATGCGACCCCAGCGCGGTCGGTCCCCGCGGCGTGGCCGGGATCGGAGCCACGGCTCTCGGGTCCTGTGCGCCCCTGCGCCGTCCAGGTGCCCGCCGGCCCGGGGACGCCCCGCGCGCGCTGCGGTGTCGGAGCGCCCGGGCGGGGTGCGGGCCTCCCTCCGCCAGGGCCCGCTCGGCGCCTTTAAGGAGCGGGCGGGAGCGGCGAGGCGAGGCGCGGCGAGGCGCGGCGGCTGCGGTGGCGGCGGCCGAGCGCGGGGCGGGGGCGCGGGCGCGGGGCGGGCGCGGAGTCCGGAGCCGCCAGAAGCGGGCAGCGGCCGCGGAGCCCGCCGCGGGGGGCCATGGCCCAGGCGGACCGTGCAGGTGAGGCGGCGCCGCGGGGGCCGCGCCGGGTCGGGCCGGGAGGGGCCGGGAAGGGCCGGGCACCCCCTGACCCGCCCAGGGGGACCCCCTCGTTGCGGGCGGGCGGGCCTGCGGGGACCGGGACCCTGGCGCCGGGCGCGGGGACTCGCGCTTTTCTGCGTCCTTCCTGCGCCCCCCGTCACCTGCGGGACACCTCGTTTCCCCTGCCCTGGTCGAGTCTGCGGCGCCCCGTCCGGTCCGGGGGAAGCTGCCACCCGCCCCCCGGCCCCTGGAAGCCCCGATGGCACCGATGGGATGTCCTGCTACCACCGCCGCCGTCTCATCCCACGCCCCCCAATGCCAGCCAGGACGCGCCCCCTTCTCCCTTCTCCCTTCTCCCGCAGCTCCTCACTCTATCCAGAACGCGACCCAGCCCTGGCACCCCCTCCTGCCCAGTCAGGAGACCCAGATTTCATCCATGCTGCCCTGGCTGGTGAGCCGCCCCCGCACCCCATAGAGCACCCACCCCCTCGCCCACCCCAGGGACTCCGCCTCAGGTGCCTGGCCAGTTGGAGGGGAGCTTCTTCAGGGGTCCCACAGCAGGCTGGATCAGAGGCTCTGCTCTTCTCCGTCTCCTGCAGAGCCACCGCGGCTGGTTCATTCATTCTACCACACTGTTCATTCACTAGCACTGCTTGGTGCCAGGCCCCCTATGCTGCGAACTGAGGACCTGGGGGCGGACCTGGCTGTGTCCTGTTCTCAGCCGCTAGGCCTGAGGGTACCTTGGGTTCACCGCCTCCCCCGTGGTAGTTCCCCCAGGGCCCCCACTGTACTGGGGCTGGCTGCGAGCTTGGTCACCCCGAGGTACTTAGAAGGCTGGCATGCCGCGTCCGCCCTCTGTTCACGCTCATCCTGGCAGGTGACACAGGCAGTGCCCTCCTGATGAACTGGCACTGGCCAGTCTCCTGAGTGCTGATAGTGATGGAATGAGTGTGAGTTCGCCCATCCATGAGTGTGAAGACTTCTGTGCAGGGCGTGAATCATCTTTCCTAGAACCCCAATAATGTGCAGGTCTGCTGGCATCCGACGTGGACCTGTGATTTTGGTGCCTGGAAGATTCCTGTTGAGGTGGGCCGGCTTCTGAGGGACTTAGCAAGCATGGAACACATCAGAACACCCCTTTCTCACTTCCCTCCCTTTTCTTCTCCAAAGGGAGCCACCTGAGATAACACCAGTGAGCAGGAAAAGGCTGTCTCCATCTTTCCTCCATGGTGCCCCCATTCTTGGCCTGCATGGCTGTGCCCAGAAGGCACATGGCTTGTTGTATGTCCAGCTGTATGTGGGTACACATCTATGTGCAAGTTGCATACAGGTTGCCTGCCAGGCTACTAACATCAGTTAACAGTTGCTGCTTGTACTTTGTACCAGGCAATGTGCTAAGCACTTGACTGCACAATGATCCCAGGAGGGAGGAAATGTTACTCTTCCCCCTTTAAAACATCTGCAAACAGACACTCAGAGAAATAGCTCCCTCAAGGTGGCACAGCGCAGATGAGCCTCTTGTACTCTAAGGACTCAAAGTGATGGTGAAAATCCATCACTGTTGTCAGAGGTCATCACCCTTGCCAAGAAGGGTGCAGTCTCAGTGGCCCCAGCCCCTCTGCCTTGGCTTGGGGGAGCCTGGGGTGCCTATACTGTGAATGCATAGGAATCTGTTTCTGTGACAGATGAAAAAAAATGGTTTTGCTTTGAGCCCCAGTGCCTCCTGCTGTTCTAACATTTTGTCTTTCTGCTGCAATTTCATGCTTGACCCTGTTCCTTAGGGCAGCACCAACTCTCTTCCTCTGTGGAATAAAGTGCTGCCCCTCCATGTTTAGCAGCCACCCTGAGGAACATTTTGGGACTGACCCTGTCACGATTAGAATTTTCTTCCTTTTCTCAGTGTTTCCAGGCTGCTTTGCATTTTGTATAAATGCCCCTTCTCTTGTCTATCCCCCCAAGAGAAGGGATGTTTATACAGAAACATGTGTATGGGGCCATATTTTCTCTGCTGGCAGGTTTTTTTCCTTCAGGATAGAGGAGTTCAAATCTCTTTCCTTACAGCAGAGTTGAGGAAATGGAACACAGGGGAGGTCGGATGGGCAGACTGATGGGAAGAAATGACCGGCCTTCATTCTGAGGGGTGATACTAGTGTAGTGGAGGTGGAAGGCTAGGGTAGAGACCAAAAATTTGCCCTTTATTGAAGGTCTACTCAGTGACCCGTGACATGTTCCATCTCAACATTAGCCCTGGGGCCACCTACTGAAGGAAGAGATAGATTTGGGTGCCTAGAGCCTACAGGGGGCATGATTCCATGTCATCACATTGTGGTAGAGTGAGTGGAGGTTTTGGACTTGAGCAAAGGATCCAATTTTATTATCTCTTGTAGAGTATACAAGAGACATGTATGTTAAATCATGTCATGTCCACTTGGTTAAATGGGCATGAAGGAACTTTCCGTTTATCAGGAGAGTCCAGGTATAAGAGACATTACAATTATATTTCAGTGAGGTATGAATACAGGAAGGAAGGCAATCCTACATGGGTTATTACTCTTCCCAATATTGTGTGTGTGGGGGGGTCTTTAAAGACCAGTACTTCTGTGGTGCCTGTTTGACATCTAGTCTTAGAGGACTGAGAGGCCAATCTGGTGGAATTGATAGGAAAGGACAGCCAGGAAAGCAGAGCCCTTGGTCTTGTCCTCAGGTAGCTCCCCATTTTGTTAACAAAGGAAGAGTGAGACTGACTGAGGTGAGGAAAGTCATATAAGGAAGGTGGGGGCCAGGATAGGGAGCACCCAGGTCCTCCAGTCAGGAAGAATTTGTATTATGGAGTTGCCTGTGGGTAGGCCTCATGTACAGGACAGAAGAAGGACCCTGGGGGGAGGGGGCTTGAG
The DNA here is from genome assembly GCF_024139225.1 of Suncus etruscus. Classification (NCBI taxonomy): domain Eukaryota; kingdom Metazoa; phylum Chordata; class Mammalia; order Eulipotyphla; family Soricidae; genus Suncus; species Suncus etruscus. Next base: position 155,831,734 of record NC_064848.1, on the reverse strand, counting down.
TCAGTGACAGCTGGATTTCTCCAGGAGGTGGGCCCTAAAGGCATCTGCCTTCAAGCAGGAAGATGCAAGAGACTGACTTCCAGGTGGGGAAGTCTAGAAAGGGTAAATGGTCAGGATAGAAATGTGAACTATTGTCTGGTGGAAATAAGGGTAGGTGGACAGGTGGTCCTCAAGGGTCTCCAAAGTTGAATCTACCTATTTGGCTGGGTTGGCGGGTTCTGAGAGGAGTGCCAGGGACTAAGATAATTCCAAAGAGTTTAGAAAATAGGAGTCATGATGGAAAAAATTGGGATTTCAACAGATCCTTCAGGCTGCTCTTTGGGCTCCTGAAAGGACAGGGAGAGACTGACTTAGTGAAGTTGTCTTTATTAGGCAAGGTTGGTGCTGTTCCCACAAGCTGCACTGCCACCCTCCCCAACCCCTCAAGTTCCTGGGTTCTTCCTCTGTACCTTTGCAGGCTTCAGGCTTGCTTGCCAGCCTTGTGGCACAGTAAATGTTGGGGGCAAGAGGGCTGGCCAGATTGAAAACAGCCAGAAGCCAAAGGAAGCCTCTCAGGCCCAGGCAGGAAGGTTTGCAAAGGCCAGACTGGAGCCACAGGGATGGGCCTTCATGGCTGTCAGAACCTGTTTATTCTTGCCCTCTGCTCCGGGGGGAGGAGCCAGTGGGTTGAGTGCCTCAGACCCGTCGTTCAAGTCAATCAGACATAAATCCAGTGGTGGCAGAGGTGGCTGTAGAGCTGGAGATGGTTCCAGCTGATCTTCGGGTTCAAAGCCCTTGTAGATCCCGGGACACAGGCCCTGGGTACCAGGCCCAGGTATCACGAAAGGTGGCGGTGGCATTGGCCTAAATCTGGTACTTCTAGACCCTCAGATTAGACTCTTGCTTTTCTGCCTTCTATCTGCAGTCAGATCTTTCCCCCAGAGGCTCTCAGCTGGCTCTCAGGAGGGACTGATTGAGAATTTGGGAAAAGCATCATTCATAGGATTTTTAGGATTTAGGCTTCCTTAAGTCGTGGGCAGTGGAGAAAAGCATGACTCTTGAGAAGCTCCTCAGCAGGCTACTTTATTGCATGGATATTCTCAGAGATTGCAAATTCACTTTCTCAAGTCCCCTATTGGTAAAGATAGAGCCAGTTTATCCATCAATGTCCAGACTCAAGTCCTTCCTAAAACTCTGCCTTCAAGATGACTTCCTGGACTTTTCTGCCATAAGAAAAGTAATGGGATTTGGGCAAGACTCTTATTTCTCTGCTGAGCATCAGACCTAGCATTCCACAGCAGACTCTAACTCTAGACCCCTTGCTTCCTCTTAGCCCTACCTGTGGTGTGATTGCATAAATTAAAGAGAGTATAGAGGTCCCACTTCAGCCATGTGTCCCAGAGACCTGGCTGGGCCACAGTGTGACCACATGGCTAATCCCCTGTTAGGATCTGTGTCTGCTCCATGTTTTCTCTCCTACACCTTAGTGGGTTCTGACTGTTTCTGAAGGAAGAAGGCCTGGATAGAGCCAGTGTATAGCAGGTAGAGTGCTGGCCTTGAATGCAACCTTCCCAGGTTCAATTCCTGCCACCTCATATAGTCCCCTTAGCCTGCCAGGAGTGATCCCTGAGTGTAGAGGCAGGAGTAAGACTGAACACAGTCAGATATGACCCCCAAACAAAAACAAAAGCAAAAGGATGAAGGCCTGGAGTGCTTCTTATACTCCTTGTTCATTTCTCACTGTGAGAGAGACCCAGGCCAGAACCCTGAGGTCTGGCGTCTCCCAGGACAGAGGACTCCCAGAGACTAGTGAGGCTGTCTGGGCTATGCTCTTCTCTGTTGGACCTGAGATGTTGGAAAGAGGGAGGGACAAAGCCAGAGATCAGCATCCATGGAATATTCTGGTTAGTTTTTAGTGACTGTCCTCTACATGCTTCTCAACACTCCCTCCAGGAGCTTGGCACCATCTCTTTGAGATGATACTTACATTGTTTTTGGTTTGGGGCTGTGAAAGTTGAGGAGGCCCTGAGGCTCAAGTATTTGGTTCTAGAATCACACATAGTGTCTGAAGCAGAGCCTGAATTAGAATTTAGGGCTCTTCTTTTTCCATTCAGCCCTGCCAGGAGTTCTAAGTTGACTGACAAGAGTCCTGACTCTGCTTTACTGGTTGAACTTAACTGTCTTTTGGAACCTCAGTTTCCTCATCTGTAAAAGGGGCAGGTTGGGAAGGAGATAGAGCCAGGTTTAAAGTTGCACCAGCTCACTGACCTTTCCCTTTCCAATTGCCTCCCTGCTGCCTCTGCTGCCTTTGCAGTGATTCATTTACAAGCTCCTGTCTCTGATCACCTTCTCAGAATTGGGTTATGGACTGGGTACAAAAGGGGGGTGCTGAGGACTGAGCCATAAAAAAAACCTATGCCTGAGAGTCTGGGCCCTAACCCATCCCAGACTTGCAGCCAGGAAACTCTTGGAAGGGGGTGGTCTGGGGTAGGGTGGGGGGCAGGAGAGAATGCATAACAAATTAGTCTGGAAATCAAATGAGCTCTGAGCTCCCCACCCACTCCCTCAAGTCTTTCTACACTCTCTTAAAATTCTTGTTTTTGAAAGAGAAAGAAAATGCTAAATTGCACCCCCTTTTGCAAGGAATGGAAGCCTTGTGAGTCACTCCGGAGGTAAATACCACCCCAAGTTGCCTGCGGAGGCCTGCACAGCTGTGTGTCCACTCCCCCACTCCAGGGGTACATATATGGGAAGGGTGGTCAGAGGGTGGGGAACCCCTACATACCAGCGGTTTTGGGGTGGAAACTGGTCCCAAATGCTGGTCCCTGAAGAGAGACCATGCAGGCCAGCCTACTTCCTTCCTCAGTGCTCCTCAGGGCAGCTTTGTGAGGTTTGCTTGTTGCTGAGGTTTCCTCTCAGGCCTAGTGGACCTGGCTGAGTGCTTGCATAGCCCAGTCAAGGCTTAGGCTATGGCCATTGTGCGTGTGTATGTGTGTATGTGTGTGTGTGTGTGTGGGGGGGGGTCGGCTTTGTGGCATTGTGGCTGTGATGGAGAGGTTAGTGTGTGCTGTGTGATTAGGGGCAGGGGTAACTTCTGCCAGGGATTCTTGGGTGTCAAACTGCACTCTGTAGGCTGGTGCTGAGGTACTGATCTAACACTGCATACCTGGAGCTGGTGCCTTGCCAGGGAAAGGTGCCCGTGCAGGGGGATGTTCGAAGCCTTGGCTCCCTTAGTGAGGGGCAGCCTGCTTATTCTTGGATCAGGGGCTAGGGCAGGCCAGCGAGGAAGGGTTCCCCATTCTGGATGACCCATTATTCTGGCGGGAGGGATTTAGTCAGGGATGCCAAACAAGGATGAAAGCAAAAATAGAAACGTGTTGGGCTCTGTCTGGGAGGGGCATTGAATTCTGGTGGATCCAGAGGCCTCTTCGGAGCCGACTGCTGCTGACGCTGTGTTTGCTCAGCTCTGGGTATTTGCCAAGCACGTCACGTCCTGTGCTCCTGACCTCCTTGGGGAGAGAGCTAGGTGTGTGGGGTCTAGGGCTGGGGTGGGAAGAACCTGAGCCCGCAGAAGGCTGCAGCTATCCTAAGAATCTGTCTTTGGGATGTTTGGGGCTCCAGTGGCTGCCTTTCAGTCATGTTCCTCTGGTCTTTTCCAAGCTGCTTCGCATTGGTTCAGAGCTCTGTGCCCTGATCAGAACTCCCTTTAGTCCGCCTTAGTCCCTCGTGGCTTCCTTCTTCTGCCCTTGCCCCCACTTCCTGCCCATCCCCCTAGGCTGGTCCCAGCTGAGCAGCTCTGGAATCATCCCTGGTAAAAAGAGCTATTTTCAGCCTTCCCATTACTGCCCGGTGGGGGGTGAGGGGTGTTTATTCTTGCTGTCTTTTTGTTTCCTCCTAGTACCTTATCATCTGGAGAGTGTACAGCCACCTCCAGGGTCCTGGCTGGAAATTCCTAGGACTGTGATTTGGCATCAAACAAAGGCCCTGGGGTTAGAGGCCACCTTGGATCCTGTCCTTTTCTCAAAGGCAGCCCTGGAGTGGGCCTAGCTCACCTTGGCCCTCGTCTCTGTGTGCATTACAGTGTGGGATCAGGTGGGCTGCACCCCTGTTACCTTTGCTTTGCGTTGATGGGAGGGATGAAGAGATATTAGTCTCCAGAAGAGTCCCCCTGGCCCTGCTGGGGACTCTGAATCCACAATACATCCAGGATGATTAGAAGGAGGATGCTGAGGTGCTTTTCTGTCCTGTCTTTAGGGCTTCCCCATGCTGTTCCCTCCTGTGGGTCCTGCAAGGGGCAGAGTGTGGTGGCATGTGGCATGTACTCCGAGAGTTCCCCTCAAAGGGAGAGGATGCTTTTCCCTTATGGAGCAAGAGTCTGGCAGGCTAGAGGGGAGGGACATCTGGACCTTGGGAGAATGGTTCCAAATAACTCAGAACTGTTAGGAGCCGAATTGGCAGAGCTAATGAAAGTACAATAGATAGTCAAAGCTATTAATCACTAATTATCCCCTAAATAAGGTAATTAATGGGTGTTTAAATGGCATATTTATGAGATTCCAGCAGGTCCTCAAAAGCACATCTTTTCCAAAGCAATTGGTTTGGCCAACTATATCCTGGGAGTGACTAGGTGAGGACTCTGACCCCCTCTCATGCCAGTCCTGCCTAGAATTGGGTACAGGGCAGTCAGCAGCTCAGTTTCCTCCTCTGAGCTTCTATGTTCTCATCCATGTGAATTGGATTGTCAGGCCTTTCTTTGTCAAACCTGTGGGGTTGTGAAAATGCAAGGGAGGAAGGCCCTGGATGTCCCTGGTAGTAGGGTAGGAAGCACTGCAGAATTTGGCATTTGGTGTGAAAATATAGTTCTTGAAATTGTTTGCTACAGTGTTTTAATTGGTCCCGGTGCCCTTTTGGTCAAGTTGCAGTGGCTTGGTGGGTTGCTACATTCATGGCTGTGTGTGATCTGGCCATGGCTTTAACTGTGACTAAGTATGTGGTTAGGGTGATGACTTGACTGTGGCTCCTTCAGGTTCTGGCTGAGGTTGAGGTCACTGTTTCAAGAGTCTCGGGTCCTGAGGCTAGTCTTAAGATAATTCTGCTACCAGAGCCTCTGACAGGATCATGGTGTTACGCATACCCTGATATTGAAGCTCCTTGGTTGCCAAGATTTCAGATCCCTAGCAGAAAGAAGGCCCTTGTAGAGCTCCCAGGAGACCCAGAAACACCCTGGTGCAACAGCTCATCAGTGGTGCATGCAGTTTGGGAGATAGTTAGGACAGTTTCTATAGCAACCAACCCCCAACCAGCACTGACTTTCTTCAGTAAAGCCTTTTCTGGAAGCAGCTTTGCCTGGCCTCCTTTCTTTCCTGGGTGGCCAAATAGTTTCTGAAGCTGTCTGGGGTTCTGGCCCCAAACTCAACTGCTAATATTTTGCCAGGGACTGGAGACCCTGAGGTCCCCCTGATCATATGAAACAGGATGGAAAGAGCAAGAACCTTCTCTGTTTGCTGGCCTGAGCCTGGAGAGGTGATGTGAGTGGCAGAATTAATTCCTCCCAGAAGTTTGTCTGGGGGGAATCCTGAACCCAGTCTGAAAACTGAGAGTAGAAGAATCAGTAACAAAGGAGGGCTTTCAACAGACTCCTCAGTTATGGAGAGGAATGGGAGGGAGTCTCAGAGGGAGACATCTTAAGACCTACTGACGCTGGAATGGGGACAAGCATAACATAATGTGGGGGCTTCATAGCAATGGTATGTGACTGGAGCTCAAACTAGAGGAAGGGAGGCAGAGAGTACACAAATTCTGGCCATAGGCAGCACAGTTTGGGAGGAGCAGACAAGAGAGACCCAGGAGCTCTGCTGGAGCTAGGAATGAGGGTTCCGTTGGTCTAGGAAATACCTGGATGAAACAGCTTTGGGGAACTCTGCTCCAGCTGGGCTTCCCCTCCCCTTTCCTATCCATCTTTAGGAAGTTTGGAGGAGAAGAGGAGACAGGTCATAACCTTGATCCATTTACTTTATTGAACAGGCCCTTATATAGCCATGTTTGCAAACATGCTATACTCATCCTATTCAAGCACAGGCTCCCCCATTACCCCAAAGGAAAACATTCTTGTAACTTATTTCCTGAACGGAAAGTCAAGAAACAAAGACACACTTGCCATTCCTTTATAGGGAAATGGTTTTTGAGAATCCTTAGACCTCCAAATCACCTAGCTAATCAAGCCAAATAGCAATATGCAATTTAATATAATAACCACGTCTATGAAAGTGGGAGTTTTGAGAAATCCACTACCTGCAAACAATGAATTCTAGGAAAGGAGCTTGGAGGGGCCACTACTTCAGCATAGTTTGGCTCTAGCTCTGCCTCTGATTCTGGGTTTGTCTTCAATGACTGATGAAAAAATACACTGCTTTCTTTGTCACCTTGTCATAGAAACAAAAATCCTTTTCTGATATTTTCCTGTTGAAGAGAACAGGTACCAATGTAGATCTGTCATAAATGGAAGTGCCCTACCATGAACTTTTGAAAAACTGGGGGTGAGGTGTGTGGTAGGGTGTATGCCTATATTTGTTCTTCTTAGCAGCCCTGTGTCAGAACTATTACCTCATCTTACAAAAGAGGAAAGTGAGGCAGAGAGTAGCACAGTGACACAGATTAGTAAGTGGCAGGGGTGGGATTTGACCAGTTTACCAATGGGAACAGAATTCACATCAGAGGAGGGAGGCGGGGCTCTGGGGAGAATAGCAAAGAATAAGCCCTCCCAGCATAACATCTTCATAACACTTGCTCCAATGCTGCATTTGGACTCTTGGGACCCAAACAGCACTGAGCAGTGGCATGTCCTGAGAGTGTGTGAGGGTATATATGCATGTATGCATGCATGCGAGGCAATATGTAGGTTAGCGAGAATGTGTGTGTGAGAGAATGTGTGAGGCTCTGTATTGTATACATTTGTGTGTGTGTGTGTGAAAAGCTGTGAGAGATTATGGGAGGCTCTATGTTGTGTGAGTTTGTGTGTGAAAAGCTGTGTGAGAGACTATGAGGCTCTGTGTTGCATGAGTGTGTGTAAAGGGAAAGATTACGTGAATGTGTGCGCGTTTGTGGATGTGTGTGTGAAGCTGTGTATATGACACTCACTGAGCAACACTCAGGTTCCAGGCTCCCCAGGTCTCCTTGGTCCCACTGCCCATGGGAAGTTCTGTGGCCTGGTTATGTCGGCAGTGAGGAGGTAGACCTATATATTCATATTAATAGAACATGCTACTCTTGTGCCTCTGTGTGTGTGAGACAATGAGAAGGGGCAGGAAGATGACAGGGTCTTGCTTGAATGAGCCCATTTTTGAGTGCTTTTCTCATCCAGCCCTTCTCTCCTGAGACCTGTGATCAGTCTCAGAAACAGCCACAAGCAGGGCTGGACATAGAAACTTCGGTTTGTCCTAGCCCACTTAGAGGGCTTGTTCCTGCCTAAATTCTGGGAACAGGCACATGCTACTTCAACATTGCAGGGCTGTGGATGTCATCGAGACACCTTGTCCCCATCCTTGCTCTGATGATTCAGATTACTTACTCTTGAAGAGAAAGTTCTAAATTCTGTTTCTGAAAAAGGCCTGATTGCTTTGGCTTGTGTCCCCCTGACTGCTCCTCTACCTCAGCCTTGTCCAAATGCCTACCCACTTTATGTTTCCCTTTTTATTTATTTATTTATTTGTTTTTAAATTTACTCATTATGAAATTACATAGTTATTTATGATTGTGTTTTAGGCATCTAATGTTTCAATACTGATTCCTTCACCATTGTCTACTTCCTTTTTCCAATGGCCCATCTCTACAACCAACAGTCTGTTTCTACAAGAGGCTTTTTTTTAAATTAGTTTTGCACGTTAGTTTACATTATTATTGCTGATAGGGTTTCATACATAATGCCTTACCACCTTTTGCATCTCCTCCTCCTCCTGGTTGAATACTTCCCTCCACTATTATCATTCCCCCTTCCATATTCTATCCCCAGCCCCTCCAAGGGGTACATTTCCTATTGGATACCAGTGCTCATGTTCTTTGTTTCCATTATCTTTGGGTACATTACTCTACCATATGTTTTTTATATCCTGCATATTCTGTGTTGGTCTCTCTCCTACTGACTAATTTCACTAAGTATGATACTCTCCAGGTATTTCCATGTAGCATCAAATTTCATGATTTTATCTTTTCTTATGGCTGAGTATATATGTACCACAGTTCCATTATCGAGTCAGTCATTTATTCTAGGACACTTGGATTATTTACAGATTTTGACTGTTGTGCCTACCCCATATTTATGGTTTAGCATGGCCTTCTTCCCTAGGAGAGTTTCCTATATACTCAGACTGTGGGGTCTCTGCCCCACAGACACAGTGGAAAGTTTGGAGCCCCTCCTTTAGCCCACACACCTGACTGCTCACCCTTGTATACCCTGTTCTCTGGGAAATGGCCCTAAAGGCTAGGCTCCCAGGTTGGCATCACAGGTATAGAAAACTGATCCAGGTTCCCAGCTCCTTCCTCCCAGGACCATCTGGACCCAGATCTGGCCCAGGAAGTACTGGCCAATACCTGAATTGCTTTCCTACTGTGCCAGAGCTTTCTTCACTGTGAAGCTCATGCCTGAAGACAGGGGTTCCTGAGCTGAGCAGGCTCTCTGTGCTGATTGCTCTTGTCCTCAGGCAGTGGTATCCTGGGGTCTTTAGTCCAGGACAGAATGCCTGAAGCAGCTCCTTTTTGTGTCTGTAAGTCTATTCTCGAGTTACTGTGAGTCAGGAGGATCTGGCAGAAATGGATGAGCTGAGGCAGGACTGACTGCTGTGGTATGCAGGTGATGAACACCAGGGCCAAGCCTGTAGGTGGTGGGTATATGATATGGGCTAGAGAAAACAGGAAGCCCTCTGACCACAGGGCCAGTTCAGAGCTCTGTGTGGGAGGCCAGGGCATCCCGGCATAAGAGGAAGCGTTTGCTTATCTTTTCTGAAAAGCTCGAAATGGTTGGCCATCTCCTTTTTCCTTTAATCTTAACATAGCATTTAAGAAATTGTATTAGAAAAGGGGAGATGGTTGGACTTGGAGGACACAGAAGGATCTTTGTAGCATTGAGGAGTTCCCTGGAAAATGCTGAGAAGTCCTACTTGACGCACAAACCCTGCCTTTCACCTTGACCTGCAGCTGGCAAGGATGACCACCTGCTAAGTACCAGGCTGTGAGTTCAACCTCCAAAGCCTGTGTTCAAATATTTCTGCTGAGGTATGAGAGAGAGAGAGAGAGAGAGGAGAGAGAGAGAGAGAGAGGCAGAGAGCAACAGGAAGAGAGACAGAAAAAGGGAGCGAGATACGGGGTCAGAGCAGGTGTGTCTAAGGGAGCATATATACCTGTAGCTAAGACTGACTTAGGGAGAGGGACTGTGGTTGGGGAGAGGTTGGGGAGACATATTCCAAGGACACACACACACACACACACACACACACACACACACACACACTTACATGGCTATGCAGGCACAATGACAAATGCATGTGTGAAACTGGGAATGGATTTTCACATAGACATGAGGATACCCATACACTAATTCACAGACCCATCGATCTAGTGGGTAGATGGTTCTAGAACTTGAACAACTGCTCTTGATCTTGAGCAACCTTACAGGTCTCCTTCCCTCAACCCAGCTATTCTGCAGCAGGTTGGAGGGTTATTATTAGGCAAATGGGAGGGCAACGGGTAGAGATGAAGGTGCCTGGGGTCCTCTCTTCAGGCCTGTTACAAATCCCCCACCAGGATGGTCCTGTGCATGACACTAGTGGACAAATTGATCTAGGTTCAAATCCTGCCTCTTCACTTATTAGCTTTATGACTTTACATCTCTGAGCCTTTATGATTGGGATTTGTGATCCTTTCTCCTCTGGGTTTAGTTGGGATTACTTTAGATAATATCTGAATTGTAGCTTGCAAAGCATCTGGCACCTGTGTTGACTCAGCAGATCACTTTTATCCATTCATTTGTTTGCTCAACACTTCTCAACCCTCTTCCTCGTGGGCTCATGTCATGGGTACAGAATGTGCAGGAGGCTGTGAGGTAGGGACCCAGGTAATGGAGAATGCATGCTGGTGCCTTGGCCCTGACTACTCTGGGATCACAAAGTCTATCTACTTTGTATTCCAAGATCCTGGTGTGAGGATGTGTCCCCTAATACCCAAGAACCTCCCCTATTACCTGTACACTTCAGAGTCCCCCTCTTCCTGAAGTGTACAGGTGATAGGAGTACAAGTCAGGAGAAACCAACTGTTTTGAGCTCCTATCTATACTCCTTATTCTGGTTTTGGATCACACCCACAAATTGGTGGTGCTCAGGGCTTATTTCAGGTTCTGTGCCAAGGATCACTCCTGGTGGTGTTTGAGGGACCAAACACCTGTTTGAGTGACAGGATAGAACCTGGGCTAGCTACATGCAAGACAAGTACCTTAAACCCTCTTCAGACCCAATACATTCCCTGGGGGGCCGATGTAATAGTAAAGCAGCTATGGCATTTGCTTTGCATGCAGCCACCCTGGATTGATTTCTAGTATCCCACATGGTCCCCCAAGCACCAGCAGGAGTCAGTCCTAAGTTCAGAGCCAGGAGTAACCCCTGAGCATTGTCAGGTGTGACCCCAAAACAAAAACAAAGAAAACTAATCTACTTTCTGCTGTGGTTGTTGTTACTGGCTGTAGCCACATGGACTTCTTCAGGAAGGCATAGATCCACATTCACATGCTCCATTCCCACTACCCACAAGGGTGCAGAGGCCTGTGTATATGCACATACACACATGCTGCTAGCCTTCCTCATCAGATATCTTTGCAGAAGGTCTTCTCCTTATAGTCCACCAATCATTCTCTGCCTCTCACTGCTTCCCTTTTGGAAATAAGACCATTGTCATAGCTAATTATTCTGCAGATGGAGGCAGGAGGAAAGGAGCTTCTCTTACTGAGAAGCCAGAGGTCAACTGCTGAAGATGCCAATTTTCCTAGACTCGTTTGATGCAGGGGTTGAAAGCTATAGTCTGGACATGTCACCACTTTCCCAAAGAGGGCGTTGGGGCTGCCCCTGACTAAGAGGAGGACGTACTTTCACAGTACTTTTAAACAGGTTTAGAGAATGCATTTCAGAACCCACGCAGACATCTATTTTGAAAATAAGATGAATAGCAGTAAACAAGATAAAATATGCCTTTGAGAAGAAATTCAAATCCAAGGATGTTGACCCAAAAGCAGAGTTTGTTGTCAGGGGAGGTTCATGTGGGAGGCAAGTGGGCAGCATGTGTTTGTCTCAGGAACAGGCCACCATGTTCTTTGATGCTGGTGGCTGTGCTGTTGCACTTGTTTGTGCCTGTCTACTCTTCAGGCAGTAATTACACTGTAAGAGGCACTTGAGGCAGGAAGACATGGTGGAGGTAGGAAGAAAGATGTTTTGTTTTCTTCATAGCACTTTCTGCTGCTGAAATGAGCTTTGTTATTTCATTTCTTTTACATCTGCCTTCCCGGTCCTCTGCGGAACACAAGCTTTTGGAGGCCGACCCAATTTCCCTTCTCTACCATGGCATCCCTGGTACTTAACACTGGGAAGGAGTTCCCTTTCACACCTTCTCAGTGGGCTCACAGGAAAGGGAGCCCAGTGTGTTGTCTGAAGTGTGTGGTACTGGAATGGATGGGGAGGGTCATGGTAGCCTGGGCTATGGACCTCTTGGGGTGCTAAAGAAGGAGTGCTCCTCTTTTCCTGAGGCTCTGCCCCATTTGTGGGGGGATGTTGGCTTATGTGCTGGCATTGGTGTTTGGGTGGAATATATATTATATAAACTTGAAGGATAGTATGCCAAGTTTTTCTAATATTTCATATTCATATGTAAATTTTCTAATACAAACTCAAGAAGAAAATAGATAACCCATCACAATTTAAACCCTAGCTGCTCACCGTTCCAAACTCAGGAGTCAGAGTGGATAAAGGGTTCTGGAGCAATAACACAGTGGGTATGACACTTGCCTCACATGTGTCTGATCAGAGTTTGATCTCTGGCATCCCATGTAGTCCCTTGAGTATCACCAGGAGTAATTCCTGGGTGCAGAACCAGGAAGAACATCTGAGCATTGTTGGGTGTGGTTCAAAACCAAAAAAATAAAAAGATAATATGATTCTCTGAATGACTCAATATCTGTGGCTTATAGGAATGGAAGAGGTTTGTACTGCAAAAATATTTACATATTAAGAGTATGCTTGTTTTTATGCCTTTAGATTCTGTTGGTTGAGGACCAGAGTGCTGAGTACATGCAAAAGTCTTGAGTTTGATTCCTCACACTATCCAGATATTCCTGAACATGAGGTTCAGGAACATGAGGAAGAGCCAGAAATAGTCCCCAACCATCACTATGTGTGCCTCCTTCCACCATAAAAAAATAATTGGTTAAGGAACAAAAAAATTCATTTGAATTTAGAAAGAATTTTTTATCAACACACCCTATATTGTATGGGGATCACTCCATAGCAGTGTTTAGGGGACCATGCATGCCAGGAATTAAACCTGTATGCAAAAATACACACTGACCGTTTGAGTCATCTCCCCAGCCCTCAGGAGAAATTTTAGGTGATTTGGTATAACTATGTGAAGAAATTTTTACATACATATGAATTTTATTTAAATGCTTCCTTTGATTTATTTTTTATTTTTTCAATTGTAGATGTGTTTGGTTTTCTTTTCTTCTCTTGACTTTAGTCTTATTGTTCTGATGCCCTAGGATTACACATGCTTTGTTGCAGCACTGAATGTTACACTGGCAGAGGGTTGTACTCAGCAGTAATAGAGGTGGCACTGGGTATTGAGCTTACAGTCTCATGCATGCAATTTGCTGGGCCACATTACTGGGCTTCCGGGGTATGTTTTGAAGTTTTAGCATTCCTGTTGTTTATTGTTGGTCTATAGTAATGCAGTTGATTTTTGTATCTTTTCTCCTGTGATGTTAATGTGCTCAATTGTTTGTTCCAGTAAATAATTAAAAAAAATTTATCATTTTTGTTTTCTACACTGATGAGCATGCTGCAGATAAAGACAGTTTTATTGTTTCTCTTTCTATTCGTGTACTTTAAATTTCTTTTTGTCTTATTGCTCTAGCTGCAACTTCCACTACATACAGTATACATTTGGGAAATAGTCTCATGTTCATCTCAAAAATTCTGTTACGTTGGACCCAGCAGCAAACCAAGGTCTTAGGCCTGATTTGTTGGCCAATCTCTCTGTTTCCTACATTGTGTGTGAGGGTTTGAAGCTCAGTTTCTTCACAGGAAGTATGGGGTAGACCTGGCTTTGCCCGTAGTGGTAACTTCCAGGTGAGTGTTCCCCTGCGACCTTGACCTTTTTTTTATATTTCAGATCTTCCTTTTTGCCTAATTCCAAACACATACTCGTGTGTGTTTGTGTGTGTGTGTGTGTGTGTGTGAGAGAGAGAGAGAGAGAGAGAGAGAGAGAGAGAGAAGGGGGGAGGGAGGGAGAGGGAGGGGGGAGAGAGAGGTTGGGGGGAGAGGGAGAGAGAGGGAAGAGGAAGAGAGAGAAGGAAAGAGAGAGAAGGGAGAGGGAGAAAGAGAGAGGGAAAGAGAAAGAGAGAGAGAGAAGGGGGGAGGGAGGGAGAGGGAGGGGGGAGAGAGAGGTTGGGGGGAGAGGGAGAGAGAGGGAAGAGGAAGAGAGAGAGAGAAGGAAAGAGAGAAGGGAGAGGGAGAAAGAGAGAGGGAAAGAGAGGGAAAGAGAAAGAGAAAGAGAGAGAGGAGAGAGAGGGAGAGAGAGAGAGAGAGAGAGAGAGAGAGAGAGAGAGAGAGAGAGAGAGAGAAGCTTGCAGAAGTGGGACAGAAGGGCTATGTCTTTAGTTGACCTGGGCTGGCCTTTCCCTTCAGCAATATTATATAAGTTGGTGCCTGCCCTCAACACAGAAAACAATGCCAGCATCCTGCATAGCAGCAGGTATGGTAACGGAGGCTGCACCCACTCTCAGGATCCTTTACAAGCTGCATTGTATGGAACTCTCTAGTGGGGGGAAATGTCCATCTTTCACTTGTTTACTAAAACCTATTATGTTCCAGGTGAACTCTAAATATCAGAGTTGAAAAGTTTCGAGGGTAAGTCTGTCAAGGTTTTACAGGTGGTAAAACTGAGGCAGGAACATAGCTGGTACAGAAATCTTGATCTATAGGAGGAAAACACGTGTGTCTTGGTGGCCTTAGGGAAGATGTGCTCTGTGAATGTGATAGTTTGACTTCTGGAGACTTCTGGAGACTCAGCAACAAGCTAAGGTGTACCCTGAGAAAACATAAATAGTGCCAGTCCAGTCAGGATGTGCAATCACAGAAGATAAATCCAATGTTAAGTTTGTTAGAGTGTGAAAAAGATGTATATTTTTGAATTGACAAAATAGAATAAATTAAATTATTTTTGAATTTTTTAAATTTAAGTCATTGAAATTATAGGTACAGTATGAAAACTGAATTTCCCCTGCTGCTTCTCTTCCATTTGTACTCAGCGGAGTTCATCTCCATGACATTTTGGTGTGTGTCTTCGCAGATATTTTAATGCATGTGTAAGTGAATTTATGTAATTATTATTGGGAGCACGTGCAATGTGCAAAGCACCGTGCTAAGCACTGTTTCACTGCAAAATCATAAAATAAGATTTTTCAATAATATTTTACAAAAAAAGTGAGGTGCACCCCTTATGTGAATCCTTTAAGAATTTGCCAGTATTTGCCTGGAGCGATAATACAGGGTAAGGCACTTGCCTAGCACACGGCCAACCTGGGATCAATCCCCTGTATTCTTCATGATCTTCCAATTTTCCAGGAGTAATTCCTGAGTGTAGAGCCAGAAATAACCCCTGAGCACTTTGTTTCTAACCTCTTAGACAGACTGGTCTGATGAAGCTGAGTAACAGTGGAGAAATAATATCAAGCCAGTCAAAAGATTAATCCGAGTTAATCTGCCCTTTTCCTCATGGCCTTTTTACCTCTTGGCCTCTCTCTTCTTTGTATCTCTGTCTGTAGCCCCAAGCCAGCAGTCCTTTCTTTATTCCGACCAAGTCCCAAATCCAGTCAGATACAAAAGTTAAGTGGGCTTTTACATACCAAAACAAGAGGTAAGGGAAAAAGAAAGTTGGGGGAAAACCTTTGTGTAGGAATATTAGGTTCACCTTATGTTAGGGCGTGACCCTAAAACCCAAACCCAAACCAAACAAAAATATTGCTTGTATTATAAAAAAAAATCCAAAAGGGTGAGATGATTGTATTATATCTGGTACTTTGGTTGCATCTTATTTATTGTTTATATTTTCTGAGGCAAGTAGGAGCTATCTCCACTTTATAGATGAGGAAACTGAGGCACAAAGAAGTGAAGGATTCATCCACCACCACACAGTTTCTTATCCTCTCACAGTTCTTTACCCTGGGAGCCCAAACTCTTGAGTTGCACAGAGCCACAGTATGTAGATGTGCATCTGTTTGAAAATTTGGGTCACAAGGAACATACTATTGTGAGAACTACCTGCATTTCTTTCTCCTTAACTATACTCCACGGGCATCTTTCCATGTCGGAACAGCGAGTCATTCCGTTTTCCTAACAGTTGCCAAGAACTCTTTTGTATGGCTGAGCATGATCACAGCTGCCCCCTGTGGATGAACTCCAGCCTGGCTTTCTTTGGTCTTACCAGAAACTGAGATAATCAACCAAAAATACTTCTTCCTTTCTGTGCTTCTTTGTTTCCTCAGGAAAATGGCCACACTCATTTTCTTTTGATACTATTATGGTTTGAATTTTGACAATTTCATTTTGTCCATCTGCAGTCCCCTGTACTTTTGTTCCTGAGAGCTTGTATAAGATTTCATTGATGTACCTTCTAGTGCTAGCTGGTTGCATGTGAATTCCAGAGTGTCCAGTAGGGATCTTGGAGAAGAGGGTTGGGTGAGCATCTGTCTCTGGTCTTCCTCCCTTATTCCGTGTTAGGAGGTGTGTAGGGGGAGAGTTCAGGTCAAAGGGCTATGTTCTATGTATGTCCTTGTTCCTGCCAGCTCTGGAGACCCTTGCATTGTGACCTCAGTAAATAGGAATAATAATAATAGCAACAACTGCTTTTACAGAGCCTTCTGAGACCAAGCAGAATATACCTATTTATGTTTCTCTGTATAAGATACTGATTCTTATAGATATTTGTAAATAAAAAAAGCTGAGGCCACACAGGGAAAGAAAATGGCCATATAGAAGCTAGTGGTAGAGATGAGCCAGAGTCCAAGCCCCTTTCTCTGAGTTTGGGGCTTTTTGTCTCTACTTGAGGTTGCCTGCTGGTCTGGCCTGCCCACACCTTGTGCACAGCCATTACCAGAGCTGCTAGTATCTCCTTGAAGTTTTATTGGCCACACCAGTGCGCCAATAAAAGATCTGGAGCCAATGAAATATGTTGCTGGTGGAAAGAAGCACTGGAGACTAGGCAGGGTGTTCTGACCTCTTCCCCCTGCAAACCGGAAGGAAAGTTTATTGTGAGGTATGACACATAGATGGTGGCACCTATGACATCATAAGTGATGACCAAACCACTTCAAACCTGTGTGTAAGACTATAGTGGACTCTTGCTTAGGCTGCTGAGATCAATGAATCAAAGCATGCTGATACCCCAAATTACCATAGTGGTATCTCCTCATGCCCTATCTTGGTTTCTGTGCTTGAAAATGCCCCGTGGTTGTGGTTATCATTGTCGTACCAACTTTCTGAGTTGCTGTGTGCTCGAGTGAGAAGATGGTGTTTGTGGGTCATTTGTTGGCAGTCCTTAGTCTTATGTGACTGTCTTGGCCTCCCCAGATGGAGCCTAGTTTCAGGCATGGCTAACATGTGTGTTCCTTTGGCAGGTGGCCCTCCCCCGGGTGGTGGTGCCCCATGGCACCTTCGGAATGTCCTCAGCGATTCCGTGGAGAGCTCAGATGATGAGTTCTTTGATGCTAGAGGTGAGTATACCCTGTTCTCCCATCAGCTGGTGACTTCCCTAGAAACCCCAGGAAAGAGATCGCTACTGGTACCAGTACCCCACTCAAAGGCAGTGTGTGCAGTTTCATACTTCATGAAGACCAGTTCTGGGTGTCAATCTTCATTAACTCTTTCCTTGAGATGTTTGTTGAGTTCTAAATCTCACTGGAGCAGTGCTTAGTATATACCTTGGGAGCCCTGGACTGGTCACTTCCCTCATTGAGCTTCTTATTCAGTGGGTGTAAAGGGCACACAGCCATCAGTTTCACAAAGGATATACACATCACGCTCATGCCAGGAGTAATAGGATGATGATGGGGTGCTTGATTTAGTGAGGTGGGGGTATTACACCCTCTCTGCAGAGCTGAGCAAAAGAGTGATTGGGTGAAGAGCAGTGAGGCATTAGGCATGAATCAGGGGTGTAGGATGCCCATAGGGAGGTGGGCAGGAGTCAAGGGGAGAGGTGAAGCAAGGTGCTAGTGACTTGGTGTGTGACTGAGAGGCCAGCCTTGGGAGTGGGGAGCCGCTGAGGAGGGGAAAAAGTGAGAAAAAGTATTGTGAATTCTAGCAAGGAGGAAATAGCAGTGGGTGAAATATCAGCTCTGTGCTCCAGGTCCCTTTTGACCAGCACATAGGTTTTCATCAAGGGATACTCTTTCTGTGGGCACTGAGTAAGGCAGCATTATCAGAGTAGAAAAGAAGGTGCCAAGGAGGGTGGGTGTATCAGCCAGAGTCACCTGAGCAGGGCTCAGTGGGGTTGAGGGAAACCAATGGGTAGTCCACCTGGATTTTGGGAAAGTGGACCCTTGGCAGCCTCAATTTTGGGCAGGGTGGAAGTAGGTGAGAGGCATAGGTACCTCTTCCTTGCCTACTAAAAGTGGCCCTGGTTGCCATGCGGCTACTGGAGTCTACTTTGTTAAGTTACTCTAATTGGACTCACCTCTAGAGGATGAACAGCGTTGATACACTTGATAAAATGAGGTGTGAAGGGGCCGGAGAGAGAGCACAGCGGTAGGACATTTGTCTTGCATGCAGCCGATCCAAGACGGATGGTGGTTCAAATTCTGGCATCCAAGAGCGATTTCTGAGCACAAAGCCAGGAATAACTCTTGAGTGTTGCTGGGTGTGACACCCCCCCCAAAAAAAAAGAGGTGTGAAGAGAAGGACAAACTGTACTGGGGAAATAGCTGGGAATATGGCCCTGGGCACACCCTTGGCATGTTCTGTAGTGTTGAGCAAGTCTTTCACTTTCTCTAGGCCAAAGTTTCTCTGGTTGCTGTGTGGCTCCAGAGGTGGGGACTGCCTGTCTAGTAGATTCTAAGGGAAGTTGACTCAGAAGCCTCTGTCCCAACTGAAGTTTCCCAATTCTTGACTCTGGGCAGGAAAACCCATCTAGGATACCAATCTAAATCAGCTCACTTGGGGCTCACTTCCTGTTTCCAGTAGCTTCTGATTAGAGTGACTACCATACTTGACTTTTCATAGTGTAACACAGTGTAACAATACCTTCCCATATTTTGATGTTGAGCACTTTTATTTACAATAAAAGCATGCAGCTCATCCAGGCTGTTTGCAAGTGAGGAGGGGGGCTGCTTTGAGGTCAGTCCTAGAGGGTATGGAATAATGCCAGTCTGAAAGGCTCTGCTCACCTGCTTCTTTGGCAGCAGCTGTGTAAACACTCCTCTCAAGTATCTATCTTGCTTCTTTCAATGGTCTGGGATCCTATTGACTTTAAACCTCCTTTCTACTGGGCCTTCATCTTCTCCTTTATCTGCTATTCCCTTTCCTGCTCTTTCCATTCCTTCTCTAAGATCCTGGACCTTTCAGTTCCCCACCAACTCTGTTTCTCACCTCAGCAATCCTTACTGGACCTCCTATCATATCTGTTCTAGTTGCCAACTCTCAACTTCACTCTTGTTTCATGTAGTCCCTTGGACAAGGTCTTTTTTTGCCCCCCACTCCTCACAGTGCAATAAGAGGTAAAACTATGCTTCCCTGCTTCCAGTACTACTGGCTCTGCCCGTTGAGTGGGACCATTAAGAGCAGGGATCTCAGCTGTGGCTGTCCAGGTTTCTGGGTGTGCCTCAAATGGGCATTTCCCTGTCCTTCACTGATCTTCACCCAGAAAGAGCTTTGACCTTGATTTGGGCTGTGGTTTTGGCCATCAGGTCTACATTCTGGTGCCTTGGGCTCCAACTCCAGTTGGAGCCATGTCTTTCTCTGAACAGGTTCCTGTAACTTAAAGTTTCATCTTCAATGCCCTGAGAAGGAATTTGCTACCAAGAGCAATGTGATGTCCCAAGTTGGGGTGGAGGGACAGGACTCTGCAAAGGAACAGGAACTCTCAGACTCTGCTAGTGGGAGTGTACAGTTTTTAACCATTTCAGAAAATGGGTCACAACATCTTAGAAAGTTCATCATTGTGAATTATCACATAAGGCTAAAAGTCTGTTCCTAGGTGTTTACCAGCAGGAAATTTACTAGACTTTTCCAAAGTAGTGAGGGCTTGAGTACCTTCAGATGATCTGGGCTGTGGTTGGACATGCCAAGCCTGGCCATACAGGCACTTTCTGTAGCAATATGCATGCAGGGCCCTCCCCGTGCCCCTTAGTCCCAGGGGACACAAAAGGCCTCTTACCTCAAACTTCATAGCTGGATGACAGTATTAGGAGCCCCACCCATCCCTGTCTTGCTCAGTCCTATCCCTGCAGTGCTGTGCTGCTGCTTGGCAGCTGGTAAACAAAGGTACTGGACTTTATCAGATATTCCATAAGTCTCCCAGGGAGGTCTTTTTGGCAGCAATGCTGCCTTACTTTGCCATTTCCTTTGGACTTTCCCCCACCATCTAAGCCATTCTCTTTCCTTGCCTGCCAGGCTATGAGACTCCAGGGCACATACCTTGTCAAGGCAGGTAGGTGTGGTGAGAATGGCAATGGAGTAGATGGGTGTGAAGCCAGCTTTATTGTCCAGAACTTCTGATCCCATTGGAGCCTAGATGAGAGTGAAGCCTCCTTAGGCAAGGTTGGGCGTTGTCCTCATTGAGAAACTGGAAGTTTCTGCCTTTTGTCCCCATGTGCTTTATTCCCTTGTTCTCTGCCTTAGAGACTCTACCCCATGATCTGCTTTCCAACAGCAACCAGGGAAAGTCTTCTTACCTAGGCTCTGGGGCAAGGATGGGCTCAGAGAATGTGGCTATCCTTTTTCACTCAGTTTCCAGTATTTAGCTGAACACAGAGAATGAAGGAAAGAGGTATGTGCTGCCTGGGCTAGAGGACCCAGGATTTCCTTAAAGCTGGGCTACAGATTCACTTCTGTTGACCTCTGGAAAATCTGATTGAGTCTCTGAGCCCAGTAAAATAACAGAATTGGGATTGTTTGTCTCAGGACTGGAGTGCAAGTGGGTAGTTATGCAAAAGACCTTTAAGGGAATAAGCTAGGTATTAGGTATCCAGCTGTTCTCTAACTACAGGAGGGGAAGGGCAGAAGCCAATGTCATGGAGCTGGCTCCAGATGTTCCTGGGGATGTGCTGAGTGGAGGCTTTCACTGTGTGAAGAGACAGCTATGGTGTTGAGGTCTGTAGATGGGGGTGGAGGCAAATGATACACAAAGGGGCCATGCAACTAGCATTGGGCCCTTGGAATGATGGGTGTCATGGGATTAGGGTCAGGAGGATGGATGGTATTGGACCAGATTCCTGGGGAAGGGGATGGTGCTTGGAGTCCTGTGGGTTCACTAGAAACAAAAACCCCAGTAAAGAGAAAGGCTTTGCTTTTGGCCATGGAGGTTGTGCTTAAAGGGGTGTGTGTAGTCAGGTTTGGCCAGGGTCAGGGTCAGTCTGGGGTCAAAGCCAGGGTTCTGGGCTTGGCCTAGTTTGGACATAGTGCAAAGCTCAGTGGGGCTGAAGCAGATGGAAAAACTGTGTTTGCACCAGAGGTCATCAAAGAATTAGCATTCAGGGAACAGTTATCTAAAAAGGCAAGAATGAAATCAATAACCAGGACATTCATCTAAATGAGTGCTTTGTGGCTCTTGTGGGCCCTACTGGGAAGTACAGTCTCCAACCAAGGGAGATTCAGAGATGAACCCATGCTCCCATTTCCTCCAATGCCTCCATCACAGCTGCTACTTTCATGTACCATATTTTCCGGTGTATAAGACGACTTTCGAAACAAAGTCAACCGAAAATCAGGGGGGTCGTCTTATATGCCGAGTATATCCCGAAAAATGTTTCAATATGCCACTAAACAAAAATTGTCTGAATATTGCCACGAAACGAATTTTCCAACTTGATCCTGCACCAATCACTGCAAGGCTGCTCGGACCGCCTCTTTAACTCAGCCAATCCAAGCAGGCTTTTTATGCATGCAAATTAGACAATGTTCTGGACCCGAATCTACACTGTAAAAAACCTGCTCAGATTGGCCAGAGTCAGGGAGGAAGTCTATTACAGAATAACCTTTGAACCTTTGCTTGTTGTGATTGGCTCACTGTGGTACATGAGCACAGGAACACATGCAGCACATGCAGCACAGAAATATTCTGTCTGATACAGCGAATATAGGCCTCAACCTATGTTTTAACTGCAAAACTAGGGGGTCGTCTTATACACCCAGTTGTCTTATACGCCGACAAATACAGTACAAGTGTGTGTATTTGTGCTGTGTGTGATGAGGGTGTGCAGATACAAAGATGAGTCTGTTGTTGCCAGAGTGAGGAACTGAAGTCTGAGTGTTGAGAGTAGGGGAAGAGGAAAGGCACAGAGGTCTAGAAAGAAGGTCTGAAGATCAAGTGTGTATGGGGGTGGGCACCTGAGGATACAAGATAGGGGAGAGGAGAAAGAAACAGCAAAGCCAGGGAAAGCAGAGATGAAGAAGGTAAGAAAGAAACAGGGAGAGCAAGAGATATGTGCACATGAACACATATAACTACATAGACTACATATCTACACCCCATATCCACACACATATCACAAACACACTATCATACACAGATATCACATTATACTACACATAATACACATATATAAAGCATACTTACCATACATATATCACACATGCCACACACATATTTCGTTTTTTGGGTCACATCTGGCAGCGCTCAGGGGTCACTCCTGGCTCTCTGCTCAGAAATAGCTCCTGGCAGGCCCAGGAGACCATATGGGATGCCGGGATTCAAACCACTGCCCTTGTGCATGCAAGGCAAATGCCCTACCTCCATGCTATCTGTCCAGCCCATGCTACACACATATTTCACTGGCACACATACACCACATATAACATGCATATCACAGTCCTCCTCCACATACACACCCAAGAGAGAATTAAAAGAAACAGTGATTCAGAGGAAGAGGAAGAAGGCCAGAGAGTTTAAGAAAGACCTGTGTGGATGGAGATTTGAGGAATCCAAAGAAAGAAAGAGAAATAAGAGATCCAAGTTAGTTTAGTTAAAAGCACCTGCCTTGTAGGAATGAGGCCACAGGTTTGATCTCCCGAATAACCCCCATAGCTGCATTGCTACTTGAGATCTCTGGTTCCACACAAAGTAATTTATTCAGGGCCAGAGAGATAGTATGGAGGTAAGGCATTTGCCTTTCATGCAGAAGGTCATTGATTTGAATCCTGGCATCCCATATGGTCCCTCGAGCCTGCCAGGAGTGATTTCTGAGCATAGAGCCAGAAGTAACCCCTGAGCACTGCTGGGTGTGACCCCACAACCTAACCAACCAACCAAACAAACAAAAAACCAAAGTAATTTATTCAATATATGCAGCCATGTGTACATACAAAAAAATGAAGCTGGTGACCTCTGGTGTGCACCACAATCAAGTGTGTGTAACTCCCAGTCATTGAAACAACAACAACAAAAAAAAGAAGGGAAAGAAAAGGAAATAAAGTTAGAAAAATATAAACCAAGAGAGTGAGAAATCCAGAAAAATACATATCTACTCCTCAAAAGAGGAGAGTGAAACAGATATGGGCTAAGGAGAGTCAGACACATGAACAAGGTCTTAGTAGAAGGACCTTAAAGATAGAGAAACACAGGACTAAAAGGAACAGAGAACTGTTAGGAATCTATTGAGATCAGAGCTAGTGGCATGGAGACAGATTTAAAGTGTGAGCAGAAAATCATGACAATCTGTGAGAGGAAAGTGCATGTGCAAGGAAGATAGATGAAGAGTAGGAAGGAAAAAATGGATGAGGGCATAGCTCCAGCTGGGAAAGGGGTGAGAGGTGAGGTTTCTGCAGAAGAGGTACTGGAAGGAACCTGTGGATTCTAATAGCCTTGTACAATCTGGGATGTTGCTTCTTGAACTCTAAAAAGTGCTATAACTAAGTTGTTCAGGCACGTGCTGAGTATCTGTCTCAACACACCCTGTCATGGAGTCTGGTGGTCTCATCTGACCATGCCAGAGTCATTAACACTCATACTTCCCATACAACTGAATTCCTATAGGATGCAGGTCATAGTCACACATTGGGTAGTGGGCATGTAAGAATCCACTAGAAGGATTAGTGGGCAGCTTCATGCTTGAGCATCAGCTAGAAAACAACAGAACTCAAGGTGGGCTGTGGAATGACCCTAGCCACTACCCTTACCTTGGAGCCAGGAAAGAGTTTCACAAGGCCAGACAAAAAGAAAGAATTGGGATAAGCTCTGGAGGTGATGGTGGTAATGGTACTATCATCTCCAATTCTAAAATCCTCATCTTTGTCCCTATTGCATATTAAGATTCTTGTGGGGGGGGGCAGAGCAATAGCACAGCAGTATGGTGTTAGACTTGCATGTGGCCAACCCAGGACGGGTCCCGGTTCAATTCCCGGCATCCCTGAGCCTATTGGGAGCGATTTCTGAGTACAGAGCCAGGAGTGTGTGACCCAAAACCAAAAAAAAAAAAAAAAAAAAAAAAAAAGATTCTTGTGAACATTTGTGACCTGTGTTATTGTATTTGAACTGCACAGCAACCCGATCAACCATATGATGTTTTTCTGTAGATTAGAAAACTGAAGCTCTGGGGCTGGAGAGATAGCATGGAGGTAAGGCGTTTGCCTTTCATACAGAAGGACGGTGGTTCGAATCCCAGCATTCCATATGGTCCCCTGTGCCTGCCAGGGGCAATTTCTGAGCCTAGCGCTGGGAGTAACCCCTGAGCGCTGCCGGGTGTGACCTAAAAACAAACAAACAAACAAACAAAACTGAAGCTCCTGAAACTGGAGTTCCTATTCAAGGTCAAACAGATTAAAGATGGTGTCATGGGTGTTATTTTATTTTATTTTTTTGGCTTTTGGGGTCAAACCCAGCAGTGTTTAGGGGATTTTCCTAGATCTTTACTCAGAAATCACCCTGGCAATCTCTGAGCACCATAGAGGATGCTGGAGATTGTACCCAAGTCAGCCACATGCAAGGCAAATGCCCTAACCACTGTATTCTAGCCCCAAGTGTCATGGGTTTTAGAGTTTGATAGGGTCAGAGTGATAGTACCATGGGTAGTAAAGTGCCTTTGACATGGCCAGCCCAGGCTTGATCCCAACATCCCATATAGTTCTGCAAATACTACCAGGAGTAATTCCTGTGTGCAGAGCCAGGAGTAACATCCCTGAGCATCGTCAGATGTGCTCCCCCCAAAAAGTTCTGATAGCATAATTGGGATCTTAATCATATTTTTCACAATCCTGCTTCCCTAATTTAATACTTCCTAATGTTTGTAGCATGTGTAGCTTCAGTCCATTATCCCCCACCATTTGCTACAGCATTTGTCCTGAGAAAGAAGAACTAGTGTTTTCCTACTCTACCATTTTAGATAAGGAAACAGGGATGGGATGTGTGCAAAATAGGCAGAAGCTGATTAAACAGTGAGGTATGGATTGGAACCTAATCAGGGATCTGTCAGCTTAGAGAATTGCCTAGAGATATATGCTGGTTTCTAGATGTAATATATTGTGCTTCTGGAACTTTGGGCAGGTGCTACAGGATGTAAGGGAAGACCAGGAGGAGTCCTGGATTTCAGGTTCTTAAAATAGTATATTTCAAGCTCTAATCAATTACTTTAGGATTTTACTGAATTACTGCATGGCTCCGTTTCCCTGTCTGTAAAATGAAGATAATAGTACCTTTATAATATCATTATTATTATTATTAGTTACAATTAATGTTCATAAAATACTTATAACCATCTCAGTGTGTAATAAAGACTGATTAGCATTGTTAAATAAATCAAATAAGGCAGGCTGAGATGTCCTAGCCAGAATTGAGTTGGAGAGTGATTCAGAACCCTGGACAGCTCCCTAAGCTTCAGACCCACCATATTGGTTCCATCTGCTCTATAAAGTTCTTTGGCACTGAAATGAGTCTCATCCTTTTATTTTTGATTATCATGAGCCTGAAGATTCTCCTTCACAGACTTAAGGCCTGTTCTATGAGAGAAGGGGAAAATCTTTTTATCAGAAAAAAAAAAAGAGGAGATAGGGATATTTTAATGAGTATTCTTAAATAAAGGTCCCTTTCTGGGATGAGAATGTATCAGATGTATCAGCTGCATGCTGTTGAATTATAGGAACTCAGGAGAATGAATATGGCTTTCTTTTTATTTTTTTGAATATGGCTTTCTTAAGAGATATGGTCCACTAATTCCTCCCAAAAGAATCTCTAGTTTTAGATTGGGAAAAGACGTAAGGAATAGACTTAGTCTTATGGAAGAATGGGTATGGGGATGGAGAAAGGGAGTCTTTACAGTTGAGAAGAGGGACAGGATCTTAGTTTGAGGCTTGCTTAGCATGAGTCAGAAAGCATTTTCTCTCCTGTTTACTCCATAACTTCTTCTGCCCTATGTAAATTCTAGCTCACATAAATACTAAATAAAACTTACTTTTTTTTTTTTTGTGGTTTTTGGGTCACACCCGGCAGTGCTCAGGGGTTATTCCTGGCTCCAGGCTCAGAAATTGCTCCTGGCAGGCACGGGAGGACCATATATGGGACGCCGGGATTCGAACCGATGACCTCCTGCATGAGAGGCAAACGCCTTACCTCCATGCTATCTCTCCGGCCCCAAAAACTTACTTTTAATGTGAGGAACTAATCATATCTCTTATTTAGAACCTTGTATGTACCAAAGACTCTCCTATGTATTATCTCCTTTAATCCTCACAGTAATTCTGTCCGTTAAATATTGCCAGTCCTATTATGCTCTGGAAAGCTGAGGCTAAAAGAAGCCAAGCAACTTAGCCAGAGAAAAACTGTCAGGAATTGGCAAGTTTTTATTATTATTCCTAAGCCTACTTCCTTTCAAGAAATACTGTTCTAAGTGTCAGAAATAAATCCACCTTTGTTTTTTAGCCTCTCTTCTAATGTTCTCCTTGTTTCTTTCTTTTGTGGTAATGCTGAGATACAGCAGGGCAAAAACAACAATGCCTTCTTGCAGCAAAACATTCTTGAACATTTCATAGCTTTATATAATACATACCTTTTATAAATGAGTTTTGTACCAGCTCAAAGGAAGATGTTAGGACTTCCTTACGTGTAAACTCTTGTCAAGACAATCATTCAAGGCCAGAGCGATAGCAGAGTGAGTTGGGTATTTGCCTTGTATATGGCAACCCAGGTTCAGTCCCTGGCATCCCATATGGTTCCCTGAGCACCACCAGAAATGACCCGAGTGCAGAGA
This sequence comes from Suncus etruscus, assembly GCF_024139225.1. Lineage (NCBI taxonomy): Eukaryota > Metazoa > Chordata > Mammalia > Eulipotyphla > Soricidae > Suncus > Suncus etruscus. Next base: position 155,805,057 of record NC_064848.1, on the reverse strand, counting down.
CAGGAGTGAACTCTAAGAACTGCCAGGTATGATCCCTAAACCAAAAAAAATTAAGATTGTACATTCATAGCACCATCTGCTCATGCCCTTCTCTGCTTGTGCCCACAGAGGAGATGGCTGAAGGAAAGAATGCCATTCTCATTGGAATGAGCCAGTGGAATTCAAATGACCTAGTGGAGCAGATTGAGACCATTGGCAAACTGGAGGAGCATCAAGGTGAGATTCATTCTGTAGTAACCATATACATATCCTACAGAGTAGGAAGTGCTGGCAATTTAGAGAAAGGGCTTGGATCATTTGTAAAGATTCTTTTATATGACTGAATACTTCTTAGGTCTGTTACCTCTAAATTCTGTGATCTGTGTAAACTAGTATGAGTACTTCTGTAGAAATGGAAGATAATCAGATCACATCAATGGAGGCTCCCTTTGTCCATAGAAAGACCACTCAGGAAGTATAGCCATCTAATGGGAGGTGGTGGATTCAAGGTCCTTGGACTTCTTGGCCTCTGCTGTTGAAATCTGCTGACAAATAGAAGCATCTTTCTGAATGGACAGGGGAAGGAACAGTAATGGGGGCTGTAACTTCCTTTGTAGAGTTGTCAATGAAAAAATATATGACTAGAGATTATTCTAGGGAGCCTTATATGGAGGTAAGTTTTTTTTTTTTTTTTTGGTTTTTGGGTCACACCTGGCAGTGATCAGGGGTTACTTCCGGCTCTATGCTCAGAAATCTCTCCTGTCAGGCTTGGGAGGTTATATAGGATGCCGGGATTCAAACCAATGACCTTCTGCATGAAAGGCAAATGCCTTACCTCCATGCTATCTCTCCAGCCCCGTAAGTTGTGACAAGGGTTTACTCAGCAAACAAAACAGGTACCCTTCTGTGTGTTTGACCTTTTAGGGTCATATCCATATGTTGGCCATCTACTACTATGTGTCAGTACTTGGCAGGAATAACTAAAGATGATGTCATTGTGGCCTCTGCCTTGGGATGTATGATAGAGTATAAATCCAGTTGTTTAGGAATTGGACTTAAAAACTAAGGGTTACAGGGTCCAGAAGGGTAAGGTGGGAATTTCTGGAGGATGCAGGAGAAGAGGGTTTAAGGAAGGGTCCCCAAGTTCCAATGGCATTATGGGGCCAGGCTTTATAAAAGTGGAGGATGTAGCTGATAGATCAGATATTAAATGACATATGGAGAAACTGAGAGGGATTCCATATAATTAAGGTCCCACTAGAGTGAAGAGCAAAACTAGCCCTCTGAAGATCTGGGTTGATGGCCTCTGGTCCTATTATCCTGAGGCCAATCTGTTTCTGTCCCTCCTTACCATCTCATGTATTATATTTCCTACATATTTTCCACATCTCCCTTTTTCCTTCCTCTCCTGGCCCCATTATTACTTGGTTATGATCTGAGCCATCCTGTAAAAAGGTGTTTATTGAGATAGTCCTGACACTGCCAAGGAATGAGCATCTGGTGTTGACCATCTTGGTAGCTCTCTTGCCTATACAATATGCTCTTTTTCTCACCCCCAGTTCTTTTTTCAAAGTGCTTATCCCAAAGAATAAATAGACCTAGGTGACTGTTCGATTGTATCAGTGAAGAAGACAGACTTAGAAGATCAAAGTCTCCATGGACTCTGATCCCTAGTTTATTAGGTCCCACACCAAACTTTTTTTTTGCCTTTTTTTTGGGGGGGGGCACACCCAGTGACGTTCAGGGGTTACTCCTGGCTATGCACTCAGAAATCACTCCTGGCTTGGGGGACCATATGGGATGCCGGGAAATCAAACTGGTCTGTCCTAAGTTAGCGCATGCAAGACAAACGCCTACCACTTGCGCCACTGCTCTGGCCCCTCACACCAAACTCTTACAAGACACCACATTGGACTAAGGCGAGGCACAGGTCTGTGCTCCTGCAAAGGCAAGCACCAGAACTCCAAGTCTTAAAGAAAAGTCCATTGTTATACATTCTGGGTCTGCCTCCAAACCAGGCCACAGTTTGGGATTAGTCTATGAAATTAGGGATAATTTCATAGACCTATCTTTCAGATAATCCCATTTCTGTTTTTTTTCTGTCACTCCAGGAACATAACATCACATCACATCACATCACATCACATCACATCACATCACATCACATCACATCACAACACAACACAACACAACACAACACAACACAACACAACACAACATAACATAACATAACATAACATAACATAAAACACATAACATAACATAACACAGGGGTTATGGATTCTAGGTTCTGCCTTAGTACAATGCTTGGTTGCCAGGAAAAAGACAAACCTAAACTTGTACTCACTGCCCATCTGGTCATCCGTCCTTTTCCCACCCCTCCCACCCCACCCCCACTTGTCTGCCAAATAATCGTGTGACTCACTTTATGAGCTAACAAGGCGTGAGGGAGCAGCAATGTGAACTGGGAAGCAGGTGTGGAGTAGAGTAGAGGGTGGGCAGGGGGAAAAGAAAGCAGAGAGAGATGGAAGGGAGGGACTACATTTGCTTCAGAGCCAAAAGCAATTTGGATTTGAACCTTGCCCTGCTTCCCTGTGGTTTTGTGATCACGGGTATTATGGCATTAAGTGAACCTCAGTTTCTTCATCCTGAGGGGGCTAGTACAAAAGTTGTGGGATAACCCTTGAGATAACCCTCGCAGAGAGTCTGTAACATCAGTTCTTTACAATGCAGCTTCAGGAAGCCAGAGGGGGAGAGGAGACCTTGCCCAAACAGCTCTAGTAACTGCTTTGGAGTTCCCAGGAGAAGGTAATTTATAGGGGCAGTGCTTTTCCAAGTCCAGTACAGAATGGAGAACAGGAGGGAAAGAAAGAAGAGAGGGCCAAGGAGGGAGCAGTCATATTTCCTGCTCCTTCCAAGTTCCAATTCTTCTGTGCATTCATAATGTGAATTCCCACAACACGACAGAAGACACACATTAATTTCATTCATTTCTACTATCACTTATGGAGCCAGCGCAGGGGCTGTGTGAGATGTGGGGGAAGTAAAGAGCAGTCTGGCATTGTCACCCTTTAGGAGTGCTTAGCAGAGTGCTGGAGAAGAGCACAGCTGCTGCCTGAGGCAAGAAACACTAGGGGTTATTTTGGGGAGAAAAGTTCTGAAAATGCTTCCTGGAAAAGGCAGCAATCTCCATTGGTGAGATAGACAATCCTCTCTTCCTGCCTCCCACTCATTTCCTGCCTCCACCCACCAAGCTCACTCCAGATATGTGCTCTTAGAGCCCCACCGTGGCCAGTATCATCTGCCCCCAAGTCAACATCCAGCCAAGACCTCTCTTTTGGGCTCCATGATTAGATTTTGGCAGTCTCCATATCTCTGCTTGGATGATGACCCATAGATTCTTCATGTCTTAACATTCTTGATGGAGTCTGATGGAGCTGATCTTCCTCTGAAGTTTTTTTTTTGTTTGTTTTGTTTTTTTGGTTTTTGGGCCACACCCGGCGATGCTCAGGGGTTACTCCTGGCTGTCTGCTCAGAAATAGCTCCTGGCAGGCACGGGGGACCATATGGGACACCGGGATTCGAACCAACCACCTTTGGTCCCGGATCAGCTGCTTGCAAGGCAAACGCCGTTGTGCTATCTCTCCGGGCCCTCCTCTGAAGTTTTAATGATGCTTCTCTAAGCTCTTTTGCTATTTAAAGTATACATTGTGCTATTACTTTTAGACTGCTGTGCTATTTCTTCTTTTTCTTAAGATTAATTCTGTATACATACTTATGTGTATGTGTGCATTCACACATGTACAGTGTTTTTATCATGTTTGATTGTGACTACATCTTGATCAAACTCTTCCCCACCCCCATCTTTTTTTCTGTGGGAATCATGTGTGTTCTGAGTTGTAAAAATGTCCTTATAGAGATTTCTACTGGATCTGAGCGTTCCCTAATTGGGTATTTTATATAGGTTAAAATTACAGTTTAGTGTTTTTCATTCTCCATAAATGGTATAAATTTAGACCCCACACTCATCTGCAGCACAGGCTTAGGTTTTAATTACTCGTGTGTGACTTTTTTCTTTCTCACTGTCTGTGACTGGTTTCCTTGCCATTTCCACACAGAATATTTTTAATGGTTCATTTATGAAGGAAGAAACCCATCAAAGATCCTATCTATACAGGAGACTTCACTTTAGCTCCTCACTATCCACCAAGTCTGTTGAGTTAACACTGCCAGATTCAGCCAGATTCAACCTGAGTCCTGGAACCATTTAGCTTGTCCAGCGTATTCTTCCATGATTTTCTTCTGTTTAAATCTATGGTTTATAGTACTCTTTTTTTTTTGGGGGGGGGCCACACCCGGCGGTGCTCAGGGGTTACTCCTGGCTGTCTGCTCAGAAATAGCTCCTGGCAGGCACGGGGGACCATATGGGACACTGGGATTCGAACTAACCACCTTTGGTCCTGGATCGGCTGCTTGCAAGGCAAACACCGCTGTGCTATCTCTCCGGGCCCTATAGTACTCTTTTTTTGTGTGTGTTTCTGCCACAGTTTTTATTTCTTATTTTGAACTTTGTTATTTATTTACATTTTGGGAAAAATATATTGCCTAGTATTTTAATAATAGTGTTTTAGTATTAGTTTACCTTATTGCATATGATTTATTGTTTTTATTGTCCATTTTAAATTTGATAAAATATAAATTTGCTCATTTAAGCAATTTTCAAATGCATTAAATATTCATATTGTTGTGACCTCCATCACCATCATCATTTCTATAATTATTTCTTCATATCCAGTTGAAAGTCTTGAACCCTTGGGCCCGGAGAGAGAGCACAGCGGCGTTTGCCTTGCAAGCAGCTGATCCAGGACCACAGGTGGTTGGTTCGAATCCCGGTGTCCCATATGGTCCCCCGTGCCTGCCAGGAGCTATTTCTGAGCAGACAGCCAGGAGTAACCCCTGAGCACTGCCGGGTGTGTGGCCCAAAAATCAAAAAAAAAAAAAAAAAAAAAAAAGAAAGTCTTGAACCCACTAAACAGTAACTTCTCATTTCTTCCTTCCCTGAATTCTTGGCAACTATTCACATGGAGTTGACCACTCTAGGTCCATCACACAAGCAGAATTGTGTAGTACTGTCTTTTTATATATGGCTTATTTTATTTAGCCTAATGTCTTTTGTTATTGCATGTAATAGAATAAGTAACATTCCATTGTATATATACATTTAGTTTTTCCAATCATCTGTTGATAAGCACATTTTCAACTTTTAGCTTTTGAGAATAATACTGCAGTATTATAATACTGCAGGCACACAGATATCCACCCTTTAAAAAAGAACTATACTCTTGTTATATAGCAAAACAATACAAATAAAACTAAAATCTCCATTCTTAGGCCAGAAAGATGGTATAGATTTTTTTGTTTATTTTGTTTTTGGATCACACCTGGTGATGCTCAGGGGTTACTCCTGACTCTGTGCTCAGAAATTGCTCCTGGCTTGGGGGACTATATGGGATGCTGGGGATTGAACCCAGGCCCATCCTGGGTCAGCCGTGTGCAAGGGAAATGCCCTACTGCTGCACTATTGCTCTTACCCCAAGATGTTACAAAATTTAAGACACTTGCTTTTCATGTGACTGACCTTGGTTCACTTCCTCTGAACACAGAGACAGAAGTAAACCCAGCGCACTGCTGGGTGTAGTGCCCTCAAACAAAAGTTAAAAAAAAAAAAAAAAACCCTCCATGCTCATTATGATGATGAAGCCTACATTTCTTTCTTTCTTTCTTTCTTTCTTTCTTTCTTTCTTTCTTTCTTTCTTTCTTTCTTTCTTTCTTTCTTTCTTTCTCTTTCTTTCTTTCTTTCTTTCTTTCTTTCTTTCTTTCTTTCTTTCTTTCTTTCTTTCTTTCTTTCTTTCTTTCTTTCTTTCTTTCTCTCTCTCTCTCTCTCTCTCTCTTTCTTTCTTTCTTTCTTTCTTTCTTCTTTCTTTCTCTCTCTCTTTCTTTCTCTCTCTCTCTTTCTTTCTCTCTTTCTCTCTCCCTCCCTCCCTCCCTCCCTCCCTCCCTCCCTCCCTCCCTCCCTTCCTTCCTTCCTTCCTTCCTCCCTCCCTCCCTCCCTCCCTCCCTCCCTCCCTCCCTCCCTTCCTTCCTTCCTTCCTTCCTTCCTTTTTTCTTTTTTTTTTGGGGGGGTCACACCTGACAGTGCTCAGGGGTTACTCCTGGCTCTATGCTCACAAATCGCTCCTGGCAGGCTCAGGGGACCATATGGGATGCCGGGGTTCTAACCACCGACCTTCTGCATGCAAAGCAAACACCTTACCTCCTCGCTATCTCTCTGGTCCCCTTTTTTTTCATTTTTAATTTATTTAAAGAAAATGAATTACATAGTTGACATAAATGATCATAATACATTTGTTTTAGGAAGACCAAAAGCAACATGATTTAAAAAAATAGAAAATTGAAAGAAAAACTAAAGAGATAAAAGAGAAAGGAAAGAAGAAAAAGTTCAGTAGCAAGTATATTTTTGAAAATTATTGAATCACAATGCATTCATTAAAGCACCAGCAGAAAGTTTAGTAAGCTCTTCTTTTTTTAAAAAGGGATAAAAGTTAAAAAAAAATACAGTAATAACAGTGTGAGAGTGGCAATTGTTTGCATAGGCCCAGCAAAATATGGGGAAAATGGAAAGAAAAAAAGCCCTGGCCTAAATACAAGAAAACCTTATCCTTGACGTCTTCTGGCATAAGACTGACTCTGGGTTCCAGGACATACTAGGCTGTCCAATCCCTGAGTCATTCTCTATGGTCCCGGTGAAATCTTTTCGCACATTAGCTGTTGTTGGTGTCAGGTTTCTGTAGTTAAAGATTCTGGTTTCTGTGCATTTCCTTCATCGAAGTCAGGATGATGTGGAGCATCCTTCTAGTTTTACCTCACCATTAGATGCGGATCGTCTTGCCCTGCAAGCAGGTTTTTGCTGTTGCTGAGTCACATGGATGTTAAGAGAACATTCTTTGGAGTAAGTCAATGCCAAGGTAGTGGTAGGGTCTTCCCTGGTTGAGGTTTGAAGCCTACATTTCTGTTGTAAATCTCATGAATCAATCTGGAGGATCCCTCTTTTCTATTAGATCTTGGAGAGTTTTTCCTATGATGACTGTCATGCATTGCTTAACATAGTCAATCACCAATGGACAGTAAAATTTACCATATAAACGAGGTATACAATAGACTCTACCTGTGTGTGTGTGTGTGTGTGTGTATAAATGAGGTATACAATAGACTCTACCTCTGTGTGTGTGTGTGGGGGGGGTGTTGGGAACACATCTGATTGTGGTCAGGATTTACTCTTTACTCTTTGCATAGGGATCACTCAGACCACATGTAGTGTCAGCTGCATTCAAGGCAAGCACCCTACCCTCTATAATATCTTCTGGCTCTCTACCAGTGCTTTTTAAGCACTGATCTATGAATCAATGTTGATTTACAGAAATTTCCTGCTGGTTCACAAAAAGTTATTGCTGTCTAACAAATAGCACACCACATGGGTGTCAACACATCACTTTATCTCTGAAACAATACTGCAGCCTCAGTGATCAACAGACGTAGTGACAGATTTCACACCAACAGTATTTGAACTGAATATTGCTTTTTCAAAGGTTTAAAATATCCAACGATTAACTTTATTGTTAACTTCTATTTCTGGCTATTTTAAAAATCAAATAACTATTAAATTTTGCTTTATAATAACTGATTAAAAATGAATCTGCCAAATGGAATAGTTTTTATTTCTGCATTTACAGTACATAAAGTATTTTTCTGTTTCCACCAGGCTGTAGATATAAAAATACTAAAAACTACTGGGTTAAAAATCCCCCAGGTTTCTGTAATTACACTCTGTGATGTTTATAAAAAGATGAAATTGCCTAATGATACATTTCTCAACACTAAACCCTGTTGTTAGGTAAAACATGACTATACATATATAAACGAAACCCATTCTTTTATCTATATTATGGTATTCTCTAAAACAGTTGCCCATAATTTAATGATTCTCTTTGGACCGACCTTAGAAAATTTTATTGTTAGAACATGCTAGAAGTGTTTAAGGGTAAGTATTGAGCTTTGTTTTTGTTTTCAGGCCACAACCAATTACGTTTAAGACTTACTCCTGGTGGTGCTCAGGTGCTCCCCACCACTGTACTGTTTGTTATCTTGTTATTGGGCCACACCTGGTTCTGCACTCAGAGATTACTCCTGGTGGAACTTGGGGACCATATATAGTATCAAAAATTAAAACCAGTTCAACTATATGAAAATTATACCTCTCTATACCTACTGAAAAATTTTACTAGATACTGTAAAATTTTTTCAAAAAAGACCATGCAAACTATTATCTTTGCCAACTTTGAATTGGGTTACCTACAGATTTCATAGATGATTTTTGTTGGCTAGTGTATCCTAACCTGATTGCCAGTGAGATCAGTCTTAATTTTTCTCTGAATTTCTCAAAATGTGATATTTTGCCTTTTTTTCTATTATGTGTTATATTTTCTTTTTTTTCAGAAGTTTTCACTTCTACTTTTACTTTGGATATATTTATATATATAAAGTGTTTGCTATGTATTTGAGTTATATTTGACTGAAAACCAATTAGTTCTGCTAGTTTGTCAGTTGACTTTCCTGGCTTTTTAAGGTAGTATAATGTCACAAATTTCAACATCTGTATCTTACCAATATTTACACTGCCTATTTATCTTTCTTATTATATTGTGTAGCAAGGGCTTTTCTGAAAGCTGTTAGTAGCAGAAGCAATAGCATGCTTTTTTGTTTGATCTTGAGAATAATGCTCTAATCTTCTTTGCCTCTGTCCCTTCTCTCTTCTTCATTCTTCTTAATTGGTTTGTAGAGTTAAGATTTACAACCCATAAATCTCATCCTTTTGAGTGTGCAGTGCTTGCTCACAGTTGCTTCTTAAATTCCCTCACTTCTCTTGGACTTACGTCTTCATCCTCATTCACTAAACTATTCTTTCAGATAGGAAGTGTGAGTAGGCACTTTCTAAGTCTGTACATTTTTAAACATCTCTCTCTATATTATGCCTTCTCATTTGAATGCAAGTTTGCCAGCAAACATGAGCCTGCTCCCAAGCGCTATGCAAATTCCTCCTGGCCTTCATTGCCTTTGGGGAGACATTTGAAGTAAATTTATGAGTCTTCTGTTTTTTCGCTCTTTCTGAAACTTTAAGCTTGAAAAATCTTTTTTTATGTTTTAAGCCACAAGTGGTGTTTGCATGTAAGGTTTTATTGGTTTTTATTATGCCTGCACCTGGTATATAACTGTGACATTTTCCTTTTATTATTCTCAAATAATTCTGTTCTCTCTTGCCAAGATTTCTAATAGGTCTGCAATTATGTGTCTCTACTTGCCCTTCCTTCTTGTTCTGATTCTCTGTTTTTGGTGGATTCTAAAAATATTCCTTGGTTCTTACCTAACCCACAACTTACCCATTTTTTTTCCTCTTCAGCTATTAGTTGAAGGTCAGCTCTTATGTGAAATGTTATCATTGTTTTTATTGCCATCTACTTGCAATCTACCAGAAAACCCTGAAATTTAAAAGCACAAAACTAAGGTGTTGAAAAGCATAGAATCCATGGACTCATTCTATCATTGTCATGGTAGTTATAATCATGTTTAGTGCTCTAACTGCACTCACTGCTCTTTGTGACAAAGTTTATATCATGGGCTGATCCTCCTGGTGCTCATCTTTATTGTCTCTGTATATTTTTTGGCATACTATTTTTATTTTTTTTATATCCTTTAGATTAGTGAGACTGTTCTATGTCTATCCCTATTCCTCTGTCTCATTTCACTCAACATAATAGTCTCCATATTCCTTCATGTAGGCAAATTTCATGACTGCATTTTCCTAACAGCTGTATAATATTCCACTGTGTAAATGTACCATAGTTTCTTTAGCCATTCTCTGTTGTTGGGCACCTGGATTATTTTCAGATTCATGCTATTGTAAATAGTGCTGTGATGAACATAGGGGTGCAAACTACAACTTAATTCTGACTCTCTCTCTCCCTGGAAATAGCAATAGATCGCACAGTTCAAGGGTTTAGTCACACAAGACTGCCCCTACTCACATTTTATACCAATCTAGTTAGTGGGTCTCCACATTACCTGTAACTTTTGTTTAGTTTGACTGCAAATCTGAGGTTCCTCCAACACTTTGTTTAGGTTCTATTCATTTACAATTCAATTAGCAGAACTCGGGGAAAATACTTATGTATATTGAAAATACTTATTTACATGAATATGTATATTAAAGGATATGAAGATGAACAGCATGATGAAGAGATAGGAAAGGTAAGATCTGGGTGGGGTAAGGCTTAAAAACATCACCCTACAGGTGTGGAAGTGTTGCCTAATCTGGAAGCTCTCAATCCTAATACGAATGGGACTTTTTAATGGAGGTTTTATAGTGAAGAGAAATGAAGTATTAACTATTAGGAGAATGGGAGTGATTTTTATGTTTAAAAATTTTTTATTTTAGGCATCATGGTGTAGGCATCATTATCATACTGCTCATAGTAGGGTTTCTTTTTAATAATTCCAGGATCATACCATCTACCAAAGTATCTATCCACTTCTCTCCGGCATTGTCCCAGTGTACTTTCCCTGCTATTATCCAACAACCGTCCCCCATGTTCATCTATCTCTTCCCCACTTCTTTTGCACCCCCACCAATGTAAACTTCCTACTGCAGTTTACCAGCTTTTGCACATTTGTTTTCCCCTACTATGTTACTTTATATCCTGTATTGTGAGAGATCATTCTGTATCTGCCCCTCTTCTTCTGACTAATGATACTCTTGAAATCCACCTATATAGCAGCAAATTGCATGATTGCATATTTTCTTTAAGTCCAAAAGTACTCCATTGTATACGTATAGCATAGTTTCTTTATCTAGTTATCTGTTCTTGGGAACTTGTATTATTTCCAGATTTGGGCTATTGTGGATAATGCTATCATGAATATAGGAATGGAAATGTTTTCTGAATAGAGTTTTTCGGTCACATGGATAGACATTAAGAAATGGAATTGTTGGGTCAAAGGAGAGCTCAATTCGTAGGTTTTTGTTTGTTTGTTTGTTTATTTATTTATTTGTATTTGGGTCACACCCGGTAGTGCCCAGGGGTTACTCCTGGCTCTCTGCTCAGAAATCGATCCTGGCAGGCATGGGGTGGAGTTGGGTGGGGGAACCATATGGGATGCCGGGATTCGAACCACCTTTGGTCCTGGGTCGGCCGCTTGCAAGGCAAACGCCCTACCGTTGTGCTATCTTTCCGGCCCCTTAATTCCTATTTTTTTGAGGTACGTCCATATTGTTTTCCAAAAAGGCTGGGACTACAGTCTCGCAAGCAGTGAATGAGGGCTCCTGCCTCCCCACTACTCCCTTCCATATACATGCCAACACTGTCATTTTTTAATTCTTTGTATGTTAATGGAGGAGTTTTCTAATCATGGCTTGGTCTTTCTGATGACCAATCCTTGTCCACTGTCACCCAGAATTGACTCATTTAAATTAAAAATAAAAACAACTCTCTTACCATCAGGGATTTCAGAAGCACTGTGCCAGATACCAGAAACTTATTTGTGTAGAATATCATTATATGTTTTTTGTTACTGGCTTGCAGCCATATTAGTGGGTGTGTGGTAATAAATAATTTTGTGGATTTAATTTGCATTTTCCTAATGACTAATGAAGCTGAATATATTTTTTGTACTTATTTGTCATTGTTTGTCATCTTTGGAGAAACATTTATCCAAATCTTTTGCCCATTTTAAATTGGGTTGTCTTTTTGTTGAGTTCTAAGAATTTTTTAATACATTTTTTTGGTTTTGGGCCACATCTGGGGGCACTCGGGGATAACTTCTGGCTCTGCACTTAGAAATCACTCCTGGAAGGGCTGGGGGACCACATGAAATGCCGGGGATTGAATCCAGGTCGACTGTGTGGATGGCAAATGGTCTACCCACTGTACTACCACTCTAACTCCATATAAGAGTTTTGTTTTTGTTTTTTATTTTTGGGTCACACCCAGCAGCACTCAGGGGTTACTCCTAGCGCTGTGCTCAGAAATTGCTCCTGGCAGGCTCAGGGGACCATATGGGATGCTGGGATTTGAACCACCAACCTTTGCATGCAAGGCAAATGCCTTACCTCCATGCTATCTCTCCACCCCCCATTCTGGATATTAGGTCCTTATCAGTAACATGATTTACAAATATTTCCCCATTTTGTGAATTGTTGTTTCATGTTTTCAATGTCCTTTGGGCACACATTTAAAACCCTTTGATGAAGTCCAATTGGTCTTTTTTTAAATTAGTTACGTTTTTGGTGAATTTTTGGGAAAACTGTCACCTAATACAAGGCCTTCATGATTTACCCCTGGACTTTTGTTTTGGGGGATACATCGAGTGGTGCTCAGGGGCTACTTCCCATTTGGGGCTTGGTGAACCAGGCAGTATTGGGCATCAGAGTAAGGCTTCCTGCATGCAAACATATGCTTCAGCCTTTTGAGCCATCTCTTTGTCCATTATTAGTCTTTCAACTCATAAGAATTGGGGCTAACTGGGGCTGGAGAGATAGTACAGTGGGTAGGACGGTTACCTTACATGCAGCTAATCTGGGTTCAATCCTCAGTTGGTCCTCTAAACCCATGAGGAGTGATCCCTGAGCACCTCTGGGTATAGCCCCAAAACCAAAAAGAAAAGAACCGTGGGAGCAGCATTCAGAACCTGTGTTTTATCTAGCTCTTTAAGTGATTCTGACATTGGCTAAAATTGGGAATCACTGATTAATATTATACTAAGTGCATTCAAGGAATTCACAGATCCACTTCCTTGTACTCTCCGTCTGTCATTGATTTTTCTGTCTTCCTTCCACATTATTGCTTTTCCTCTTTTATTTAAAAATATTTGGACGTGCATTCCACATTGTATTTTCAGTTCCCTCCTGGTCTGTCTCTGAGTGATGTGATATGTCTATTCACAGCAATCTGCTGTCATCTAATTATTGGAGAGGTTAGAAAATGCTGTTGGGTGAATCAAACAATTGACTTCAGGCTTATTCCTCAGGTGTTTTTAGTCCTCCTATGCCCTCTTTCTCAAGCATTTATCCTTTCTCTCTCTCCTCTCTCTCCTCTCTCCTCTCTCTCTCTCTCTCTCTCTCTCACTCTCTCTCTCTCACTCTCTCTCTCTCACTCTCTCACTCTCACTCACTCACTCACCAAAATTCCTGGATCCTCTACATGAAAGCCCAGATAGCTGCTTGATCCTGCATTCTTCACTGTGAATAATCAGCTACTCTGAATGCCCCACTCCACAGATTTTTTTTTTAAGTTTTATTTTGATCATAGTTGCTTACATATCTTTCACATTAGTATTTTAGGTACATATTAACATTGAATCAGGGGAATACCCACCACCAAATTTGTCCTCCCCCCTTCCCCGTTCCCTTTCTGCAACCTATATCCCCCACCATCACCCCCCGGGCTACTAGAATACATGGTCCCCTCTTTGTCTAGCTTACTATCAGTGATCATACATCTGTTTGGTCCTGGTGCCCTCCCTTGTTTCTCCCTCTGTTTGAGAGGCTAAGCTAGATAAATCGAGTTATGTGGTTTTGTTTGAGGGAAAGAAAAGCAATAGAATGGGGTAAAGAATAAGAAAAAAAATTAAAAAACAAGTAAAATATGCTGAAAATGGGCAGAGTCCTTCTAGTGGCTATCAACCTCAGTTTGAGAGAGGACATGAAAAAGGTAATTGAAATACCATAACAATACAAAAATAAATGTCACATTAAATATCCAGTGAGCCCTAGAGCAATAAAGAGAAGCACCACACAATAGTCTCGGTTCTGAAATCAAATCATGCCGGAGTGCAAAAAGAAAGAGAAAGAAAAGATAAAATGTATAAAAGGGAGACATCAACTTTAATATCTACACCAAAATAAGGACGTAAAAAAAAACAATCAATCAATAAATTTATATGTGGAAAAATGATTATTTTGTGCTTTTTTCCCCCCCTTTTTTTCTTTTTCTCCCTGCATAGGCACAGTAACTATTATTATAGAGGGAATTCCCTTGGCCTAGGAAATACAGGGTTTCTCCATCCCTGAAGTATACTGTCATGGGATTAACTATAGACTCCTTGCATGATCATTTACTCTCCCCTCGGTGCTTTTGTGGTGTATGGAAGACTTCTGCTTCATCATGGATGGTAAAATCAGACCTCTGTATCCTGGAGGGGATTTGTTTCTGGAGTTGTTGTGGAGAACTCTGTCGTTTCTATGTCTGGGATCCAGGAGTCAAGGCTGGACGGTCGGTGCCTATTTCCTTGGAGTCTAGGTTGGTTCCACATGACATACATTCAGGTTGGGAAATGTCCCTCACTCCACAGATTTTTGAAGAATTTAGGTTCTAGTATAGATTCTTCTCCTCCCCTGACTTTTGATCTTTGCTCTCTCTTTCACACATACAAAAACTCATATTTCATGGAGTCTCACACTTGATTTTGCCTTACTGTTGTCATCTAGAAATTTGTAATAAGTTTGAGCAAAGGGCCCCACACTTTCACTTTGGACAAGCCCTGCAGACGTAATTGAGGCCCCTTCCTTATGTTGAATCTTTTTGCTTTCTGTCTTTTAGAGATATCAGCATTAGAGTCTCTGTAGGGTTCCCCTTCTTATTTGACAATGTCATTTTCTAGGAATTTGGAGTGGAGGAAAAAGATGAGTTCATGCTAGGGGTTTATTTATCATCATTACCCCATTCTAGAGAGATGCTTCTAAAATATTAACCCAGTAATATTCTGTGTACAGTTGACATCTGGGTCTTTACTGCCTGCAGAATTAAATATGAATTCCCAGCCTGGCGATTTAGCTCTTATTGTACTTATAATAATTATAGTCAGAGGCTCCCAAACTTACTTGCCTACTCCCTATTTCCAGGAGAACAAACAAAAACCAAAAACCAAATCACAGAGTCTCCCTGGAAGTCTACTAGACCTTTTTTAATGAAGCAAACAAAGTAACCCCTCTCATACTCAAGTCTATTACCTTCCATCCTTCTTGGTTGGTTCTAGTGTGCCCTGGAGGATGGTATCCACTTTGAGAAGCAGAGTATAATTATCTGGGAATATGCTACATTCCTATCACAGCAGGTCCAAATAACCCTGTGACAGCTACCCTGTGAGATTCCATAAGAGACCTCAGATCTTTGTTCTGATTATAAGATACTTCCTTCTGTGTAATACCTTCCCTTTCTTGACCTTTCCTGGTATTCTAACCAAATAGCCAGGGAGTTGCTTAATGATGCTATAGCCTTCTAGAATTCTTACATTTCTTGCCTTCATTCATGTAGCTCCCTGGTTTCATCTCCAGCTTTCAATCTGATGCCCATCTTCAGGGTCTCCCAATGCACAAATTTCTCCAAGACTTTTCCACCTCCTGCCCAGCCCAGTTTCACTGGCGCATCCTTGGCTGTGCCCTCAGCCTCCAGTCAGCTGTACCTTTCCAGGTTAAACCCTTTCTGAATCCAAAAGAGGGTTTCCCTTATGAATTTCTCCTCCAATTCCTCATATATGCTTTCAGTATACTTGCAGGCACTATGTGTCAGGTCCTATGCCATTAGTATTGGGGTTTGCCAGTGACTCAGAAATGCACTGAGTCTGAACTGGCAGCCAGACCCAGGGATGAGGTGATTGCAGTCCAGTGAGGTAAGTGTACTTGCAGGAGTGGCAATGGACTTGGCGGTCAAAGAGGATAGGCTCTAATGTAGATATGAGGCATAGAAAGGGAGGCCTTTCTGGGTTCAGCTCAGACCCAAAGGAGGTGCAGTAGGTGGAGGAGCAGCAGATGCAGGGATGAAGAGGGAGAGATCCAGGAGAAGGCAGAGAATCGGAATGCCACATAGAAGGCAGCATAGCTGAAATTGGGGTGTGAGGTTGGATGGAAGGTGTGGGTCATGTAGAGGTGGCAACAAGAAAGCTAACCAGCAGGCCTAGGATGCCAGGCTGAGGAGAGGGTGTTCACAGAAGGTCCCTGGGGATCCAGGGAGTAGTTGATAGTAGTTGAGTGAAGGTTACTTTCAGAAGGTCATTCTGTAACCCAGTAGGAGGTATTGGGTGGGAGGGGAATGGTGACAGTCCATTTAGATGGAATGAGAAGAACTTGTGACTCAGCTGAGGCCTCATGTTTCAGGATCAGCCTGGGCAGGGTGAGGTGAAGGTGCGTTGTCTTCTCATTTTCCCCTTGGCCCAGGTTTCTGGGCTATACCAGAGCCTCTTAAGGACCCGTTACCAAGTTCAGAGCACCAGTTACTCCAGGGGTCTCAAACTTGTGGCCCGCAGGCCACTGTACAACATTTTGTGGCCCTGCCCTAGAGAAATCTTTTTTGTTTTGTTTTGTTTTAGTTATTTGGGTCACACCCCCCAATGTTCAAGGCTTACTACTGACTTTGCATTCAAGGATCACCCCGACTTTGCCTCCTGCGGCCCGCAGGTAAATTAAGTTTGAGACCCCTAATCCTGCTCCCCATGCCTCCTGGCAGGAGGAGCACTCTCCATTCCTTCTCCCTGAGGCCCAGTTTGGAGGAAGTGCTGCTGTTCTGGCCACACATTTTGCCCCCCCTCTCCTCTCTTCTCTCTTCTCTCTCTCTCTCTCTCTCTCTCTCTCTCTCTCTCTCTCTCTCTCTCTCCCTCCTCTCTTCTCCTCTCTTCTCTCTCTCTTTCTCTCTCTCCTCTCTTCTCTCTCTCTCTCTCTCTCTCTCTCCCTCCTCTCTTCTCCTCTCTTCTCTCTCTCTTTCTCTCTCTCCTCTCTTCTCTCTCTCTCTCTCTCTCTCTCTCTCTCTCGGTTTTTGGGTCACACCTGGCGGTGCTCATGGGTTACTCCTGACTCTGTGATCAGAAATCACTCCTGGCAGGCGTGGGGGACCATATGGGATGCCCGGATTGGAACCACAGTTCTTCTGCATTCAAGGCAAATGCCTTATCTCCATGTTATCTCTCTGGCCCCACATTTTGCCTCTCTTTTCTCAGGTTGCTCAGCTGACTAGAAGAGGTTTGGAAAGAGGAACTCTGATTCACTCAGAAAACCATTGGCAGGACTTGGAAGCATCTCTTAGAAATTGATGATGTGATTCAGATGTGCAGGGCTATGTTTTGGGGACAGACAGGGTTAGCTGTCCCAGCCAAGGCAGGGCAAAGAGCTTTTCTCTGATCTTGCAGTCCCCAGATGTCTTTGTGTAGCTAGCCGTGTTTGCAGTTCATTCTGGTAGTTTCCACATTTGAAGACGGCTCCAGCTGAGATGTCCAGATGACATGGCTGTTGGACCCAGGGACCCTGGAAAACTCCAGGCCAAGTGGGGTCTTATTTAGGTGGTGATTGAGCCAGCTGCATGGAATGACTCACCCAGGAACTGGCCAATCAGGAACAGGCAATACAGCCACCTTCTGGGCTTGCTGGTTTGTACCCTGTGGTGCTCGGCAGGCAGGCGGCTTCCAGCTGTCCTGCTCTGCACTTACCTTGTCAACCAACAAGCTATTCTTGCTAGAGTCAGTGGCCTCTGCAGGTCTCCCTTTGAATGGCTCAGGAGTTCCTGCAGAGGAAACCAAGTCTGAGGAAGCACCTTTTAGTCTAAGGCTTTTTGAAGTTTTTCTCCAACTGCTCTTGTCCTACTCTACCTGTGACACCCTGCCCTACCTCAGACACTGACTGTCTCAGCCTTTGTCTGATGATTCTCCATCTTGGAGCCATCCCAGGAGTCCCTATTCTAGTAACTCCAACCCCAAACTGAACAGACAGAGGGGAGATCCCATGTTTGTCATCACCACCCCCTAAGAACAGGCAGAATGGGACTATCAATAGGATTAGAGGCAAACATTATCTTGTTAGTTTTCTTGTCTACAAAAAGGCCTTTCCCACAAGATGAGAGTGATCTGATGGCCAGGAGCCATATGTTTCTGAGCCCACACTCCTTGGGCTGCCTCTCACCTCCCTCTCTCCTACCCTTTCTTTTACTCAGGGGATCCCCAGGTTCATTTGTTCATTGACTCTCCCTCCTAGCTTCTCCCTGCTTCCATGCCAGCATCAGTGCCCTGCTTCCACAGGAACCCTGATCTGGTGACCCATCATGTTGCTTCAGGTAATGAAAGTATTGCATAGACTCAGCATCTCATCAGCCTCTTGCTTACAAGGTCTTAGTCCTGTCAGGAGAAGGCACTGGCAACATCCAGGGATCAGAGATGCCTGCTTCTTAACAACATGCTCCTTCACTCTTGCCCCAGGACCTGGAAATGAGAAACTCAGGAGTTTGGGGGTTGTTGCCTGGGATTGTGAGCAGTGTCCTAAAATGCCCCAGGTTTTGGCATTGATGTTTGGATTCCACATATATAAAACAAACAAAATAGGGAAGGGGCTTCCTTTCCAGCCTTCCCTCAGCTTCTTTCTGGTTTCCAGATCCATCACTATTCATCTGCCCTTTGAGGCCAGCCAGGTTTGTATCAGGGAGGAAATAGGGAATCTCACATCTTAATCCCTTTCACTAAACGCAAATGGGACTATCTTTTTGGGTCTTTACTCAGCCTCCTTCTGGGTAGACCCAGTACCATTGCTGATACTTTGTCAGGCCTGTGTCTGGGCAGGAACAGGGAGGTTCTCGTTCTAATTCCCTCCACCAAGCTCCAATGGGGCCTCCTTTCTAGCCATCCCTCAGCTTTCTTCTGGGTTCCAGTGCCATTACTGAACCCCCTTCCTTCCCATCAGTCCTTTGTCCAAACTGCGCAGACACAAGTCATTTCAATTTATATCACAGACTTTCTGGCCAATTGGATATAGCACTTCTTTCTCTTAGAAAATATACAGCTCAGGGCCAGAGCAGGGGTGCAAGCAGTATGGCATTTGCCTTGCACGTGCTAACCTAGGACAGATGGAGGTTCAATCCCCCGGTGTCCCATATGGTTCCCCAAGCCAGGAGTGATTTCTGAATGTATAGCCAGGAGTAACCCCGCCGGGTGTTGGCCGAAAAGCAAAAAAAGAAAGGAAAAAGTAAAGTATACAGTTCAAAGACCAGGTGAACAAATCAATAAAACTAGTATGCAATATTTTTATTATACTTAGGCAACCTTGCTAGTTTAGAAAAATAACCTTTAAGAATATATACCTTGAGCCACATTTCATACAAACAATTTAATAGATCCCTTTCTTAAACACCCTGATAATCCATCATTCCAAACCACTAAATGCAAAGATCAATGGGGAGGCTAAAGAAGACATCTACTGTGAGGGATATAGAGAGAAATCCTGGAAAATTTCCCAAGTCCACCCAAATGCCTGGACCTTAGAGATGAGGACCTACAATCAAATCAACACAATGGTTTAGTGATGGAAATCAAGGAGTCACTACCCTGTAAATGAAGAAATCTATGAACAATTCAACCAACTCAAAGAAGAACTCTTTAAGAAGAGAGAATCCATACAAATGGAACTGAAGGAACTAAAAACATGTTAGCAAGCCATAAAAGGTGGAGAATCATCTTAGACTCCAGGACATTAGACACTGACCGTCCAGACTTGAATCCTGAACTCCAGACATAGAAACAACACAGTTCTTCACAACAGCTACAGGAACCAAAGCCCGTCTGGGACATTCTGAATACTACTTGAACTCCAACATGTGCCGGTTCTAATATGAATCCTGACAACGAGGAAATTGGGAACAAGTGGATATAAGAACAGGTTATCCTATCTTACCAACTAACGATAAAACAAAATCAGAAGACTTATCACACTATGGGCCGTGCAAAAGCCAAGAACGTGATCTACAGATGACTGGCTGATAGAACCATGACCGGATAGTATGTATTCTGGGACCAACAAGAAAGCCCTAGTCTAGGGTTTGGTCTACGTCCTGCACAACAATCGTGACCTCTAATTCCAGAGACCTGACTGAGGCAATTGCAACTGAATGGGTCTTCTGGAAACATAACGAAAGACGATATCCCAGGCTCCATCTGAGTTTCAGCGCAAGGGCCAAGACCACTAATCACAGAAGACAAATTAAAATGACATCGAGGAAACAGAACTTCTAAAATCACAAAGAAAGTCTTTATCATAAATTCCACTCCTTGACCTGTGCACAGACTGAGACCTCTAGATTTAGAGGTCTGTTTTTATCATCCAGATTGGAGCAGAAGTCTTCCATACGCCACAAAAACACCAAGGGGAGAGTAAATGAATGTGAAAGGAGTCTAGATAATCCCATGACAATATATTCCAAGGGTAGAGAAACCCTGTATCTCTTAGGCCAAGGGGATTCCTGTTTTGGATGACCCCAATATTTACTGTGCCTATGCAGGGGGGGGACACAAAAAAACCCACTAAATACTCCTTTTTTTTAAATCTAGTTTTTGTTGATTTCTTTGTTTTGGGGTGGATATTGAAGTAATTGTCCATTTCTTTAGTTATATATTTATTTTTTCTTTCTTCTTTTCTCTTCCTTTTTGCGCCTTGTCATATTTCCTATCTCTGAACCATGGCAACTATGTGGTGCATATTTTTATTGCTGCAGTGCTCACTGGATATCTTATTTGATTCCTCTTTTTGAACTGTTGTGGTGTTTCACCTTCTTTTTTTTCCCTTTGTCCCTCAAACCAAGGATGAGAGCCTCTAGAATGACTCTGCTCATAGTCGGCGTAGTCAATTTTTACCCCATTATATTATTTTTCTCTTCTTCAAACAAAACCACATAACTTGAACTTTCTAGTCCCACCTCCCAATTAGAGGGGGAAGTAATGGAGGCACCAAGACCAAACAGTTATAAGACCACTAAGTAATAAACTAGACAAAGAAGGGACACACATTCTAGCAGCCCCTGGGGGGAGAGTGGGGGATATGGGAGGCAGGATGGGAGCCGATGTGGGAGGAAAATTCAGTGGTGGGAATTCCCCTGACTCAATGTAAATATGTACCTGGAATATTACTGTGAATGGTATGTAAGCCACTATAATTAAAATAAAAATTATATTTAAAAAAAGGTGGAGAATCACATAGACAAACTTGAATACGAATTACAAGCCAGCAGTGAGAAAGAAGTCAAAAAAAAAGAGGAGACAAAACCCTGGAAAAAATGTAAGGTATTTAATAAAAAATGACAAGAGAAATAATCTTCAAATTATAGAAGTTCCAGAAAAGGAAGAAAATGGGAAAGGGGAAGAGCAAGTAGTGAGGGAGATAATAGCAGAGAACTTCCCCACCCTTGCGAAAGAGGTTTCCCTACAAATCCAAGAGGCAAAAAGAGTGCCAAACAAAATAGACCCTAACAGAGCAACAAAACATTTAGAAATCCAAATGGCAGAAAACAAAGAGAGAGAGATAGACTCTTTAAAAGCAGTAAGAGAGAAAAAAAACCCTCAACTATAAAGTAAACAAGGGAAGAATCAAAACAGATTTCCATTTGAAACAATCCAGGCAAGAAAAGAGTGGAATGACATATTCAAACTACTGAATGAAAGAAACTCAATTTTGAGTCCACTACCCATCGAAACTCTCATTTACATGGGAGGGAGTGTTAAAAACATTCTCAGACAAAAAAGAACTTGCAATATTTGTGCTAACCAAACAGACCCTAAATTACTCAAAGAACAATTACAAATCCCCAATTGTAACAACAACAACAACAACAATAACAACCCTACATAATATAATGACACAATAGCCCTTTTTGTTGTTTCCTTAAATGTCAATGGGTTAAACTCTCCCATTAAGAATGGACACAGCTGGTTAGACTGAGCAGGTACCCAATCAACTGCCCTTTATAGATGTCTGTAATAATGTTCTAATGCTTTCATCTACAGAAACAGGTGCAGAATGGGTTTGAAAGCCATGGACTCCCACTACAGTACTCATTATAAGAAGTTTTAATGTGGGCCTGGAGAGATAGCACAGCGGTGTTTGCCTTGCAAGCAGCTGATTCAGGACCTAAGGTGGTTGGTTCGAATCCCGGTGTCCCATATGGTCCCCCGTGCCTGCCAGGAGCTATTTCTGAGCAGACAGCCAGGAGTAACCCCTGAGCACCGCCGGGTGTGACCCAAAAACAAAAACAAAAACAAACAAACAAAAAAAGAAACCAAATTAAACAAAATTGGGAGGGGTTGCCTTCAAAGTAGTTCTCAGGGACCAGGAAGTCCCTCCAGGCTATGCCAACTTGACAGATGGTTCCAGAGATGCAGTGATTCTCTACTCTGTGATGCTTGGTTTCCTGAGTCACAGCTGGAGAGATTGGGGGACTATTGTGAGGTTTTAATGTGAGTCCCCCAGTCTGGAGAGCAAGTACCTCTGATGGCAGAGCCATCTCCTAATTTTTTTTTTCGGGGTGGAGGCCACACCCATCAGTGTGCAGGGCTTACTCCTGGATCTGCACTCAGGAATTACTCCTGATTGGTTCTGGAGATCATATGGGATACTTGAGATTGAACCCAGGTAGATTGTGTACAAGGCATTAGCTCTATCACTGTACTATCACTCTGGCCCCTGAATACCAAATTTATTTTTTAATTAATTTTTTTTGTTGTTTTGGCACTAGCACAATCAGTAGAGTGTCTACCTTGCACGTGCTAACCTAGGACGGATTTATCCCCTTGGCATCCCATATGGTCTCCCAAACCAGGAGTAGTTTCTGAGTGCATATCCAGGAGTAACCCCTGAGCATTACTGGATGTGACCAAAAAAAAAAAAAAATGTTTTTTGTTGTTGTTCTGAACCACACCTGACAGTGCTCAGAGCTTACCAGGAATGACTCTTAGTGGGGCCTGAGGGGCTATGTGGGGTACTGGGGATGAAAACCGAATCAGTGTGTGAATACCCAGACCTCAAAAAAACAAAACAGAGCAGCATAGCCATGTTTAGGATCATAGCCAGGGGCTCCCCTCAGCTCAGCTCCTGTGTGGACTGGGGGGGTGGGGGTGGGGCCACAGGCAGAACTGCTTACTGACTTGATGGGTCCAGTGAACTAAGAATTTTGGACCTCCCTCATGGTGGGTATCAGAAGCTTCCTAGCTCCTGGGGCTCAGGCCTAGACTTTTTCTCACCTTCCAGTCAGGTGGGTATACTGGAAGAGACTTTCCGAAGGAGGATAGTCTTGGCCGAGGTTGTCCCTGCCCTGATTTGGGGCCCCCAAAGCTGCCTTCTAGGGGATTATAGGAGGCTTTGTGGAAAGGGGGCTGCTGTGTGGTCTCTAGCCAGCCTTGGAGAAAGGTCAGGTTGTGCAGGAAGAATGTTCACAGAGGCCTCTGTCCTTCACACTAGCCTGAGGCAGAAGCAGTTAACACAGGGCAGGAGGGCTGGGAAACCTGGGGAGTGGGTTTTGAAGCAGCTTTGCAGGGACCTGGCTCAGAATAGGGTGCAGGGAGAATCTGAAGGGTATTATATGGAAGGCCTGTATTAGAAAGATGAACTTAGCATCACTAGAAGCAGATCAGTCAAAGTGTCAGGAAGTGGTATTTGTGGGAATGGCAGAGACTTCTGCTGAGGTGGTATTACAGAAGGCCCTTTCCAGGAAGCAACTAGGTAGTGGACATCAGGAATCTTACAAAGATCCCACCCTTTGGCCAGGAGTTCTCTGCCTGTATTGTAGAAAATTATTAGAAAAGCACAAAAGGCTTTCAAACACAAAGAGGTTCATTGTAGTAGTCACTAGTCTAGTGAAAATAGAAACTTCCACTAATGGGATAATTCTGAAGTCAACCAAGCTCTAACCCTCAACAGAATATTACATAGTAGTAGAAATCAGAGGTTTTAGAACTATTGGAGAATTACTTGTGCTTCTTTGTCGTAATTGATGCCTTTTAGGACCTGGTTTGAGCTATTCCTTGTGAACAGAAATAAATGGCAGAATCTCTGCCTACAGAAAACTGAGAGGATCTCAATGAGTCCCTTCCCTCACCCCTACAATATGTACAGGAGAAAAAGATGGGTAGGAACTCCAGAAAATGGGACAAGGAGTATTTTATTTCAGTACAGGATCATGAGGAAGCATAGTGTTTTTCAGCTTGCTTTACTTTTGAAGCTATATCAAAAAAATAAGTGAAAGATTCTTTCAGTAGTCCAGGGAGATGGTTGGAGGTATGTGTGTGTGTGTATGTGTGTGTGTTTGTTTGATTCATGCAAATTTATACAGATGGAGAACCAGGCTTAGGGACCCACCATGTACATCACAGGCTGACATCCTTTCTATGCAGAACTTCATCTAAAGAATTAAGAGCATGTGGTTAGGAGGTGACGAAGTGACATACCAAACTTGGTGGCAACTGGAAAAAGGGGCAAGGAAGGAAAGGACAAGGGCTGGATCTCAAGCTTCAGGAGAAAGGGATATTTTTGGAGACATGGCAGAAAGGGGGCTGGTTTCAGGATCCTCACTGTGGTCACAGTTGATGTGTGTGGTCTAGAACAGTGGTCGACAACCTTTTTTTTCAACGGAGCCAAATCTCGCCAAAACCATGATCGAAATTTATTTTGAGAGCCACACAGGGCACGCACTGACAGAGGCTAGGAGCAGAGTCATGAAGCGGTCGCCCGGCACACAGAAGAGCCAAATTAAAAGTGTAAAGAGCCAAATGTGGCTCGCGAGCCGCAGGTTGCTGACCACTGCTCTAGAAGCATCCAGATCTGACATCCAAGAGGCAGCAGGAGACTCTAAGAAAGAACTTAGGAGAATACTGAGAGTCGGCAGTTGTGGGTGCATATATGGGGCTCAGTGCTGATATCAGAGAAGAGAGAAAGTATCTAAAATGGAGACGCTAGGAAGCAAATGTGCAGAAGTTGGGAGGAGACAGGCACTAGGGCAGCAGGCTGAGGGAGAGGCCATCTGTCCCCAGGTAGGCAGTGGAGTTGCTAAGTGTGACAGTGGGGCAGGGCACAGGATGTAGCTTGACTAGACTTGCAGAAGCAGTAGAAGCATTAGTGGGAGTCTGCTCATGTTTTTTTCCTTTTTCCATAGGAGAAGGAGCTGCACAGTGTACATCCAGCATCCTCCAGGAGAAGCAGCGTGAGTTAAGCTTGGTTAAGTTAAGCAGCAGTCTTTTCCTATGTAGTTTTGAGTGCTCCATGATCTTTTGGATGTGGGGCCTCTCTTGTCCACTCAGAGTCCAGAGAGTGGAAGACTTTTTATATCTGACATGCCAGTAGGCAGGGCCCACTCCCTGCTACACCAACTCAAGGGCCTGAGTCCTTAGAATGAGAACTGGAGGGAGGATCTAGAGGTGACAGATCTGGTAAAATGAGCTCAGAAAAACAGAGGGACCATAGAGGCCTGTGGATCTTTGCCAGTGGGCAGAGGGAAAGGAGAACAGCAGTGGGCTGCAAGCCTTTCTGAGTCTTGTCTAGACATAGCTTTCAGGAGCATCACTGGTGACCTAGGTGAGAGAGGCTCCTCATTTGAAGCTGGGTTTGGGGCTATGGCACTACTAACCTGTCACAGAGGGCTCCTGTTCAGGCCTGACTGCCCAACTTTTGTCCTCTCTCCAGTTTTAGTATATGTGCTGCTGAAGCGAGCACCTTTTGTCTTCTCTCATCCAGGCCTCTCTAGAGTTTCTTTAGGTTCTCCTCTTAGATGAGGAGCCTACAACTGGACTTCGTTTTTGTTGATTTGCTGACCTGGTAGCCCCAGGATGTTGCTCCTAGTGGTCTATAGTGATCATGACTGACTGGAAGAAATAAGTATCATATGAGGTTGGGTCTGAAGAGGAGTTTTGATATCTGGAAAATGCATGCTCAGAACTTTCCTCTCTGTCTGGGTCTGGGGGCCTCAGCCTACTCTGCCCACCTCCACTCCCTAGGCTCAAGCCTTCCTGCAAGTTCCCCCTTCTCTCAGCTACAATCCTGTGTGTGTCTGCTCACCATCTCTTCCACCCTGAGTAGATGCCCAGATCTTCAGAAGCCTTCAAGTTTCTAACACTAGATGAAGATTCATAGAAAAAGCCCTTGGGAGTTGAGGGGAAGCAGGGTAACTCTACCAGGCCCACCCAGGCACAGGAAATTCTGGAGAAATGTAAGGAACCCTGTTCAGCCTGAATGGGCATTGTATAACCACTAGGAATTTAGACTTAAGGGGGTGACTGAATGATGCCACAAAGCCAAGATCAAGTCCACTGAAAGAAGATAGTTGGGGGAACAGCACACCATGCAGGACTTTGGGACCAGCCCCAGGCTCTTGTGAGAGGCACACAGAGTGCAGGAGAGCAGACTCAGGAGTTTAGTCCATGGAAAGGAAGCCAGCAGTGGCAAATGGGGCAGGTCTGTGTGGTCTAAATCCTGTGAAAGGTCATTGGATGGGGAGGATGATCTCTCATTGTTGGGTACCCAATCCTGGGTAAATTAGGGTGGAAGATACAGTTTCTGCAAGGTGCTAAAGGAGGCTGGGTGGTTGCTTTTCAAATGAAAGGCCTAGGAGAGAACCTTTTTTCTCAAAGAATGAGTTAATGACTGTCCCTGGAGGGTCAATTTCTCCCTAGTCAATGAGATACCCACCCTCCAAGTGTCAAAATATAAAAATAATGGTGCAATTGATATAGGGATGTCAGGAACATGTCTCAGAGTGAGAACACTACACCCATTACAGGCACCTGTGAGCCTCAGCTCCCAGGCACCAGACCACAGGCACCATGGAGCCCATCAGAAACCCAGTGTCTTCAGAACATGACTGAGTAGAACACATGCTCAAAGAGAATCTAAGTCTCCCTAGTTTCAAACCATGGCTCTAGTTTCCAGCAGGAGTGAGGCTCTTAGATGGTTGCTGTGTCCTCCGTATGATCGTAGTCATCTTGGTGACCTGCCAGGGGGAAGCACAGGGCATTTATTTGTATGGACATGTCCTGAGCACCATTTAGCATTTCTGACAGTCAGAAAACTGCCAGTCTGTGATGTCTTCCCCTTGCTGCCTGCTATGATTTCTTCATGAGCCCCTGAGGTGAATACCAACATTCACATGTTTGTTTTTGCAATGAAGGTAGGCATTGGTGTAGATTTGCTTATTTTTATTTATGGTTTTGGACCTCCCAAGTGGTGCTTCTTGTTTGGGGCCTAGTGCTAGAAACTTCCTGGGTCATCACAGTAGTCTATGGGGATCTCCAGGGATGCACCCAGCATTGCACCCATTCTGAGGGAATCCTCGCTTATCTTCAAGCAAGTTGGCTTCAATTTATTTTTATTACCTTTATATTTAATTTTTATTTTCTTTTTCTTTTTTTAAGGTCATATAAAATGATGCTTGGGACTGACTCTTAGCTCTGTACTTAATGATCACACATGGTGGGAATTAGGGGTTGTGGGGATTGAACCTAGATTGGCCATATGCAAATCAAACATCCTACCCACTGTTCTATTGCTTTTTTTTTTTTTTTTTTTTGGTTTTGGGGCCTCACCCGGCGGTGCTCAGGGGTTACTCCTGGCTGTCTGCTCAGAAATAGCTCCTGGCAGGCACAGGGGACCATATGGGACACCGGGTTTCGAACCAACCACCTTTGGTCCTGGATCGGCTGCTTGCAAGGCAAACGCTGCTGTGCTATCTCCGGGCCCTTTTTTTTTTTTGATACAGTTTGGTGGTGCTCAGGGCTTATTCCTAAAATCATTCTTGGTAGGGCTCAGGAAATCCTATGGGCTAGGAAACCCTATTGTCTGGGATTAAACCAGATTAGTACCTGTGTATTATCTCTCCAGCCACCCAATTTGTTTATTTTTAACCCAAGTTGGCAAAAGTTCGAATAAAAACAGTAGAAGTGTCTGGCACTTATAAAGTGTTTTATTTAATATACTTCTCTCTATGTATAGAGAGCTATAAATCTTGTTCCATCTCTCTCACTCTTTTTGGTTTTTGGGTCACACCCTGCGATGTTCAGGAGTTACTCTTGGTTCTGAACTCAGGAATTACTCCTAGAGGTTTTGGGTGACTATGTGGGATGTCAGGGATTGAACCTGGGTCAGCTTTTTGTACTATCTCTCTTATTATCTCCTCTGGGGACTTTTTTGGGGGGATGGCACACCCATTGATGCTCAGTAGTTACTCCTGATTCTGCACTCAGAAATCGCTCCTGGCAGTGTTCATGGATTGATATGGGAGGCTGGGGATTGAACCTAGGTAGGCTGTGTGCAAAGTAAGTGCCCTACCCACAATACTATCTTTAGGACTTCTCCTCTTGGGTTTTGAAATCTCATCCAAATACCACGGGAGGTATACTAATGGTCTAGAAAATCTTGGGGCTTTTAGGTTTGAGACTGAGCTGAGACCCAGGCTTGAAGCCCAAATTCTCCATTCACTTTCTGGGCCACTTTGGCACTTGATGTTTCCTAGCATCTCTGAACCTCACTCACTCATAGATGTCCAATGCGTGTTTTCAAAAGCCTCTGGGTGAACAGAGAGAACATACTAGATGCTATTAACCATCCCTTGCACACAGGAAATGCACACTGATCTTTACTTTTGATGGAGCCTCAAAACTGGGTCATAATGTACAGGGTGCCTGAAAGATGGGGGGAACTGGATACTCCTCATGTTCCATGTGGTCTTTCACTCTCTGGCCTGTGGTTTCCTCAGTTGTCATGGTCACAGAAGCAATTCTCCATGACTCTGGGTCCTTTGTTTTCCATGCTGACCATGGGGTTGAGAGGAAGCCTTTCAGTTTATGTGTAGGTGTGAGGGGTGAGGCCTAGCCTGGGTACAAGACAGGAGTGCTGTTCTGGAATCCTCCCTCCTTTTTGTCTGCCAGGCAGCTCCAGTTTGAATTTCACAGTTGAGCTGGCATCTGTGCTCCTTCTGGACTTGAGGCAACCTGGGGAGCCTGGGGCAGCAGGTTTGAGACCTCCTGCTGGCTCAGTGCTGCCCTGCTCTTGTGTGGCCAAGCTCCCATCTCTCTGTGTGTGGAGTCTTTACCCACAGGCATTGTAATGCCCTGTTTCCTGCTGCTACCTCTTTGTCTCCTGTTCCCTTTGAGTGTCTCTTTGTACCACCATATTCTTCTGATCCTACATCTTGCAGCTACTGACAGCACTTCTAGACTGCCTTGCATGGGATTGGGCGTGATTCTCTCTTGCGATGATCCTCATTCCTCTTCTTTCTACCATGCAGAGTATCAATTCCCACGAACTGAGCCAGAGACCTAGAGCCTTTCTGTTTGTCCCATTTAGCAGAGCAGTTTAGGTGTCTGTGAGTGTTGGTCTTGCCTCCACAGAGTCCTCCAGTGCCTTGGCTCCTTTCCACTGCATACTTTCTCTGGGTCACATTCTGCCTGTTCTGGGGACAACTCACCCTCTTTCATCTTAGCCTCATGGCCTCTAGTCTCCCCCACGCGAGTCCTTTCTCCAGAGTGAGACACCTATTCCCAAGAATACTGGGTCTTTTGGAGCCCTGACCCTGTCCCAGTGTTTCCTCTCCAAAATGGGATGCCATTTGCCTTGTTACAGCTCTCTTTCCCACCAGCTCTATCAGGGCTTTTCTAACTGACATGTAGATTCTAAGCAGACTTTTCTCATAAGGTAATGGATATTCCACTGATTCCCATGGAGGGGACACAGCAAATGGTAGGAATCACTCCAGGTACCTAGAGCTGGTCCCTTTGATCTATGTCTCTAGCCCAGTGCTGAGACCAGGGAGTTTCCCATCCCTTCCTGCTGGGGTTACCCATAGGTATAGCACCATGGAAGGACTGTGGGTTCAGCCAGTGAGGCATGTGACCATCCTTGTTGGCCAGTAGCCCACCTGAGCAGCCCCACAGTATGCGAGATCTGGCATGCAGAAGAGAGCCTACAGGCACAACTTCACCTGTGGAACTTTCTGAAAACTAAAAGGAAATACAATTACATCATGAGAAAGCTCAAATTGAAAAACTTTTGAGGAGGCCTCATATCCAGAGCTTGTTTTCCTTCTCTTCCTCTGTCTCCTGTCTGGTCTTAGCCCCATTTTCTTGCATCTTTGCCTTTCTGCTGTGCTCCACATACCTGAGGGATACCCCTTTGTGTCTTGTATCACATAATTGCTTCCTCCAGACGACCCCCCAAACTTGGGGCTTAGGGTCTACAGGGCAGGGAAGTGTGGTTGGATAGGCTCTGCATGTCTCATTTCCTTTTGGAGAGGGTACAGAATGCCAGATAGGGCTTCACTCTCGGACTCTTTTAGTTGATCCTTGTGCTGTGACAGTGACCCTCTATGACTGTAGGTGCCTTTCCCATAGCCAGTGCCCAGTCTCATATGCAGGGTGGGAGGCTCTGTCCCCACTAAGCCTTCTCTTAGAGCTTGGGGGCCAGTGGAACCCTGAGCTTCCTCTCATCCCCATACCCCGACCTGATTCTGGTCCAGCCCATTTCAGCCCTGATCTTTCCTGAACCTGCACTCCCATTGCCAGCAGAGAGGGCCCCATCACCAACCCTGCCCCCAGTCTGTGCCTGGCTTCTAGCCTCATCAGCTGTGAAAGCATCTGTGTGGGTGGGCAAAGGGTGGTGATAGTGGTGTTGTGGTTCAGCCTCACATCCTGCTCCCTGGAGTCAGTGTCCAAAGGAAAAGCACTGGGATGGTCCAAGGGGCTCCCCTCCTGGGCACCCTCAGTTCTGCAGCTGTCCTCCACATGGAGAGGTGCAGGGGGCTCTGGCCTTAACTGGCCTCCTTGCCCCTCCTCCTGGGGACTGGCATCTTTTCCTGGCCTGTGTGGGCAGCATGCTGAGCACAGCTGCAGTCGGGCTATATTTAGCTGCTTTAATGAGCTCAGGGTGGCAGACGTCTGCCTTCGGAGTGCTTTTCATGCGTCTGTATGCGTATGTCTGCGCTTGGCGAGGGGTGTGCATGGCACGCACCTGTGCAATCACATTTGCGTGTGTCAGTGTGTCTGTTAAGGCACTCCTGTCTCTAGGTAAGGGAAGGATAATTGAGTGTATGCAGGGTCTGCTTTGATTAGCAGACAGCTTCCAATATTGAGAGAGTATAGAAAATGGCAAGACATTTCTACCTTCATCCTTTTGAAAGAAACTTCATGAGCTTCCTTTATATTCCAGGTCTATCTGGGAGATATCTGGGGTAAAAAGGCAAAAAGAACACCAGTCCCTGCCTTGAAGGATCTTACAGTCTGAGACCTGGGGGAGGGGAAGACATAAATCTAATAACCATACAACAGGACTTATAAGGCAAGGATTCATCCAGACAGAGAAGACAAGGTGCTTTGGGGGGTGGTAGGTGGGGGTGGGAAATGTGTTGGGAGGAAGCCACAAGCTATGGAGGAAGGAACAGAGAAGCTGCTCTTGGAACTATCTGGGTACAGGAACAAACTAGGGGGGCATGGAGAGGAGAACTGGACACTGTTTAAAGACAACTGATGGGGTGTAGGTCTGGTTTGAACTAGAGAGGTAGACAGTGGGTGACAGGAGCACAGTGAGAGAGGAGGTAGAGAGGGAAAGGGGCACAAAAGGAGGCCTTATCAGCTAACTATATGGGCCTTGACCAGGATGGGAGGATCCAGAAGGGAGAAAGGGGATGGTTCTGGGATTCTGGGAGCTTAGTTGGAATCCTGCATGTGGTTCAGTCAGTTTTAACAGAAAAAGGATTATTAAATGGGGGAGGAGATGGGATGGGGGACCTGGCAGAGGGATTTTACTCACAGGTATAAGAAAGCCTGTATGTGTCCATGAGGTCCATATCTGGCTACTGCCTGAAGGTAGCATGTCATACCCCTCAGAATAGTGCCCCAAGAGGCTGGTGACTTGTTTCCTCATTACCCCAGCATGTGGAGGACTCAGAGATCTCTTTAATGTGTTAGAGAACCTCCCTTTCCTTAAATACTTTTCTCCTAAAAAAAAAAAAAGAAGTTTTGAAAGAAAGGCCAGGAAGTTCTGCCACAAACCCCAAAGCCAGAGTACAGAAGAAAATATAAATTATAATCTCAGGAAAAGCAGCCTGCGACATGCCCTTTAAATAGCATTATTTTTAACTTGTCTTTTGAGTATATGGCATATGTGTATGGTATAAAGTTCAAAATGTACCAAAGACAGATATGTCTCCTCCCAGCCTTCAGTCCACCTGTTACAGGAGCAATGATTTTGACTAGCTTCTTATAGACCATTCCAGAGATAGAATCCACATATATGAACATATTCATGCATATTCATTTATATATTTTTGTATATGTCACCACACAGATGGAAATAGGCAGTGTATTCCATACATTAGCTGAGATTATCTCTTGATTATCTTATCATCCTTTGCAATGGTGCTTCATATTCATTGCATGAGTCAAATTATCTCCCTTTCTCTTTCTTTGGTTTTGGGCCACATTTGGTGATGTTCATGCGTTATATCTTGCTCTGCAATCAGGATTACTCTGGCAGGCTTGAGGAACCATATGGGATGGCAGGGATCAAAAAAGGGTTGACCAAGTGCTAGGCAAGTGCCCTATCTGCTGTACTGTCACTCTGGCCAGACAAAAGATCTCTTTTGTCTGAATTATTAGTGGCCAAAGATTAGAGTTACATGGAAGTCATTTTGCACATGAACTGGAAATGCTGGGTCAAGGGCATTTGGCCCTCTGAGTGGTGTTGCCAAATTGCCCTCCAGGAGCAATTGGTTTCCACTTTGACTGACACTTAGTGAAGAGGGGACTTTTTTTTTTTATAGATAATTGCTCATCTAAAATGTGCTGAAGGATGTTTTAGAGTCATTTCTTTTTTTTTTTTTATATGGAAAACCATCTTTTTTTTTTCCCGGTTTTTGGGCCACACCTGGCGGTGCTCAAGGGTTACTCCTGGCTGTCTGCTCAGAAATAGCTCCTGGCAGGCACGGGGGACCATATGGGACACTGGGATTCGAACCAACCACCTTTGGTCCTGGATCGGCTGCTTGCAAGGCAAACGCCGCTGTGCTAGCTCTCTGGGCCCTAGAGTCATTTCAATATATACTTCTCTAGTTCCAGGTTTGGGTACCTTCCATGTGTTTTAAGAGTCATTCTCAGGCCAGAGTGATAGCATGGCAGGTAGGGCATTTGCCTTGCATGCAGCTGACTCAGGTTTGATCCCTGGCATCCCATATAATTCCCTAACCTGCCACGAGTAATTTTTGAGCTCAGAACCAAGAGTAACCCCTGAGTGCTTCTGGGTATGGCCCAGACTCTCCTCCCCGACCAAAGAGTCATTCTCAGTTTCTGTATGGAATCCACATTCAATCTGAAGGAGTTGCAGATAGAGGGCAAAGCTTAAACTTGCTGCTGAATTCCTTTGTGTGTGCCTTTCCAAGTAGAGCTTGGACAGGCTTAAGTGCAGTTCCTTGGGGGAGGGCCCAAAGTTCAGAACAAACTCCTTCTTTTCTTAACAGCCTCTTTTTCCCTTTCCCTTCCAGCCTGGAATCATTACAAGCTGCTGGTACTTGCTAATCATAAGAACTCCTCTTTGCTGGTCCTTGCCTTTGTAGGGTGATGCTTATGGAGAATGAAAGCCCTTGGCCAGAGATCAGAGTTCAAACTCCGTCTCATTTCCTAACATCCAGAGATCAATCGTTTCATGTAATCAAGACATAATATTCTTCTCTGCAATGGGGCAAAGAACCTATCTCTCATGATAAATGAAAGAGTTCAAAGACTGAGTGAAAAGAAGTGTGGGGCATATTATCTGAAGACTGTATTCTCTGCTGGAGGGGGGCTCGGTGGGTGCACCCAGCCCTTTGGTAATACTGTGTGTTAGCAGGAGGCTCTGTCTGGGCTGTATATTTGGAAACATTTAGGCCTGATTCAAGAGGATGACATCCTGATCTGAACTGAGTTTCCTCCAAGAGGAGTTGATCTTTGGAGTTATTTCCATTTCCTTGGTGGGGGAGCAATTTGCTTTCTAGAGGCAGGAACGGGGGCCCAGGCCCTGCCAGATCCAGATCTTATCTGGGGAAACATCTGTGGAGGGAGGTGAACTGGCACATAAGGTTTGGCCTCATTATTCATACCAATGCAAGCTGACACAATTGGATCAAAGGCAAGGAGGGCCATTAGCCTCTAGATCCTCTAGTCTGGAGGATGTTCCTGTTCAGCTTCCTAGCTAAGTGGCTTCTGACATAACTTGCTTGAATAACCTTACAAAGGAGGTTTCTTGCTTTCAGGCCTATATGGGTTAATCCTGAACTATTGAGAAAATTTCCTAAGTTATGCCGATGATTGAGATTCTTTAGAAGCTGCCTTGTCCTTTGCATCCTGCCTTCTCTCTGTTCCATGATCCAAATGTGATTCTACAGAGACCTGTAGGAGACCATGTCTCTTTAAGTCTGCCCTCTCCAGGTTCATTCCCCTCCCCACCTTGATTACTGTCTGAAACATTCCATTGGTTTCATTTAACAGGTCCTGAGCTGCAGAGGCAGGGCAGAGATGCCTGTTCCTTACTTTGAACATACTTGCAGACTGAGGCTGAGAGGTTCTGTTCATTCCTCAGACTTTTGGCACCTTGGGCCAGGTGACTGAACTCGGTTAATGCCCTATGTGTTTGCTACATTGCAAATATCACCTGGGGGCTTGAGCAATTCTTGAAGGCATGTGCTATCAGATTTCTGGTTCATCAAGTTTGAACATTTCACAAGTTTGAACATTCCAAATACATTCCTACTAATGCACTGGGAGTAGGAAAGTGGAGTTAAGTTCTAACAAAAAATGCATGATTATAACTCATTTATCACGTATCATGTTTATTCTTTCCTTTCACAGGCATCTTTTCCTTTTTATATTTTCTCATTAACCTGCCTGTTCCCAGGGAACAGATAACACTGCTTTGCTTTGTTTATAGTACTAGTAAAGTATAGAGCTGTGACAAAATATTCTTATAAATATGACATTTGCTTATTTGTCTATCCAAGAGATACATTCATAACTTTTCTTGGGAGAGCACATCTAGTGGTACTCAAGCCCTGGTTCTGGGCCCAGTGATCACTTCCTGGCAGGTTCAGGGGACCATAAGGAGTCCTGGGTATTGAACCTGGGTTGACTGCACACAAATTAAATGCACTACCTGCTGTACTATTGTTCTGCCCCCATTCTTTGGTTTTCCTTTTTATTTTTGTTTTGTTTTGTTTTGGGACCATACCTGGCAGTGTATTCAGGTCTTACTCTTTTTTTTTTTTTTTTTAGTAAAATCTTTACCATGATTATAAGCATGATTGTAGTTGGGTTTCAGTCATAAACAGAACACTCCCCTTCACCAGTGTCAGGTCTTACTCTTAGCTCTGTATTCAACTATCACTTCCTGGTGGGCTCATGGAATTATATAAAATATAAGGGATTGAACCTTATGGTGGGTTGCATTCAAGGCAAACTCTCTACCCTCTGTACTATCCCTCTGACCTCCTCATAATTTTATATAATTATATATAATTATAAAATATAAGGGATTGAACCTTATGGTGGGTTGCATTCAAGGCAAACTCTCTACCCTCTGTACTATCCCTCTGACCTCCTCATAATTTTACTTTAAAGAGTGTTCTTATAAATGGATAGGTAGTACAGGAGTTAGGATTGCTATGCACACAACTGACCCCAACTTAAATCCTAGCACTGCATAATTTTCTCTGAGCTATGTGGCCCAAAGACTAAAAGTAAAGTGTTTAAAGGGGCTGGAGTAGAGTGGGCAAGATGCTTGATTTATAAATGGCCAGCCAGAGTTCAGTTATCAGCACCCCATGTGATTGCCCAGGCCCACCAGAAGTGACCCTTGAGTACATAGCCAGGAGTGAGCTGGTTTTCTAGTTTTTGTTTGTTTTGGTTTGGTTTTGAGGTATCACCTTAGAGATCATTCCTTGTGGGAGACTATATACAATGCCAGGGATCAAACCTGAGTGTCTTTTTTTTTTTTTTAATTGGGTGAGGGCATAGTTAGTTGCATTCAAGACTTACTCCTATCTCTGTTCAGAGATCACTCCTGGAAGTTCTTGGGAATTGAATCCTTATTGGATAACATGCAAATCAAGCATTTTCCCTACTGTGCTTTATCTTCAGACTCATGATTTCACTGTTTTTCAGAAGTTCTAAAACTTCTAGACAAGGATCGATTCTTTTTTTTACCCAGGATAACCAGTGGCATCTGCTCCTGGACAGGGTATGCACTAGTGGGTGGAGACCTCTTGGGGCTACCCACTGTGGTTTGTTTCTCTGTGTGCCTCCTTCCTTTATGTATGCCTTTGGCCCTCTGGAAAATGCCTAGCACAGTGATGTCAGTTGGCAGCAGGAGAGAGGACTAGTGCAATTTATTGCCATAAATTGAATCCCAGAGTCATGGCTTCTTCTCTGAGGCTCTTGTGAGTTAATTTTCACTGGTACTTGCTTGAGTATTGGGTCCATGCTTGGTTCTAGTTGAAAGAGGCCCCTCTGAAAAGTCAAATTTATCAACTGCAACCAGACTCCTGATCCTCTTCCTTTCCCTGGTCTCAGAAGAGCTCACCAGTCCCCGTGCAGGTTCCTAGAGTATCACCTCAAAGCAGGGAAGGGCTGGATAAACACAGGGTGCCCCTTCCTCATGCTTGAACTTAGGCAGTCTTCTATTGCCTGGTTCTTACATGGGAATTGTTCCAATCTTCCATCTTGCAAGGGGTGGAGAAGATGCCAAGGTACCCCCTGACAGGGCTGTCCACTCCCCACCCTGGGATTCTCCATAGCTTGTATTCTTCATATGGGCGTTCCTGGAGGTCAGCGTCATAGTGTGAGGCTTGAGAACTGTTGAGAGAATTTCTGGTTCTTCATGGCTTTTCCAGTTATACTATCTTCCATCCCTGTAGGAACGAGAAAGCAATACCACTGGATCCTCTCCAGAAGGTGTGAATTCAAGCCAGCTGTGCACTTTTTGTTTGTTTGTTTGTTTGTTTTTGAGTCACACCCGGCAGCACTCAGGGGTTACTCCTGGCTCTATGCTCAGAAATCGCTCCTGGCTGGCTCGGGGGACCATATGGGATGCTGGGATTCGAACCAGCGTCCTTCTGCATGCAAGGCAAATGCACTACCTCCATGCTATCTCTCCAGCCCCGAGCTGTGCACTTTCAGGTGTAACAGAGCAGTGGTGCTTTGATAACTGCCTCTCAGTTTGTGTCCAGTGACCTCCAGCTGGGGTCCAGTTTTTCTCAGTTAACTCCAGAGGAGCCCACCTGAAATGGCAGCAACAGCAAGAGGCTAAGATGAGAGGGAAATTGAGTGGTTAGTTTCAGCCCTGGGGCACTACCAGCATCTCTTGTGGTTCCCAGTGGCTGTTGACAAGAATGGAGACATTTGTAAGCTTGGACCAGGCCAGGTGACACATTACTTAGGGTACTGATTGCATGGGTAACCAGCTTGTCTTTTGTCTCAGGAGCACTGTGGCACATTGGTAATTAGAAGGATGAAGGATGATTCATGCCTCTCCATGGATGAAGGCTGTGATCAAGCCAGAATAACCTTCATTTTTATGGATGAAAAGACCCTGTTGTGCAGGGCGGATCCTGGTCCTGGTTACAAAACATTGTGACAAAACATTGTCACAAAATCTGCTGTGAGCTTAGCCGTGTCTGAGCCCTCAGGGACTCAGCCTCTGAATAGGCCCAGCCGCCAGCCATGAGCAGGCTTTGTAAATAACTGAAGTCCTGAGGCCCCTGGTATGGAAGCTCTTGTCTTCATACGCTCTGGGGAAGCTGCTGGAGATGGAGCCATCAGCTCAGGTCTAGCTATTCTAGAACAGCCTCTGAGTGCAATTGCCCTGGGGAATTTATAAAATAGGCTTCCCAGTAAATGCGCTTCCCTAAACACCATGTCTCCTGGGCCTTTAATAACAGAGAGGTGGTTCATAGGTGTGTGTCCACAGGGTCTTCATTTGCTACACATGTTCCCCAGACTAGGCTCCTGATTTTTAGGGGCACATAGTGTGAAGGGAAGTAGAAAAGTATGTCCCTAGCAGGGAGCCAGGCCCTTGGGGAGAAATGCCTCTTCCGAGGAAAGTGAGGACAGATACACCAATCAGTGTGTGGGGACCAGGCAGGAGTTTGGTCCTTTTGCAAAGGGTATATGGGCTCAGCTTGAGCAAAGTTGTGGAGGAGTGGCGAGTTAGGGGGTGTGGAGGAGTCAGAACGGAGGCCTCCCTGGTTGTGGTAGGAGTATGTGGTTTGGAGTTGAGCAGTCATTGAGAGCAAGGTTCAAGAGGAGGTGGGGGATACTGCATGTTGACAGAAATCTCAGTTAGACCAGACTTTTTTTCTGTAAGGGGCCACTGGGCCTGTCCATTCACTTGCAGGGCATTGGACTCTAGGTCTGGCTGGTGAAGGTCTCCCTTATCCTCTCCCAGAGAAGCAGGTTTGGTGTGGGGGCATACTGCAGGGCATTGATCCCAGAACAGAAGGAAGTGAGAGACTTTCTGAGCTGAGGAAAGTGGGAGTAGGGGATGTTGGAAATATTTTGTCCTACCCCCCAGTTAGGCCTTGATGTCATTGGCCACCACAATGCCCACCTGCCCACTAATTCCATACCCAGAATAGGGCATGAACCCCAGGGGAGCTGCTACAGGCAGGTCAAGGAAGTAGATGTTCCTCTTAGCAATCAGTGAAGGTGCCTGCAGCCCTCATCTCCCAGAGGGAGGGCTGGATGCCTGACTGACAGCAGGACCCTCATGTCTTCCCAGGACTTATTTATAGCCTTGCTATGGTAACTTGTGGTAATCACTACACTTAACCCTGAGATCATGCTGCAAGCAGGCACCCAGCACAGCAGCCAGGAGCCAATCAGATCTAGCGAGGGGCTAAAGTCAAGGCAGAATTGTGTGGAGACAGTGGTGTCTGGTTACCTCTAACCATTTTGGTTGTGGGCACTGCATGGTGAGCCTCTATGCACCCTGGATAAGGTGAGGATGATGATGATGATGATAGTAGCTAACACTTATTGATATATACTGGGTTATTAATCCTAGCCTAATATAGCAGGGAGGGCACTTGCCTTATATACAGCCCACCCAAATCTGATCCCCAACACCCTTGAGCCCCACCAGAAGTGATCCCTAAGCACAAAGAGGACTCAGCCCCAAGCAGCACCAGATATGGCCCAAATGCCAAAAACAAAACAAAAAACCTTGTTTCTCCTCATTGCTACTTAAAGACCGAGCTTCTTTTTTTCCTTTTGTTTTTACACCATACTCAGCAATGCTCAGGGGTTACTCAGCTCTATACTTAGGAATTACTCCTGGAAGTACTCAGGGGACCATGTGAAATGCCAGAGATCAAAGCTTGGGCAAGGCAAATACTCTACCCACTGTGCTCTCTCTCCAGCTCAAGACCTAGCATCTCAAACAGTTGGTTATGAGCCTCTATGTCAGGGATCTCAAACTCAATTTACCTGGGGGCTGCAGGAGGCAAAGTCGGGGTGATCCTTGAGTGCAAAGTCAGTAGTAAGCCTTGAACATTGGGGTGTGTGACCCAAACAACTAAAACAAAACAAAACAAAACAAAACAAAAAAAGATGCCTCTAGTGCAGGGCCACAAAATGTACTGAGGGCTGCAAGTTTTTTTTTTTTTTTTTTTTTTTTGGTTTTTGGGCCACACCCTGTGATGCTCAGGGGTTACTCCTGGCTATGCGCTCAGAAGTTGCTCCTGGCTTCTTGGGGGACCATATGGGACGCCGGGGGATTGAACCGCGGTCCGTCCTAGGCTAGCGCAGGCAAGGCAGGCACCTTACCTCCAGCGCCACCGCCAGGCCCCATGGGCTGCAAGTTTGAGACCCCTGCTCTATGGGGTTGCAGGAGTAAATGTGAAGGTCATTTTCAAGTACATTTCTCTATGATTTATTATCAGTAAATGTTTTCTTTGTTGACCTATTTCTATATACCTACACACCCAGATCACCTAAAGATATTTCAGGCAAAAAGGGTCATGAGTGGAAAAGTTTGAGAAAAGTGTGAGAAGTCCTGCTTTAATATCTCCATATTTTGGGTAAAGCCATACAACTGGTAAAAGCCAAGATTGGAACCCAGGCAATTTGCCTTTGAAGTCCGGGTCTTATCCAGCTTCATCCCAGCCCTAGCCCCAATTTCTCAGAATCTACATCTGGGTTCTCAGCTCAGGTTCCTCACAGTCTGCCTGCCTATGGTCCCTTCCCTCCCTTTCTACCTCCCTCCTGTCCTCCCATCATCCTCCCATCTTCCTTCTTCCCTTCCTTCCTCTCTTCCTCTCTTCCTCCCTCCCTCCTTCTCTCTCTCTCTCTCTTTCTTTCTTTCTTTCTTTCTTTCTTTCTTTCTTTCTTTCTTTCTTTCTTTCTTTCTTTCTTTCTTTCTTTCTTTCTTTCTTTCTTTCTCTGTTTTCTTTCTATCTTTATCTGTTTCTTCCTTCCTTCCCTCCTCCTCCTTCTTCCTCTTTCTCTTCCTCCTCCTCCTCTTCTTCTATTCTTCCTCTTCCTCTTCTTCTTCTTCTTCTTCTTCTTCTTCTTCTTCTTCTTCTTCTTCTTCTTCTTCTTCTTCTTCCTCCTCCTCCTCCTCCTCCTCCTTCTCTTCCCCTTCTTCTTTTCTTTTCTTATAGTGCTTGGGGATTGAACCTCGAACGCCTATGCGCAGAGCATACTCTCAGTGCATTGATCCATGTTTCTGGCTCCTGGTTATGAGCATTTGAGGTGCTACTTATGAATGTGTTTTTTCTTTTCTGATGCAGAATAGGGTTGCCCATGTCTACCTCACTGAGGGACTTTGGCATCTAAAGCAAAAGCAGTTGATCAAACATGATTTTCTCTTGAGAGGGGGATTCTTAGCTGGTTAGCTGTGTGGCTGGGGCAAATGAGTTAGGATGTTTCAATCTGTTTGCTCATCTATAAGGTAGGGCCAATAAAAAGAGGCTTAAAACTCTGAGGGTAATTATGATATTGGTGAGATGCTACAGATAGGGCATCTGATGTGGAAAACATGTTAGTTGTTCAGTAGGATGGAACTGTGCTAGTGCTGAGGTCAGATCCAGTCTCTTCTAACAAGCACAGGGAAGGATGAGAGAATGTGGAAAGAAGCCAGGGATGGGAGCACTAGCAGGCTCAGAAGAGATTTTTCTCCTCCACCTCCAATTCCAGGCCTTCCATCAAGTAGGGAACGATTTCCTGTCTGTTCTCTGCAAGAATTATTTTCTCGAAACAGCTGTAAGCTCCCAAAGCAGTTACCTTTGACTGGGTAGGTTGGTGAGGACAGCCTGTCAGAAACGTGCTTCCTGCTGAAGAAGCTCCTGTGAATTTGTTACAGATGCTCCCTGGAAGCTCAATGTGTCCAGGAGATGGCAACTCACCTATTCAGGGCTTACCCCCAGTCTCTGCATTGTGGAGGCAGGAAATGGGGGTGGACTGTGAAGAAGTGAAGAGCCAGGACTTTGGAACCACACACTTTTAGAGGGAATGAACTTCCTGTCATTG
Organism: Suncus etruscus; assembly: GCF_024139225.1. Classification (NCBI taxonomy): domain Eukaryota; kingdom Metazoa; phylum Chordata; class Mammalia; order Eulipotyphla; family Soricidae; genus Suncus; species Suncus etruscus. The sequence goes on along the minus strand of NC_064848.1, from coordinate 155,763,645 downwards.
AAGCAAATGAGGGATTAGTCATGTATAGGAAGTAGCCTGGGGATGGGCTGGTTGATGGAGGGAAGCATTCCTTAGCCTGGTGGGCATTCTTGGGAGCATCTCTGGCCTGGGAGTCTAGAGCAGTGATCTTCAGGAATGCAGGTGCTGGATCAGCGACAGTAGACTTTTCTCCAGCTTTGCTCTACCACCACAGATTTGGTTCATGACTGGCTGTACTTTGCTGATTCTGGGTTCGAGGGATGAGATCAGGGAGGGATGATGCCAAAAGGTAAACTTTTCCTGAAGGAAAAACTGAGCCCATACAGCTGAGAAGGAAATCTCTGTTAGAGACTGACTTCCAAGAGTGACCCCATAGTAAGGGCCTTCTTCCCCCTAGACTGTAGTCCCCTAAGGCAAAACTTTGCACTGGTTTCAGGTCAGTAAAAGGTAGTTTACTCAGCAACTGAGGTTGATTATAGAGAAAAGCTTGGTCCAAATTTCCTTTCATAATGGAAGTAGGAATCATCCCCCAGCACTCATTCTGTTGCTATTGCTCTTGGAAGAAAAAAAAAAAAAAAGGATAGTTCTGTTCTAGGGACCTCCTTCCTAAAAAAAAAAATAAAGGGACAGTCCATGATGCCTCATCCTACTGATCTTCCTTTGTGTAGGTTAAACAGGTTTGAGGTGTGTGCAAGACAGAAGTGTCAGGAGGGGGAGGTTGGACAGTAAGGCTGTCAGATATGCCAGATGCTGGTTTGGAAGTTCCTACTCTGTTTCACCTGGAGTAGAAACATCACTGTGGAGCCTGCAGATGCTAAGGATGCCATTTTCTCTGCAGGAGAACTGTACCGGGTTTCACTGAGAAGACAGAAGTTCCCAGCCCAGGGAAGCATAGAGATCCATGAAGAAAATGAGGTGGGCCAGGTTTCTGGAGATTTCCTGGATGAGCCTGATGCCAGTCATTAGGCTACTAGTTTTCATCCAGCTCTTCATGTGTTGTGTCTGGGCAGCTCCCTGTCCTCCTCTTACCTTTGGGCTCCCCTTTGATGAAAGCCTCTGGGAAACCTTCCAACTGCGACATAGAGGGTCAGAGTGCTCTGCCCAGGAGACTTCATTATGGGGAGGAGAGAGCTTCCGGAGTTGGAACCCCTGAGTGCACATGGGACTCTGATGTCCTCCACCCCATCAGCCTGCTGCTGTCTCTGTTCCCACTCACTTCCCTCCCAGGAAGGCTGTCCCCAGCGCTCTTGCAAGACACACGTGCTCCTGATGGTGCTGCACGGGGGCAGTGTCCTGGACACGGGCTCGGGGGACCCCTCCTGCAAAGCGGCTGACATCCACACCTTTGGCTCAGTGCTGGAGAAAGTCTTGCGAGCCCACTTCCCTGCCGCCCTGGGCCACATCCTCATCAAGTTCGTGCCCTGCCCTGCCATCTGCTCAGAGGCTTTCTCTCTCATCTCTAAGTGAGTCTCTTTCTACTGTTTTGGGGCTGTTGGGTTGAGAGGGGTCAGAGTATGATGCAGAGATATTGTCCTGCTGGTTGGAGTGGCTGGTGTGCAAGTGGTATCTGCCAGGGCTTCTCTGGGGCTCCAGGCATCTCTGGTGGGAGGTGGTCCATGAGCATCCAGGCCATGAACATGGTGGTCAAGTCTTCCTGGGCTAGGGTCCACAGCAGTAAGGTAAGACCCACTTCCTGTGCCCAGCCGGCATTGGGATGGAGAGGCCCAGAGAAGGAAGCTGGAATGTTAAGCAACTTCTTCACAATTACCTGTCAGTGGAGCCAGGAGATCAACCTGGGTTCTTGTCTGGAGCCTTACAGAGTAGAGTAGGTCCCTGTGCTCTAACAGGAGGCCCTGGGCATCAAGGATCTGCAGAGGGCCAGTGAAGACTTCTCGGAGGAGGTGACTTTTGAGTGTTTCCAGAGTAGCTCAACAGGGTGATGTAAGTGGTCCTCAGTTTGAATCCTGGTTTGGGCCTGGGGAAAGTTGCTTAACTCCCCTGGCTTGTTTCCTCACCTATAAAATGGGGTTGATTATGGTCCTAATAATGTCCTATGGCTTCTGTGAGAATTCTGCGCAGGTGTGTGTAAGCCTTGCGCTACGGTGCACAGAGTACACAGAGACTAAGTAGGTTCTCCATCAGGGTTGAGGGAGAAAGACGATTAAATTAGTAGTTCCTCAACTTGGGAATGGCTCAGGCCCCTTGAGTGATGCTTATTAAACCACAAAGAAGTAGCTTAGGCCCCATCCATGAGATGTCTGAATCTTGTAGGGAATCCCCTGAATATGCACCTTTGCCACTGATCGATATATATGCTTCTCTGCATCAATATAGGAATAAGTAGTATAGGTAGCCCCAACAGTGGGACAGGGGTATCTTAATGTTCCTTCTAAATCCTTCTCAGAACCCCTTTTTCATTGTCCCCAGCTCTTCTGAGCCCCAGAAGTGGCCTCCACCCAGGTTTCTTCCTTGCCTATAGAAGATGCAGCCACTTGAAAGAAGCACATACTTTTCCAAGGCTGCTCCTTGCCAGGCCCATCCATCAACACCTAAACACAGCTGGGAGGAAACTTTCTCAGCTCATTAAAGCCTCCCCCTGCCATTGAGCTTGTTTCCTCTAATCTGTGTTCTCTGCAGATGAGGAATGATAGTCACTGCCTTGGGCCTGCATTCTGCTGGTCTCAACCACCTGTCTGCTTCTTCCTTATCCCTAGTGGGATACTGGGCAGACTGAGAGCAGCTCAGGGTTGTGTGTGCAGTTTCTCTCCCACTTGGCTAGTACGGTTTTCGGCCTCTGGTTCAGAGGCAGGATGGGGAGGATAGGGGCTACCAGATGCTGGGGATCTAGTCTCCCACGGACCTGAACAGGCTGGAGAGGGAGGTGCTTCCTTCTGGGAGACAGGGAAGTGAAGATTCAGGGGCTAAGACCCTGCTGGGAAGCTCTCAGCCCTTTCTGAGATCACAGAACTTGCTGTAAAACTTATGAAAGCTCTGGAACCTCCTGCCAAAAGCCCACACCTAGCATGGTCCTTCAGCAAGGTCTCCTTCTGGCAGGCCCTCTCCTTCATCCTCAGCTCCCCACAAATCTAACTCTTGGAGGCCTAGATCAGACGCCACCTACTCTGGAAATTGGCCATGATGATAGCCTAGGCCCTAGCCCTATCCATACCAGACTTCCTTCACAATGAGGGCAACTTAGGCATCACACATGTGAGCATTTCTCTTGAAAGAGACCTCAGTTGTAGCAGGAAAATGGAAGAGTCAGCATAGGCTGCCTCCCTGACCCCCCCCCCCCTTTATTCCCCCTGTGCCCCTGCTGTGTTTAGTCTCTTTTTTGACTCTTGCCTATATTTTCCTGAAGATATCCCCCTGCCCAGGGCATGGCTTAGGGCCTGCATGCACCCCTCTGCCTGCTCCTCAGTCTAAACTCGCCCACCAGCCTGAGCCTAGCAGCCTGACTTGGCCCCTGTCTGCAGCCTAAACCCTTACAGTCATGACGAGGGCTGTCTGAACAGCAGCCAGGACCACGTGCCCCTGGCCGCCCTGCCGCTGCTGGCAATCTCCTCCCCGCAGTACCAGGATGCCGTGGCCACTGTCATTGAACGAGCAAACCAGGTCTACGCAGAGTTCCTCAAGTCCCCTGATGGGATTGGCTTCAGTGGGCAGGTAGGACAGCTGGCTCGTGCCTGTCCCCAGGGCCCCTATGCATATTGATGCTGGGAAATGGGGGGCAGGGGTCACACCAGACTGTGGATTGTACCTATACCCAAGGAGGCTGTAACATCTTTGTGTTCTTTCTCACTGCAAAGAGGACAGTTAGGGCTAATGCCGCAAGTTCTGGTCATGAGCTCATGATAATGCCCTGCCCAAGTGTGACCCTGGACCCTGTTCCCAAGCTAGGGTTCTCTGAGCCCCCTTTATTCTCCCAGCTCACACCTACCATCTCTCTACCTTTTTCCAGGTGTGCCTCATTGGAGACTGCGTGGGGGGCCTCCTGGCCTTTGATGCCATCTGCTACAGTGCTGGGGGGCCAGGGGAGAGCCCCTGCAGCAGCAGCCGGAAGGGGAGCATCAGCAGCACCCAAGTGAGCCCCAGTGTTGGGAAAGGGAGGAGGTTGGCCTTGGGCCTTCCTGTACTTCACCCCAAGGAAGCAGAACTTCTCAGGGGGATGGTGTATTGAGGGGAGGGGGACATAGATGACAAAGCATTTTTTTATGGACCTACAAGAGCAGCAAAGCCTCGTTATAACAGGTGAAGAAACTGAGGCACAGAGCAAACTGATTTAGTGACTATAGTTTTAATGGCTGGCAGAGTCTCAGGGGTGCTAAAGACAATCCAGAGCTTCAGTCTTACTATGGCTTTCACATCCCTTTGGACAGTGTTGCCCTGAACATCCCATGTGCCCAGTTGGGAAAGGGTAGCGCCCCCCAGTCCCTAGAGTCACAGTTCCTTCTTGTCCTCTGCTTGGCCCCAAAGGACATGCAAATTCTGGCGGAGGAGGACTGCAGCCTGGCTGGCACCAAGCGTCTCAGCAAAAGCAGCATTGACGTCTCCAGCTCCAGCGTGTTGGAGGACGAAGAGCCCAAGAGGCCGTTACCACGGAAACAGAGCGCCTCTTCCACCTATGACTGCGATGCCATCACCCAGCACCATGCCTTCCTCTCGAGGTACCTGGCCCCAGCCTTGCTTCCTTCTAGCCAAGTGTTCAAAGGAGTCAAACCTTAGTTCTGGGCAAGGCAGGAGACCTTGACCTCTGCATGTCCAGTCTCTTCTCCAGCGACCTACCCAGAAGTGCTGAAATGCTGTGACCAAGGCCACCACCAGCTCGGGGGGTGGGGGGGGCTGCACTTGGTCCCTGCTCTACAGTAAAGATTGTGAAGTCCCTCTGGTGTTTGTATCATTTCAGTACCTAGAAGTTCTGGTAATTAACACTTGCTGGCATTTTTGTTTTTAGTATACTTTTTAAAGTGTACATCACATAGCTTTTCCTAAAAACAAACAAACAAACAAAGGTTTTATTATGATTACTCTTCACACAATTAAAAATGCTTGTCACAAATTTTTTGTTTCATAAGGGTGGGGTACACCCAGAAGTGCTCAGGGTTGACTTCTGGCCCTGTGCTTGGATCACTACTGGCAGGGTGCTCAGATGACTGTATCAGGTGCCATAAACTTGGCACATAATCTTAATAATATTTCATTAAATGAATAGATATCTGACTTAATCCCAGTAATGGACTTTTCCCAGTTCCTCTCAGTTAAGTAGCCATTGAGTAAATATCTCTGTGCATAAACAATGAAGTATATAGGAGCTTATTTTGTTTCAATGGAATATTGGAGGAGGAAGTATTAGGTCAAAGACACTGAATATTTAAATCTCAGGCTTTAATTTAACCACATATTCCACTCCCTACCACCAAATGATTATTTTTTTAGAAAAACAACTCTTTCATGTCAGGGTTCTAAGGTTGAAGGTAAACATTTATGGTTCATCCTTGAAGCATCCTTTAAGAAAGCCTTAAATTGGAGTGACAGGAAGCTGGAGGCTTTGGGTCGATGGTCCAATCCAGCTGGCTTTCCCCTCTGGTGAAGGCACAGATGGCTGTCTCTTCGACAATTAAGTAGTTGGCATGTGTTTAGGAAATCTGTATTGTTGAGCAGAGGCACTGTGGTTTTCACCAAGTTGCTCAGCAAAGGGGTTGGCTGCATGCTGATGTCATCTCCAAATCCTCAGATCCTTGGTCCCTTGGACCCTTGCTCCAGAGAGGGGGAGAGGAAGAAGGCCATGCCTATATTTGCCAATTATTTCTAGAATTCCCTTTCTTCTTTAACCTTAATATTCATTGAGTTTGCATTTCATTCATGGATTGTTCTATTGCTCTAAGCCATGCTTAAATGTCCTTTGAAGGTCAGGGAGATCCCCAGTTTGCCTGCGTGCCCTCAGTTGCCTGCTCTGGGTCTGTGACAAAATAATGGACTTGAGCAGCAGGTACCCAGCCTAGGAAGGGATGGGGGCTAAGAGGGTGGGAAGTCAAAGCTGTTCACTGCAGGTCTCCTGTAGCAGTTTCCAGGAGAGCCTCATTCTAACAGAATACTTCTACCAGCAGTTCTAGAGTCTGCCAGACTGGGCTCCCTTGGCTATAAGGAAGGGCTGACAAGGGGCCATGTCACAGGGCAGGGTCAGGCCTGCCCACATGGAGGACACAGGGTTGTTTTCATTTTTTTTTTTTTTTGGTGGGAGGGCTACACCTGGCAGCACTCAGGTTACTCCTGGCTCTGTGCTCAGAAATTGCTCCTGGCAGTTTTGGGGGACTATGTAGGATGCTGGGAATTGAACCCGGGTCCGTTCTGGGTCAACCACAGGCAAAGCAAAATGCCTTACTGCTATGCTGTCTCTTTGGCGCATGAGGTTGTTTTCAGACTCAGCCTCTTTCAGTGAACAAGTCATGGGCATGGGCATGGGCATTGATTCAAGCTGTCACTTTCTTGCTGTAATAATAGGGTTTAGTAGCTGTGCTGGCTACTAACATAATCTGAATTATTTACCATTTGGCTCTTTACAATAAAAGCTGGCCATCTATATATTGACCATGAGATAGCCATACTGGAAGCTAGTGCAAGGATGGGATATTGCTAGCTCAGGTGGATGGCATCTGGCAGATATGCCCCATATCTGTCCGAGACAGCCTCAGACTTCTGGCTGCTCTTCCCCTAAACTGCCTTCTGTATCTTCCTCCTCCTGTAGCATCCACTCAAGTGTGCTGAAGGATGAGGTGGAATCCCCTGCTGCAGGTGGGCCCCAACTCCCAGAGGTCAGCCTGGGCCGCCTTGACTTTGATGTGTCTGACTTCTTCCTCTTCGGCTCACCCCTGGGCCTGGTCCTGGCCATGCGAAGGACGGTGCTACCTGGGCTAGATGGTGGGTATAGTGCAAGCTGGAAGCTAGAGATCTTTGCAGTGCTAGGACTGGTCAGGGCTTCACACTGGGGAGAGAAGGGCTGGATTTTGCAGAAAAGCAGAGGGGGAAAAAAGGGAGGGGAGCTGAGTCAGGTGATAGTTTCTCCAAATGGGCAAGGACAGTTTTTCCAGTGGGATGGTGCTGTCACTGTCATATGCTTCTGGCCAGTCTAGTTGTTTAGTTGTCCTGTCCTGGGGAAATAGAAGTCAAGAGCTGCTTGAAACTGCCCACGTCCTCTTTCCCTGGTGCCCTGGCACACCCTAGCATCAGGTATGTCTTACCGCACTGCCCTAAGTGGCCTAGTTCAGTGCCTCAGCCCATGTGATATTTGCTGCCTATGTCCATGTCCTGTCTAACACACACACCAAGGTAGTGTGTACTAATCCCAGGTTAGCAATGCTTTTGAGGGTTTAAGAGGCTGGAGGCATCCAGAGACCAACAGATTCGGACTTCTCAAAATCTTTTGTACCAAACATTATGAACCCCCATGGTATGAAGAGATGAAAAGGAAGGGACTTTGGATGAAGGGGGCAGCCGAACCCTATGACTGACCACCTGTCATGTCTGTAAGGAACCCTGGGCTCTCAGTAGCCCAGCTCCTGATCAGCAGGGACAGGGGAGACCCAGGATGATGAAGCAGAGCTCAGTGGAGACCCCTACTGGTGGTTGATAGGTGGGCTGAGGGCTCTGTGGTTTTCCTGGGAACTGAGTGGGAACAGCAGAGAGGACAACTGTCATGGCTCAAAAAAGACCAGGAGTTGACTTCATAGACCATGTAGCAATTAGGTGGGAGAATTGAACGGAATCTGACCAGCTGGACTAATGTATGGAGTATCTTCCAGCAGCTAAAGGGATGATTTAAGAAGGACAAAAAGAAAGCAGCTGGCCTAGTAAGCACTGACTATGTCCCCATGAGAGCAGTGCTATGGGGGACAGATTGGAAAGGTCTCACAATGCCATAGATTCTGGGGCCAGCATGAAGTGGGGGAATCACACCTGTGGAGCTAACTTGTGAGAATTGTGCTTAAGGGAACCTTCTAGTGCCGAGGGGTTTAGTACCACTGAAGGCTTTTCCCATGTGCTCCCTCATCCCAGCTTTCCAGGTGCGTCCTGCCTGCAGCCAGGTGTACAGCTTCTTCCACTGTGCAGACCCCTCTGCCTCCAGGCTGGAGCCACTGCTGGAACCCCAATTTCACCTGGTGCCGCCTGTCAGCGTGCCCCGATACCAGAGGTTCCCACTGGGTGATGGAGAGTCCCTTCTGCTCGGTAGGCTCCTGGGCTGAGCCCCTTTCTGATCCTGTGCCCTGTGCAGGGTTACTGATGGGTCACATCAGTAAGACACTAAGAAGTGTCTAAGCATTCCAGGAAGAGGAAGGGCAGACATGTGTCTGGAGAGGAGCTTGCCTGCACGAATACTGGCTCAGAAACTCATTGTGGCTCAAGTTCTGGACCTAACTGTGTGCTTCTATGTGGTGCCCCAGCCAGCAGTCCTGCCTGCAGGTCTGGGCAGGGATTCATGCTGAATATTAGTCCTGGACTTTGGGGGGATATGCATGTATTTATGGCAGGAGTTCTTGGCTGTGCTTCACAGACAAGGAAACTTTTGCCAAAGCATTTGGGTGGGAAGAGAACTAGAAGGGTTCAGAGATCATCTGGGGGGATGAAATAGTGGTGCCAGGGCAGATTGGTTTGGAGAAGGGTTGGTGGTCTGGGGGCTCAAGTGAGGTGGTCCCGGCATGGGCTGAGGTAACTTAGGGGAGGCCTGTGGTAGACTGTCAGAGTTTGACTCGTGCCTTGTTGGAGTTTAGGCTGAGCCTGTTCAGAGGTTTGAACTGGATTTTGGGGTGCTATATGTTTGGGTCCTTCAGAATTAAAATCCAGACCCTCTCACCCTTACTGTTTCAATGGAAATAATTTTCATGGTTTTGCCTTGTCAGGAGCTTCCAGGCAAGGGACTCTAAAGTCTCCCTTTCCCATCCTCACATATATCACCGGGTCTCACAAGCCTCCCCATCCTCAGGATCCTTAACTCCCTAGTGAGACTCCCCACTTGTGTCAGCCACTCCTCAACACTTCAAGGCTCAGGGGATGAATCTAATAGAGGAGTTTGTGGTTACGGGTCATCCCAGGATCTCTGCCAGTGCTTTGAGGGAAAATTTCTCAGAGGCAATGCCAACTATTCTGTTGGGTCAGGATAGGAGTGGGGGAGCAGGCCAGGGCTAAGGAGGCTCACTCACAGGGGAAGCTCTTGGGATGTCCTGCTTGGCCCTGACTGTGGATTTGCCCCCCAGCGGATGCCCTGCACACCCATAGTGCCCTATTCCTGGAGGGCAGTGCCCGTGGCAGCCCCCCTCTTCTGGACGCCCCTGCCTCACCCCCTCAGGCCCCGAGGTCACAGCACCTGGGACGAAGGCTGAGCCAGGGCAGCTTCCACAGTGACAGCTCTGAGTCCTCTGACAGCCTGGCCCCTGTGGGCGCCTCCCGCAGTGAGTAGGGGACTCCTGGGCCCTGCCTGGACTCCAGGAATGGGAACCTTCTGCTGGGGAAGGGGGAAGGAGGTTGAGATAAACTGACTTCTGATCCTGGACAGGGAGGTCCTTATCACTGACCTGGACTCAGCCATGACCTCTGAGGCCTAGACTGAGCCCAGGCCCAACTTCCAGGCTCCATGGCAGCTCCTGTTGAGCTTTCCTGCCTTTCTTGTAGCCAGTTCACAGTGTGACCTAGATGAGGGGCTTCTTGGTGGCCAGCTTTAGGGGTAGTAACACAGTTTCCAGACATCATTGTGAGCTGGCTGCTCTGGATCCAGATTTGTAAGCTCCCCGAGGCCAGTCTATGCCAGGGTTTCATGCCACTCTCTGGTTAAGGTGCCAGACAGACCATGACATACTTACATTCCTCTCACACTTGCAGTCACAGCCAAGTGGTGGGGCACCAAGCGCATCGACTATGCTCTGTACTGCCCCGACGTACTCACAGCCTTCCCCACTGTGGCCCTGCCCCACCTCTTCCATGCCAGCTACTGGGAGTCCACAGACGTGGTGGCCTTCATCCTGAGACAGGTACTGCCCCCCTTTCCAGCCCAGTCCTGCTTCCTTCTACATCTGCAGGAGAGACCCACCCTGGAGGCCACACTGAGTCTTGCTCCCAAGTAGGGGGGACATGATCAGACAGTGGGAGTAAGGGAAACACTGGCTTCTGGATAACAGCATAGGACTTTCTAGCAAATTAAATAGGAACCACCAAGGAGACTTCAGGCATGCTTCTGCCTGGATACTGAAGACCTAAGTGCCTTCTCCCTTGTGAAGTGGAGTGAAGGCCAATGGTTACAGGAGAGCCTGGCAAGGGAGGTTGGAGACTGGGTCAAGTACAGCCTCTCAGGCCAAGGTCAGGAGTGATTTTAAACTGGGTGTGAGGAGAAGCAATTGCAGTAGATGAGCAGAGAGAGACACCAATTAATTGTGTTCATTTATTTTGGCCAGGGGCCATACCCTGAATGCTCAGCGCCTACTCCTGACTCTTGAGTGGGTCTCAGAGGACCATATGAAAGAGAACTTGAGCATGGCAAGCACCCTAGACACTTTTTTTTTTATCTCCCTGGCCCTAAACTGTGTTTAGAGGCTTAAGACCATTATGAGGCAAATAGAAGGGCCAGTGTTAAGATGGCAACTTGAGGGCTGAGGGCCGGGCATGGGATTTGCATTGTGACACGACATGCTATGTCGTGGCCTCTACTTTCTACCCGAGTTATATGCAACTGCCAATTCCTGGGGCCAGGGATAGTAGCTTTTTGCTGAGGGAAGCCAGGTTCTGGATCTGAGAAATGTACATATATTAGGAGTTAAATAAAATCAAATTGAAAGGAAGTTGCCAGGATTAATAACAGGAAGGTATCTCAGATCTTGGATGGCATGTAAGGGTAAGGATGCAAGGAGGTAAGGGTCTGAGAACACATAGTGGGAATCCCCAGATCAAAGCAGAGTAACCTAGCGAGGGCAGCTGGAAAGGACCTCTGAGGTGGGCAACAGGAGAGTCAGGGACTATGGGAAGCACAGGCAGTGGGGCCCCTGGGAACAGCTGGGCTGGATCAGGCAGAAGGGTAGAGGCAGACTTGAAGGGAAACAAATATGAGGAATGAAGAGAATGCAGAGAAATGAAGAGATAGTATAGAGAATAAAGTGCTTGTTTTGTGCCCGGCCAGCCCTAGCATCCCATATTTTGATCCCTGAGTCAAAAATTAAAAAAAAACCTAAATAAAGATGGTATTGTCTCAGTGCATTTGAGTCATAGGGAGAATGGCCCTGTGGAGAAGGACTGAATGAGAATACAGAACTGAGTGGGAAGCCTCGCGTGGCATCAACAGAGAAAGGTCCCCTGCAGGCCACAGCTAGCTTTGGGCATACAGGTTATGGGTAGAGGCTGCTGCAGAGATGAGTGGGTGGGAGACTGAGGAACCAGCTGTCAGGACAGGTAGGCGGGAGGGTCAGCTGCCAGCCTCTAGAATTAGAGGTTTTAGTTGGGGAGACACAGGGAGGGCTCTACTGGCCAGAGTTAGAGATCCTGACAGCCTGGGAGGGAAGGTGACAATGAGAGGCCCACGGCCCTGCCCTGCTGCTACTCAGGTGATGCGTTATGAGAGTGTGAACATCAAGGAGAGCGCAGGCTTGGATCCTGCAGCACTGAATCCTGCCAACCCCCGAGAGAAGTGGCTTCGCAAGAGGACTCAGGTCAAGCTGCGGGTACGTGCATGACAGGCTGAATTCCTATATGAGGGTGGTCAAGGTGAGGTGCCCCTGTGACTGGGAGATTCATATTGACAGCTGAGGGCTTGGTTTTGCTCCTAAAACTTAGTGCTCAAACATGTTGACGTTCCTTCTCTGTGAGGCTCCTAGAGTAGTAACAGGGGTGGTGGTTAGGTATTCTGTGAGAGGGAAGAGTTGAATCTGCTAGCCTGAGTCCACCAAGCACCAGCAGCCAGAGCCCAGACACTGAGGATGATGAGCAGACACCAACATCTTCTAGAAGTGGCTCATAGCTGTGAATGGGAACCAGACTCAAGTTCAGTGGAGCTCTAGTTGGATATGACCTGGGTGGTAGTTGCTGTGACAGGGGGAGGTCCCTGAGAATGAAGATGTCCCCCTGCAGATCCAGCCTGTTTGCACTAGAGGCACAGCAGGTAATTATGCAGGAAAGGTTTCCTAGGCAAGGGTTGGATGTCAGCTCAGGACCAAATCTATATCTGGGGAGCAGTGCCTCCCAGAGACAAATCTTGTACATGGAATTCTAAGCCCAATGGAATGACTAAGCAAGGCCACACCTAGCTGCTGAGGGTGACCTGGTTCCTGTACTTCCAGAATGTCACTGCTAACCATCGGGCCAACGATGTAATTGCTGCTGAAGACGGGCCCCAGGTCCTGGTGGGGCGATTCATGTATGGGCCCCTTGACATGGTGGCTCTGACTGGAGAAAAGGTACTTGGGTCCCTGGCAGCCCCCAGTCCTGGGATGGACCACCTTGGGAGGGCCCCCTGAGTGTGGCTTATGAAGCAGGGCAGATTGGGATGGGGAGCACAACAGCAGTTATGAGCTTGGGGATATCCAAGGAGGATTGGGAAGCCAGTGTGTGTGCAAGGAGAGAGGAAACATGTCACACAGTCTGCTGTTCTGGTAGAGAGCTCTGTGAATGAGGTGCCAAGCCAAGTGGGCAGCTCCTCAGGCTTCAGTGAGCCCCTGGCCCTTTTACCACCACAGGTGGATATCCTGGTGATGGCAGAGCCATCCTCAGGCCGTTGGGTGCACCTTGACACAGAGATCACCAACAACAGTGGCCGGGTCACCTACAGTGTTCCAAGGCCTCGGCGCTTGGGTGTTGGCGTCTACCCTGTGAAGATGGTCGTTAGGTAAGATGGAACAGTCTTAGACCGGAGAGGGTGCAGTGGCAGATAGGGTGCTTGTCTTGCTAGTTGCTGAACTGGGTTCAATCCCTGGCACCCCAGATGGTCGCCCAAGCCTGCCAGGAGTTCTCTCTGAATATTGTGGAGTATAGCCTCAAAACCAAATTAAAACAAAATATATAGGGAAAACCTGTCCAGAGCCTGTTTCTGTCCTGGACAGAAACCAGAGCCTTGAAGTAGATGAGGTCCTCCAAGATGTCTCTTGGGACCATCCCCTCTGCATGGAGTGGGAAGAGTTGAGGAGGAGACACTACCCATATACTCAGAACCTTCCCCAAATTTAGTTCTAACCCTAGATGCATCTCACCTCTGACTTCAGATTATACCTGCCAAAGGGCATAGCTTAACACAAACAGTACTTTTCAGGGGTGACCAGACCTGGGCCATGAGCTACCTCACAGTGCTGCCTCGGGGTACGGAGTGCGTGGTATTCAGCATTGATGGCTCCTTCGCAGCCAGCGTGTCCATCATGGGGAGTGACCCCAAGGTCCGGCCAGGGGCGGTAGATGTTGTCAGGTGAGTACAACCTCCCTGTAAGAGTTTGCTGTCCTGGGGCAGAAGGACCTTTGATTTTCTATTGTATAGAGCTCCACTGGTTTCCCCTGAAAATATTGAGTTCCCCTCCAATAGGAACTTGCTGAGGGTCCAAGAGAACCCCCATCTTTTCCAGCCCTCATCCTTCTCCAGTCCCATTTCCACACTAAGCACTCTGCGGGGACTCAGAGTCACTAAGTCACCATTCTTCCCCCCCCCACACCCCTTTAGCAGGGATAAATAAATATGTTTGCTTTTTTTTGTTTTGCTTTGTTTTTCTTGTTTTTGGGCCACACCCAGTAATGCTCAGGGGTTACTCCTGGCTATGCGCTCAGAAGTCGCTCCTGGCTTGGGGGACCATATGGGACGCCGGGGGATCGAACCTTGGTCCGTCCTAGGCTAGCGCTGGCAAGGCAGATCTTACCTCTAGCGCCACCGTGCCAGCCCTATGTTTGCTTTTTTGACAAATGGCTTCAAATAATAATTTATGACTTTCCATTTTGAATTGTTTGGATTCTGAGTCTCCCCATCAGTTGCAGTCAGCAGGTAGCTGGAGTGATCAAAGGGTCCATCCCCTGGATTGACTGCTCAAGTGGCTTCTAATCTCAGACTCAGATCTCTTGTGCCTTGCCTGGGAGTTTACACGGCCACGCCACATGACCTGGTGGACTCCACTGAGTTGTATTTCATACTTGGTGACTTTCTCTGCTCCCAGAAATGCAGGTGGGAGCTTCCAGATTTCTTATTGTCCTTTTTGGGAATCATGCCCTTTCTACATATCTTTCACTGCTAGATCAGCCCAGATTCAAGAAAATGGGAATCACATGAAGCTTTGAAGTCTAGGACAAGTGGTTCATTGAGGGACATTGTTGGAGATCAGTAATATATAGAGAAGGAATTGTTAGATTAGCGAGCAAAAGCATGGCAGGCTTTCTGGGAGAGGGGGCATTTTAGTGAGTCCTTGAAGGACAAGTACATTCTAAATGAGCAGTGCATGACTTTGTTCAAAGATTAGCAAATACAGAGAGGCAAAAAGAAGATAATGCAAACTGACCTTGACAGGCTAAGAAGGAGGTTTAGGGTTTGTGAGCCTGACTAGAGCAGAACATACGTTCTCCTATGAGGAATGGGTGAGACAAGTGAGCAGCTGGATTTGGGACTTCAGCAGGTTAGGAAACAGCAGCCCAGTATTATTTTACTGCTAAGAGGACTGCAAAGGGATTTATCAATAGAAAATTCTTCCCTGCCTCCACCCTCACTTCTCTGCCTATGGACTTTCTCCCTTCACACTTTGAGGCTAACTCTAGGCCAGGCTTCATGTAGGCACTGTTTCAGATGGAGAAATCACAGGACAGTGGGCAAAACCAGTTCTAGGTTTTAGAAACTGTAACCCGGGATGTGAAAGGTATCAGTACTCCCAAATGGTACTGACTCTTGGTTCTGGGAATTCTCAGGGCTGGCTCTGGGGTCTGCCTTGCCTCCTTCACTCTTTGTGGAAACTTAACTAGATCAGGGTTTCTACAGGGGTCTACAGACTCAATGTGCCTACCAGCTTTGTAGAAACAGATGCTCAAGCAGGTCTTGATCTCCACAATAATAAGTCAGCCTATTGCAAGGCAGAGCATTAATTCCTTTGGTAACATCCTCTCCAGACCATAGGCAGGGAAGGGTCTTCCTTTCTGGGGAACATCAGCCTTCCTTACCTCTCACATGGAATCCTGGGGTCTTTGTGGTGCTCTCTAGAGCTGGCGGAGTATCAGCTTTATAGAAACACAGATCAGTGGTTCCTAGTTCAGAACTAACCAACTAACCAGAGTTTATGATGGTAAACACTGGGCCCATTCATTGCTATAAAATTTTCCAAAATGCTTCACTAATCTTCCAGGCTCAGAGAGAATGAACTAAGGTAGCCAACTGGTGGTTAGTGCCCTCAAAGCCCTCAAACAGGCCTGGGACATAGATCTCTTGGGACCAGGACTCCCTATGCATGGCTTAAGAGCAACTCCCACTATATGTGGGAACACAGAGAGGCTTCCCAGAAAGGGGCCTCAAAAGCCCCTCAAATAGAACATAAGGAGATGGCGGGAACTAAGGAGAAAGTACTGTTTAAAAGTGTTGCTGTCTAAGGCGACAAAGCAGCTTTGTGCAGCTAGAAGGGATGCTCTAGGCAGAGCATGGAGTCCTGGACCCAACATGCCAGGCATATTGCAGCTTCATTAATCTCATGAATGGAGGGGAATGAGAATGAGGTAGAAGAAGGGGGTGGAGCCAAGATCCTATCTGCCTGGAAACTAGGTTGGTCATAAACTGGAAAAAGAAAGTGGTGGTGGGGACAGGACCAGAAGGGGTCACAAAAAAAGTTCCAGAAACTTCTGTGATGATAGTAGTATCCAAGTAGGGGTCGTGAGCAGCAACAAAAGAGGGAGCTCAGCTTGATTTTGAACCTGTGGTGCCTGAGAGCATCCTGGAGAGATGACCAGCATACACGGGACTCAACCAACCAATAGTGAAGTTAGGGATAGCGTCACTCCTACTTAATGCTATTTGAACAGCCTCCAGTTTATGAACAGGTGGGGGGGAGGCTGAACTGGGGCTGGACTGAACCCCACTGCTTTCTCGAAGGCACTGGCAGGATCTGGGCTACATGATCCTATACATCACGGGGCGACCAGACATGCAGAAGCAGCGAGTGGTATCATGGCTGTCCCAGCACAACTTCCCCCAGGGCATGATCTTCTTCTCTGATGGGCTGGTTCATGACCCGCTGAGGCAGAAGGCCATCTTTCTCCGCAACCTCGTGCAGGAGGTGAGTGTCCGTGGGCAAGACTCCAGGAACTTCTCCCTCAGTCCTTGGAGAAGGCTCATCCCCTTAACTCAGCTCTGCTGCCCCCTGTGTAAGATCATTCATTTGCAACATGGCAGGCACAGGGATCCTAGAGCTTGCAAGGTGGATATTATCCTCATGGCACCTGCCTATTACCTCAGCCCAAGATGTTTGTCCTTTTTTCTCCCAATTCTACATCTCAACTCTACTGTATACCTCTGGCTATTCATTCAACAAACATTTGAGTGGCTGTTGCCTTGGTGTAGGATAAATTTGCTTCCTCAGGATATGCGCCACTGCCTCCCTCTGTCCACCACCCTTAGTCCCTGATCTCATGAGGAAGGCAGATCATTACAAACATATATTTATCATTTTGTTTTTGGGTTTTGGGCCACATCTTGTGGCACTCAGGGGTTACTCCATGCTTTGTACTCAGAAATTAGTGCTGGGATTCTGGGGATCAAACCAGGGGCAGCTATTTGCAAAGCAAATGCCCTACCCCTTGTACTATTGCTCCAGCCCTGAAAATATACATTTTTGAAGTTGGAGTGATAGAACAGCAGGTAGGGTATGTGTTGCCTTGTATGTGGTCTACTGAGTTTGGTCCTCAGCATCTCATAAGGTCCCGAGCACTACCAGGAGTAATTCCCCAGTGCAGAGCCAGGAGTAACCCCTGAGCATTGCTGGATGTGGCCCAGTGAAACAAAACAAAAAAGCCAACAACAACAACAACAGTTGTACATTCTCTAGCCCCTAACTCAGAACTACTGAGTCAACAATTCTGAAACAGGGTCCAGCAACCTGTGTTCTAAGAAGCCCACCAGGTGCTTCTGATGTTTACTAGAGTTTTGGAAACAGGATTTTGAGATCCTTTGATGGAGAACTAGCATTCACAAACCACAGCCCCAGGGCCAACAGGCTTTGATATGACCTGCCAGTTAAAGGTAGTTTTATACTTTTAAGTTATGCGGTGAATCAAGAGAAGAAGCCTATTTCTTGATGTGAAAGTTCTATGAGACTTAATTATAGTGTCTGTAAACACAGCTTCACGGGATCATGGCCATACCCTTTGTTTCTGGCTACCTTTCTGTTTTGAAGCATAGTGGAACCACTGAATAGTCGTGAAAGAGCACAAAGCCTGACATATTTACTATCTGGTTTTTTTTTACAAACTATCCACCAAACCCTGGTGTAGAGGCAGAGAGACTTGAGGCTTATAGGCATGAGAGCAGGACAGGTCCTCCTGGAAAACTGAGGTGAAAGCACCTGGCTTTGTCTGGGGAGGCTGGAGAGGAGGCAACTTTTGAGCTGAGTGTTGAAGTGTGAATATGGGTTTTACAGAGGATCAGAGAAGCAGTGACACTCAAAGGTAGGGAAGAGCTTGGGATTGTTTCAGAGTTGTCAGGGTTCAAATACAGGTCTCATGGTAGCTGAGGTCCCCAAGGTTGGAAAGCATTAAAATCCTTGGAAACCGGGCCCAGAACATGAACTCTCTCCTGCAGAATTGGGGAGTCACAGAAGAGCTTAGTGAAGGAAAGAGAATGAGAATGGATCTTATTAGAGTGGCAACATTCAATTTGATTGGTAGTTGCACCAATAAGAGAGTAGTTAGTTAGAGGCCTCTGTCCAAACAGAAGAGTCAGGAATACCAAAATCCAGGTATTGGCCAGGTATATATAGAGAAGGGCAAGGACAGGTGTGAGGATCAGAAGGTAGAACTATCTCAGGACTCAGAGTTGGCTAGAGAGTGAGGAGCACTCCAAGATATGTCTAACTCACCTCCATAGATATATAAGAAGCCCAGGGAAGTCCCAAGAGTGAGGCAAGAAGTGAGAACAGAAGGAGGAATCTTTGGAAGAGAGAGCCAGAGGGTGAGGCAGATTCCAGGGATCAGGGAGGAGGTATAGGAGAGTGAGAAGTTCCTGAGAGATGGTGTATGAACATTGATGGCTTTGGTGAGAAAGGTCACTCTGGAGACAGAGGAGTAGGACAGTTGGGTGTCAGTTTGGAGGGGCTTTATGTGAAGTGGGTTCACTTCCACCTGTAGGATCACAGGTGCTGGAGGAGATGGGGCCACTCAAGAGGGGCAAGGAAAAAAATAGGGGAGATAGGGGACCAAATAGGAGAAATTGGGAGCTAAATTGACAGAGTCACTACAGGGCTTGAAGGGTGGGAAGATAGAGGTTAAAGGGACAGTGAATGTAGTTCAAGTGGTAGATCATATGCCTACCATGTGATATACTGAGGAGTGCCACATGTACATGTTCCTCTACTCAGTCAGCACATGTCACCCTGGTGGCTTCAGGTACACAGATTAGTAGGCCCAATCTGAATTGCCAGGCCACTGGGCTAAGCAGACATCACTGGAGTTGTCCTACTTCTCTCCATCCCAAACTGGGTGTGGCTCCATAATAATGGGAAAAGGCATTTTGACTGTCAGAATAATGAGGCAGGACAAGACTTGTATGGCCTGTGTTTCCCAGCAATTTTTGGCAGCCAAGACATAGAAACAGAAAGGTGGGTGGTGGAAGTTTTCCAGGATTCAAGTTTGAACAAGTGGTATGTGAGGATGGGGCGGGAACTGGAGGTGGATACTACAGAACTCTGGGAGACCACAATGAGCCAAGTGGGACAGAGAGAGGAGCTGAGTTCAATGTGCTTGTCTTTCAGTGCTTCATCAAAATCAGTGCAGCTTATGGTTCCACGAAGGACATCTCTGTCTACAGTGTGCTGGGCCTGCCACCCTCCCAAATCTTCATTGTGGGCCGGCCCACCAAGAAGTACCAAACCCAGTGCCAGGTGGGTAGAGATTGGGTAGGGAGTTGGGAAGACATTGAGGGAGAGGGAAAACAGGTTTCTTGTGGGAGGAGGTGATGCATTCCTTTACTCAGTCACTTAATCTTTCATTTTCTCATCTCTCCACACATATACCATCCACCTAACCATTTACTATCCATCCACCCACCCAGCCACCATCTAGCCAGTGACATCCATCTATCCATCCATCCATTTATCCAACTATTCATCATTCATCCATCTTCCTATCATCAATCTATCCAACTATTCATCATTTATCTATTAACTCAACTATTTATCATCCATTCACTCATCCATCCATTCTACAAGCAAATATAACCTTGAGTCAAACTGTTGGGTGAGGGGAGATTTCCAGGAGAATTTTATACCCTGTCATTTACATCAGTACATCCATGTAGGAGAGGTGGAAACAATGACAAACAACAATGCTGTGTGCCCAGAACCCATCTCATGAGTTTGAGACTAGAGAAGCATAAGGTCTCAGAGCAGGTGGGCTAAATTTAATAGGTTAGGGGCATTTAAGGAATGTCCCCCGGAAGTGTCTGAGGTTGGAAAAACATTTGCAACAGAAGCAGCAGCAAAAGAATGAGCTGTGGGAGACTCAGCTGATTGAGTGGGAAAGGGGCTAGCAGTGAATCCTAGAGTCTGTGTGTCTTGCCAAATTGGGACATGGTCTTCTGAGTCTGGACTGATTCACAGCAGTCCCAAGGTTGCAGGCAGGACACTGGATGGATCAGTTGTAGAAAGTGGGAGAACAAATGTATGCCAGCTTTGGAAAAGGCACAGGTGGAAGACCGTGGGGTCTTTCTAAGGCGGGGTAGAGTGAATTTGGGACTGAACCTGTGATATGTGTTGGGTTAAGGGAAGGGGAAAGCTGTGCTGGCCACCGGACTAGTAGGATGGGCCCTAAGTGGGACTGAACAGCTGGCTTGAGAAGACAGCGCTGGGGAGAAGGCAGTGTTTCCCTTGGTGGCATGTTGCATGTGAAGTATGTGTGACCCAGCAAGGGAGGGTCTGAGATGTCAGTACTATCGGGGGTCGACATGGGAGACTTCTCAGGCTAGCGTACACACTGTCAACTGGTATGATGTTTAAATGCTGATTCCTTGATGGTCAGGGCTCAGGAATCTGGCTCCCAGGCATCCAGTCACCACACTTCTAGAGGCAAGTGCCAGGAGGGACTGGCACAGAGGTCAGGGCTGAGGACTAGAAAATGAACAAAGCCCATGCCATGGGGCAGAGGCTGGAGGCCAACATTGAGGGTTTTAGTGAAGGTGACACGATGGATGCTCCATCTCATTAAGAACTAGGCTGTTGAAGAAGCCCAGAGGGTCAGAGTGGGGCTGGGGAGGCGAAGCGTTGAAGGTTCCTTATGAAGCTGGGAATCCTGATAGGGAGTCCGGGGATGGTGAATTGGATGTGCAGGGACTGATTGACTCCTCCCCTCCGCAGTTCCTGAGCGAGGGCTATGCTGCACACCTGGCCGTACTGGAGGCCAGCCACCGTGCGCGCCCCAAGAAGAACAACTCGCGCCTGATCCTGCGCAAGGGTAGCTTCGGCCTGCACGCACAGCCGGAGTTCCTGCGCAAGCGGAACCATCTACGCAGGACCATGTCGGTGCAGCAGCCCGACCCGCCTGCCAATCCGAAGCCCGAGCGGGCTCAGAGCCAGCCCGAGTCCGACAAGGACCATGAGAGGCCCCTGCCTGTGCTCAGCTGGGCGCGTGGACCCCCCAAGTTTGAGTCGGTGCCCTGAGGCTGTACAAAGAGCAGGGGGCCACCTTCCCCACGCAGGCCTCTTCCTGCTTCTTCCCCGTGTCTGTCAGCAGTGTCCTACCAGAATAGGGAGGGACTCTGTCTGGCCCTGGGTTGTGAGAGGGTGAAATCAGGGGTCTTGGTGCAGCTGCTGCTGCCTCCCCCCAGGCTTGCCACCGCCAGCTCCAGTCAGGACAGTGTTTGTGATTGCTGTACAAGGCCTGTGGGCGCTGGAGCCCGGGCATCCAGCTGCCCATGTTTCGAGTTCCCTTGGCACTGTCAAGCGGCTGCCCTCTTTGGCAGAACCACTCGGAGATGCCCCCAGGACATGGGTATGCCAAATGAGATGCCCCAGCTGCTGACAAGACAGCTTCTTTACTGCCGGTAGAGTGGCAAGTGGTATTTGTGCCCGCCCTCCCGGTGACATCATGGCCTATCCTATTGGGCCTGGCTCTCCTGTGGCCAGGGGTCACTGTTTGGGAGTGAAGCTGTATTCCAGGCTCCTAAGATGTTCAGAGGGTTCTCAGGCCCCGGAGGAGGGGTCTGGTGCTGATGGTCTTTCCTCAAAGCTGTCATGTCCCCCTTCTTGTCCAGTGTTCTCCTGGGGACAAGCTTTCCTCTTCTGGAGCCCTGCCTGGTGCCCTCCTCTGTGAGGTGTTGGTTCTGGGCTGGTGGGAAACCTTTGAGCCCACTGTTTGCTCCCTCTGAGCCCCACTTTCCTAAAAAATGGGTGGGATCTCCCCAGCACAGTTCCCTGTAAGGTCAGGATTTTGGCCTGGCCTGTCCTTCTGCCCTGGAGACTTTCTGAGCCTGAGAACTCCCAAGACAGACCTGGACCTCACCAGTCCGAGGGAATCTGGGGGTGGGGGCAGGAGTGGGAAAGGACCTCTGTTCCACAGAGACACTGGCTTTACTCTGACACCCAAACTTGGCCCTAGGGAGACATGAGCCCACTCAAAATGAATTTTTCCCTGTGGAGTGCTTAGTGCTAAGACCCCAGAGTTCCAGGGGCTCATGTAATTTTGGCTCAAACTGTTGTTCTCTCTTCCTCCCCCCCCCCTCCTATTTTGCTTGGTTTGTGCCCATCATAGTTCTAAGGTTGGCAAGGCCTGGCTCTCCAGGGACCCTAAAAGCCTGTCCAGGCCCTCCTGCTGCTGAGCCTTGGCCTGAGTATTGGTTTCAATCACCATCTCTGCTCTCTGGCACAGGTCTGGCCCCTGTGATTTGAGGTGGCTAGGCCTGCCTGCCTCTAAGCCCGTGGGCTGTGCCCAAGGCCAGCTTGCCCTTTTGGCCAGGCTCCGTTGGGGCCCCAGACATTGTACACAGCAGGGACCTGTGTGCACCCAGTGTTGCTTCTGCTCAATGTCTACCTCTTGCAGCTCCCATGCAGCCAACATTCACCCCAATGTCGGCTGTTGGTAGGGCAGCTGGCACCCTTGTGAGACACCTGGCAAATGGGGTGTCCTATAGGGCTGGAGGCCTCTGAATTGCCAGGCCCCACCTGCAGCTCTCCACTAGAAATGTGTCTTCTCCAATCTGCTAGCCCCCACCATGTTGGTCTGACCTGTCTGCCTGTTCTGGGCTCTACGTTTTATCCTGCATCAGCACTCAAGCCCAGAGCTGTTGGTAGTCTGATAAAGAGATCCCCCTGACCCCCACTCCAGCCCCTTAGCTCCTCTCTGAGCCAGCCTCCTGGCATTGCACATCTTTCCTGACCATCACCTCCTTCTTGGTTCTCCATAGGCATGGGCTCATCGGACACTTTAACCCTAACCATTCCTCTCCTTTCTAGAAGAGATTGCAGATTAACTTTGGGTAGACTTAGTTTGCCTCCTTTCAGTAGGAAGGACTGATGCTTTCTCTCCTGAATGATAGGGTTATTGGTGTGGGATGTATCTCCCTCAGTTAGAATCCCTCTGCTTTCTGAGAATCTCAGGAGATGAGGGTCAGGACTCTGGAGAATTTGGAGCCTTCATGGGTCAGGTCGTTTGGTTCAGGAGTGGACTGTGAGTTCTGGCTGGAGAGACCCCTGGTGTACAGTGAGCCATTTGTGAACCCAGTGCCCAGTGTGGACCACACATGTACGGTTCCAAATAGCAGCTTTCACAGCACCCTAGTAACCAAGAGAACTCTGTACACCAGTGCTACGTTGTCTTGTTTATTTAGTTCAGTTGGAAAAACAACCAAGTTGTGTTGCTCTAGGTGGCACTGCCACCTGTACCTGATAGTCTGTCACCCCATCTGGCTGTTTTCTAGAGAATCTGTCCAGTTCTTGCTGTGTCTACTCTGTAGGAGCTGGATACAGATCTCCCCATCTCACCAAAGCTCTTGCTCTCCATGTGACATGTCTGTTCTTCCCATGAGCTGGCTGCCCTGATGGTTGAGGACCTGCCTGCCACACTGGGGTGGGGTGGGGTACAGGGTGCAGCCTTTGCCAGGGTCTGCTCTTCCAACATCTTTCTTTCCTCACACTAAAGTTTTCAACTTCTTCTTGAGGCTCCGCACACTTGGCCCTCCTGCTAATGCTGGGCTGTAGAAACCAAGCACTCTTAAACCCCAGGGCTCCAAGAGGGACCAAGGGGGCAGTGCTTATAGTGGGTGGCTGGACCTCTCAGCTTTTAATTCTCTGGAGTTCAGTCCTGTACCCTGGGAGCGTCCAGCAGGTCAAACATGACATCCGTTTGTAAAAGAAAGTTGGGCCCAAAGCAGGAGAAAAATGGGTCCAGAGGGGTGTGTGAATTTTTGCAGGGACCAGCTCCTAGGAACCAGCTCCCAGGTGCAACCTACCCTACCCACCCCTGACTGCAAAGGAGCCTCACAGAAACCCACCCCCCCCCCGCCTTAAACAAACAACTTTCTCTCCAAATGCTGGGGTATTTGGGTGCCAAATGCTCTAGAAACCTGTTCTCTTTGGCTCAGCCAAAATCAAAACAAAACAAAAAACCACACCTTCCTTTCTTCTTCCTCTTTCTGGGCTTAGAGGAATATCCTTTTAAAAAAATAATTAAGCTCAAATGAGGAGACCCCCCCCCCCCCTACCTAGGTCTACTCTCCCTGCTCAGAAACTATACGAAGTTTGAGAGAAAAACCAGTTGGATAAGGAGAGGAGTTGACACAGGTGCAGGCAGGGCAGGTGAGACTCTCACTCATGGGGATCCCCTATCCCAACTCTTTTTCTCTTTGTTTACTTGGAGGTGGCAGCCTGTCTGGTCTTGCTGTGGTCTGACTGTCCCTAAGTATGTAACTTCCAGTATTATCTGTGATGGATGGTTGTGTGGTGAACAAGGTTATTCTGTTCCTTATGGCTGCCTTGTACAAAATCCGTTAGAAAAGAAAATGTAAAATACCAGGTTTTTAATAAGACAAAACAGTATTACAGAGTTAAAAAGATTTTTACAACTGGTCTTGATTTTGAAGTGAGCTGGTTTTTAACTCTCAAACGTTGTCACTTAAATAAAAACCTTATTTGCCTTTAAAATATGCTTTGCTCTGAATGACCCCGAGACCTTTTGTTCAGCAGACTGGCTGGCTGGTGTGTATGTGAGTGTAGTGATGGTGAGGGGAACAATTACACACCTACTGCTCAAAGCAGTGTGGGAGGTAGAGGTGGGAAGAGATTTCAGATACAGATTTTATTATGAAAAGCAAGCTTATCTAGAAATAACAAGGCAGATTTCTTAAATAATTCACAAAATTTGGAAATAGCAGAACAGTACCATGAAGGCATCATGGACATAGGATCTGAGGACCTGGAAATCCATACCCATTTTCAGGACTCTGGTGTAGGGAGAAGGCACAGGAGCTGGGTTCCCTGGAGCCCGGGTACTGGAGACAGTGGATGGCAGACCCAAGACCCATGCCTAGAGCCACCTATCTTTCAGGAGCCTTTTGCTGGCGGTACTTCATTTTGCACACAAGGCCACCAAAATGCTCAAGTGTTGGATATTTCTAGCTCCTCATGAGCTGACCAGATCCCCCGTCTCCTGGTCTCTGAAGTAACTTCTGGGCAGATACTGATAGACCCTGAGGTGGCCAGAGCAGGAGCAGAAGCTGACAGGCCTGAGCTTTGTCCTGTGGGCCCATAGCCGCCAGAACTCCCAGTAATCATGGGCATGAGGGCAGTTCAGACGATGTGTTGCCTATAAGAGCTGTCTCCATGGCCTCACTGTGGTTGAGGCAGGGGAGGGAGACTATAGTCTGTTTTATCCCCAGTTTGAGAGGTGGAATTGTGCCCATGCTGATAGTGATGGGGTGAGTGTGGTCAGCATCACTGGTTCTGAGCTAGTAGATAGCTTTCTACATGGCTGGTCCTATCAGAAAATACATATATCAGAAAAATATATATCAGAAAATATATATTCCAGAAAATATCCAGTTCTTGAACATGCCTTTGAATATGCATGTGTGCTCAGGTCTGAAGAGAAGAGGAGCAGGACGAGGAAGATAGGGATGACGAAGTCATGCTTGGGCAGTGGATTACCCGACGAGCACTGTCCTCAGTTACGAATGAGAGAAATGGTCATGTCGCCACTGGAGATGGAAAACGGAAAGGACAGATGCCAATGGGTGCCACAGGCTGAGGGACTTTCCCAGCCTGGATTAGCAAAGACATGGCCTGGCATAGAGGCAGGAGCATGGCCCATCCAACCCACAGAACTGCTGGGGCTCTAGTAGTCCACTACAATGACCAGGCCCCCCCTCAAAAAAATGGTTCATAAAAGGGCAGCTCCTGATTGGCTCTGTCCCTAATTTGAGTGTCTTGGGTCTCTACTTCAGAACCAGATGGCCGCATGAGGTTCCAGGTGAGGGATGAAAGTGGGGACCCAAGGCCTAGGCTGCCTCCCACATGCACCCATAGGGTCTTTTTATCCCCTCTCATGTTGCACTTGAGGAGACCAAGATTCTGAGAGGGGCAGGAACCAACCAGGGTCACAAAGCAGGTCACAGAGAGCCAGACACCCTTAAGGAGAGCCTCCAGGCCAGTGGGTAATGAGACCCCTACTCACCTGTCTTCAGCATCAATGGCCTCATCCAGTTCTTGGGACAGCTTCCGGAGGTGCTGAATTCCTGCACCCACGGGCTCCAGGTCACTGTCAGACTCACTGAACACAAGGAAAATCCACATCAGTGACTAGTTGAAAACCCATGTAAGTCTCAACAAGATAGCTCTGGGGATGGGAACATACCACTCTGAAAAGTGGCAATTGGAAGCAGTGTGGAGTGCCTGGCAGACACTAGAAGGATCAATGCCCCTGAGGCCAAAGCCAAGGTCAGATGATCTTACAAACTGGTGAGTCCTGATCTTTTTGTGCTTGGATCAGTGGAGTGCCAATCCCTAAATGAGTTACAAAAGGGGCCTTTGGGTTTACCAGGAAGCTTGGCTGTGACCCTGTGGGTCAAAGATTGCCTTTTCCTATAACAATAGGAAGCTAATCCTAGAAGGAGGGGGAATGGGAGAGGGGGCAGGTAGACAGAGAGGGGCTGGCCATGGATGTGACAGGTCAGGGTGGCCCAGCATACAGGAAGGTCTTGAAGTCTCTGAACATTCACCATTGGATCGACAGACCTTACTCTTTTTTTTTTTTTGGCCATACCCAGCAGCAGTCAGGGGTTACTTCTGGGTCTGTGCTCAGAAATCTGTCCTGGCAGACTTGGAGGACAATATGGGATGGTGGAAGTTGAATCCCAAAAGGCAAATGCCCTACCTGCTGTGTTATCATTCTGGCCTTAGGCCTTCTTCTTTTTTTTTTTTTTTTTTTTTTTTTTTTGTGGTTTTTGGGTCACACCCGGCAGTGCTCAGGGGTTATTCCTGGCTCCAGGCTCAGAAATTGCTCCTGGCAGGCACGGGGGACCATGTGGGACGTCGGGATTCGAACCAATGACCTCCTGCATGAAAGGCAAACACCTTACCTCCATGCTATCTCTCCGGCCCCAGGCCTTCTTCTTACCTGGGTGAGCAGAGGGGCTCCATGGAGGAGTAAGGGCTCCGGAAGGCAGCCTCCCTCCTGGATCGCCGCAGTGGGTGAGCATGTGGGCCGCTGTGGGCAGAGAGGCAGGCGTACTCCCTCTCCCAGGGTGATGAGTGGGTAGGAGTGGTGCCAGACTTCCGGGTGCTCCTCTGGCTCAGCCGTCGAGTTGGGGGGCTAGTGCCTTTTTGTATGCTTCTTTTCCTTCTCCTGGCTCTCACCTGGGTCTCCACCAACCATTTGGTGCTGCTCTGGTAAGACTCCTGGATCCTCTGTGACAGGTACAAGAGCAGGGAGCCCAAAGCCAATGGTGAGTTAGCCCAGGGGCTCCAAGTTGCACCTCTAAGCACTTGGTCCACTGCAGCTTAGTCATGAGGGCAAGGGGAATTGGTAGTATTGTGGGAAGCAGGTGCATGCGGGGCCAGCTCAGAGCCCTGTGGACACAGGCAGCACCCAGAAGTAGAAACACTGGGCTCCTGAAGCCTGTTATGTCTAAGACAAACTCTCTTTAAGGGGGCACAGGTTGATAGAGGAACTCAAGGGGAAAACTCAGAGAAGACCTTAGCCTTTCCCCATTAGAAAGTTCATTGTTTCTTTCCCTGCCTCTGGGCTCTTCCATTCAGACCCAGGCACCACATTTGTGAATTCTTCTCTAGAATCTGGTCGCTGAAAAGCTCTAAGACTTCCATACCTCCCATAATGCAGAGCAGTGTGTCGAGCCCTAACTGCTGGCCCTTTCTCATCAGCAAGGGAATGTCTGTAAAAACTCTTCCTTAACTAGCCTGTCTTTTCCATGATAAAACAAAATGAATGTTAGAGCAAAATCTTAGTTTAAACATGTGACCTTGGGCAGGCTATCTTAATTTTATTTCTCTGCTCCCAGGAATAAGAAAATAACCCTTCCTCCCTCCCTTCCTTTCTTCTTTTTCTCCCTCCCTCCCTCCCTCCCTCCCTCCCTCCCTCCCTCCCTCCCTCCCTCTCTCCCTCCCTCCCTCCCTTCCTCCCTCCCTCCCTTTCTCCCTTTCTTCCAAACCTGGATTCAATCCCCAGCATCTCAGAGGATCCCCTAAGCCTGAAAAAGGAAAAAAAAAATGGGGAAAAAAAAAGAAACCAGGGTCTTCCTGTCAGGAGCCTGGCCTTTTTTTGTTTTGTTTTTGGGTCACATCTGGTGGCACTCGGGTTACTCCTGGCAGGCTTGGGGACCATATAGGATGCTGGGATTCGAACCACTGTTCATTCTGGTTGGCCGCGTATCAGGCAAACATCCTACTGCTGTGCTATCTCTCCAGTCCAAGGAGCCTGGTCATATCTAAAACATGCAGCAGTTTCCTGCTCACAATCTCTTCAAACACCAGATTTTCTCAAATTGACCTTCAGAGCAGCTCTTCAAATTTTCACTCCTCTGCAGAGCCGAGCTCCCAGAGACAAGTCTGTTATAAACCCCATTAAGTAGCAAAGGAAAGAGAAGGTCTAGTTGCCTAATCATGCTGAGTTTCTGTCCTATACAGTGCTCAATGGCTCCAAGGGACTTTGGTTAGCGTCTAACTCTCTCCTCTCAGTCACCTGTCCCTCCTTGCTCTATCTTTCTACCATATACAGACTACATTCCTACCAGTCTCTCTGCAGCTTGTTCCTCCTTTGGTCCTGGGAATAGATTTGCCTTCTACACTCCTTGTTCCTACCCTTCCTTGGGTGGCTACCACAGTGTCATCTCTGAGATGCTCTCACCAGCTATTTGGCCTCCCCACTTCATTAGCCACTGACTTGCAATTTCCTATCAGAAGACAGAGATGCTTCGGCTATGATCTTCCTTTCCCTTTCCTTTCCTCCTCTCCTCTTCTCTTTCCCATGCACTCAGTCTGTTGGACTATCTATCTCTCTGGCCACCATGGCATTGTTCTCATACGCTCAACTATTTGCTAATGGCCAGGAACTATTTGGGGTGCTGGGGGCATAGCAATGAGCAAACTCCCCATTTTCATAGGATCTGTATTTTTGGAGGTTCCTTGGGAGACAGCCACTATCCATCTAGCCAGCCAGCTTAAGGTAGTCTCCAAGAAGGGATTACCCATCCCTTGTTAGCATTGTTAGCCTTACCTGAGACACAACACCCAAGGCATTTTTAGCTGATCGAGCTGCAGCCTGGAGTCCCTGCTGGCTGGGCTCTGGGGCTTCCAGGTGTTTCCAAGAGGGGCCTGGTCCCAGGTTGAGGCTGACTGATCTCAGGGGCAGTCTCCTTTGAAACTGCCTGCACAGGGAGCCTAGGCCTCCTCCAGGGGCCTCTCTGTGGCAGACTGCAGATTGCTCTTCACTCTCCTCCAGCTGCTTGTGGTCTGGGAGGGATCTGAGGCGCATGGAGCTTCCCAAGCCTGGCCACCGAGAGGCCATTTGCCTGGTCAAATGTGTTCTGCCAACCAGATCCTAGAGGTCAAACGGCAGGTCCAAGAGGGCATTCTGTTCCATTCCCAGGGTCCATTCTCCACCTTTCACACCACTCCCTTCCCCTCCCAGTTCAGGGGATGAGATGGGAAGGAAACCTATGGGGGCAGGCTGGTGTGAATATGGGTAGGAGGGCGCATTATGGAGCGAGGCCAGCGAGGCCCAGGAGAAGGCAGAGGCTGAACAAAGCCGGACAGCGTTTGCAGCGGTTCCAAACCACAAGGGCCTGAAATAACTGCTTTTCACCCCAGCTTCCTCTTCCTCCCTGGACTGGTCATGGTCTGCAACCAGGGACTTTTTCATCAAATGGTTCTAACCAAAGCGCTACCTCCCAGGCCTGGTCAGCCCACCGAACACCCCGATTTCCATCCTTGCAATACTGGATCCCCCCACCCCCCTTTATGACGTCCCCCGAACCGAACCTCCTCTGTCCTCGGGATTCTGAACAGCAGCTCCACGGGTGCCGGCCCGAACTCACCCAACAGCCCCCGATGCCGACCCGATGCTGCACTCAGCTGCAACTCGCCCACCCCAAGATTTGAAACTCAGCGCGGTCGGCCCCCAGCCCTGCTCGCCCCGCGGATTGGCCGCTTCCACAAACTTCGGTGGTGCCCAGGATGTGATTGGCCTTCTGCAATCGCGACTGTGAATCTTGCCTCGGATTGGCCCGGCCTCCCCTTCATCCTCGGATCCCCCCGCGGGTTTGGCTTTGTATTCTCCGGCCCCCCCAATCCCGGTCCAGCGGCGGGAACCGGGCGCTCGCCAGCCGGACCCCGCCCCGCCTGGCGCCCCGCGCTGGCCACCACGCCCTGTCCGCGCCCGCGTTCCGCTCCGCGGGCGGAGCCGGACGGACTTTGGGGTCCTCTGGGCCAGGGTGCGCTTGGGCCCGGCCCAGTAACTGGGCCTGGTCAGGCTCGCTCGCAGCGCTGGCTCCACTGACAGTCACTCACGGTTCACCATTCTCGGTTCCCCAAACTTGCCGCCCACAATCTGCCGCCAAGGAAACCCCATCCTAGGGCGGGGAGGGGGTATGCCTTGCTTGGGTGAGGTCCTGGGTTCGACCCCCGTCACAGCGTTGGAGGGTTGGGGGGGGGAGAAGGGAAGGGAAGGGGAAAAGAGGGAATAAGGGAAGAAGAGGGGAGTGGAGGAAAGGAGAAAAGAGGAGGAGAGGAGAGGGGTGGAGAGAGGAAGGGTGGAGAGCAGGGGCTGAGAGAAGAGGGAGTTGGAAAGGAGGGGAGGGAAGGAGACAACCAGATACTAGAAATGGGAACAGACAAGGAATTATCCCACCTCCAACGAAACCCATCTTTTAACCCATTAAGTAAGCCTCCCTGCTCCCCAGAATCTTTGAGCTTGTTCTCTTTGACAGCAATGGCAGAGCTCAGGTTTCTCTTCTCTTCTCTTCTCTTCTCTTCTCTTCTCTTCTCTTCTCTTCTCTTCTCTTCTCTTCTCTTCTCTTCTCTTCTCTTCTCTTCTCTTCTCTTCTCCTCTCCTCTCCTCTCCTCTCCTCTCCTCTCCTCTCCTCTCCTCTCCTCTCCTCTCCTCTCCTCTCCTCTCCTCTCCTCTCCTCTCCTCTCCTCTCCTCTCCTCTCCTCTCCTCTCCTCTCCTCTTCTCTTCTCTCTTCTCCTCTCTTGATCAGTGTCTTTATTAGCATGCCAGTTGATTCCAATACCAATGTTCAACCAAGACCAAAACTCCCTTCCTTCATCTCATGTCCTCATGGGTCGGGGATACTGTTCTCTTTCCCTCTATGATAGGAGTGACGACATGGCTTGTACCTCTTTTCTTACATCCTCCCTCTGGCTTCCATCCTTTTACCTTGATTCTGCTTTGTGGCGAAAAATGTCTCCCCCTTTCATTAACTAACTACATTTTAGGTTCCATGCTTATCACGATCAGGTTTCATATACAAATTATCAAACAGTACACCCTCCACTTGAGTATCCCTTTTCCTCTACAGAAACTCAGCTCTCAAGCTCCATTTCCTTTGATCATCTATTATTTCCTTACTATTCTCCCTTATAAGTTCTCATTCTCCATTCAACCATCTGTTATTCCCTCTCTCTTTCTGAGTGATCATTCTGTGTCTGTCCTGTGCTTGACTGACTTCACCCTCTACAAAGCAGAGAATTGCATACTTTGCTCTTTTGTTCCAGTCAGTAGTATTCCATGGCATATTTAAATCACTTTTTTTTAAATCCAATAATCTGTTCTTGGACACTTGGGCTGTTTCCAGATCTGCCATAAAGATAGGGGTGCAGATACCTTTTTTGAATGGTGTTTGAGCCCTTTGCCTCTCATTTTGTGTCTTTTCCACTATCACTACCTTTTATCTCACTTATTTGAAGACCAAGACAGCCCTTATTCCTTCTTAGAGATATACTTAGCCATTTGTTGGATTGAAGTCTTGTTGGATGACTATCATTTTTTAGCTCCCAGAAGAAAATAAAGAAGCCACACCATTCTTCCATCTCCAGGTTTCCTTGTTGCCATCCAACCATCTGTACCTGTTTTAGTAAGGTCTGCATATTCACTCCTCCAAGCTCTGTCCTTATTCTTTTTTTTTAATCTCTGGGGGCCCTCTGCTACCTCAATCACAAGTCGATGATTCATGTGCATATGCATTTTCCATGCTCTTTCTCTCTGGACTAGAACATAGTGAAGCTAGAGGAGAGTGTCCTCACAAGCCCAAGCAGCAAACTGCAGGCCCAACAGGTGCCTCTGGGATAAGTAATGACACTCCCCTTACAAAGAAAGAGGCATTGTTACTGTCATCTATAAAAGCGGTTGCTAGTCTCTGACTAGGGGACATAAGCACATGAGTTTCTACACGACAAGTCACCTACCAAACTATTTTTGTTGTTGTTTCCTAATAAATTAGTGTGAGCTAATTGCTTTTGTTTAAAGTCAACAGAATTTACCCTTAATTGCAGCCTATATCTGGGTGAGGAGATGGATAGAGTCCAACTTTCCCTATTAGAGGACAGGAGAGATAGAATTGTGAGTAGGGTATTTGCCTTACACATGGCAGACCTGGGTTTGGTCCCTGACATTCCAAAAAATTGCCAGGAGTGTTCCCTGATTGCAGGGATTCACCCCTAATCTCAGGAATCCTGAGAGCAGGATTCACCCCTAATCTTTGACAAATCTGGTCAAATTCTACCCCTAGTCCCCAAAATGTCCTCCCCCCCAAAATAAAAAACAAATTTCCTGGGGCTGAACAATAGTGCCTGGATACCGTGCTTACCTTGCATGGTAACCCTGGTACCATACTTAGCACCAAATATGATCCTCTCAGGCCAGCTAAGAGTGATCCCTGAGCACAGAACCAGGAGTAATCCCTGAACATCCCTGGGTATGGTCCAAAAACCAAAAAACCAAACAATAGCTACAACAAATTATATTTCCATATTAATACAAATCAGGGGCCAAGGATTCCATTAGTCAGTCCTGGTCAGGAACTCTGTCTCCTTACACCACTCTCTACCTTGACAGGCAGCAGACCATCTCACACACTCAGTTCCTTCTGGGTACTACAGGTTAACCCAACATGCTTCACTCCATCTCTCTCAAATCCTCTCCACCCCTGTGACCCTTTCAGTCTTTCTACAGTCCTACTACCTAGACTGTCTGTGACAGATTCAGCACTGTGTTTGCCAAGTCAAAAACATTCCTTTTCCTCAAGGTGCTCAACTTTGGTACACAAAGACAAAAAGGCATGAATAAATCAAATTACCAGCAAAATCTAAAACACCATTAAAAACGGGGAGAACAAATGAAGAGGCACCTCTCTAAGGAAGACCAAAAGATGGCCAATAGGCACATGAATGAGAAATCAGCATCACTTATTGTTAGGGAAATCCAAATCAAGATGACAATGAGATTATCTGACACCAGCATGTTTTTGGCATGTACCAAAAATACTGCGAATAATCTGTGTTGGCAATGTAGTGAAAAGTACTCTCATCTACTGCTAGTGTTGTCATCCAGTGTTGTCTGGTTCAGTGTTGTCTGTTTCCCCTATGGAAAATGGTATGAAGGGTTCTCAGTAAACTCAGAACTGAGTTGCCATATGACCCAGAAATTTCATTTTTGGGTATCTATCTCTAGGATAGAAAACATTCATTCACAAAGACATACGAATACCACTAATTGTTGCAGTACTCAGTACACTAAGAATTGGAATCAACCTAGATGTCTAACAACAGACAAGTGGATCATGAAGATGAGGTAGATATATACAATGAAATATTACATAGCTCTAAGGAAGGATGCAATCATGCAATTCATGCAACATGATGAAACTAGAAGATAACATGTTAAATGAAATAAGCCAGAAGAAAATATATATAGGATGGTATCACTTATATATGTTATTTAGAATAAGTGCATGAGGGAATGCAGTGGTTTAAATATGAGTTGCCTAGAATACCCTTGGCCGAAGAGTATGGTGAGGAAAAGGAAAAAAAAAATAGAGGGGAGGGGAAAAAAGATGTGAAATAACAGGAGACAGGGACTCAGGGCATGTTGGTGTTTTGGTGTTAAGGAAAGACAGAACTAAATATCCAAACCATGGAGTCAACCCTGAAATCATGAGACCCCAACTTTAACAACCAAATTTAAAAAGTTGCCTGTTTTGGTGTCAAGCTGGGTGGTGGTGGGAGAAGTATGGGATGAACTCTGGGAACATTGATGGAGGGAAGTTGACACTGATGGGATTGGTGCTGAAACATTTTCTGAAACTCAACTATGAATAACTTTGTAAATTTCAAAGGCTTAAATTAAAAAAAAATTTAAGAGAAGAAATGGAGTCTCTGATGCTGAACTATCAGCCAAGATGTCCTGGGTCAGTGACCAGCACACACAACCCTAGAAAAGTTTTTGTCTGCCAAGCCCTTAGATGTGTGTGCTGAGCACATTTCCTCTTTCTCCATTTCTTAATCCTCATAACTCTGATGCAGAAGCTATTTTTATTTCCAGTTCAACAAAGCTAGGATTCCCATCAGTAAAACTTGAGACTGAGGCAAGACAGACATGGAGTAGAGGTTAGATTCTAAGACCTAAACTCGACCTGAGAGTCCAGGGCCTACTTTAGCATCAGTAATGAAGGCCTGTGTGGCCCTCCTGATGGGCAGCAGCAGGCAGCCTCCAGCCCTCCCTTCAGAGCCCTGATGGGCAGGCCAGGTGAGAGA
The DNA here is from genome assembly GCF_024139225.1 of Suncus etruscus. Taxonomy (NCBI): domain Eukaryota; kingdom Metazoa; phylum Chordata; class Mammalia; order Eulipotyphla; family Soricidae; genus Suncus; species Suncus etruscus. The sequence continues at coordinate 155,729,229 of NC_064848.1, read as the reverse complement.
AGAGCAGTTACCACGACAACAAGAGCTGGCAGAAGAAACATCTCCTAAAAAAGATGCTTCTTAGAGGGCAAAGCAGTTGGGGAGGGGTGACTAATAGCAGGGTGAGGTGGGAGGCCAGGGTGAGGGCTTCACAGGGGTGAAGGCTACAGGGCTTTTTATTTATTTATTTATTTATTTATTTATTTATTTATTTATTTATTTATTTATGTATTTATTTATGGTTTTTGGGCCACACCCGCTGACACTCAGGGGTTACTCCTGGCTGTTCACTCAGAAATTGCACCTGGCTCTGGGGACCATATAGGTCACTGGGGATTGATCACAGATCTGTCCTGGGTCAGCTGTGTGCATGGCAAACTCTCTACCTTTGTGCTATTGCTCTGGCCCCCTACAGGGCTTCTTGCTCCTTGAAGAAAGAAAAGCAGTGAAGTGTTTCAAGTGGAAGGTTTTTTATTATTTTTTAAATTTTTTTGGTCATACCCGGCAGTGCTCAGGGGTTACTCCTGGCTCTACGCTCAGAAATCGCTCCTGGCAGGCTCGAGGGGTGGGGGGGGGGCCCATATGGGATGTCAGGATTTGAACCACTGTCCTTCTGCATGCAAGGCAAATACTCTACCTCCATGCTATCTCTCCAGCCCTGGGTTTTTCTTTAGCGGGGCGTCTAGCCCACCCCTGGTCTCTGTTGTGGAAGAGGAATTGCACCCCAGGCTTCTCTACAAGGCTCTTGACCCTGCAGTGAAAACTTGGCCCCTCTCTCTGACCTCATGGAGCTGTTGGCCTGATGTGGAACTATTACAATCTACATAGCCCCATGAGTTTGAAGTTCTAGGGGGTGAGGAGAGGGTGTGAAGGAAAAGGGGTACCCCACATGAACTTTGGTTGAGGTAGGCAGCCCTTAGCCTCTGGTGCTTTTGTTGAGGAATTACTGAACAAAGTGATTAGGAAAGATCAGAGGAGAGAAGGAACTGTAAAGGTCAGTATGAGAAGTCAAGTTCTAGGATAAAAGTAATCTGGCTAGAAAGAGGGCCAGAACAGAGCAAGAGGAGGCACTGCAGGGCTTCCCAGACCAGACCTGGGCAAGAGCTTCAGTTTTATACCCCAGGGTATATATACCCTGGACACTTAGGCTGAATTTTAGGGAGTAGGTTTACTAGAATTGCATCATAATTGGAGTTCATTAGGAGGTGCCAAAGGGTGGCTCCATCTAGAGACTGAGATTGGCCTATCATTATATTAGGAGGCACACTTGGCTGTACTCTGGGCTTAGTTCTGTCTCTGTGCTCAGGGATCAGTCTGGGTGGGACCCGAAAGACCATCTGGAATGCTGGAGACCAAATCTGCTCTGTGCAAGGCAGCAGATCAGCTCTCTGCAAGGCCAGTTCCCTATTCACTGTACTCACTTTCAGGCCCCTGTCTCTCATTTTTCTTGGTAGTAAAATATCTGCCCACCCCTACCTCACCTTCAACACTCTCTTTTTGTGATGCACCCAACAACTAACTACTGTCTCAAACTGTAGACTCTAATCCCTGGATTTATCCTCAATCCCTAAATGCTTTTTGACCTTCTACAAGGGAAACCATTGAAAGAGTAATAGTTTTAGGCAATGAGTCATCAATAGACCCTTTTAGGTCACTGTGAATTACATCACAGTGGAAAGAAGTTTTCACATAGAAAGTCTAAAATAAATAAATAAATAAAAACAATATTTCTACCTTCCCTGCGGTTTTACCTGCTAGGCATCATTTATCTGTGATTAACTGAGATGCAAAAATATTATGCACAATAATATATATAAATGTATCAATAGAAAGAGAAAAATGTATAACTTTTATTATTGTATATTATTATAATAAATCAGTGTTAATTTTTAATAATAATCTCTTGCTCTGCCTAATTTGATAGCCAAGCTTGAGAATAGGTCTGGATATGTAGACAAAAGCAGTATGTATTGGATTCCATATTATTCACAGCTTCAGGTATCCGCTGGGGATGTTCAATACATCCCCACATTAAGGGAGGACTTCTGTCCTTAAAAAGCGAATGCCCACGAGGAGTAGCAGCACTGTGTTCCTGAAACAATATTAATACTGTAAATCATGGTGCCTAGAAAATAGAGAAAACTAGCTTTACTAACCCCTGCAGTAAATATGATACTAGATTCCGGAAGCAGGCCACTTTTGCTTTCTGCTTTAGGTACTCCCTCTCTTCTGCCTCTATTCCTGTCATTCCAAACAGATAGATGGGAGCCCTGGTAATGAATTTTTAAGCAAATACTAAAATGAAGAAGAAATTGTCCAGTCCTAAAGTAGTCAAAAGATAAAAGAACCTCACACCTTTTATTTTTAAAATACTTAAACACTGTGGTTACAAAATTGTTCATGATTGAATTTCCGGCCTACGATGTACCCATCCTTCACTAGCGTTCACTTCCATATTCCAGTGTCTCCAGTTTCCCTCCCAGCCTTTGCCTGGACTTTGCATCTTTGAGATGCTCTTTGGAGATGGAGAAATTGAGGCATCACCCAGAGAAAGGTAACCCCTCATAAAGGAAATGTTAGGGGCTGGAGCTATAATAATTATTATTAATATAATATATATAATATATAATAATATAATTATTATTATAATAATTATTGGATAAAGAAATTTGAATCCATGTAAATATTAAATCTGAGTAATCTTAGAATGTCAGCTGAAGGTATGTTTCAATTAATATTTATGCTACATCTCTTTATTTCCCAAATGCCTCATGGACAGGCAACAAAGGTTTTTTTCAGGGTCCTAATGCCTGTGAGAACAGGTTATTTTTTCAAGCATCTTTTCTTACAGGTGCTATTTTTTTTTTCAAACGTTCTCTCTGCAAGTACAGACTGCTTTGAAAAAGTTCCTGTAATACTAGAGAACTTAAAACAAACAAACAAAACAAAACAAAACAAAAAAACCTCTCTTGGGGCCAGAGAGATAGCATGGTGGTAAGGCATTTGCCTTTCATGCAGAAGGACGGTGATTCAAATCCCGGCATCCCATATGGTCCCCCGAGCCTGCTAGGAGCGATTCAGGAGTAACCCCTGAGCTGCTGGGTGTGGCCCCCCAAAAACAAACAAAACAAACAAGTAAACAACAACAACAACAACAACAAAAACCCTTCCTTTGGCAGTTAGGGCCTTTATAAACTTGTTGCCTTCCCAGGTCTCAGAATTTGTTAACACGGGATGCTGCAGTGTGAGGGAAGGCAAATGGACTTTGTCTATGCTGATGTTAAGACTGACATTCATCAGAGGTGTTTCTCTCTCTTCTCCCCTCTCCTTCCCTCTCCTCTCTTCCCTCTCCTCTACTTCCTCCTTTCCCCTCTCCTATTTTCTCCCCTCTCCCCCTCTTTCCTCTCCTCTCTCCCTCTTTCCTCTTCTCTCTCCCCTCTCTCCCCTCTCTCCTCTTCTCTCTCCCCTCTCCTCTCCTCCCTCCTTTCTCCTCTCCCATCTTCTCCCCTCTCCCCTCTCTCCTCTCCTCTCCTCTCCTCTCCTAAAAAAAAAAAATGACATTCAATGACATTCATTCCTTCTTTCTGCAAAGAGCAAATCTCACTCCAGCTTAAATCCACTGCTCCCTGAGAACTTGAGTGATGGGGACCAGTTCTTGTGCCTTTCAGAAGTGGGCTTCAGGCACAGTTTGACAGCTTCTCCATGAAGTAGGTGGGAAGGGAGTGTCAGTGCCATGTAGGCGCTTATAGCTAACTTACCAGTCCTAACTACATAAGGCCTTTCCTGGGATGACCAAGGTGAATGGAGCAGAGACATGGAAACTCTATTTTCTTAAGGTGCCCTCTATTGTTCCCCACTAAGTCACTGGCAACATCATCTTGATTTTATGGCTATCATTTGGTTTATCTTTGTTGTTTAACTACATGTTCATTTCTTGCCTCCTAAGCCAGCAGGGCATTCTAAGTTTCTGTGTGGATAGAGAAAGGATGGAGCTGGACAGGCCTTGGGACTATCTCATCTTTACCACTGTCTCTCACCAGGCAGGGAGGGAATAAAGCCAGGTCCTGGGGGGGTGGGGGAGGGCAAGGAGAGGTGTGTCTGAGGACTCATGTTGGGGTCCTGATTCAGCAGCCTCTGGCTGGTTAGCTTCTCACCCCAAACTCCTTGGTCCAGGCTTGACTTCCTCTATGCCAGCGGCTGCTGGGATTCAAGACTTTTGCAGTTAGGTTTCGTGTTTCTAAATACTGCACTGGGCGGTGTCTCATCTTCCAGGATGAAAGACAAGATGGAAGTCTGTTTTCCCATTTTATTGTTTTATTTTATTTTTTTGTAACTCCAGCAGTGCTTAAGTTCTCCTGGCTCTGCACTCAGAAATCATTCCAGGCGGGCTTGGGGGACCATAATGGGATGCCAAGAATCCAACCAGGGTCAGCTGATAGCAAGGCAAAGGCCTACCAGCTGTGCTATGGATCTGGCCCCAAGTCTCCCATGACCCTATCATTTTAGATGGTGAAGCCCCAAGGTCACAGAGCTGTAAATAGGAAAGATCTAATAGATCTATTGTCTAGTCAGTGATCTCTCCTCGAAAAGGATCTTGCACCCTTTCCCCAGAAACAAGTTCAGGCAATAGGAGACTTTATGGCTCCTCTTCCTTCCGGAGCTTGGGAAATTTACAAAGCGTAAGGACTTAGACTGGCCACAAGATGGCACAAACTATCCTCGCGGCAGTTTATACTTTTCGAACTCAAAAGTAGGGTAACTGGTCCCTGAACACAATATCTAGATTGAGTTTTGTCTGGGTAGCAGGACATAGGGCAGAGGTCCCCCCAAGAATGGGAGATCCCCATTATCCTAACACTGCAGGGGTGCAGGACTGGGGTTGGAGGAGGCTGTTCAACTTCCCCCAACCTGCTCCCTGCCTTACTCTTTTTTTAGTGTTCAGAGTCAGAAACTGCCTCCTGCTAATGTCACTCCCTCCTGAGCTCTCCCTTGGGGAGGAGACAAGGAGACTTAGGAAAGAGTGCTGGACTAGCCCTCAAAGGCCTGTGTTTGGGGGTCTAAAGTATGAGCTCTGACATGGGGCCAGCCCCCACTCCTTAGTCAGGCAGAGAAAAGGGGCTTCAGGTCTCCCTCTTGTATTCACATCCTCCTTACAGATTTTAGAGAAGCCCACTGTCTTTCCTGCTCATGAGGGTGGAGTCAAAGTGCTGCAGGAGTGGTTGGTGTCAGGCAGAGAAGTTGCCAGAGGGGTGCTGATGGGCTGGCCTGGCAGCAGGCTTGGGTAGGCTTGCGGTTTTGCACCCCTTCCTTCTCTTACCCTTCCTGTGCAGCAAATCCTCAAATCCCTGCTTAAGTCCTCTAAGTGCTTAGGCACCTTTCTCCTTTCTGCCTGGGCCGCCATGGACACTGCCTTGCTGCTGGGCGTGGAAGGGATCAAGAAAACCATTCTGCACGGGGGCACAGGAACACTTCCAGACTTCATCACCGGGTCCCGAGTAAGTGGGGCCTGGCGCCTCCCACCACTTCATCATCTCATTTCCCAAACCCAGGCAGACTTCTGCATATTTTGCTGTTCCTAGTGGCACTCAGACAGCTGTGGGCTTTGCCAATAGAAACATGCAGGGCTTACCACCTGGTAGGGTGCTGAAGAAGTTCACAGTGGAGACTCATTGGCATGTTTGCTACTTTACAAATTAATTTTCAGCAAGGAGTTGGGGTGGGCCTATGGAGATTTTTCTACAGCTCTAAATGTTGAATGATGAGGATGGGGGCACAGCATCTGCCTATAGTCTGGTGGTAGGTTCCTCTGGCCCATTGGAGAATCTGGGTCTGACCTGCAGATTCAGGGTTTATTTGTTTGTTTTGTTTTTTGAGCCACACCTGGAAAGCTCAGGTGCTACTTCCAACTGTGCTTGGAAAACTTTGGGAGCTAATGTGGAGCTGCCACAGGCAAAGCCTCGCTGGCCCCTCTCTGCCTGTTAGTCAAGGAAGATTCTCTTGCTCTCGGAGCTGCTGAGCATGATGGCTCTTCGGGAAGTGTGGAACTGCAGGCAGGGTCAGAACATCTACTTGGGATTGGGTGAACTGGCCCTCACAGTAGCCCTGGAAATTTGTGTGTGTGTGTGTGTGTGTGTGTGTGTGTGTGCATGTGTGTTGACTTCTGCTACACCTTGAGGCATGTCTAGATTGGTTCTTCACTCTTGCCAACCAGGTGACCTTTCATTTTCGCACCATGAAATGTGACGAGGAGCGGACTGTGATTGATGACAGCAGGCAGGTGGGCCAACCCATGCACATCATCATTGGGAACATGTTCAAGTTGGAGGCTTGGGAAATCCTGCTGACATCCATGCGCCTGAATGAGGTGGCTGAGTTTTGGTGTGACACCATTGTAAGTCATCCCTAGTCCCAAGTGTATGGATTGCACTTTTTGTCTTTCCCTTCTCCCCCAACACACACACACACACACACACACACACACACACACACACACACACACACACACACACACACACACCGTAGGTCTACTGCATATCAAAAGGTGGGGTTGAAACAAAGCCCTGCCAGGCAAACCCTTGTTCTCTAAGAATACACAATAAACATCAGCAATGAAGAGGAATCCAGGGTAGATACGCCCCTCTTTGACTGTGTGTCATGCCATGCATGACACATAGGAGCAGGGTTCTATCTGCTCCCTAAATTGTTCCTGTGGTTGGCTCAGCGTATTAGATCTGGGAAACTTTTAACCTCTGGTCCATTTTCTGCCCACTCTTTCCCACTCTTAGAACACTGCAGAATTATTGTCTCTTTTGTGGAATTCTTTTAGTGAGGGCCTTCCAAGAAGTGGTCAGGAGGCCTGGGGCCCCACCATTGTTCAGTTGGGGTGGTGGTTCAATGGTTCAATGGTTCAATGCCAGGGACTGAGGGGGGGGGCGATGCTGTTGGGGCTCTGTAGTGCCAGAAATATCTGAGCCACATCTGCTGCAGCTTGGGGGAGGGGTGGGTATCTTTGGGCAAGCCTCAGCTAGGGGAACCCAGCAATGCTCGAGTTAGAACGCAGGGATAGAACCTGGGTCTAGTGCATGTCAGGTCTGCACTAATTGTGTCAATCTTAAAACCACCTGTAGAAGCTAACAATCCTTCTACTATCTAAACCAGACAGAAATGGAAAAACTCACAGATCTTTTTGGTTTTGTTTCTTTGATAGTAGTGGGGATAGGCATCTAGAGGTGTTCAGGGCTTATTTTTGACTATGAATGGCCTTGGGGGACCATCTGTGGTGCCAGAAATCAAACCCAGGTTGGATGATTTCAAGGGAAACACTCTACCTGTTATACTATCTCTGCAGTCTAAATATTTGTTTATTTTTATTTTGGCTTTTGGGCCACACCCAGAAGTGCTCAGGGCTTAATTCTGGCTGGAATTCAGAGCTTACCCCAGGTGGGATTGGGTGAATCACATAGGGTGCTGGAGTTAAGCAGTAGTTATGGGGATTACACTGTATGAGATAGAGTAGGGGCTATTGTTGCAGGGGACAGAGGAGAATGGCAGTTTCTATCTATCATCTATCTATCTATCTATCTATCTATCTATCTATCTATCTATCTATCTATCTATCTATCTATCATCTACCTACCTATTTTTTTGTTTTGTTTTTTGGGTCACACCCGGCAGTGTTCAGGGGTTACTCCTGGCTCTATGTTCAGAAATCGTTCCTAGCAGGCTCGGGGGACCATATGGGATGCCAGGATTCGAACCATTCAAACCACTGTCCTTCTGCATGCAAGGCAAATGCCTTACCTTCATGCTATCTCTCCAGCCCCAATATATTTTAAACATTTTTATCCCATGACTTCCTAAAATTTAAACCATACATAGAGCAAGACTTGGCCACAGCAAGGCCTTACTCAGGATGCATGCTCACTAAAGCAGGAGCGCTGAGAGCACAGAGGCTGTCAATACAGTCTTGATTGGTTGATTGATTTGCTATTTTTCAAAACCACAAACTATTGTTTTTCCAGGAATGGGGGAGTGAGGCTGTCTCCTGTGGTGTCTGTGTTCTTTTGACAATATCAATAGTGACACAAATATGTTGTCCCTCTCAGAGGCTAGTAGCTTTAATGACTCTTAGTTTTCCCAATAGTCACTCACACATCTTTCTCCCAGCCATGCTTGTTACAAGATTTTGAGTCTCTCTCTCTGTCTCTCTGTTATTTCCTTTCTCTCTTATGTCTTCTGGAGTTATTTATTATTCATATATCCATCTTTCTTTTTTACTTATTTCAGGTTTTGGCTAACCTGTTCTCTCCAATTTATATTCTAATCTTTTATCACTAATCATTCACTCATTCTCTATCTGTCCTTCATCCATCAACCCACCTATTCATCTTTCATCTACCAACCATTCATCATCTATTCATCTACCCACCATTTACCCATCTATCCACCATCCACCCACCCATCCATATATCCATCGATCCATTTATCCATCCACTCATCCATCTATCTATCTATACATCTGCCACATTAGATCAAACATGTAGCTTATTCCAGGCATTAAGAAAGAAACAAATGGCTAGAGAGAGTACAGGTTTTAAGGCATTTGCCTTGTATGTACTTAACTCAGGTTTAATTTCCAGTACCACCTGTAGTATCCTGAGAACCAGTAGGACTACTCCTGGAGTATAAAAATGTGTATCCCAGAAAACCAAAAAAAAAAAAAAAAAAAAAAAAGACTGAAACAAAGTCCAGATCCTTCAAGGAAATAAAATATTTTTGAGGGGTGGGAGGAGATGGGAAGAAATATTTTATTCCCACAAAGAAGTGTGAGGAGGGCTTAATTATTTTTTTGGTTACCATTACCTTTCTCGTGATGACCAAGTCATTCTTCATGCGTCTTTTTTTATTTTTTTACATGAACTTTGCTCTGGCTCGGCCTTGGGGACCCTGAGTGCTCCCTGGTGCTGTCCATACAGAGTAAAGTCCCATGGCTTGTATCACATGTGCTTGTGAGGCCCCCAGAGTAGAGACATGTTTGGACTTTTATCCACACTTGGTCACTTCGTGGCTCTTGCTCTCTCCCATACCATGGTCAGAGAAGAATCATGTGGGCCCAGAAAGTGAATGACAGCAGATCCTGCCCTTGGAGGGTCTTATTTGAGGACTTAAGGCTCTGGAGGAGGAGACACCTAAGCAGCAACAAAATAGGGCACTTTAGGGTCACAGAGGCACGCCGGCCACCTGCCTTAATGTCCTGGGAGTGTTTTCTTGAAAAAAAAAAAAAATGACATTGTCTGGGTCTTGCAGGATGAAGAGGGGTTACTAGCCCAGAGTGAAAATTCCTGTCTTGTTTCATTGTAAGTGTCCCTTCTCCTCTGAGGGTCACTTCTCCACTTAAGAAAGTGAGTCTGGAAAGCAATCAGTGGGCCAGTGGGCCATTTAACAAGGATTATGGGAGGGCTTTCTTCCAACAGAACTTCTGTGGGATGGTCTTTCCTGCATGCATTGAAGTTTAGGTCTCCCTCCCTTTCTTCTCTCCCTTCCTTTTTGCTAAATCTGAGAGGTAGTTTGAATCAGAGTTCTGGGATCTCTACCCTCTCTCTGCCACTTACCTGAGGGTGAACACTGGTCTCTATGGGTTTTTGTTTCTTGCTGGTATGCAGTCTTATGAATTTGCAACTCCTAACACAGAACTAATCTTTATCCTATAAGCCCCAGAGAGAAGCATGGTATGGAATACCCACCCTGACTTCAGCCCTGGGGACTGAGTGGGCCACAGTCAGACTCTAGCTCTGCAGAGGTCTCTAGAGAGGCTGGTTGGCCAGCTGCAGGACAGCAGAGTACAAGCATGGGTGTTGAATGGAGTCCACTTCCTTCTTCAGATGTTCTGCCTACATGGACATGGACTCTGTAGACTTATTCCTGTATTCAGCCTTAATCTTCCTCCTGAACCTTCTCTTCATTCCTGACACAGGACTCCAAGACTACCAAGGTGGCCAGTATCTAGTGGGATAAGTCTTTCGGCTGCCCAACTCACCTGGCCTGGGGTTCTCAGCAACTGGGGACTTGCTGGGAGTCAGGGCTTGGAGGTAGGGATTGCTCTTTATGCCTTCCCACCCCAGAGGCTGATTGGCCTCTCTGCGCTTTGTTCAGACTTAATCCTAGCAGGCTTACTTGCCATCTGGCTACTTGTTCACAACACAGCGAGAACATTTGGGCTAATACTGGCTGATTAATATCAGGGTGACCTTTAAGCCCATATAGGGACTTGAGCAACTGGAGCACCTCTTGATTTTTCTAACAGGTATCTTCACTAGAGCTGCCCAGGGGATAGATGCCAACAGATTCAGGGTCTCCCAGATCACAATCTTTGCCTGAGCCCATTACAGGTTTCCCAGCACTCTCAGTGTTCACTTGTATGGGACAGCTGTGGCCCAAGTCAGCACATTCTTTTTTTTTTTTGGGTTTTTGGGCCACATCCTGTGATGCTCAGGGGTTACTCCTGGCTATGCACTCAGAAGTTGCTCCTGGCTTCTTGGGGGACCATATGGGACGCCGGGGGATCGAACCGCGGTCCGTCCTAGGCTAGCGCAGGCAAGGCAGGCACCTTACCTCCAGCGCCACCGCCCGGCCCCAAGTCAGCACATTCTTATTGAGTCCCCACACAGCCCTGCTGTGGACAAGATGTCACCAAGGGGACGGTCTTAGAGGGGAGGTGGCCTGGGCTCACTGTCAGGATGCCACCATCATGGTCCTCTTAGGCTGATGCCTTCCCCTATTCTGCACACTGCCCTCCCTGGAAGTCCCTGGTCCCCTAGATGCAGGAAGAAAAGGGACTGAAATTAACCTCAAGAGCCAAGAGGGGGCAGTAAGGCTTCATAGTCAGAGTGTGGCCCTCTGGCAGCAGCTCTGTCATTTCTTAGTAATGTGACCTTAAACAAGCTTCTTAATCTCTCTGGGCTCCAACTTCCTAATATGGAAGATAGGAATAGAGTAACGCCTCTCTCTCTACTGGGTCACCATAGAATTGAAGGAGTTAATACACAAGAAGCCCCTTGTAAGGGACTGGAGAGATAGCACAGCCTTGCATGCTGCCAACCCAGGACAGACAGTGGTGGTTCGAATTCTGGCATCCCATATAGTCCCCAGTACTTGCCAGGAGCGATTTTTGAGAGCAGAGCCAGGAGTAATCCCTGAGCATTACTGGGTGTGACCCAAAACAAACAAACAAACAAACAAATAAAGAAGCCCCTTGTAATCTCATTCAACACAGCTAAGAGTGGGCCCTGGGGGAAGGGGACATGGGGTGGCAGGGTTCCTATCATATGGTCCAGGTGGGGACTTTGGGCCTCAGCTACCTCTGTTCAGACCATACTAATGCTACTCACATGCCTGTCCTCAAAGCACACAGGGGTCTACCCCATCTTGTCGAGGAGCCTGCGGCAGATGGCGGAGGGAAAGGACCCCTCAGAGTGGCATGTGCACACATGTGGACTGGCTAACATGTTTGCCTACCACACACTGGGCTATGAAGACCTGGACGAGCTGCAGAAGGAGCCCCAGCCCCTGATCTTCGTGATTGAGCTCTTGCAGGTGTGACTCTGGGGCCCCTTGGGTGGGGGAGGCAGAGGGCTGTCCCAGATCAGAGAGTAGCAGGGGCAGGGGCATGACCAGGAGCTCACGCCCTCTGGTCGCTGGATGTCCCCCACTCTAGAAAAGATGAAGATTTCATAAACCATAGGACACCTGGAATTTAACTGTTTCTCCAAAGTCCTCTGTCTTTTCCAAGGAGTAATTTATTTGAAGCTGTTTGAAAATGTTTTTCATGTTCATTTTAAAGGCGTTTTGTCTGATTCCAGTGTCTGTCTTCAAAAATTTAGGTTACACTCTCATCTTCAGTCCCTGGGATTTGTGGGTTCAAACCTGCTTCTTCAGTAGTGGGAGAGAACTACCTACACCCTCTCGCAATTTGGGGTGTGAGGGTGGGTTAGGATTTGGGCTGTGGATTGGAGCATATATCATAGTTCAGGGCTTACCCTTTTGTTTTGTAAGGTGGAGTTTCCTCACACTTGCTCAGCAGATGGCAGATAGTCTTGGTTTTTTTTTTTTTTTTTTTGGTCACACTGTTAATACTTAGGGGTTACTCCTGGCTATGCACTCAGAATCGCTCCTGGCTTGGGGGACCATATGGGACAACGGGGGATCAAACTGCAGTCCATCCTAGGTTAGCACGTTCAAGGCAGACACCTTACCACTTGCGCCATTGCTCCAGCCCAAATAGTCTTGTTTTAATGGAACTAGTGTCACGACAACTCACAATTCTTAGAAACAGGGTATTTATTGACAAGAGGCATCTTTTTCTACTTTGCCCAAAGATGCTACTTCATGGGCAGGGCATGGGCCATTGTTGCTTCCTTCTGCATTTCACCAGGAAGCAATACTCAGCCTGTTAACTCTAGCATGGAATAAAAGGCAGAGTCCACTACAGTGAGTGGTGCGGGGTCCATTTTCTCCCATTTGACCTTCTGGGCTAAAGCCATTTGGGGTCTCCACCTCACTGACATGCAGCTCTTGGGCCAGGTTGAGGCCCCTAGCCAGTACCAGAGAGAGACCTGGAACCTGAGCAACCGGGAGAAGATGCAGGCGGCACCTGTCCTCCACGGAGAAGGAAACCGGCTCTTCAAACTGGGCCGCTATGAGGAGGCATCCACCAAATACCAGGAGGCCATCATCTGCCTGAGGAACCTGCAGACCAAGGTGAGTGTGTGTGTGTGTGTGTGTGTGTGTGTTTGTGTGTGTGTGTGTGTGTGTGTGTGTGTGTGTGTGTGTGTGTTTAGTCCCATGGGTGGTGTTAGTCAGAATCTCAGCACCAAACTCCTTTCCCCACCCAACAGGAGAAGCCTTGGGAAGTGCAGTGGTTGAAGCTGGAAAAGATGATCAGTACCCTGATCCTCAACTACTGTCAGTGCCTGCTGAAGAAGGGGGAGTACTATGAGGTGCTGGAGCACACCAGCGACGTCCTCCGCCACCACCCAGGTGGGCGAGGGTTGTCCAGGTTGATCAGGGTAGTCACTGGCCAAGCCCTCTGGAGGGGCTCTGTTAGGGTTCTCACCTTCAGAGCTGGGGCTCAGGGTCCTGGCCAAGGTCAAGGTGCTTGGGAAGGGGATTGCTTGGGGCCTGGGCAGTGAGCCTGCTTCCATCTGGTGGCAGGCATCGTGAAGGCCTACTATGTTCGAGCCCGGGCTCATGCGGAGGTGTGGAACGAGGCGGAGGCCAAGGCAGACTTGGAGAAAGTGCTGGAGCTGGAGCCATCCATGCAGAAGGCTGTGCGCAGAGAGCTGGCGCTGCTGGAGCTGCGCATGCAGGAGAAGCAGGAGGAGGAACGGCAGCGCTGTAGGAACATGCTAGGCTAGGACCCGTCTGGCCCAGTGGCCTGAACCCTTTCTTCAGTGCTCCTGGTCTTCACTGCCCTTTAACTCCCCTTCCTGGTTTGCACCTGTCTTTCAGCACTAGGGTTCACCTTCCTTTCCAGAAGGATGCCTCCTCTTCTTTGTTGCCCACTGGGCACCCGCCCTGCATTGACCCCAGTGCTCCTAGGTTTTCCATTCTTTTTGGCCCTTCCTGTTCTCTACATCTGTGTCCCCATGACAAGTCCACCTTGAACCAATTGCTCTGTGCCCCTCTGAGTTTCTGCCCTCCCGATTCTCTACTGCCACCTTCTCATGCTTGGACCCTGCCCTGGTCTGCCTAATGAGCCCATTAGGCTTCCAGGGCCAGGAAACTAGCAGGCAGCAGTCTGGGTGTGTGTGGCTCAGTAGACCAGAATTTTAGTGTTCTTTTAAAAAAATGCAGATTTTATTTAAAAAATTAAGGCCTATGGTTAAAAAAAATATACCAGGCAGAGCTGAGCTGAGAAATTAAATGAGGGTTGACTTATTTTTTGTCTTCTGTATTTTCTTAAATTCAATGTGTTTATTTATTATTGATATTATTTTAGGTGTGTGTGGTTTTTTTTTGGGGGGGGGCATACGGTGATGCACAGGGGTTACTCCTGGCTTTACACTCAGGAATTACTCTTGGTGGTACTCAGGAATGAGATGCTAAAGGTTAAACCCAGGTCAGCCAAGTGCAAGGCAAATGGCCTCACCTGCTATACTATCTCTCTGGTCTGGAGGCTACATTTTAAATATAGATAGAATACAAATTCTAGCAGCCAGATGTCTGGAAGGTGAGAGAGCAGACCTTCAGGAAGGCTACATCAGAGAAGAGGAAACAATCCTAGGCCCACCCTCTCGTCTCACTGGAAGTTTCACCCAACAATCAAAGTCAATGGGACCCATAGTTACCAAAATAACCAAGTGAAAGAGCAAAACTACAACTATTTGAAGCTAGGAGAAGGAAAATAAAGGATGAAGGATGTGTTGAAGTATTACATAAATTCTCCTTACTTTTCTTGAAATGGGGTAAAACTGGTAGTGGGGAAATAGTGATTTAAACATATTAAAATTGCCCCGATGTGATTTGCTGGTGCCCCAACAGGACTGATGATTCCTGAGTACAGAGCCTGGAGTAAACCCTAAGCACTATCGAGTGTGACCCCCAAACCAAAAAGTAAAATCAAACGAAGTATAGTCTTTGTACTCTACTCAAAGGCTACCTCTAGAATCTGCCACCAATAAGCAGTGTTTGCATGACTGATTGTGTGTTCCTCTGGGGACCCAGGAGAGTAGTGACTGCATTTATTTTTCTGTTTCAAATTTTTAGTTCCAAATTTGTGAATGCTTGGTCACAGAATGAGGTGATATCTGGCTTCTTGTGTGACAAATGCCTATTATTTATAACATGGGACTATTTGTCTATTTATATTTCTTCTTTCCTTCTGTAGCCATAGGAGATTTGAAAAGTAAGCTCTCCAACTTTGGGGGCAAGAGGCTACTTTCTGTTTGTAATGAGTCCTCCAGGTATATTGTGGAAGAATGGGAGGGAGAGGATGGGAGGTCAAAGCCAGAGGGGCCCCTGTACTGGAAGAGATGCCACAAGAGGGAAGCTGGGAACCTGAAGCAGAGGGGCCTATTGCCTGCTGGCAGAGACCTGAAAGGTAACCAGGCACCCAGAGGTTCACAGGTGACTGAGAAGCTCCTCTGGAGTCTGCAGAGTTATGGTTGAGTGCAGAACTCTGGTCCACAAATTTCTCAGTCCATGCTGTTTTGTCCTTTTCCTGTGTGTGTGGTTCCCATGTCTGCCATTTCTCTTGGAGACAATAAGGTTCTCTCCTCACCAGTGGCTCCTCAACAGGCTGTTCAAACGCACCCAGGACTTTGAGTCTGTCCAAAAAAACCTTGTAAAAGTCTCTCTTATGGAGGGCATTTGCAAGCCCAAGGGAAAAGCAGGTCAGAGAACAGTCTCATATGCAGTGTGGTGCTGCATCTTAGTGCATCTTAGTGTTTGGATATGTGCTGACTGACACAGCAGAAGAGCCCGTTCCCTCTTCTCCAAGGCAGACATGATTAAGAACTTTTCTGTTTGGAAAGCCCATAAGTTCCTTCTTGCCCTGCCAGCCAGTGGATAAAATCACAACTGAGTTTGATTTAGGATATGTTCAGTTCTTTATTATTATTATTATTATTATTATTATTATTATTATTATTATTATTATTATTATTATTTGGTTTTTGGGTCACACTCAGGGGTAATTCCTGGCTCTATATTCCTGGAAGGCTCGGGGGACCACATGGGATGCCGGGATTCGAACCACCATCCTTCTGTGTGCAAGGCAAATTCACTACCTCCATGCTATCTCTCCAGTCCCATGTTCAGTTCTTTACTCTCTAACCTAGATTTCTTCTTCCTTTCTGTTTACATTTTGTTTCTCTATCTCTTTCTCCATCCCCGCCTCTCCAGTGATGGCTACATAGAATAACTTTGTGTGGGATACTGGAACACACCTCTAAATTGTGGCCTTGCTCCTTCCTTTAAGGAGTAGTTTAAGACATTTTCACCGTGCTAAGTCCGCTTAGTCAGGCATGCTCCTCTCTCTCTCTCTCTCTCTCTCTCTCTCTCTCTCTCTCTCTCCCTCTCTCTCTCTCTCCTCTCTCTCTCTCTCCTCTCTCTCTCTCTCTCTCTCTCTCTCTCTCTCACTCTCTCTCCCTCTTTCTCACTCGCTCGCTCTCGCTCAGTGTGTGTGTGTGTGTGTGTGTGTAATATATGAGAGAGACAGAGACAGAGAGAGACAGAGACCATCTCATTCACAGATGCAATCACCCACAGACAGAGCCTAGAACGAACCTGAATGAACCACTTTGTAGAGACCATAGGATCTCCTGCTCTGTCCATCAATTCACAGGAAATGTGGATATGTAGACAGGGGAAATGACCCAGAGCTCCACAGCCTGCACTCAGGCTCTGTTTTCCACACTGGTTTCCTTGTGGGCCCTGATAACAGTTCAAGGAGACCCTGAATAGCAGGTCCAGTGTGTGTGTTTGTGTGTGTGTGTGTGTGTGTGTGTGTGTGTGTGTGTTGTGTATAGAGGCAGTAAGTTGCAGGCAGCTCTCCAGAGGATTCCTTTGTATCTATTCCAAGAGAACTTACTGGAAACAATTGCTCTTGAGTGGCCAGCAGGGTGCAGCAGAGAATTGTGGGGTTCTGCTGTACAGGCAAAAGCTTTGGGATCTGTTCTGCAAAATTGCTAGGTTGCACTAGCTGGGTATAGGGAAGGGAGTGTTTAGAACATGGGATCAGAATGCTAGTGGACTATGGTGGTAGTTCCTTGTACAGTGCAGGAGAGAAGGGCAATAGCGTTCTAGAGACATCAAATCCCTGGCAAACCCAAGATTGGCACACATTTTCCAGATTTCTTCTAGGAAGGGTTTTTTCTTTTTCTCTGTACACTGTTTTGCCTCCCTCTCTAGATATCTAAATAGATTGTGAATGGTATTAATCTAAAGCATGTCAGTAACTGTAGTTAGGAGGAAAAACATGAGAGGGCCTTAAGTGTGCTTTTAACTTCCTCTGGCCTGTTTTTCCCCTCTGAGAATCATCACTGGTCAGCCAAGGTATTTGTTTGCAGGAATCAGTCTCCCTCTAACCTTTGCCCAGCTGGAGCTGACAGAAACTCAAGATCAGGGGGTGATTTGGGAAAGCAGTAAGGGGACTGGGTGGGGCATCTGTTTCCCAATGTTGCTGCACATCAAGTTACCACATCCTTAGTGGAATCAAACAATTCACAGTTATTCAATGATACTTCTGAAGATCAGAAGTCCTAACAGCATCCCAAACCTAAAACAGCCTGAGGCATGGAGGCCTTTGACACTAAAGACTTATCTCAGAATTGGGAAGCCTGAGATTCAGAGTTCCAGGTCATATGCAAGGAGGCTTCCAGTGAGGAGAGGTGGCTAGAGCCCTTGGAGGAGAGCTATCAAAAGAAGACCACTAGCTGCCCCAAACTCCCCTTTGGCAAACACTCTAACAACAAGGGGGACAGTTTGGGGGGACTGTTTCCCAACTTGGAGGACAGTTAGGGAAGTGTCCATAAACTAATCTTGGCAGAAGAAATTTGCCCATTTTGGTAATGCCCTTGTTTCCAGCACACCCCCTCTTGAGACATGCCCTTTCATACTTTAATGTTGGGACATGTACTGGCTCACTGTACTGTTCTGGAGAAAGCCGCGTTCTCTCTTGACCACATATCTTAACCTATTTCTCTCCTTACCTCCCTTTATTCCCCAATAAACTTGTTATATTTTACTATTTATTTCCTCCTGAAATTCTTTTCTGTGAAAGGTGAAGAACCCAAAAGACTTGTGTACGGTTAGGCCTGACTTTTCCTTTTTTTGCAAAAGCAATTCCTAGCTCCAGCCTGAGTCTATGTTTCCCTGAGACAGTGATCATCTCTCATGCTGTGTAGAACAAGTGGACTCCAGGCACAGCTTAATGGATGTCTTGAGGGGCTGGTGGACTGTGAGTGTCTGCCATGAAGAGACTCATAGCAGAATTTTATTAGTTCTGAAGCACCCAGTTGTTTCCCTGGGTGACAGAAGTAAAGAAATGTGGAAGACGATGCTAAAAAATCCTCTACATTCCTATGTTCATTGGAGCACTATTCACAATAACCAGAATCTGGAAACAACATAAGTGCCCAAGAACATATGGATGGATAAAGAAACTGGTACATCTGCACAATGGAATACAATTCAGCTATTAGGAAAAATGAAGTCATAAACTTTGCTTACATATGAATGGATATGAAGAGAATAATGCTGATAAAATGAGTCAGAGAAAGAGAGATAGACATAAATTAATTATACGCATTTGTGGAATATAATAAAAGATGGTATGGGGGCTGGAGCAATGGCACAGTGGTAGGGCATTTGCCTTGCCTGTGGCTAACCGAGAATGACAGCGGTTTGATTCCCCAGTTTCTCATATGGGCCCCCAAGCCAGGAGAGATTTCTGAGTACCCCTTGAGTGTCACCGGCTGTTCCCCCCCCCCAGCAAAGCAAAAAACAAAAAGATAGTATGATAATAATGTCCAGAGACACTAGAGATAAACGCCAGAAGGACAGTTCATGGTACGAAGCTTTCCACAAATAGTGGGGCATTGCAATCAGAGAAGAGACCACTATGACAGTGATGTTTAGAAATGATCACTCTGGACAAGAATTGGGTGCTGAAAGGAAATAAAACGATACGTATGATAGCCCTTCATTAATAATAGTGCAAAGCATTAAATCAAAGCTCTATTTAGCCAATAGTGTTTAAAAGAAATAAAAGGAAAGAGAAGATGAAGAAGAAAAGGAGGTGGAGGAGGAGGAGAAAAAGGAGAAGGAGAAGAGAAGGGGAAGAAGAAAAATAAAAATAAAAAGAAGAGGAGGAGGAAGAGGAAGAAGAGAAGGAAGGAGAAGAAGAAAAAAGAAGAGGAGGAGGAGAAGAGGAGGAAGAAGAAAAAAGAACAGAGAAGAGAGAAGAAGCAGCAGCAGAAGAAGAACAAGAAGAAGAAGAAAGAAGAGAAAGAAGAAGGGCAGGAGGAAGGGCAGGAGGAAGAGAAGGAGAAGGTGAGGAGGAGATGGAGTAGAAGGAAGAGAAAAAAGAGGAGGAGAAGTAGGAGGAGAAGGGGAGAAGGTGGATGGAGGAAGAAGAGAAGAAGGAGGAGGAGAAGGAGAAGGGGAGGAGGAGAAGAGGAGGAGGAGGGGAAGAGGAAGAGGAGGAAGAGAAGGAGGAGGAGGAAGAGAAGGAAGAGGAGGAAGAGAAGGAGGAAGAGGAGATGAAGAAGAAGAAAGAGAAGAGGAAGAAAGAAGAAGAAGAAGAAAAAAAGAAGAAATGTCTATTCTAGAAACAGGCAGGGGAGAAGGCAAACAGGAGGGAAACTCAGGACATTGGCCTGAAATGTGCACTGGTGAAGGGTGTTGTACTTTTTAGACTGCAACTCAATCATGAACAACTGTGGAAAATAAAACCTCAATGCTATTATAAACAACTTGGTAACCACAGTGTTTAAATAATATATATGTATATATATTTAAATATCTCTCCTCCCCACTTTACAAAAGCCACTTAGGGAACCTCTACTGGCAGTACCTTTTTCAGTAATACTTTTTCTAGAGGCAATTCACATTCCTGGTCTTGTGGCCCTATCTTCCGTCTTCACAACCAACCTTGTAACATCTCCTGAATACTTTCATTCCCCCATAGTTCTTCTCCAGTTACGTTTTAGCATCATTCTCTTAAAAATGCTCTATGAATATAACATACCAGCGGGTAGTCTCAAGACCTGAACTTCACATGCAAAGTCTCTTTTGACATGAGTCCTACTCACAGGGTCTGAGGGTTAGGCTGTGCCTCTTGGAAACCATGATAGAGCTGTGCATAGTCAGTTACTTTCCATTTGTTCCCAGATCCAGATTTGTTCTCTGTCCTGTGGGTCTCTAGATGGGTTCTTCTCTAACTCTTAGCCAGCAGTAGTACCAACCAGAGGTCCAGTGGGAGAAGAAGCTGCATTGCCTGAAGTCTGTGACTTGGCAATGGTTATGCTATTTGGTCATTGGCCACACTGGGTGTAGGTGTCAGGTGACCCTTTCAGACCACAGCTTTTACCTCATCCTGAAGAGCAGGACCTTCTTGGTCCTTTAACAACAGCTTGGCAATGTCACCCCCCCTATGCTGGTCTCCAGGTTCTCCCATATAGTTTCACCCCCTTAAACTTTCCATCTTCATCCTACGCAGCCTGTTTCCTGCACAGATCCCAAAGATGACCTTTGTCTTTAGGCCTGAGTGGGAAGTAGAGCACAAAAGAGTGAAAACCAACTTTAGTACTAGTTGGACAGGGGCAAGGCCAAGTCTTGAATCAGATCCAAGTGCTACCAATGGAGACCAGAGGCAGCATTTTTCTGCCTAGTGGGGGTGTGAGCCCCTCTCAGGAGGCAGAACATCCTGCAGAGTTTATTCAGTGAGATGTGCCACCTCAGGGTTTGACATTCATCCTGAGGTAGACAACAAAGCTAATGGTAGAGCACATGTCCATCACTGTTGCCCCAAGCCCAGGCACCTCCCATCCACAGAAATAGCAGCTGCATTTAGCCAACAGTTAACCTGTGCGTATGTGGGCTCTAGAGGTGTGCTGTGGGCCCTAGGGCCTACACTGACACCTTCATTGGAGGCCTTCTCCCCCACTTCACGGTGGGCAGTACAGCACATCTTGACAAATAGGTCCGAGTACAAGGCTGAGCTAAGTGGCCAAGACCAGAACTGATATGCACACTTGGATCTCAGCTGGGATCTCATGCCGTTCTCTACAAACAGCAGAAGGGACAAACCCATGTGCCATAGGCAGAGTTGGCCTTTTTTAAACTTTTATGTGAATTTTGTGCTCTTCTGGGGTCCTGGCAGCAGGTTAGGGTGGAGTGAAGTGTGTGTGTCTGTGGGTATGCCCTAGACATTTCCTGACTTTTTAGTTCTTTCAAATGATGGATTCTACATGCCAAGAATTCCCACGCCATCATGCTGCCTGTCTACAGGATGACAGCGGGTGGTTCAGGTTTGGTGTGATCCAGACATCTGGTCCCTCCCCACTTACCTTGGGCCTTGCCAAGATAAGACACACTCTGGAATTTCACCCTGATGGGGGGCCCATGTACTAGCAATCTTGACAACACCTCCAGGAAACTGTAGTTTTGGCTTCTCCCCTTCCTTCCCCTTCCCTGGGGAACTCAGGTGAAGCACTTTCTTATTTAGGCTGGCTTCCAACTTGAAGTTTCTGGCCTAATTAGAATGGCTCCATTACATCAGGTTTTCTCATTAGTGTTCTAATAAGATGAAACAAGTATCTCACCTTTCCTCTTGCCACCAATAAAAATACCATTGGAAGATGAAGGGGAGCTTCTGTCTTTTCTCAGTAGTCTTAGAATGAGCAGTGCTCACTGGGGGTGACCATCTTGGCATGGTTGGCTGCGGTGTCCCCAAAACTAGAGGAGTTCTCAACCTTGAGCAGAAATACTGGGAAAATGAGACCATTTCTCTAGTAAAGAGAATTCTCTCTCTAACCAGACCTGTGAAAACACTATCAGAAAGCAGCTTGTGAGACCCCTTACTTTGTAGAAGGGAAAACAGAGCCCCAGAGATGAGTCCCTGACAGAATTGAAACTAGAATGAAACTCTCTACCTGTCTATTTCCAATGTGCTATTCTATTTTGATCAGTTTTTGACCATCCATTCCCCCTCCACCCCACTCCCACCATTCAGAGACTTTAAGAGATTTCCTTTTCTCTTTATTTTAATTGAAATTATTTTCGTGTTTGGTCCACATCTGGCTGTGCTTAGGGCTTACTCTTCAGGGATCACTCCTGGAGGGACTTAGGGGAAAAAGATGAATGCTAGGGATTGAACCCAGGTTGAATGTGTGCAAGCCAAAGAATCTATTGATGTTTCTATCGCTCTCTCCTATTCTTCAACCTACTCTATTCTCTCCACTTTTTTTTAATGGAGTCTCCTGTGTGCATACCTCCATGCTGAGAGGCTGGCCAATTTTGACTTCCCTGCTTGCCTTGGGAGGAGGCCCAAATGATAGGCACAAGGCT